>NC_088803.1:27890336-28583670 GCF_011386835.1 Chrysemys picta bellii
GGGGGCGGTGAAGGGACAGTAGTTAGCAGGAAACGTGGAAAATTTGGTTTTCATCCTGAAATGGAAAGTAAAACATGTTGAAATTATGGATTTCCCCACAAAACAGCATATCTAGTTCCCTCCCCACCCTATTTATGGGGGGGAGGGGGAGGGCTGGGCAAGCGTGGGAAGAACTCTTTGTGATCACAAGTAGGGAGATAGTCCCTCTCTAAAAATAAGGTGGAAGGGAAGATTTTCAAAAGCTCCTAAGTAATTAGGCACCCAGCTACCATTATCTGTCAATGGGACTGGTGTTCCTAAATCCCTTATAGGAGCTCTGGAAAATCAGACAATGAAATAGCCAGAGAACTCCTGGAGTACAAGGAAGCAAGGGGTCAGGGAACATGCTCAGAACGCCAGGCAGGTAACACTGTTCATCACTTACATGGGAGGCATTTGGAGAAGTGAGTCAGAGGTGGAAGCCTGTGGAGATGGGTCTGGTGGGGGTCAGGAGAAAATTCCAATAGGGCAGAGGAAGGGACAGCACTCCACACTTACCCTTGATTATAATCCTGGATTTATAGCCTTGACCTTCAGAGATTAATTTCAGACAGGATGTGTGGTGCAGTTTATTTCTTACTGTCATATACCTACAAAGATTAACAAACATAGACATTGCACATCTGTAGACAGATGCACAACCAGGATGACATTCCTCCAGGGCAGCACAAGAGCTAGCCCCATTGCACTGACGCCATTGTGGGCGAAAGCCAAGGGCTGAGAAGACTGAGCTCCTCTTTCCCCTGCTGCTTTCTGTGGGGATAGAGGGCTCTGCCCTCCAGGGTGGTCAGTCAGCACAGCACCTTGCACGTGTAGTACAATCATGTCAAAGTAACGACAAAAATGTTGCCAACACCAAACATTCAACACTCAGCCATCAGCCCAACCTCCGAAAATCAGAGATTATCTTAGAAAACAGTTAGATTTGCTAAAGAAGTGGTCCAGTGGTTAGAGCACAAGCCTAGGGTTTGGGGTTAGTTCTGTGCTTTGCCACTGTCTTCCTGTGTGACCTTGGGCAAGTTACTTAGTGTCAGTTCCCCACCTGTAAAATAGATAATAGCTCTTCCCTCCCTCACAGCTGTGTGGCGAGGATAGATACATCAAACATTGTGAGACACTTTGAGATCTACTGAGGAAAAAGCACTACAGAAGAGCTAGGTACTATTATTATTTATTTGCCTTTTGGGTTTAAGGACCTTAGGGGAGGATGGTCCAGTGGTTGAGGTGTTAGTGAGGGACCCAGGAGTTGTGGATTTGAGTCCCTGCTCTCTCACAGACCTGCTGTGTGGACTTAGACAAATCACTTAGTCGCTCAGTAACCCACTTATATCCTTTACCTCATAGGGGTGTTGTGAGGATAAATACATTAAAGATAATGAGGTGATCAGAAACTACAGTGAGAGAGGCCTTATAAGTTCCTTAGATTGATAGAAGGCACATTTTCAAACTTCTCTCCATAATTATGAAGATTACAGTCTTACTTACAAAAGTGCTGAGACACTCCTAAAATCACACGACTCCAGGAGAGAAAAAACAGTCTGCACCCAGAGAGTGATGCAGTGAGTGTAGGGGATGATCACTAAGACCACATGAGACCACATGGGAATAAATATCATCCCCACTGCCCAGGGGAACAAAGCAAGTTGAGGTGCCAGGGCCCACTCATATCCAAGTTATGCTCTCGGTGCCACAGCACACTTTCAAAAATCCAGGCTGATGTTTCAGCAGAGAAGTTCAGAAAAACAGCCCTCAAAGCAGAGCTCATTAAAGTGCACTGCATGCAGCCATGCCATGTATATACAGTAGTCTCTATAAATTTGAGCCATTAATCAGATGGTTCTTAATTAGAAAGCTTACAGTAATTTCCAAATGTTTTTACTCCAGGTTACACAGTAAATCACTGCCTTTTAATAGACCTGCTCAGGGAATGAAGATGGAAACAAACAAAAATAAAAATCCATGAATCCCATTTTACTGTAATAAAAGAATGTTAATTGCTTGTGTCCAATGGGGGGTTGCAGTTATGTTAGTATTTTGTTACTCACTTCTAAATTAAGTTGACACCGCAACGAACAGTCCTACAGCAACACTCACTAACTACCTCAGGCACCTGCATCTCCGTCACTTCTCTAGCATGCAGTCGTATGCTTTGTTCCCTGCATGAGCTGGCACTATTGATCAGCATTTAATTAAAACAATGTTGTTTGTTTTGAGGAATCAGCAGAGCGAAACCCTGATTGTGGAGATTTTCAAAGGTTTCCAAGTAAATGTGATGCCCAATTCCCATGGGATGCCCAGAGGTCTCAAACATGTGGCCTGCGGGCCGTGAGGTTATTTTCTGCGGCCCGCGAGGTCCTTGCGGCCCCCCCAGCCCCCTCCCAGCATTTATCTAGAGCGGCTCGGCCCCGATGCGCACCGGGGGCAGAGCAGGCACCCTGCTTGCCTGCCTGCCCTGCTCCTGCGCCACTCCGGGAAGCGGACAGAACCTGGGGGAGGAGGGGCGCAGGGGTGTGTGTTGATGTTGCTTCAGGCACCGCCCCAAGCAGCTCCCATTGGCCGCGGTTCCCCGTTCCCGGCCAATGGGAGATGCTGGGGGCGGTGCCTGAAGCAACAGCAACACACACCCCTGCGCCTCTCCTCCCCCACGTTCCAGCCGCTTCCCGGAGCGGTGCAGGGGCAGGGCGGGCAGGCAGGGAGCCTGCCCTGCCTCCGGTGCGCGCTGGGCCAGAGCCTGCCCCCCGAGCCCCTCCTGCAGTCAAACCCCCTGCCCTGAGCCCCTTGCTGCACCCTGCACCCCTCCTGCACCCCACACCCCAAGCCACTGCCCTGAGCCCCCTGCCGCACCCCTCCTGCACCCAGATTCCCTGCCCTGACCCCCTGCCACACCCCGCACCCCTCCTGCATCCCAATCCACTGTCCTGAGCCCCCTGCCGCACCCCTCCTGCACCCTGACCCCCTGCCCTGACCCCCTGCCACATCCCTCATCCCTCCTGCACCCCACACCCCAACTCCCTGCCCTGAGCCCCCTGCCACACCCCTCCTGCACCCCGATCCCCTGCCCTGACCCCCTGCCACACCCCTCCTGCACCCCACACCCCAACTCCCTGCCCTGAGCCCCCTGCTGCACCCCTCCTGCACCCTGACTCCCTGCCCTGACCCCCTGCCGCATCCCTCATCTCTCCTGCACCCCACACCCCAACTCTCTGCCCTGAGCCCCTGCCACACTCCTCCTGCACCCTGATCCCCTGCCCTGACCCCCTGCTGCACCCCCTCACCCCTCCTGCAGGGAGGGGGCGGAGTTGGGGTGGGGATTTCGGGGAAGGGGTTGGAATGGGGGCAGGGAAGGGGTGGGAAGAGGCGGGGCAGGGCGGGGCCGCATTACTGACACCTCCTCCCCACCGCCCTCGGCCCTGCCCCCACTCCACCCTTTCCACGAGGCCCTGCCCTGCCCTGCCTCTTCCCTGCCCCCATTCCAACCCTTTCCCCGAAATCCCCACCCCAACTCCACCCCCTCCCTGCAGGAGGGGTGTGGGGGTGTGGCAGGGGCTCAGGGCAGGGGGTCAGGATACAGGAGGAGTGTGGCAGAGGCTCAGGGCAGGGAGTTGGGGTGTGGGGTGCAGGAGGGATGAGTGATGCAGCAGGGGCTCAGAGCAGGGGGTCAGGGTACAGGAGGGGTGTGGCAGGGGGCTCAGGGCAGGGAGTTGGGGTGTGGGGTGCAGGAGGGATGAGGGATGCAGCAGGGGCTCAGAGCAGGGAATCTGGGTGCAGGAGGGGTGTGGCAGGGGGCTCAAGGCAGTGGGTTGGGGTGTGGGGTGCAGGAGGGGTGCAGGGTGCGGCAAGGGGCTCAGGGCAGGGGGTTCGACTGCAGGAGGGACTCGGGGGGCAGGCTCTGGCCCAGCACGCACTGGGGCAGGGCAGGCTCCCTGCCTGCCCGCCCTGCCCCTGCACCGCTCTGGGAAGCGGCTGGAACGTGGGGGAGGAGAGGCGCAGGGGTGTGTGTTGCTGTTGCTTCAGGCACCGCCCCCAGCATCTCCTATTGGCCGGGAACGGGGAACCACGGCCAATAGGAGCTGCTGGGGGCAGTGCCTGAAGCAACATCAACACACACCCCTGCACCCCTCCTCCCCCAGTTTCTGTCCGCTTCCCAGAGTGGCGTGGGGGCAGGGCAGGGAGGCAGGCAGGCAGGGAGCCTGCCCTGCTCCTGGTGCGCATTGGGCCCGAGCCGCTCTAGGTAAACGCTGGGAGAGAGCGGGGGGGGGGGGGGCGTGAGGACCTCGCGGGCTGCAGAAAATAACCTCGTGGGCCACATGTTTGAGACCCCTGCCTTATTCAGTAGAATTTAAAAACTTTACATACAGTGTTGCCACACATATTTTACCAGGACAATAATGTTCAGCAGCTTATGAGTTTTAAAAATGATCCCTCACAAGGCATACTTTGTTCAAAAATTATCATAGTTTTATAAAAAGGGTGAACATAATAGTACAGACTGTCACAGAAGATAGGCAGGGTTAAAGTCCCATCACCCTGCACTGGTGGGCTACAGAGACAGGAGAGTACCCCACAATGCTAAAGGATGCCGCAGCGGACATTCTCCCCATGCCCTTCTTGGAGCTCTAGGAAGACCTGGCCTTTGTGCATTCAACTCCAAACTGCATTGACCTTATGTGATTCACATTGCATTACACACTCATGTCTAATGTGCTGTTACCCCTGTCTCATTCAGGTATCCTCCTTTCAATGACTGTTGTTTCCCATAAGTACTATGTGGCATTTTTCTGGGGAGAATTTCATTTTAAGCCCATGCTTCTAATGTAGATAGCTAGGGCACTTTGGATTCTTTCCATCCTGATTGGTGTTTGAAATTCTCTAGTTTACTATCATTGGTGAATTTCATTCATGTGCCATTAACTCCCTCTTCCAGATGATTAAGGATGATGTTAAATAAGATTAGTCCTCATGCTCATGCTTGCTCTATTGTGCTAGATATCTTCCCCCTCTTCCTCCCCCCATTTAATCAGTGCCCTTTGACTGAAGTGTTTTAACCTTCATTATTATTATTATTAATTATTATTATTATTATTTTGCAAAGCATGTGTAGTTTTGTAATTCTGTGTTTTTAAATTTGCAAACTTCCCTTTCTTCTGGGGGGAAGAACCCCCCTGACACATTCAGTTTTCAGCTGGTTGTTTCCACATATACACAGAGCCAACTCTGTGAACAAAAGGATTACTGAACTCTGCACATGAAGAATGCTTAGAGCTCTAATGTAAGATTTCCCAAAGTGCTCAGCATTAACCTAACTCTGTTTCCATTGACATCAGTGACAAGATGACTTCTATGTGAACAGATTTAGGCCAATGCTGAACATGTTAGAAAATCTCACACTTCAGATGCAGTACATAGAAAACAAGGGACTAAAAGTTACATAGCGAAACACATCCCATCAGCTGGGTATATTTTACCATCCAAACTTAGATGTGTACATTCTGCAGCTCTGGGTGTTTATTTCCATATGGGCCTTAACTAATAAACCTACTGCTGCCATTTCAATCATTTTCAGCTGCCTGATCTGAGTATGCACCTGCTAATCATTTTCAAGAGAACCCATTTTACTTAAACCAATAAATGCCATAAAAGATGTATTTTTCCAGTTGAGGCTCAAGCCATCCTATTTCTTGTTATTTTGAACCTCTGCAAGGTCATCAATCTGCTCGGAAGAGCTCCCACCAGAAGTCTCTGACGGTTCACAGGATAAATGGTGATGCTGGAAGGTCTGGGGCTGAGGAAAGGAGCCTGCAAGAAACACTTTTTACCAGGCGACGAATAAATGACAGACACAAATTTTAAATGGTGATTTAAATTAGATGATGAAACTAGGGATGGGGTATCAGGAAAGGGCAGGAAAACTAGTCTTGACTTTTACTTAAATGGAAGAGATGAAAGATCTGGCCCCTGGTTCCGATTTTGACTACTGATTAGGTGATGGGGCAATCCATCAGAAACATAATTAGTTGACGATATGGGATAGCTGGTTGATGTATAGCTGTAGCTGTGCTCTTGATGTGACACCCTGGGAACAACAATATACTAGTAGGATCTCCTTGGAGACTGGCTGTACTTGCTTTCACCAGGCAATCTAGAGTGCAGCAGATGACTGGGCCCCCAGTAGGTAAGGCAAGGGTAAGGGAAGACAAGGAACAAGCCATTATTCTTCTACACCTGACATGGTCACCCTGAACGTGGTTCAGTAGAGATGAGGGTACAGCTCTTTCAGATGAGGAAAGAAACAAGCAAAGTTATGAGGCTTTGTTCCAGTGTTCCATTTTTCAATCTTCAAGTATGACAGGTGTAACGATGCGGTTCTGGCGGGACCCAACCGAGAGTGCCAATTCAGGACAAATCACTTAAAACAGGGCAGTTACAGCCCAAGGCTGGGGTTTTTCACCTCTAAGGCAAACCAAACCAGCCAGACTAAGAGGACTTTGGTCTCACCCCTCTGGCTAAACACAAGTCACACAAGCAATTCCCTTAGACACTCCAGTTTCCCAGTATCACCACCAGTGCCACTCATTATGGGGACAAATGATTATGAAAACCAATACCCCAGTAAAAGAAAAAAGGTTCTCCTGATCCCATAGGACCAAGCCCCAGACCCAGGTCAATATACAAATCAGATCTTACCCACAAATCACACTGTTGCCAATCCTTTAGAATCTAAAATCTAAAGATTTATTCACAAAAGGAAAAAGATATAGGTGAGAGTTAGAATCGGTTACATTGAATCAATTACATACAGTAATGGCAAAGTTCTTGGTTCAGGATTGTAGCAGTTATAGAATAAACTGCAGGTTCAAATCAAGTCTCTGGAGTACATCCATAGCTGGGATGGGTCATTCGGTCCTTTGTGTAGAGCTTCCATTTGTAGCAAAGTCCCTCCAGAGGTAAGAAGCAGGATTGAAGACAAGATGGAGAAAAGGCATTAGCCTTTTATAGTCCTTTCCAGGTGTAAGAACACCTCTTTGTCCTTACTGTGGAAAATTACAGCAAAATGGAGTCTGGAGTCACGTGGGCCAGTCCCTGCATACTTTGCTGAGTTGCAAGGCGTATCTGCCTTCTCTCCATGGGTCAGTTGTATAGCTGATGGTCCTTAATGGGCCATCAAGCAGGCTAGGCAGAGCTAACAGCAACTTGTCTGGGATGTCTCCCAGAAGCATAGCATAAGTTTGAAATACAGACAGTTTAGAGCCAATATTTATAACTTCAACTACAAAATTGATACACACATATAGAGAGCATAATTATAACCAGTAAACCATAACCTTGTCTTAGACACCTCATTTGACCTCCTTTATACAAGATTTGGTGCCACTACAGGACTTTGGTTGCAACCATGTTCTATATGGTCCCAGATTATATCAATAACGTCACAACAGGATGGACCTGTGTCTGCACCAGAAATACTAGTGAATTCTTGATTATGGGTCTCCAAGAGCTGAAAGCCAAGTGCAGCATCATAGGAAAATATATTGCTAGGCATAGGAGAAGTCCCATAGCTCCTCTGAACGTTGGCCGTCTAGTTAGGTTTCATTTTCAAATTAAAACATAAGTGAATGGAAGTAGTAGCAATTTCTGAGTCCTCTTCTTCTAAAGGATCTTCTTTTCGTGAAAGGAGTTGGACCGGAGACATATGTGCGTCTGTTCATTATGTCCCAGCCATTTTAGTATTGATTTCATTGCTGCTTCCTTACATCTTCAACATTCAAAAGCAGAAGCTTGTTGTATCATTATTCATGATGGCAGGGGGAAGGTTATAACTGATGAGACTTCTTTTTATTGTGAATAGTGTGAAATTAAAATGGAAAAAGGCCCAAACGTTTTGGCTCCAAGTTAGAGGAGATGGAACATCTGCAATTCACTTTTAGGGGATGGAAGCCAAAGCCAGCTGGAAAGAGATTAAGTGCCCTAGTGACATCCACATACCATTGAGAACTTCCAACATTTTGTAACCATATGACATCACAAGTTCCCACTGGATCCGCTGTTTAGATTCAGCCCGTGCTCCAAGTCCAAGCCTGTACATTTGTAAAGAAAAGCCACAATCTGTGAGCTATTTTGCTGCCCAGAAATAACACGGGCTCACCTGCCAAGTAGTCAGTGTCCTTCCCTGCATTGCGGAAGCTCTGGGATCAATTTTCAGCCTTGGTCTTTTGTTTTCTTGGCCAGCAGGAGCTTGGCTATGAGGCTAGCAACAGAACCCTGAAGCTACAAAGCAACTCATGCCACTCAACAATGGGTCCTGCAGCTGGAGATGATGCAGCAGGGATGGGCTCTGTGGAAACAGAGGCTGGTGCAGAAAATCTGGGCTAATATGACTGCAAAGTAGATCTAAAGGAAAACATTTTCTCTGATTGTGTGATTTCAGGTGTAGGCAGTGAAGCTGGGAGATTGGAAAACAACATGAGAGGGGGTATGGTCCTGCATTGCAAGTCCATGTACAAGGTGGACTACTTCTGCAATGAGTGGAAGTAAGTTTCAAGCCGTTTATGCCTCTGTTGCCTTCTTTGCCAGCATTCAGGGTAAATAAAGGGGTGAGCCTTGGGAGGAGAGGGGCCCTCCCTGCAATCCTCAGCTTGCTAATAAGGAGCACATCTGCGTGCGTCTCTCTTTGGCCTTGGTAGCCAGACAGCAGCACTCCCAATAATGCAAGATTGGCTCTCCCTGTTCTTCACTTGCACTGATACACCTCTACCCCGCTATAACGTGGTCGTGGGGAGCCAAAAATCCCTACCACGTTATAGCTGAAACCCCGTTATATCGGAGTAGTGGCGGCAGGACTCGCAGCAGCCAGAGCCCCAGACCCTTTAAAGTGCTGCCGGAGCCCCGCTGCTACCACACTATACGCGAACCCGTGTCATATCGGGTCGCGTTATAGCGGGGTAGAGGTGTATATTCTAGACTCCTCATGAGCTCTAGGTAGGGCAGGCCTCCAAGAGGTGCAACTGTGTCCAACCCTGGAGAACAGGAGACATCCATGTTAGGTGTGGCAACATTTCTTCCACCCTGCTGGGACATCTCTTAGGGCATGCCTACACTTGCAGATGTAGAGTGCCGGGAGTTAAACCAGCCCTCGGAGACCACAGCAGGGAAAGCGCTGTCATGTGATTACACTGTCAACTGCAAGCGCAGTGGCGTGGCCACATTAGCAGCTCTTGCAATGCTACAGAGAGCAGTGCATTGTGGGAGCTATCCCATTGTGCAAGTGGCTGCAGTGTGCTTTTCAAATGGGGGTGGAGTGTGACAGGGAGTGTGTTGTGTATATGTGGGGGGAGAGACAGTGTGTTTTGGGGGGCAGAGAGTGTGTCAGGATGCTGTCTTGTAAGTTCAGACAACAGCAGGGGGAAACCCCGGCATCAGCCACCCCCTCAACACACACACACACGCAGACACACCTACCTTGGCAGCAGCAGAAGCATTCCACAGTAATGGTTTGCTTTGTCCCGGAGCAGATAAGCATGCCGACTGTCAGAAACAGAGCTTTGAAAGGGGATATCCGCATGCCTGCAGCCGAGTTCAAAACAATGACAAGAGTGGCCACTTGACTTCAGGGGCTAATGGGACGTTTCTGAAGGCCAATCACAGCACAGTAATGCAACACATCATCCACACTGACACCTGGGCATTTCAGCCAGGGCGCAGCAAGCTCTATGCTTCTCATGGAGGTGGATTACCAGGAGCACTCCAGCTGCAAAGTCCAGGTGCTCTAAGTGCCTTGCCAGTGTGGACATCTCAGGAGTTAGGGCGCCCGGGGCTGATTTAATGCGCTCTAACTTGCAAGTGTAGCCAAGGCCTTAGTCAACATCTCACTGCCATGTGGCTAAGCCCCGTATAGAGGAATGGGGCTCATTGCTTCTTAAATATAAATAACTGTCTATTTGCTAATACAAATAAAGCCCAGTTTTCTGACAAGCTATCCTGGTATTTCAAGGATCATGCTGATTGGATAATGCCCAACAAGGAATCAGAAGTGCAGAGATCAGTGTCCTGGCTCTATTGAAGTCAATGGGAGTTTTGCCACTGACTTCAGTGGAGTCAGGATTTCACCCCAGACATTTACTGGCATGTTATAGTTTGTTATTTCATTTTTGCATCCTCTAAACATAAATAATTAATGTAAAACCTAGAGCGAAAATTCTCTGCTCTGCAGTTTCTATTGCTGCCTTTGAAGCACTCCCTCTGTCCATAGTCCTTCCATTGAAGTTAATTGCAGTTCCACATAGACACGGTGAAATCCGACCCTCTGCAGATGGGCAGTACCAAGCCTATGCACGACTTAGTTAAGTGGGACATGAGTACTGCATAGCCCTGGTGCTGCCTTCTGCATGGAAGCGGATTGCACCCTGTGTGAGCCCAGACTACACAAGAGCTACAGAAAGGAGCACTTTGTCCATCAGCTGTGAGCCTGACAGTTTCCGCAAGCTAGGAAGCCAGGTGAGTAAGTCTCTCTTTAATTCAGCTTCCAAATTTCCTTGAAGAGGAAAAAATAAAAGCAATAATTGGAGAGGAAGATAGAGAGGTGAAGCAGTGCGGTCCCTTCAGCACGGGCCTCTCTCCAGCTCTTCAGGAATGGAGACAATCAGCAAAGGACACAACACTACATTTTCCAGCTGTTGTCTCTAAGTACAGATGCTGACATCAGCCCAGTAACCTCATGTCTTTCCTCAAGAGAATATTGGGTTGAAGAAAGGGGCTGGATTTGCAGTGCTGGAGACTGAAGTTCTTTCTCTGGAGAGTCATTAAAGCAGAGACAGCTGCCCAATGAGACCAGCTCCAGCAGTGAGATAAGTTCCTCCTCCATGGTCCAATAAGGCAGATGGTGGGGCTGAGTACCAGCTGAGCTGGTGGACTCTGAAGACTCGAAGTGGAGAACCCGCTGCTAGGAACTGGCGTGAGATTCATTGACACATATCCCATTGACCACCAAACCATGGTAAAACCCCCATGGTAAAAACAGTCACTACCAGCCAGGTAAAGGGAAGAAGGGCTCCATTTCCTATCTGACACCAAATGTTAATCACCAGGAATGAATGAGATCATTAGATTTTGGCTACCTGGTCAATTTCCTGCCTATCGGGTCAGTGCAGTGAAGACACTGGTCATATCCTAAATGCTGTAGGATTTAACCTACTGCTTTATACTCCAGAACGGCAAAAACAAATCATAAAGTCGCAGCGCTGCTGCAGTCAAGATGTGCTGCATTAAACCAGGAACTATCCAATGTGCATGCTAAATGAAGAGGTGTTGAGTTTGTGTTCTACAGGAGAAAATATACTGCCAAGCCTAGTTAATAATGCAGGAAAGTTCCGGAGGCTCTCAGGGATCGGCGGTTCTAAGCCCCTCTGATAATAGCAAATTGAACTGGCTCCTCCGTGAGGGTTTTCTGTAACTGAATCATACCCATATAATAAGAGAAATGGGCACTGTCTCTCCTGCTTACTGTTTCTTCATTTATGTAAGTTTTTAAACAGCTTTTCTTCCTTGAGAGACATCTGATTTACCGCATTCTAAATGGAAACTTCTCCTGTAACAATACCTTTTTCTATCAAGATTTGTAATCAGGCTGTTTCGGTTGAACTGTTGTTACTCAAGTTATTAATTTGTCATTTCTCTGAGAACATGATCACAGAAAGAGACAAGCAAAGGCATTTATCCACCTAGAGGCAGATCAGTATATATTTAATTACAGCAAAGAAAGCTGAAGGATTTTTTTTTTATCAGCCCAGCAGTTTAAAAGCTTACATAGCAATTTGCATACATTGATATGCACTTTTTTTTTAATTTAGATTCGCACATCTTATTTGATTAACAATAACGACTTTGGCAGGGTCATAGCAAATGTCATTTTAGGAGAAAGATACTTACTCCAGTGCCGGGGGAAGCAGACATTGGAAACTGGCATTTAATGAAGACTTTCCTTCCTCCTGGGATGACAGCAGAAGGAAAGTGTCATTGTCTCTGGAAGCTAAGAGGTTATGAAGTGTTGTCTGCACCTACTGTGGCACTTTTTTCCTAAAGATGAGTGAACAAAGGCATTTCAGCTATTCTGTACCGCTAATATCAAAATAAATGAATGAGAGAATCTTTTGAGAATGCTAGGCACCCCTTTCAAACAACAGATTAGGTTTACTTGGGAGTTGTGGGAAGGGATCTCAGCATGATTTTTTGTCAAGAAACATGAGTGTAAATAGAGGCTCAGTGCAAGGCAGAAGGACAGAGGTGCACATACTATACAAGGATTTGGGCTCATGCCTACTGGTAGGGCTGGGTGCCCAGATTTTTAATAACCTAGTTTTGCCAATGCTCCTGCCCCCGCTGTTGTTAACTATCTGAACATATCTATGGTTTTGCGTTTTTCTGCAACAAATGGTTGCAGAAACAGAATTTTAAATGTGCACATGCAAGTATTTGTGCAATGCATATGGCCCCACCAAATTCACGGTGCATTTTGATCAATTTCACAGCCAGAAGGATTTTAAATTGGTCAATTTCACACTGTCATCTGTTACATCTGAAATTTCATGGCGATCCCAACCCAAAAGGTACCAGGAAGTGGATTTCCCTTCCGCCCCCCCGAGCAACCATGCAGGCTGGGACTCGCAGCTAGGAGCCCCGTGGCTGGGGCACTCCCAGCAGCACGGGGAGATCAGATTTCATGGGGAAGGGCTTATTTCACAGTCCATGACACATTTTTCATAGCCATGAAATTGGTAGGGCCCTAGCAGTGCATTCCACCAATTTGGGAACAGGGCATAGTAATAATACCATGTCACTTAGCAGACCGCTTATGACTAGGGAACATAGCTTGAGTAACAAGTATCAAATACTCACAGAAAACTGATCACCAGTGTCAGTTGAAAATTTTCCATCAAAACCAGTTTTCAATGGAATATTGGATTTTTGACAACAGTTTTTGTGTGTGAAAAGTATCTGCTTTCTGCAGAAAATTTTGAATTCCATCAAACAATTGAGCTCTTGAAAACCAAACATTTGAAATTAGAAATAGGCTAGGCTCATCAGTGGACTACATCTCCCATGATGCACTGCAGCCATGACTCTCCTGTGGTGCATCAACAAGAAGGGAAGCTGTAGTGATTGATGGGTGATGTAGTCCAGCCTACAGTTTTGGGGGTTTGAGGCACCCAAACTATAGATCCCATGATGCACTATAGTAGCATTTCCCAATCAAAATGTCCAGTTTGGGGCTGAAATTTTTAAGTTTTTGACCAAAATTTTTCTCCTTTTGACTTTTTGTCCTAAAGGTGGAATTTTCAGGAAATTTTTTTTCCAGCAAGCTCTTCTGCTCATGGTCAATCCATAATGTTTTAAAGAATTGAGAAAAATTACTTGAATAATTTCAAATAACAAATAGTATTAGAAAATTAACTGTATGGAAAGGTTCTCATTGAAACTTAAGTAGTCCATGAATGAGTTTTCAATGAGCAAGGTTATCAAAAATATAAGAAGTGAAACATGGTTTTCTCTTTCTCTACTAAAGTTTCTTAGAACCAGCCAAGCACTTAC
This sequence comes from Chrysemys picta bellii, assembly GCF_011386835.1. NCBI lineage: Eukaryota > Metazoa > Chordata > Testudines > Emydidae > Chrysemys > Chrysemys picta. Next base: position 27,903,957 of record NC_088803.1, read on the forward strand.
AGAAGTCAGACCATCTTTATCAGCGTACTTTGCTTGAGTTTTCCGTTTTCACCCATCCCATTCCTGGATCTTTGCTAATGTCCGGTATTTTCAGATAGATAAAGGGAAAAGAGGCATTTAAATACGTCCATAAGGGCGAGAGGTTGGGGAGTCTAGGTGAAATGGAAGAAAGGCCTACTCTCCTGCTGTGTGTTTGTGAGTATACCTGGTTGCTTGGTTGTTAGAGCTAGCTCAATTTTCACCTTTGGAGTAAGGTCTTTCCAATGATGATTTTATTTCTGGGTGCACGAGCTCATAGATTATGTCATAATTCAAGAAGGACAAGATCTGGTTAAACCTGCATTAAGGCAATTTATGATGTATTGGACATGGCTGCCTGCTCCATTGCTATGCAGCAACACATTGGAGACATTAATTGCTATTGGCACCTGGTCTTTCCCAGAAATTCGAGGCAAAGGTACTAGACATGCCTTTTGAAGCTTGTCTAGTACCAAGATGGGGGCAATACCTTAGAAGAATGGAAAGAGACCAGGACCACTGGTTGTCCATTGGAGATTTCCTAGTCCTTCTAGTTGCAATTACATCAGCCATAAAGGTGAGCAATACCCACGTCCTTCAACTCATCCTCCGTATGCAACTATCCACAAAGAAAAGGTGGTTTTACTCCCTCACCCGATGTTCTTGCTCAAGGTGATGTCCAAATTCCATCTGAATCTGACCATCGCCCTTTCTGTTCTTCTTTCAGACATCTTATGATATGCTGTATCAGATGAAAAACTGGCTATATAAACTAGAAATAAAAAGAGCTATTATTTGGCGAGGACCGACTCTTTCACTAATAACTTGTCAGGGGACCCAAAAATGGCAAGTCCAGTCTCTCTTTAGACATTGTTTACAGGCAGTGTCCACCCCACTCTGAGCAAGAATTCTTACACAAAGTCACAAGCTAATACCTGACTGTTTTGCAGGGCTTCACCTGAGCCCTATTTGCATGTAGCCCAAGCTCCAGCCTGAGTGGCAATGTTTCACACTGCTAGTGTGCTCACTCGAGCTCTGCTAGTGTGAGTCTATCTACCCAGACTGGGAGATTTGTTCCCAGCTGCAGTGTAGACAGACTCATAGACCAGAGCTGGCAAACTGCAAGTGGGGGCTTCATTTAGAGGAACAGTTTGAAAAAAAGAAAACCACCACCACCAAAACAGTGCCAGCAGTCCTCATACAGAGCCAAGTTGTAGTGAAATAGTCCACATGCCCTCACAATCTAGGAGATGTCTGGCTTCCAGTTCAACTCCTGTGCAAGTTAGCACGCCCTCAGGCTGCAGCAGCTCCCAACGCATTGACGGAGAGCAACAGCACTTGGGGCATGCTTTGTTTCCCAGCCAGCAGAAGACAAATCGGCAAGATTTGTGCAGTAACACTAAGCTCCTGTCTCCTCCTTCTGTGTTGCCTTCCCTTCCTTGGTCCTATCCCTCTTGAATTTAGAAGCTCCTCAGGACAGGGCCCTTATCTTGTTTACTTGCTCCTATGGCACCCAGCATGTTGATGGGTCATGAGAATACAGGCTCAGCTCCTGTCAGCTGAAAATCCCTTCCCCACCCCCTCCTGAGTCAGGTAAGTAGAATTTCAACCAACTTAGAGATTCTGAATTTCTACTACCTGACTGGCTTGCTGATGTCAACTAAATGGTATATATCATGCAATTAAATTGTTTATGTTCCAAAGGCCAAATTCCACTCTCAGTGACATAAATGAACAGCCAGAATAACTCCATACACATAATTGAAGTTATGCCAGGCTTCAACCATTAAAACAGAGAGCAGAAAACATTAATGCTCCCAAAGCTTTAAAGATTATACTTAGGGCCTGATCCAAAACCGGCTGAAGTTAATGGAAAGATTCCTATTGGCTTTAATAGGCTTTGCATTAAGCTCTTATCCTAATACCCCACCATTATTATAGCCTTTTTCCTGAATTTAATATAATAATAATACATTTTCATAGCCTACAAATGCTATATAACTAGCAATTTTCTTCTTCTTTTTTAGAAGCCCAACTAAAATCTATAACACAGGGGGGAAAATAATATCCTAGACCCACAATCCTGTAAATTGAGCAAGGACAGGAAGTATTTCATCCTAAACCTTCTGAGCACAATCTGTTTCATTTACCGCAGACTTATAGTCTATAGGATAGAACAAACTCATAAAAGGTAAATCAAATCAGATATTATAGCAAGCCTTGGAAAAAAGGACAGCAAGCTATTGTGTTGATGTTTTGTTTATCTTTGCAAGCACGCTGCAGTCCTGTCAAATTTGTATTCCCGAGGACCCTGCTAGCTCTCAGATTGTTCTCCTGGCTGGTCCCAAGTGAATTGTCAGATTCTAAAGAGGCACAAGGATTATTGATTGGACACTTGGTCACACTGACCTTCTCCCAGCTACTCATTGTTTCAATGTCCCTTAACCTTTTCTTCTAATTTTACGTGTATGACAATGGAAGTTACTTGTTAAAGAGCTGTGGTCATGACTGTCATAATAAAAAGTCATTGGTTTGCACTGGAGGAACAACTAGAGGAACATTCCTTATTGAAATATGACTGTCTGCATATTCCAATTCAGTTATTTACCAGAGAAAGGGCTAAATCAAAACGCCCTGATCTGAACTGTCCCAAACTTTGAAAGGGGTTTGGAATCCAAATCCTCCATCCAAATTGCATATTTTCACATCAGAGGTGGCTGTGTTTCAGTGGTAGCCATTTGTAGGGAAACTTTTACACAATCTATTAAAAAAAATTAGGCTGAAAATGATGTAGACATGGCAAGTGGAATTTGTTATTCCTGAAACTATAGCTGGGCAAATAGCTCAAAAAGTACTACTGTGAATATCTGCTCATTTAGGAAAAATGAATTACTTTTACTTGTGCCTGTCATCTCTTATGTTTGCTTTCCCAGAACAGTCTAGTAAATTCTGGGATTAGTGGTGAAAACAGCAATTTTTAAGTGATTAGTAGAGAATATTCATGGAAAGTGAATTTTGAATTAGTAAACCCAGTTTGAAGAGTTACTCTTATCCAGTCATGGAACAGAAACAATACCTTGTGAGCTATGCATCCAATCAGTGCTAATCAGCACAGCTCCCGTTTTTATTATTGACTATTCAGAACAAACTGCTCACAAGCAATCAACAGACCATGAATTAACACCTGGAATTATTCAGGGGATACTTTTGAACAACAACTAAATGTGAGACGATCATGAACCGCTCACAAAGAATTCATGAACAGGAAAAGAGGCCAAAATTCATTTACTAAATTATTCATTATGCATTATCCCCCTCAGTTCTATTAAAGATTATAGGACTATCTATCTGCAGTCACAGGCAGAGAATAAAGCTAAATTGCAGATGGCTGTAGAAAATAAGTGAAAAAATGGTAAACGTTCCAAAAGCAGTCAACCAATGGAAAACACCTCTAAATACATTTTATTGTGTAGTTATAATGAAAAACGTAACACGACATTCCAAGGTCAAATGCTCACAAACTACAGAGGAAGAATCAGTCACTGAACAATATTGATGAATATTTTTCATTATTATTTTGTTTATTGTCCAATTGATGTAAAACATTTCATTAATTGATTACATTAATGAATGCATTTGCGATAGTCACAGTTTGCTCAGAAATGGTTCACAAAAGGAAAACAGAGTAAAGAAATTAATTCCAAATGATTTGACCAGCACCAAACATCACTTCTTTTGCTCCAGGATATTAAAAGCTATATTCTGCTCTTATGTTCCGCTCATAGTAACGCCACTATTTTTTCACACAATGCAAAGTCAACCTGTGGAACTCCTTGCCAGAGGATGTTGTGAAGGCCAAGACTATAACAGGGTTCAAAAAAGAACAAGATAAGTTCATGGAGGCTAGGTCCAACAATGGCTATTAGCCAGGATGGGAAGAGATGGTGTCCCTAGCCTCTGTTTGCCAGAAGCTGAGAATGGGTGACAGGGGATGGATCACTTGGTGATTACTGTTCTGTTCATTCCCTCTGGGGCACCTGGAATTGGCCGCTGTCAGAAGACAGGCTACTGGGCTAGATGGACCTTTGGTCTGATCCAGTATGGCCATTCAGGACCTGGCCCCGAGGAGTTGCGGTCACTTACGTGACATTAAGCATAATTTACAATTTAGCACACAGTGTGGACAGGGACTGTCATGGTTGGGATTATCAGATGACATAAGGTTAAACACAAGTCTATGTCTATACTTGGAGTCTAATATTGTATTAGGGCTTGTCTTCGCTTCAATATTATCTCAAGTGTTGCCTCTAATCCAACTCCTGTCCATGAACAAAAATCTCTAGTTTGAATTAAGTGGTGCTTTAAACTCAAGCTAGCTGGCTCACCAGGGCATGAGGGTTGAAACTTGATTGCTGCTGATGCTGGAGCTTGTAATTCAATGTGGACTCAGCATAGGGTGACTAAGTGCCTGGTTTTCAACCAGAAAGTCCGGTCGAAAAGGGGACCCGACAGCGTCCGGTCAGATCTACTAACCAGATACCCAATGTCCGGTTACTGCAGGTGGGGGAGGTGGGGAGGTGCCAGGTCATCACCTGCGGCCGCCCCTACTCAGCTGGGGCCGCCTCCTACCTGCATCAGGCATCTGCAGCTCCCAGCCCTGGCTCCGCAGGTGAGTCCCTCCTGACCCGGGCAAGGGGGTGGGAGGGGAAAAGCAGTGAGCAATGAGGGGAGGGGGGAAGAGGAGTGGATGGGGGTGGGGCCTTGGGGGGAAGAGGTGGGGCAGGGCCTCGGGGAGAAAAGGTGGGGTAGGGGCAGAGCTTTGGGGGGAATAGGTGGGGCAGGAGTGGGGCCTCGGGGGGAAGAGGTGGGGCAGGGGATGTTCCAGCACTCCTGCTGGAGTGTCCATTTTTAAAATATTACCAAGTTGGCAACCCTACCAGCTACTCTGTGCTGCTGGTCTAATCACTCGGGGCTATTTGAGTGCTGTTTTGCAGTGTGACCACTCTCACTCAAGCTAGAACAGTTAATTTGAGCTGAGTTACCTCTGCTCCTCAAGATGATATGATAACACAGGGTAATTTCCCTGCGTAGACAATAGAGCCGATAAAGCAAGTGGTGAGACAAGTGGTAATATCTAGTTGCGTTTTGTGTAAATTTGCATATGTGTATTATGTTTATAGTTGCTTACCTACTTTGCACACAGGCTTACTACCACTGTGCATTCAAACTGGTGCAAACAAATGCTCACAGTTAACTGTTTGTGCCTGCAACTACCCATTGTGAGTAATTGGGCTGGCAAATAGAGAGCAATTGCACCCCTATATTCATGGCCTTAATGTTCCGCAGCTGTCATGGCCGTCCTTAGGCATACGCAGCATATGCGGCTGCGTAGGGCACCTGAAAATTTGGGGAACCCCTGGGTCTTAGTGTCCACCCTTCTGGCTTTCCTATTCCTGGTCTGACCCTTCCTACAAGCTCCTACCACAGCTGGCTGCTGCAGCCTGGTGAGTCTTCCTCCAGAGGGGATCTAGTACCTAAAAGTGAAAAAGCTTCCAGCCTGCCAGACCTATTAGCACAACACTGAAACTGTGAAAGAGCCATTCAAGTGGTGATGAAGCCATTTAACAGGCATTTGCCAACCCCCAGGTATATACTGTCAGTTTCTCAATGTACTGACAAAAACAGTTGTGCATGACTGTAATATTTACTCAGAATATGTCAGTCTATAGGACCTTAGTTTAAAATTTGCTTTAAAATATTTCATTAGTGTGTTGCTGAAGATTATAAAATCACATCTCTAAAAAATCCTTGCATAGATTTTTAGATGCACAATCTGAGTATTCATCTTTAGCCTTAAATGTTTGGATCTTCAGACTTATAGTTTTTGAAATAAATCCTTCAAATGACCACCCTTATCTAAAATACACGTGCGATCCCAGGCAGCTGTTGGGCATAGGGGCACCAGTCTAATAATACTGCATAGGGCCCCATAAATCCTAAGGACGGCCCTTTTACTCCTAAAGATTAGCTGCAGGAGACAAAAATACACACCATGTTCATTCCATTGATAAAATACACGATGACTAATCTTTTATGACATTTATATCCACTTCTGAGTTCTGCCTGCGCTCCTCACTCATGAAGGTAAATGTCATAACAGAATTCAGCCATCATGTATTTTTACACACACACACACACACACACACACACACACACACACACACACACACACACACACACAAATTAACGTTGCTTTTTAAAGCTGTGTACATGGCAAGATGCCTTTTTCTTGTGAGGGCTGTATTGGGCGGTCTAGACCAGGGGTTCTTGCAACAAATTTTTTGGTGGCCTCAGAGTGCGGCCACCAATTCTCAGTGGTGGCCGCACGGACAGTTTTTTACTAAAATACTTAATTAACTTTAAATATGCAAGCAAGAGTGAGTAAGGCTAGAGATAACGAAGTTAGTTCAATCAGGGAGGATGAGGGTGTTCACACCTCAACTGCTAGAAGAGGGCCTCATCCTCCCTGATTGAACTAACTTCGTTATCTCTAGCCTTACTCACTCTTGCTTGCATATTTATACCTGCCCCTGGATATTTCCACTACATTTCTCCGAAGAAGTGGGTATTCACCCACAAAAGCTCATGCTTCTAATACGTCTGTTAGTCTATAAGGTGCCACAGGATTCTTTGCTGCTTTTACAGATCCAGACTAACACGGCTACCCCTTTGATACTTGATTGTAATGTATATTTGTAGGGTTTTCTGCAGACTCAATAACAAAAATAATGCTGCCTCCCCCTTTGTCCGCCCCAGCCCCTATCCAGGGCTTAGTGGATCCTGGGGCTTGCTATGAAAAATGATATATGTATATTTGTTAATATCACAGCACACTTAGTAGCTACCTGGGAGGCTATGAAAAGTGATATTAACAAACATACAAATATCACTTTTCACAGATAGCTAGTAAGTATGCTGTGAAAAGTGATACTTGCATGTTTGTTAATATCACTTTTCTCAGCAAGCCCCAGGACCCATTAAACCCTGGAGGGCGGGAGCACAGGAGGAGGTAGCAGGGGCCAGAGGCAATGGTGGGATGGATGCGGGGCTGAGGGAGATGGTGATGGCGCAGGGCAATGGAGGGGGGGGGGTGGATGAGAGGCTGAGGGAAGCAGCAGTGGACCAGAGCAATGGGGGGATGGATGCGGGGCTGGGGGAGATGGTGATGGCGCAGGGCAATGTGGGGGGTGGATGAGAGGCTGAGGGAGGCAGCGGTGGACCAGAGCAATGGGGGGATGGATGCAAGGCCAGGAAGGCAGTTCCGCAGCTGGAGCTGGGGGTGAGCACCTGCTGCCCTGCGGCCGGAGCCAGGGGTTGGCGCCCAAAGCCCTGTGCTTGGAGTCCACTACCGTGCACTGCCACAGCATGGCCAGAGCCTGGGACTGGAGCCGGGAGCCAGCGCCAGGCTGCCACACAGCTGGAACCAGGGGCCACAGGCTGAAGTCCTACAGCTGGAGGCCAGGGCAGCATGGCCAAAGCCGGAGGGGCGGGGAGGAAGTCAGTACCCACTGCCCCACAGTTGGAGCCTGGGGCTGCATGGCCAGGTTCCTGAAGTCCCACTGCTGGAGCCTGCCATCCAAACCCCCTGACCCCAGTGTGGGTCCAGAACTCACCTGGCTCCTGCAGCGTTGTGCCCCACCTCCCTTCAGAGGCTGTACAGGGCTCTGCATCCAGGAGCAACAAGCAGGGAGGGGGAGGGGCTGTTGCTTTGCCCTCCACCCCTCCATCACTGCTCAGGAGGCTGTCATGGCCGCACAAAAAGCATGTGGCCACAGTGGCCACATTTGAGAAATGTTGTGCTAGACCCTTCCTTGAGGCACTTTTCTAGCTGATTTCTTACCGGCTATGTTGGAAGCTAGGTGGGTTACTATTGAGAACACATTTCCCCATTCATAAATGCCATCTCTGCACAGCACACTGACAGGTAGCAAGATGCTCTAGAAATGAAGCTTATCTGGAACTCAACTGGGATTTGTAATTCTATTTCCCAAAGGGCCCCCTGTTTCTTTCACAACGTGGGGATTTCCATGCACAGCAGCCTCCACAAATACACTGAAAAGGTTGGAAATATTAAAAAAATAAAAATAAAGGCATTGTTTTTAAAACCTGCATACTAAGGCCAAATAGGAAAGACACATCTCTGATTTCTCTGATAACAGCTGGGAAACTGACAGTCTTGGAAGCTGCCGTCAACTATTTATATTTTAGACCAGTAGAAATGCAGTTATGGAATTCCCAATGTCAAGTTCCTTACCCCGCCAGTCTGCAATCAATTTGCTCTCATTAATAGTTGCATCCAAAGTCCATTAACGTCAGTAGGCTTTGGATCCGACCCTATAAGCACTTTTCTCTTTCTCCTTTCTTTTTCCTCATTTCCCCCAAGGAAAAAAATCATGTTGTTTTTGTAGATTGTGCCATACAGTGACCTAAGTGCATTATCTCTAAACTGAACAATACATAGACTCAGTAAAGTTCTCAGTGATGCATTACCCAGTGAATAGCATGCTGGCCTGGGAAGCAGTGGATGTGTGTTCTGTCCCTGACTGCTGCTGATGTGTGGCGTGAGCTTTGGTGAGTCACTTAGACCTCAATGCTATGAGGTGCTGAGACCCTTCAGCTCCAAAGGACGTCAGTAGAGATTGACAGTGCCTTCAGCCCACTCGTGCAGACATCATTAGGAAGGGTACAGGTTGTAAAGTCATCAGCTCCTGGTAACTCTTCAGAGATTTGTCAGGGGCCCGCCATGCCCTCACTTCTTCCCCATAAGCTGTTACTCAGCTTGACAAGTCAGACATCTGAGAAGCAGGACTGGGATTGTCAGTCTCCTGATGATCCTGTGACCCTGCTTAGACTTTGTGGCATCTGCCAAGCCTAATAGGGTCCCAGTAGGCATGGGGGGTGGGTGGGATGGGGGGAGTCTCTACTGGCCATATTAAGAACTGTAGAGGGTGGGACGGTCTTTATGAACCCTTTTCCAAACTACCTTCTCCCAACACAACCAACTGCCACACAGAGCATCCAGAACTACTAGTGCTGGGGGGACATCTGCTACATGGGTGCATACAGAAGGGTGAGGTGGGGGCAGTGCAGTGATAGACAGTAGCTGTGGTCATGGTGCAAGATGTGTCTGTGTGTGGAGGAGCAGAGGCATGTTAGAATCATAGAAATGTAGAGCTGGCAGGGACTTCAAGAGGGCATCCAGTCCAACCCCCTATGCTGAGGCAAGACCCGGTAACTCTAGACCATCCCTGACAGGTGTTTATTCAACCTGTTCTTAAAGAGGGGGATTCCACAACCTCCCTTGGAAGCCTATTTCATAACTTAACTTCCCTTATTGTCAGAAAGTTTGGCGTAACTTCATTTCCTTGCTTTTGTGGGTTTGCATCAGGTATGTTCTGTGTGCAGCACCCGTAATTGCTTTGCAATATAATTTATATAGACTGGAGTAAGGTGGATTTGCCTAAACATTGCCTACGTAATGTGTGCTTCTTCCCCTATTCTCACCACTACTGCTTTTTTCCTTTTAGGCTACTTAGTACCTGTCTAGTACCTGTCAAATCTAAACTGGCTGATAAACCTTTGCGGATTAATGGAATGAGAAGCAACAGCAATGACTCCTTTGAAACAAATATGATATACTTGTGAGTCTGTGTCCCATAGGCTCTGCTGAAGCAGAGATCTGTGAAGTAAAGGAGGCGGGGGGGGGGCAAAAGGTGACTGCCTACTACCTCTGATCTTTAGCCCGAAGAGGCTGAGATCAATTTGGATAACCCTATGAACTTTAGGGTGATTGTCTAGACTGAACCTCTTAACCATTTAGCCTGTCATGTACACCATAAACAGGGTAGGTTGCACGGCTGCTACTAGCAGATCAGGCTTCTGTACCAGATATGGACTGGCTACAGAGCTTCCTTCCTAGAGAGATAAACCAGAGATGTGTTCGCTATAAGATCATTTAAACGCACTGCCAGGAATGGCCATTGTGAGCTTAAGTAAGGTACGTTACACCCAGTGCCAACTAGTGGCTGAACAGTATAATATAATTTTGCATTCTATTCCATCTCCCCATTTAAGTTTTACATTTTCAAAATTTTACAAAATGTACACTATCATGCTATCTTTAAAGGTCGGTACATTCAGTCTGTTAAGGGTCTCTGAATCATACTGGTTTTCTAATTACTTGACCCAAACATGTAACAACTTGGTCATCTGAGTGTCCATTAGTTGCAACAACTGGCTATGGTCGGTTTGGAATCCTTGAGTCTTCCTTTTGTTCCATATCCACCATCTGTAGCATTTGATCTGTAGATGTTGACAGTTTTTGTTGAACTCTCCTCTGTCAGTCTGTCACATATGACCTGGGTGATGATTTTTTCCTTTACAACTCCTATAGTTCTCCATTCTTTTTCTCCATCCAGTTTGACACAAACATTGTCACCAGGCTGTAGACCAGTCAGGTCTCTAGCTCAGCGGTTCTCAAATTGTGGGTCGGGACTCCAAAGTGGGTCATAATCCATTTTAGTGGGATCGCCCAGGCTGGCTTAGACTTGCCAAAGCCTGAGGCGCCCTCCCCACTGGCTAGGGCGGCGAGGCTTGGGTGGGCTCAGGCTTCAGTTCCCCTTCCTGATAATATTGTTCCTATCAGTTCTGAGTTATGACATTTCGACTTAAGATGCAATTTTCAGGAACCAACTGTGTCATAAGTCTGAGGACTGCCTGTATTCTATTTCTCTCTCTAATCAGGCTCTGTGTCAACATGTGTGATAGAGTCCAGAAACAATGTTTTTGATTGTCTGTTCTATTAGTCAGCTCCCTAACTGCCTAGGTATACCAAACAGCTACAAAATGTCCATATTTTATGCATTTATTACTCCTTGCATCTCTGGCTAACCGTACGTCTGTTGGGCTTTGAATTTTTTCTATATCTTGTATATTTAGCTTGAAAGGCTTTGTAGTTTGCCTTGAATTTGTCCCTCTTAGCCTCAGGGGTCTTATGATGATTACTTTTGCCACTCATTATGTGTCTGTTTACAGCTTCAAAGCTAATTTCAGGTTTTTCAAGTTGCGCCTTCTGATGTGGTGCCCACCCCACACAGGATTGGAAGGAGTTAAGATGGCCAGGCAGGCCAATTAATGCCACCGGCCACACCTGGAGCAGGATCCAAGGAGTAGGGAACTAACTGGAAGCAGGTTCAGATGTGTGGAACAGGCGGAGCCCGTATGAAGCCAGGTAGCTGGCAACAGATGTGGGCTGCTGGGAAAGGTTGCAGGAAGACAGGCAGCAGTCACTCCCTGGGAAGAGGAAGGAGAGTTTTGGAGTTGGTACACCCAGAAAGAGAAGGGGAACCAGGTGTGGTAGGAAGCAGTCCAGGGAAGGAGCAGTGAGGGCTGAGAGAGGAAAGCTCAGAACTGCTGAGCTGACGGTCCCTGTATTGGAACCCGGAGGAAAGCATGGGTCCACGTTCCCCTACCAGCCTCTGAGGGAGTGGCATTGAGGCAGTGGAAGGGAAGGCTACCTAAAACAGCTAGGAAGAAGGGACTTTACTACCCCAGAAGAGGGGAACACTGAGTCACCTAGCTGAAGGGTTGGGTCACAAAGAGGATGCTGCGGTTCCTGGGGCTGAGAGAGGGGCTGCAGGCCAGAGGGAAAGACAGGGCAACCTCAAGAGCTAATCACCAGAGTGACCAGGACGAGGCGTCAAACCAACAGTTAGTGGTGCATCACGTGATACTGCTGCCTTTTGTTCTGCTATTTGACTAATTCAGACTGCTTTGCTATCTGTATGACTGTGGGTAGATTTAAGTCTCTTTAACTGTAATTGCTGTGATAGGTTCTTGTCTGTTAACCCAATAACCAGCCTGTCTCTGATATTTTCATGTTTTGCAACCCCCAAATCACACCTTTCAGCAAATGCATGCAAAGCTCTTATAAAAGATTCAACATTTTCTAATGGTTCTTGAATTTTCTGGTGGAAACATGCTCTTTCATAAACCACATTTCTCTGAGGCATGCATCAAATATAGCCAAAATGCTTTCATAGCATCTTTGTGAGCATCTTCAGTAAAGGTAAAAGATTTAAAACATTCTCTGCTTGCTTCCCCATGCATAAATTAAAGATGATACCTGAATATATCCTGTTTCTTTACAGAGTTTTGTAGCAATGTGAAATCTTGCAAGATGCTGCTTCCAGTCTGAAATGCTGTCAAAGCTGAAATTCTCTGGGGGTATTGATGAGTGGCATGTTTATGAGATCCTGCAACCTTTGTTTCTTCCCCCTCCCTTTTGTCCACAACCTTTGTTACTGTTTTCCTTCTGTTTCTGTTCTTCTCTGGCACTAGTTTACTTCTGACACCATGTTATGTACTTCTTGTGGACTGCAGGGCTGCTACTAGCAGGTCAGGCTTCTGTACCAGATATGGACTGGCTACAGAGCTTCCTTCCCAGAGAACTACACCAGATGTGTTCACTGTAAGATCTTGTAATACACTGACAGGAATAGCTGTGGGGAGCTTAAGGCATATTATACACGGTGCCACATAGTGGCTGAATAGTATAATACAATTTAGCATTCCATTACATCCCTCATACCACTATCAGTCACACAAAAACCAATGGCTTTGTTAAGGAGATGGATATTTTCTGGCTATAAACAGTATTCCAGAGTTGCCTATGCAATGTGCTTCTAGACCAAATTACTGGGCCAGATTCTTATCCCCGTACCATCAGCATCAGTCCAGAGTTGTGGATGGAGTCACCATAGTGTAACCAAGATCAGAATCTGGCCACTGGTATCTTTGCCATCCCGGCATACTGTCTACACCAATGACCACTGCATTCTGCATCTACTGTATTGCCCTGTGAAGGAAGGAGTCATCTGTTTTGCATAGCACAAAGTTCCCAATGCTCACATGTTGACAGCCCTTTCACACTGGATTTGAGCTGCCAGCTGCAGCTGATATAAGTTTCTGACCATCAGTGTGGTTCCCAGTCTCCCTGTTCTATTGCTATGATATGGTGATTATTATTATTATTTTTATTTGTATTACTGTAGCACCTTGGAGACCCAGTCCTGGACCAAGACCCCTTTGTGCTAAGGGCTGCACAAACACAGAGCCAAAAGACGGTTACACCATTTAACATCCTGCTATGAAACAGATTTAAAGATTAGACAAATAAATCTCTACGGTGACTAAATTTATGAAATTGAAACTGGCAATTTTGGAAGACTCAGATTAAGCACTAGGCCAAGAATTGCTGGAGAGAAGGATTTCTGGCAGGTGGGAGGCAGGAAGAGGCAGAGGGATAGCTCAGGGGTTTGAGCATTGGCCTGCTAAACCCAGCATTGTGAGTTCAATCCTTGAGGGGGCCACTTGGGGATCTGGGGCAAAATCAGTACTTGGTCCTGCTACTGAAGGCAGGGGGCTGGATTCAATGACTTTTCAGGGTCCCTTCCAGTTCTATGAGATAGAAATATCTCCATTAATTTATTTATTTTATTTTTAAGATTTTACTCTGAAGCAATGCCTGCCCTGCTTCTGAAAACCCTTCCCAGCCCACAACATGCTCCCCATGTGGCCTGCATAGTCTCTGGCATCTGCTCCCCATACACATTGTTGCTCCATATCTGGAAATCCCCCCATTCCTTGGCCTGTGCTCTCTGGTGCACCTGCCCCCTCGCAGGTGAAGATCCTCGCTGGTCTCTGGAATCATCTGCATACCCCATGCAACCCACTCCCCTCTGCAGAGTTTTGATCTGTGTGTCCCTCAGAGCACCCCAATGCCAGATGGCCAGAGGCTCCCTGGTATCTGGCAGAGAGTCTCAGCTGGCAGTGTGTCCCAAATCTCTGTTGTCGTAATCTGTATCTAACAGGTGTCATGTAAGGTTTCGTATGGTGCTGAATATTATTGTGTGGTGTATGTACGGGTGAAATATGAAAGCATATAAATATGTGCTGGGAAAGTGTTCTTAAAATGTGTAAGGCAGGTAGGGCTGAAGTCACCCCGCCCTCGACAGAGGAATGTGGTACTGCCTGTTCAAATATGTCTCCAGTTTAAATCGAGCAAGGAGAGACAATGGAAGTACCCTTACATAAAAGTGAAACACCACCATCAAACTAGCAAGTTGGAGAGATGGCAACTTAGCTATCCCGACAGGGGGAGGCGACTGCAAATCACATGGCATCAGGTCCCTAATGAATTCAGCAAGCTGAGCCCCACGGAGGGCTTCCTGAGTTTGAAAACAAAGATAAACTTTGAAGACATAAGCAGAGAGTGAAAGCTATGTTGGCATCTTTCACCTGAAGAGTCAAAGAACCCAAGAGCTTTGAGCTCTGTGTTGGCCATGGAAGTGTTGGAGCATTCTCTTGGGGTCTTAGGAGGGGAAGGGGCAGCAAGGGAGCTGGAGATTCAGGACAGGAGGAAGATTTTATTCATCCTTCACTGGGTTTAAGGTTTAAATATTTTGCAACCACATTTTCTGAACAGCTAATTGCATCTTCAGAGAGGCTGACTCCACCATGGGAATCCACTTTCCAGCTGTCCCAAATCTGGCCATTCATTTTTATTTGGTTGGTTTGTTTTTTTTAGGGATAAGAAGAGAGTTCTACTCCTCACCCTCTTGTGGGTCACTCCACAACCTTACATTGCAGTCATGTGGTCTTGGAGCATTTTGTGGCACCTTGAGGATATTAAGCCTCATGTTTCAGGGTTTAAGCCAATCTCTAGCTATTAGGCGATGTCTGCACAGCAGGTAGAGGTGTAATTCCCATCTTGGGTAGACGTGCACATGCTAATCCTGCTTCAGCTAGTGTGCTAAAAATAGTGGCCACGGTGCACAGGTGGTGGCTTAGGCTAGCTGCCTGAGTACTTTCACACCAAGCCCCCTCAGTACATACTCGGGCAACTAGGTCGAGCCGCCACACTGCTATTTTTAGCACGCTAGTTTGAGCAGAGCTAGCCAGTGTATCTCTACCAGAGCTGGGAACCACAGCTCCCAACTGCTGTTTAGACAGCACCTTAGAGACAGGGTGAGGGTCTAATGAGAGGGTGGGGGAACAGATTATCTCACATCTACTACTGCACAGTTCTGACACCTTCTCTGAAGCAGCTGGTGCTGGCCACTGTCAGAGGCAGAACGCTGACCTCAGATCTGATTCAGTGGGCAATCCCCATGTTCCACTTCCAACCTCTAAGTCCTGCTGCACAGCATCCCAGGCAGTAGCGAGTAGCACAGGCCTCTGCGGCGTCACTTGGGCTGGCTCCTGGGGATACCCTATCTGGCTGTCACAATACCAAGATGTCTTGGGAGACATTCAAGCAGTGGAGAGAGAGAACAGAGCAATGAACATTTTTCATTTTGGATGTAATGAAAGTGCTGTAGTTAGAAAAAATAAACCCAACTTTAAAAAGGATCATGAGATGGATTCATTCCAGGATTATTCAAATATCTTGCTTTGGGGGAATATACTTCACTTCACTTTTAACTTTAATATCACATTAGAGACTGTTTTCTGGGATGGCGGATACAGTATTCTGAATACTTTATTGCCAGACTGTGAGAGCCAGTGAAATATTTTTTGATAATAGAAATGAATAATGTATCATGCATTCATTGCCTACCAGCCTGATTTGTTTACTAATAATTTTGTTTAAAGGACATTATTGTTTTATTGCTTGCACACTGATTTACTCCCAAACACTGACTGATCAGCTATCATTAAACAAAAATAATTTTTAACTCCAAAAATATATTGTTTGCAATATGTTCGGCAAGGCATTAGGGCAGGGCTGCCTCTGTTTGTCTTTAGATTCCAGCGCCTGCTGGAATCTTCAAGCTGATCATTCTGCAGAGCATTTCAAAAGACCTGCCTAGTACAGCCGGTCGTGAAAGTTTCAACTAAACAATTTTAAAATCATAACTGAAACTTTTTGTGGGAACGTGCCAGTTTTGGCTAAGCTTTTGTTGGGAAGGTTTCACAGGCACAGGGTGGAATTTCTGGTGAGAAAGAGGGACTCTCTTACCCCAGAATAGCCAATAATCTGGTGGTTAGGGAACTCACCTTGGATTTCTGAAGCCCAGGTGCAAGTCCCTACTCTGCCTGATTCAGACAGATGCTCCCACATCCTATGTGAATGCCCCAACCCCTTGGCTAGTCTGTGGTCAGGCTTGTGCTCTCTCTCCACAGTTGGAGCAGGTCCACTTTTTATAAATAATTAAATACTTGAACCTGAGCTTACCACAGAGCAGCTGAGTGTCCTAATCACCAGCCTATAGAATCACTTCTAGCTTACTTGCTCTATCTCTGCTGGTGGTGCTGTTCCACTCTGTATAAATAATTACATATTCGTTGAGCCAGAAAGAGAGAGAGATGGACTACTCCCTATGTACCCATGTATGCATTCCAACACTCCCTATCCTTCCAGTAGTTAGAGCTCAGAATATTTCTTTCTGCAGAACATCAGCAAGAGCTAAAAAGCTCATGGAGATGTTGGCTGAAGTTCCACAGCAAAGGTGGAGTTCAGTTTTTCCATCTAAAGCATAGATTCAGCCTCTTTATTATTATTTATGAAAAATACAGTGTCTCCTCCTGGAAATTACAGCACTTACTCTCCAAGTGCAAAATTAATTTAAAAATGGGTCCGTCTTTTGTCTTCAATCATTTCTAAAGCAGAACAACTCTGAAGACTTTCCACATAGATATAATGCATTGAAATCTCATGCATATGCTATAGTTGGAGAAAGTTGGTTCCAACTAAGCTAAGGGCAGGTCTACACGTAAAATGCTGCCTCAGCTGTGCCTCTGTAGCACTTTAATGAAGATGTGCTATGCCAATGTGAGAGAGCTCTCCCACTGGCGTAGTTGATCCATCTCCATGAGAAGGGTAACTATGTGGGTGGGCAAAGCTCTCCTGCCAACTTTGTGCTGTCTACACCAGCGCTTAGGTCCATATAACTACATTGCTCAGGGTGTGGATTATTTATACCCCTGAGCAATGTAGTTAAACCGAAGTAATTCTGGAGTGTTGCCCAGGGCTTAGTTATTAATGACTATTGAATCTAATTGTCATGATTTTTATGGAAGCTCTGACAGTCCTATTGAGAGGCCATGAAGGAAAAAAATATGAAAATATCCTAATAGATATTTTAAAATCAGTTTAGTCTTGTCTTGGACCACAAAAACTAAATACACTCATACTAACCATATGTTTATTGCTCTACAGAGCACAGTTAAAGTTATATGGGAGCGTTAACTGGGCATTTTAACACCAAGGGAATCAGTGGGGGCAAAAAACCTAATTGGCTTCAAAACTTAGCTTGATAGGCTTATGGAGGGGATGGTATGATGGGACTGCCTACAATGGCAGGTCACCCTTTGGCAACTGCCAGTAGCAAAAATCCCCAATGGCTGGAGACAGGACACCAGATGGGGAGGGCTCTGAGTTAGTACAGAGAATTCTTTCTCAGGTATCTGCCTAGTGGTTCCTTCTCCACATGCTCAGGGTCTAAATGATCACCACATTTGGGGTTGGAAAGGAATTTCCCCCCAGGTCAGATTGCAGTTTTTTGGCCTTCCTCAGCAGCATGGGGCAAGGGTGACTTACAGGTTTAAACTAGTGTAAATGGTGGATTCTCTGTAATGTGAAGCCTTTGAATCATTATTTGAAGACTTCAGTAACTCAGCCAGAAGTTATGGATCTATTTCAGGAGTGGGTGGGTGAAGTACTGTGGCTTGCAAGGTGCAGGGGAGCAGACTAGATGATCACAACGGTCCCTTCTGACTTTAAAGTCTATGAGTGTAGAAGGATGGACTAACTGCTGGGGCGCCCCCTCATGGGTGGATGTTGCATAGCAGTTCTCTTTTCTCTAGTGCCCAGGGACCCCTTGGCGCCAACTGGTGGAGGGAACAGGAGGAGGTGCATAGAGATTACAGGGATCCCTTGGGTCAGGTATATACATAATAATTCACCAAAGCATATCATGTCAGGTCTCTACCGAAAGCCAGTAGTCATCATGATCATTGTGAGTTGTATGTATGGATAATATTTGAGAAGTTATATATCTATAAACTATATTCTTAACGCATGTGAGTTAAGACAGGTTACCAGAAGGTAAACCGGTTCTATTCATGCAGCATGTAATAAACACTTCTCTCTGTCTGGTTGCGTGTACTGAGCATTGTCTGTATCACAGTGGAGGCCTATTTACACATTCAGCTGGGTCCTAATCAAAGTCTGCAAAACCTACAAGAATGAAGGGGAAAAAAAGCCAACCAGCAGCGTGGGGAGCTATTCTGTTTACAAGTAGAGACAGTGGATAGTTGGACTATATCTAGGGGCACACATGGACACACAGCAGCCTTCAGTGAGCACACGAACTGCCAGCGACCTCTGCCTTATGAAAGGAATGTCACAGTCAAAAAGGCTGGAAAATGCTGCAGAGACTTTGGATGAGTGAAACTTCATTAGACAAGAAGTATCTCATTAAATAAATTTAGGCTCTAGAAGGTGTGTGATGATTTTATTTTACATGTAACCAATTGCTTCCAAAACTTTCATTTGCTACTTCTCAAATCTCTGTTACTTTGTTAAATAAACTTTTGCTTGTCTTCACTACAAATGTATCTAAGTACTGTGTGTTAAGTGGAGCTGTGATATATGGTGTAACTGGTAGGCTGGGGGGACTGTTCCCTTGGGAGCAGTGAATCTGTGAATACTGTGGGTGTCTTGTGGACCGGGGGTGGCCACTGCAGAGGGATTTCAAAGGGCATGAGGGTTGGGCTGTACCTATCACTAACCTGCAGAGGGACAGTGTTGCTCGTGGCTGGTGGCAGTGGGGATCTGACCCATGGTGGGCACAGACATGGCTGCCTCATGCTAACAGTAAGTGATAGTGAGGTGCCCCACAGTGCTGGATACCCCCAGGTCCCCAGCCAGCAGTCACTCTGGCCCTGCAGCTATTGGCCTTTTCTCACAACTGGGCCCTCCGGTCAGCTCGCACATTCCTCCCACCTCTTTCTCCAATAACAAAAAGTCAGATGAACAAAAGTCCAACAAATAATTCCAAGATCTCGTGTCAAATCTCCAGCCCTGACTCTCAGCCCCATGCTCCTTATACCCTTCTCTTGGGATTTTACATCATCCTCGGGTCAGGGGCTTCACACCACCTTCCCAGTGGCTGGGAGGGGAACCAAGGTCCACCCACTGCACTGGGTTCCAGTCCAGGGACCCTAGGATAAGCAGCCATTAGCCTTTCTTCAGGCCTTTTCTCCAGCTCTTTCCTGGACTGTTTGGCCAGTGCCTGCCCTTGTGTCAGGATCAGCCAAAGGAGCTCACGCCAATCCTGTTTTGTCCCTCCCTGGGCTTCCTCATCACCCTGCAGTAGCCGTCCATTTTCTCCATAGGTTTCTCTACTCCTTAGTGCCAAGAGAGTGATTTCAGAGTTCTTCTCTCTCTCCATGCATCCCCCCTCTCTGTTTATAACACCACCAATCTCCTTATGCCTGGCCTGCTGTGTGACCAGGCTGCTGTGTTAACCCTTTCACCACCAGTGTGGGGTAGACACCCCCTCACAGAAGGACAAATCCCTCTTCTCCCCCCATGCACACATACAGTTGGTCCCCAAGAAAGTTTAGTACTTACTCTTGGTGTTATTTTCCTTCCCATTGAAACTCAGAACAGGCAAAGAAGAGGATGAAGCCACCCTGACACTGCTGTCAGGGAATAGAACCAGGGGGCTATTGTGCAGTTTACACAGAAGGAAAGAAATTAAACTCCAGTGTATAAAAACCCAATATCCCAGCTGCAGGCTCATCCAGTAGGTGAAACCAATCTGATTTGTTGGCCTCTTTATTCCCAAAGCCTCCTGAGACCCTGGAGCGAGAGAGCGAAGCTACCAAGGGAGGGGGGGAAAAGATCCCAACATAGAGGGGAGAAGGAGTGTGATGTTTGTACAAAAAGAGAGAGAGCAGTTCAATAAAAGGAAAAATAGAAGCTTGTGTGTCTTTGACCACAGCTGAACAGATCCTGAACGATGAGACCCATTGCTGTCAATGGATGAATGTTTCTGAGACATCACTAATTATATTAATTTAAATAGATATCATCCTTCTTGGCAGCTGTTCCGGAACCTTGGAGCTATTTTGATGAGAATGTGAAGCAGGAGCTAGATGGTCCCCAGAGGGAAAAGCAAGTTCCTAACAGAGCAGGGGGAAGGTTTTCCATACTGTGGGAAGTGTACCTTTAAGAGGCTCTGGCAAGAGCTAGTTGGAAAGAAAAAACAACGAGGTGTGCTGAGGCTCATGTTATGTAGACGCTAAATGAAGCAGATGTCTGTCAGACTCCTCGTGCTAAGGAAGTACTGAACACAACACTGACCACAGAGAGCGAGAGGAGTTTGTTGCTGATGTGTGGCCGATGTGTTTGTTTATTTACTTAAGTTTTAAACATGGGACCAGTTTGTAACCACTTACACAGGTGAGCAGTTACACAAATAGTCCATGCCGACTTGTGTGCATAACTGCTCGCCAGCGTAAGAGGTTCACAATCTGGCCCCGCAATGTGTATATAACACCTGCATGACTTTGTAGAATAAGAGTCCACTGCATCAATTACTTAGCTGAGGCCTCAACTTGGTTATTAAACAATTCATATTTAGCTACCTGTAATCACTATTCTTCGCCTTGAAATTGAATCCCCTAGTGCTTTGATAATTAGGAATGAAGACACTCCAGGGCTTGTGTCAATGGGCTGTGCTGTTGTAATCCCCTGAGGTGTGGTTTTATCTCATAATAACTACATACACCTTGGGATGCTTCCATGCAATTAAAAACTTAAAATTAATAAGATCATTTGTAATTGAAATATACTGAATCTATCTACTCTAAAAATATTTCCACACAATATAACATTTCTAATACTCCAACTATTCCATTTGATCAAACTGTCTGTTCCCTTGTTCCTATTAGAGCTGGAAGAATTAATGAATTATTCAGTGATTTAGTCCTTTTTTTGTTTGTGATCCAGTCCTATTTTCTGCAAATGCACAAGCTGCTTGCAAGCATTTGTTTATGTGAAGGACATTTAGCCTATCAGGTGTTTGTGTACTGTTCACTTTGTTTGCTGTAAATTCTCCACCATGTGTGATGGTCACTTGAGATGATATGGTATCATTCCTGCTCTCTGATTAAATCATTTAAACAGGAGATTAATGAACTAGAAATGCAGAGTAACAGAGAGTAAGGAACAGCAAATAAATAGCAAGTGCTCCAGCTCACATACAAATGCCCTCGTTTATGTGCTGATAGGAATATGGGGGTGTGAATTCATAGATTCATAAATCTCAGGGCAAGAAGGGACTATTGTGATCATCTAGTCTGACCTCCTCCTCCACAGGCCATAGCACTTCGCAAAAATAATTCCTGGAGCAGATCTTTTAGAAAAACATCCAAACTTGATTTTAAAATTGCCATGATGGAGAATCCACCACAACTCTTGGTAAATTGTTCCAATGGTTAATTACTATCATGTTAAAAAATTATGCCTTATTTCCAATCTGAATTTGTCTAGTTTCAACTTCCGGCCATTGGATTGTGTTAGACCTTTCTCTGCCTGATTGAAGACCCCATTATTAAATATTTGTTCCCCATGTAGATACCTATAGACTGTAATCAAGTCACCCCTTAACCTTCTCTTTGTTAAGCTAAATAGATTGAGCTCCTTGAGTATCATTATAAGGAATGTTTTCTAATCATTCTCATGGCTTTTAACCCTCTCCAATTTATCAACATACTTCTTGAATTGCGGGCACCAAAACTGGACACAGTATTCCAGAAGCAGTTGCAGCAGTGCCAAATATAGAGGTAAAATAACTTCTTTACTCCTACATGAGTTTCCCCTATTTATGCATCCCAGGATCGCATTAGCTCTTTTGGCCACATCATCACACTAGCATCTCATGTTCAGCTAATTATCTACAATGACCCCCGGCAAATCTTTTTCAGAGTCACTGCTTTCAAGTGTAGAGCCCCCCATCCTGCAAGTATGGCCTACATCAGTGATTTTCAACCTTTTTTCATTTGCAGACCCCTAAAAAATTTCAAATGGAGGTGTGGACACCTTTGGAAATCTTAGACATAGTCTGTGGACCACAAATTGAAAATCATTGTTCTATGGTAATGACAACCTTTTACAGACCCCTTCGACATAGTCTGTGGACCCTGAGGGGGTCTGCGGACCACAGCTTGAAAACCACTGGCTTACATTCTTCGTTCCAAAGTGTATACATTTTCATTTAGTTATATTAAAATATGTATTGCTCACTTGCACAGTTTACCAAGAAATTAAGATCACTCTGAATCAGTGATCTGGCCTCTTCATTATTTACCATTCCCCCAATTTCTGTGTGATCTGCAAACTTTATTAGTATGAGTTTATTTTCTTTCAGGTCATTAATAAAAATGTTAAATAGCATAGTAGCAGGAATTGTAGCACCCGGCTGGAAACACAACACTTGATGACAATTCTCCATTTACAATTACATTTTGAGATCTATCCGTTAGCCAGTTTTCAATCTATTTAATGTGTCCCATGATAATTTTTTATCATTCTAGCTTTTTAAAATCCAAATGTCATGCAGTACCAAGTCAAACACCTTACAGAAATCTGGTACACCACTATTATCTTTACCAACCAAACTTGTAACCTCATAAAAAAAAAAAAAGATATCAAGTTAGTTTGACAGGATCTGTTGTCCATAAATCCATGTTGATTTGCATTAATTACATTACACTCCTTTAATTCTTTATTAATCAAGTCCCATAACAGTCATTCCATTATCTTGCTGGAATAAATATCAGGCTGGCAGGCATATAATTACCTGGGTCATCTGTTAACCTTTTTTAAAAAATGGCACGTTGCCTTTCCTTCAGTCTTCTGGAACTTCCTCAGTGTTCCAAGATTTATTGAAAATCAACATTAATGGTCCAATAAGTTTCTCAGCCAACTCTTTTAAAACTTTTGGATTCAAATTATCTGGACCTGCTGATTTTAAAATGTCTGACTTTGGTATTCTCCAGAAATATTAGTGGACTGGAAAGAGTGTCATCATCATATGATGAGACAATATCATCTGTCTTTAACCCAAATACAGAACAGAAATATTTACTGGACACTTCTTCCTTTTGTGCATTATTATTGACAATTCTGTTATTTCTATCTAATAGTAGACCAATACTATTGTCAGGATTCTTTTTGTAAATAATATATTTTTCAAAAACCCTCCTTCTTCTTGTCCTTAATTCTGCTGCAACAGAACTCTCCTTGTTTGTCTTTGCTTCCAATATCAATTTTCTACAATTTCTAATGTCTGATCGATATAATTACCATCATCTTTCATTTCTTCTATTTGTTATGTATTATTATTTTTATTTTTTTATAGCTGCCTTCATTTCCCATATAAGATAATATGATAATTTTTAACCAGAACAGCCTTCTTTCTCAATTATGGGATTGTGAAGAGGAACATTTATTCCCCAAACACTGATGAAAACAAAAACTCATTCATGTGCCTGCTTGAGAATAGGATTAAAAATATTTTTTTTCAATTTAAATTGGATTTTTAAATTTTAAATTAAATACATATTTCTTTAAAGTATGACAAGCTATATTAAGACCAAAACTTACTATACTCTATTAATCATCTATATTACATTTTTTAAAAGTACATGTTTGCAGCTGAAGTTTTAAAGAAAGTCAAGCCACTGAACTGGTGGAAATCACTGGCTGAACACCCAGACCCAGAGTTTGTTCAAGCGCTAAATCAGCTTTTGACAGCGGTAGCCTCTTTTGCAGGTGCAAAGAGAATATTTTCTACATTACAGTTTATTCAAGTAGTTCAGTTCAATTACTAGTGTGACAGAGATGGAAATTTCCTGCAATATTCTTGAAAATCTTTCCTGAATTAAGTTTAAGTATCTTTGGAATCCATTGAACTAAATGCAAAGGTTCTGTATTATTGTGGGTGTGTATGATCAAAGGACTATATGAACAATGTGGTAGATATGAATGCTGAATGATCTTTTGGGACAACACGTGGAATTTCTGGGAGATATCTAACAGGAGGAGAACATAAATGCCTTCTGCTAGTTATTCAGAAATATAGCCTTTTGAAGCAATGCTCTGAGCTCAACAGCCCAATCTGTATAAAGAAACAGGCTGATCTGTATTGTCTGGGTGCGTGTTCTGAGCTAAAGCTGTTATGAATTTGTAACCACAGAAAAAACACTTGGTGGAGTTTGGTGGACTGATGCCTACTAGAACCCCTGCTGGAGTAGTGGGGGTTGGGAGATGGAGATCTCTGGTAAGCTTATTAGCATGTGTGTAGAGTCTTTTATTGTTTTTAATGTTTTCTCTCTAACGCTTTCATCTTAAGAATAAATGTACTTGCTTAGAAAGAGCTGTGTGGTACCTTATCACTGTGGGCAATTAGGCTGCTTAGAGCCTCAACAGAAAGCAAAGCACAGATGCTGACCTGGTAAAGCAGTGTGGCATGCTGGGGATATCACAGTGTACCAGAGAAATTTCTACAGCTTAGAAAAAAATCCTGGTCAGGAGTTGGTCTCTGCCCATGAGAGGTGACTACAGAGGACCTGGGAGCCTAGAGTGGGTACCCTCCTGGGAGCACTGAGGGAAAGTTTTGAGCACTGAGACAATTAGTTCATTCAAACTTGAGAAACCAATTTAGGGCTGAAAAAGCAGTAAAACTTGTTTTCACCTGCCAAGCTATGAATAAAAATGAGCTGTGAGAAGATGACATCTACTAGTTCTAAAATCTTGAAGGACATGGTTCCAGAATAATCAGTTCAATTCACTAACTACTTCCTTTGTTTAATCAGTTAGTTTTAAATGGAAAACATTTACTTGATAAGCTTTTTTCTCATGTATCTAGCATTTTAATATTGTTTTATTTAACTAATTAAAAAAAATAAAGGCTGCTTTTGTGCGTTTTTAATTGAATTCCTATTTCCAGCCAAATGGAGCTTGACTCAAATTGTCAGTAAAAATTAATCATCATCTAGTAAATAATAAATACTTAATTCTCCATTTTCTAACAATAAAATAATTAAAGTTAACACTTCTGACTTAATATATGTTAAGCTATATACTTGCTTAAATAAGTGTGTATAGATATACTTGTAGCGCCCCTCTCCACCTGGTTACCTCCTTTAATGGCAATCCGCTTACAGATTTTGATGGACAGGTCTGGGTTTTTTGGATCCCGCCACCCACTCAGCAGGGTGAATCTTTTTTCTTTTCTTTTTTTTTCTATGAAATTATTTGGCGGTGCCTCCACCCTTCTTGCTCCTTCCTGGCAGGGTCACCAGGGCAACTTGGGCGGAAAATTCTAACTACAGAGTAATCCCCACTTACTTGCCAGATAGTTGGAGACTTCCAAGAAATAACACAACACATAAAAATATATTCAACACAATAATTATATTAAACAGGCAACAAATACAACATAAAAGGGTGAAACACTATTTTTAGGGTCACCAGTGCCCACACTGAAAATACCCATGACTTGATGTAACAAGTGTAAAATTAGTGTCCTGTTGGTACGCGTACTTTGCTGGGGCCCTTGATGACTACGCAGGTGGTGTCGGAGAGAAGGCTTTGGATTCTTCGACCATGGGATGGTGTTCCAAGAAGGAGGAGTGCAAGGCAGAGACGGGCTCCACCTAACGAAAAGAGGGAAGAGCATCTTCGCCAGCAGGCTGGCTAACCTAA
This sequence comes from Chrysemys picta bellii, assembly GCF_011386835.1. NCBI lineage: Eukaryota > Metazoa > Chordata > Testudines > Emydidae > Chrysemys > Chrysemys picta. Next base: position 27,929,818 of record NC_088803.1, read on the forward strand.
TGAGGAGGGCTTTAAACTAGGTTCACCGGGGGAAGGAGACCAAAGCCCTGAGGTAAGTGGGGAAATGGGATCCTGGGAGGAAGCACAAGCAGAAGAGCGCAAGGGGGGAGGACTCCTGTCTCATGCTCAGAAAGAGGGACGATCGATGAGTTATCTTAAGTGCCTATACACAAATGCAAGAAGCCTGGGAAACAAGCAGGGAGAACTGGAAGTCCTGGCACAGTCAGGGAACTATGATGTGATTGGAATAACAGAGACTTGGTGGGATAACTCACATGACTGGAGTACTGTCATGGATGGATATAAACTGTTCAGGAAGGACAGGCAGGGCAGAAAAGGTGGGGGAGTTGCATTGAGAGGAGTATGACTGCTCAGAGCTCCTGTATGAAACTGCAGAAAAACCTGAGAGTCTCTGGATAAAGTTGAGAAGTGTGAGCAACAAGGGTGATGTCGTGGTTGGAGTCTGCTATAGACCACCAGACCAGGGGGATGAGGTGGACGAGGCTTTCCTCTGGCAACTAGGAAAAGTTGCTAGATCGCAGGCCCTGGTTCTCATGGGAGACTTTAATCACCCTGATATCTGCTGGGAGAGCAATACAGCGGTGCACAGACAATCCAGGAAATTTTTGGAAAGTGTAGGGGACAATTTCCTGGTGCAAGTGCTGGAGGAACCAACTAGGGGCAGAGCTTTTCTTGACCTGCTACTCACAAACAGGGAAGAATTAGTAGGGGAAGCAAAAGTGGATGGGAACCTGGGAGGCAGTGACCATGAGATGGTTGAGTTCAGGATCCTGACACAAGGAAGAAAGGAGAGCAGCAGAATACGGACCCTGGACTTCAGAAAAGCAGACTTTGACTCCCTCAGGGAACAGATGGGCAGGATCCCCTGGGAGAATAACATGAAGGGCAAAGGGGTCCAGGAGAGCTGGCTGTATTTCAAAGAATCCTTATTGAAGTTGCAGGAACAAACCATCCCGATGTGTAGAAAGAATAGTAAATATGGCAGGCGACCAGCTTGGCTAAACAGTGAAATCCTTGCTGATCTTAAACGCAAAAAAGAAGCTTAAAAGAAGTGGAAGATTGGACAAATGACCAGGGAGGAGTATAAAAATATTGCTCAGGCATGCAGGAGTGAAATCAGGAAGGCCAAATCACACTTGGAGTTGCAGTTAGCAAGAGATGTTAAGAGTAACAAGAAGGGTTTCTACAGGTATGTTAGCAAGAAGAAGAAAATCTAGGAAAGTGTGGGCCACTTACTGAATGAGGGAGGCAACCTAATGACCGAGGATGTGGAAAAAGCTAATGTACTCAATGATTTTTTTGCCTCTGTCTTCACGCACAAGGTCAGCTCCCAGATTGCTGCACTGGGCAGTACAGCATGGGGAGAAGGTGACCAGCCCTCTGTGGAGAAAGAAGTGGTTCGGGACTATTTAGAAAAACTGGACGTGCACAAGTCCATGGGGCCGGATGCGCTGCATCCGAGGGTGCTAAAGGAGTTGGCGGGTGAGATTGCAGAGCCATTAGCCATTATTTTTGAAAACTCATGGCGATCAGGGGAGGTCCCAGATGACTGGAAAAAGGCTAATGTAGTGCCCATCTTTAAAAAAGGGAAGAAGGAGGATCCGGGGAACTACAGGCCAGTCAGCCTCACCTCAGTCCCTGGAAAAATCATGGAGCAGGTCCTCAAGGAATCAATTATGAAACATTTAGAGGAGAGGAAAGTGATCAGGAACAGTCAGCATGGATTCACGAAGGGGAAGTCGTGCCTGACTAACCTAATTGCCTTCTATGATGAGATAACTGGCTCTGTGGATGAGGGGAAAGCAGTGGATGTGTTATTCCTTGACTTTAGCAAAGCTTTTGATACGGTCTCCCATAGTATCCTTGCTGCCAAGTTAAAGAAGTATGGGCTGGATGAATGGACTGTAAGGTGGATAGAAAGCTGGCTAGATTGTCGGGCTCAACGGGTAGTGATCAATGGCTCCATGTCTAGTTGGCAGCCGGTTTCAAGTGGAGTGCCCCAAGGGTCGGTCCTGGGGCCGGTTTTGTTTAATATCTTTATTAATGATCTGGAGGATGGTGTGGACTGCACTCTCAGCAAGTTTGCAGCTGACACTAAACTAGGAGGCGTGGTAGATACACTAGAGGGTAGGGATCGGATACAGAGGGACCTAGACAAATTAGAGGATTGGGCCGAAAAAAACCTGATGAGGTTCAACAAGGACAAGTGCAGAGTCCTGCACTTAGGACGGAAGAATCCCATGCACTGCTACAGACTAGGGACCGAATGGCTAGGTAGCAGTTCTGCAGAAAAGGACCTAGGGGTCACAGTGGACGAGAAGCTGGATATGAGTCAACAGTGTGCTCTTGTTGCCAAGAAGGCTAACGGCATTTTGGGCTGTATAAGTAGGGGCATTGCCAGCAGATCGAGGGACGTGATCATTCCCCTTTATTCAACATTGGTGAGGCCTCATCTGGAATACTGTGTCCAGTTTTGGTCCCCACACTACAAGAAGGATGTGGAAAAATTGGAAAGAGTCCAGCGGAGGGCAACAAAAATGATTAGGGGTCTGGAGCACATGACTTATGAGGAGAGGCTGAGGGAACTGGGATTGTTTAGTCTCCAGAAGAGAAGAATGAGGGGGGATTTGATAGCAGCCTTCAACTACCTGAAGGGGGGTTCCAAAGAGGATGGAGCTCGGCTGTTCTCAGTGGTGGCAGATGACAGAACAAGGAGCAATGGTCTCAAGTTGCAGTGGGGGAGGTCCAGGTTGGATATCAGGAAAAACTATTTCACTAGGAGGGTGGTGAAACACTGGAATGCGTTACCTAGGGAGGTGGTGGAGTCTCCTTCCTTGGAGGTTTTTAAGGCCCGGCTTGACAAAGCCCTGGCTGGGATGATTTAGCTGGGAATTGGTCCTGCTTTGAGCAGGGGGTTGGACTAGATGTCCTCTTGAGGTCCCTTCCAACTCTGATATTCTATGATTCTATGATTCTATGACCTATAAAATTCTCTGCAGTGGTTTGGCAGTGTGGCTGACTGGTTCAGTACAGTCCAAAGGACCCACAAGTGGGAGGAGGTGGTGAATCCCTGCACAGGTATAATAAGCAGCAGGTTATAAAATCCTCAAACCCTCACTCCCTGGCCTGAGGACACAGTTCAGGGAGTAGGGGGTCCCCAAAACAAATTCCCCGACTAACTAACTAAAAGACGGTGCACTCACGAACTCCATGAATGATCTTCAGGTTTGAAGATGACGCTGGACTCTTCAGTCACTGCAGAGGGGTTGCTGTCTGGGATCCTCCTCAAGCAGGAATCAGGCTGTGTTGGTCCCAGGATTTCCCCTCACCACAAAGGGGTGCAGGGTGCAAGGTGTAGATTATACAACTACCCTAACATCCAAACTGTAGCCTCCTAGCCCAGCCTCCAGTCACACACTCAGCAGGCAGCTTCCCTGGACTAGCAGAGATGACCATGTGGTGACTAGTCTCACCTAGGGGGCTGGAGGTGAACCCAGCCTGGCTGGGGAAATTTCTCAGCAAACGATACCAACTGGGACTCATTCGTGGGGAAAGAAAACCCAGGTGAGGGATCGGCTGTCAGGTCCCTAGAGGCCAGTTCTCAGGGGGAACCCTGCTTGCAGGCCTGGGACTCACCAGCTCCCCACACAACCAGTCCTACCTTTGCCCCTGGCTGGCTCCAGCCTCTCAAAAATGTCTTCTCCCCTCTCCTGAACTCCCTGGGAGGGGCATCTCACTCCCTATTGGTTGCCAGGCAGACTCTGAGTTTGCCTTGGCTCCTTCTCCCTGAGCTGCCAGCAGACAGAGCTCCAGGAATCTATGTAATCTCCTTGGGGTTACACTCTGTAACTTTCTGGTTAGCAAAATTTAGTGTAAAGGCTGCATTTAGTTGCAAGTCAACGTATTTTAATATCAGAGGGGTAGCCGTGTTAGTCTTAATCTGTAAAAAGCAACAGAGGGTCCTGTGGCACCTTTAAGATTAACAGAAGTATTGGGAGCATAAGCTTTCGTGGGTAAGAACCTCACTTCTTCAGATGCAAGTAATGGAAATTTCCAGAGGCAGGTATAAATCAGTATGGAGATAACGAGGTTAGTTCAATCAGGGAGGGTAAGGTGCTCTGCTAGCAGTTGAGGTGTGAACACCAAGAGATGAGAAACTGCTTCTGTAGTTGGATAGTCATTCACAGTCTTTGTTTAATCCTGATCTGATGGTGTCAAATTTGCAAATGAATTGGAGCTCAGCAGTTTCTCTTTGGAGTCTGGTCCTGAAGTTTTTTTGCTGTAAGATGGCTACCTTTACATCTGCTATTGTGTGGCCAGGGAGGTTGAAGTGTTCTCCTACAGGTTTTTGTATATTGCCATTCCTGATATCTGACTTGTGTGCATTTATCCTCTTGCATAGTGACTGTCCAGTTTGGCCAATGTACATAGCAGAGGGGCATTGCTGGCACATGATGGCATATATAACATTGGTGGACATGCAGGTGAATGAGCCGGTGATATTGTAGCTGATCTGGTTAGGTCCTGTGATGGTGTTGCTGGTGTAGATGTGTGGGCAGAGTTGGCATCGAGGTTTGTTGCATGGGTTAGTTCCTGAGTTAGCGTTGTTATGGTGCGGTGCGTGGTTGCTGGTGAGAATATGCATGATGCGTTGGAGAGGTTTAAGCTGAGGACTGTAGGTGATGGCCAGTGGAGTTCTGTTGGTTTCTTTTTGGGGCCTGTCTTGTAGCAGGAGGCTTCTGGGTACACGTCTGGCTCTGTTGATTTGTTTCTCTATTTCCTTGTGTGGGTATCGTAGTTTTGAGGATGCTTGGTAAAGATCTTGTAGGTGTTGGTCTCTGTCCTCGCCCACAGACAACCCGCCAACCTTAAGTATATTCTCACCAGCAACCACGCACCGCACCATAACAACTCTAACTCAGGAACCAACCTATGCAACAAACCTCGATGCCAACTCTTCCTACACATCTACACCAGCAACACCATCACAGAACCTAACCAGATCAGCTACAACATCACCGGCTCATTCACCTGCACGTCCACCAATGTTATATATGCTATCATGTGCCAGCAATGCCCCTCTGCTATGTACATTGGCCAAACTGGACAGTCACTACTACGCAAGAGGATAAATGCACACAAGTCAGATATCAGGAATGGCAATATACAAAAACCTGTAGGAGAACACTTCAACTTCCCTGGCCACACAATAGCAGATGTAAAGGTAGCCATCTTACAGCAAAAACACTTCAGGACCAGACTCCAAAGAGAAACTGCTGAGCTCCAGTTCATTTGCAAATTTGACACCATCAGATCAGGATTAAACAAAGACTGTGAATGGCTATCCAACTACAGAAGCAGTTTCTCCTCCCTTGGTGTTCACACCTCAACTGCTAGCAGAGCACCTCACCCTCCCTGATTGAACTAACCTCATTATCTCCATACTGATTTATACCTGCCTCTGGAGATTTCCATTACTTGCATCTGAAGAAGTGAGGTTCTTACCCACGAAAGCTTATGCGCCCAATACTTCTGTTAGTCTTAAAGGTGCCATAGGACCCTCTGTTGCTTTTTACGTATTTTAATAGATACCAACAAATTAGAATCAACCTTTTTTAGGAAAATAACTAAAAAATACAAAGGCAAAACAAGATAAATATGAATGATTTAAATCAAAGTTTCCTGCTCGCTGATTTAAAACATAATTAAAATCCAGGATTTTAAATCACTTTGATTTAAATCAATCCACCCTCACAGGATCTAATAAGGGGTCTGAATGTGATGGAACTGAATATTCCTTCCTAACTGGACAAATATTCATGGATATTCACAGCATGTGACCAGCTCTGTATTGTGTCTATGTGGGAAAGCTATTGATTTACCTGTTTTGATATGGTGCATTCCTGTTTGTATTCACTATTAGAGGACTCTCTTTAGCAATACACTGAGTGGCCTGCAGAAGGATTTTATAAAATTACAGTTTCTTTGCTCAAGGCAGTTCTGAGCCTGCTCCATCCTTAATCACCCAGGGGCACACAGACCAACCCCCTCTGATCTAACCTAAGGAACAGGACTTGTGTACCGTGGGAGCTGCCCCTATACCCCATAAAGGGGTTTTGTTGTGGCATGATCCTGGTTCCTCTGTGGGCCACAGCCATCAGGGAAGCTATGACACATTGTAGCTTAAAGTAGTACTCTATAACCCCTATATTCTCATTCGTATATGGTTATGATATTTCATGCAAAGCATGCCATGTAAGATATCATATGAAAGGTCATGATCTGCTGAAACCCACTGTCAAAATATGTATATTGTTAGTGTGCATGAAGTTATGAGCTTTTGTTGTATGGTTGTTATTGAAATATGTTGTAAATTTGGAAGTCACCCACTGCTAGTTCTCCCGTGACAACAATAAAGGAAGTGACCAACACCTGGGTGGGCATAGAACAATCAATACCAGCCATTGACCAGCAGGGGAATAGTAAACAAGGGATTAATGATTCAATGAGAGTTGCGCAAGCACCACACAATGCGGATTGCTCAGTTCTATAACTCAGTTGCACAAGACCACACCACGGGGATTTCTCAACTCTAGCACTCAGGAAAACCCACCATGACAAGTCTGGGCTTGTGTTTTCCAGGTACATGGACTGAGGGTATAAAATAGGGGGCAGTGGCATCATTCTTTTACCTTTCTCCTACCCCACCTACACTAAAGGCAACAAGAATGCTGGGAAGACAAAAACTTGAACTGAGGAGACCAGGCTTAAAGGGAAAGCCTGTGTATTAAGGACTGTAACCTACCTGCAACATCCAGTGGGGTGAGAAAAACTGCTTGATCCAAATAGTGCTTAGTCTAATAAGTTTTAAGATTTATACTGCGTGCTTACTTTTCATTTGCTTTGGTACCTATCTCTGATCTTTTATACCTTCCACTTACAATCACTTAAAATCTATCTTTCTGTTGTCACTAAACTTATTTTAACATTTTATCCTTACCAGTGAGTTTTTCTAAAATGCTTCGGAATTCTGCTCAGGTACAAAGGCTGGTGCATGTCCACTTTCCTTTGACGAAGTGGTGAATTAATTAATAAATGTGCATTGCTCAAGAGAAGCCTACGGTATACTCCTGGGGTGCAAGGCTGGGGGCTTGGGAGATTTACTGGCATTTCTCTATGAATGGTTCATGAGGGGCTTGCGGAGCCTTCATGCAACTTAGCTGGGTGTGACTCTGCATGCTGGTGGCTGAGCAATAACAGTGCCTGGAGGTGTACGGTGCTTGGCACCGGCAAAACACGGTGAGAGACCGTCCAGGCTGGAGAGTTAAGGGAGCACAGTGGTCCCACAGTTCCAGATTGTACCCTGGGGATACCGTCACAGAAGCATTGTGCATTCCTGACACCTCCTGCACCCTGCCCCATGAGGTGATATGGCTCCGTATCTCCCCTCAACAAATGAGGAAGCGGGACTCTGAGATCTTGTAATCCGCAGCCCCTGTCAGTTCGTTAAAGAAACAGGAATCAATATCACCGGTCAGAGAGCAAGGGAGATGGAAATAATTTGACGATTACTGGTTGCTTGAGGCCAGGTCCACTTCCAGCTTTTGGCTGAGTAGACTCTTTGGTGAAAGATGTACTGCTTTGTGGAGAGATGGGGGTTATTCTTCATGAGAAGAAGTGAGTTATTGTATCTTCAGCCCCACTCCTGAAATTCCTGCTGATTCATCATGCTCTCTTCTTCTTGGGGTAATAAAATATGGATGTTTATGTTGATATATAAAGAAAGCAGCACTGAGTTTCTTTTCTGCAATAGATTTGATTACTATCAAGCATCCAAAGCCTTCCTGAGGTCTTTTTTTATTTTACCATGGCGCCTTCTCAAACTCACAGCTTTGCCTAACTGTATTTTCTGCTGAGAGAAGCATGCAGACAAATTTGGATTTAATACCAGTGAGTTCCCAAAGGGGCTACTGAAAAACTCCCAATATTTGTGATGTTAGAAAGACTGTACCTCACCAATAACTGATTTGCAATAAAATAAAATTATAAATAAAAAAAAGTGCAGAGTTCTTCCGCATTTATGATTACTTTCTCTAGGTTTTTGTCTTGTGTTCCAACACTGTTTTCTTAGTAGTTTGCTGGCAATTCTTGGCACTATTCAGACAACCCAGGGAATTGAATATTTTAATGCACGGTGTATTCAATTTGATATTGGGGTGAGTGAACAGGCTCAATTAAAACAAGAACACCCTCAACATTTGCCCCAAAATCAAATAAAACTTTTTAAAGGTTTAATTAACATTTTTTCTCATTTTGTTTTTAAATTTTTGCTAGAAATACATCTGAAGAAGAAATCCCCAGATCCAAACACTCCATGCCCAGGGGCAGCTCAGACTAGTATCCAAATAGCAGAGCACAGATTCTTTTCTAACTTTTGAATCCTTTTCCATTTCCAAATTATGGTAAGAAGCAGAAATGTGAGGAGAGAGGCTGTTGTTGCAGTATTTCAGTCCTAGAGAGAAGTAGGGAGCACAGCAAACTTTAATAGAAACCTTATCCAATGGGATTCCTAGCCCAGGTTGGCAGATCCAAGCAGTTCATAGTATTGATATATGTCAAGAGCAGCACCTGAATCTCCAGGTGCTAATCCAAACCCAAATCCTGAACCATTCTGAGGTTCATCCATGCTGCTTGAGCTCATAGGTCCCGGTACATTGTAAATCTAGTCAACTATCTGCAAAGAACTCCTAAGACTTTCCAGAGGGGTTTTCACTTCCAAGCTATTGCATTTTGTGAAAGCGCTACAAGGAGACAGCAGGAAATCACATGGTAAAGTGGGAGACACACATAAGATTTGTTCCCTCTGTTGCCCCGTGTTTTAAAAGCTGCTGCTCACCAGGGATAAACCACCCCTCTTCATCACCTTTTAAAGGAAATCAAAGAAAAGTCCATTTTAAAGTGACCCATAGTTATTAGACTCATTGGCAGTGGAAGAGCACGTGCAGCCTATCTGACCATCTCCCAAGATGTATACTGCCCATTTAATACAGAGCTAGTATCTCTGCAGCCAGGTGCTATAGGGCAGTGCTATTTCAAGTGAGTTGACAGCACTCGTTTGTCTCTCACCCACATCTACGATCTATGGGGTAACGGCAGCTCCAGTGCTTAATATGTAATGAAAGAGGTGCCAGGACTCAAGCAATTAGGTGCTGGGGCTAAAGCAATTTTTTTTTACTTTCGTAACTGACTTAGCACCCCAGAGGTGCTGGGGCTATGAACTGCCAAGCCCAGAGGTGCCGGGGCTCAGCCCTGGCACAAATTGAGCACTGCAGTTCTAGGCCTGCCATGACTCCCATATAGCTCCTGTAGAAGGCAAAGACAGGGACTGAGACCACAACAAAAGTCTTTATGTTTTGCTGGGGGGCCGTCTCTTTCTCTCACATCTCCATTTTAAGAGCTGTAGGTCAGGAATACTCTGAGGGCCATACTCCCCAGTCTATCTCCTCTCTCATGCATCACCCCGCTGATATCATCCCCCAGCACCCTAATGTTATATATAGTCACACGCTCCTGGAAGGGATGAGTTCAGGTCACAAGCTCCTGGAAGGGGGGATGGAATGGGTCTGGGTGATTCCATATATGATGCCTAGTCACCACTTGGGGGGACTGTTATGGAGTTTGGGGTGCAATCCAAACCTGTGAGGGGTCGTATCACCATTAGCCTGCAACCTGGGGTCCCTTACAATGCCTTGCTGCTGTCGCTCCCAGCCTGGGCCTGTAGTGTTCACAACCAGCCCACTAGCCTGCAGGTCACACACTGAAATGTGTGCTAGACTGCCCTAGTTCAGCAGCTCTGACCCCAGCAGCCTGTGTACAGCCCCACAACCGCATTCTGGCATCCATCAGCCTTGGTTCAATCAGCAAAGTGACCCCAACACACTCCCGCTCCCAAATTTTCCCAAACCCATGTGCTCTGCAATGTTCAGCCCTATCCTGGACAGTTCAGGGAAATAATGTTTGTTTGTTCCTCTAAAGACACAAACCCACATCACAGCTTATTAACTCAACGGGTGTCAATAGAACCTTCCCTGGAAACACAGCACTGAGTTAGCTTATAGTAAAATAAAACAAGATGTTTAACAATAGGACATAGGTTAAGTGCTGCCAAGTGAAAGGAAGAAGGAGTTACATGCACATAAAAGTGAAAACGCATCTAAAAATCAAAAACTTAATCTAGCAAGGCCCAGGCTGTTTCCAAGATGATTTCTCACCTATCTTCAGTTTCCAGAGGCTTCAACCCCCACTCGGTTGAAAGACCCACCTTTCTCAGCTTCCAAGGGCTCTGCTCCCTTGTGTCTGTCTAGTGCTGGATGCCAAGCTGGCTTCTGTCCTTGCTTATATCTTCCAAAGTTCAATGACTTGGTTTCAAGAGGCAGGATGCCCTCATGCTGTTTTCCCCTTCCTCTGGGATTCCCATCCCCCTGCATGTAAATAGGACTTCTTTTGTTTTGATTCCACCATGCTTAATTTTCATTGGAGACAGGTAGATAGCCACCTTCTCTCCTGTCTGACAGGGAACCTGTTTCTCCCTGTTTGGCCAGAGACTTTAAAGAATAATATTGTTAGGCATCCATATTTCCTCATACAGTGTTAATAGACAATTCACAATGATATTATTTACCAGTGTGTCATTAGCCTTCAGAAAAGACTTCACGCTAAACACTTTTAGAATACAGTAATATTGGAAACAATCAGTTGATTCACTTGCTTATCTCTTGAGGTTCAGCCCCCTTTCTTTATAGGCAAGTAAACCTTTGCAGTGTATTCTCTGAAAAGTAAAACTCAGACCAAGTTTCTTTCTCCTCCTGGGTGTAGATGCCCTGCTGTCTCTTCCCTCCCCGCCCACCCATGGCATTTGCTTGATAGCCTTGTTTACCTGATATGAAAAAATGGACCTTCATTGTCTCTACCTGATGATCGGACTGGTCAGAGAAGCAAATACACATTCCTTTTGTCTAGGGAAAACCTGTTTACCACCCTGACCCCGCGCCTGACATGCCTGATTTAAACACACGTTAGCAATAATTCCAGCATAAATCCATAACTCTCAATACACACCACGCACACAAGAATATTAATGATCAGTGAGTTATTAGTTTTCATAGGATACCTCACAAGGCATATCTTGTACAAAGAAAATTACAACAGTGTGTAGGGTGTGACCACGGGGTGCCCTAAGCATTCATGGAGGCATCTGCCGATTTTGCTAGAGCAGCTGAGGCTCTGAGCTTTGGATGAAAGCAGGAACAAGATAAATAACTCTGTAAGGGCCCAAATTAAGAGTTGAAAATGAACCTGATGTAAGCTTGCAATTGTATGTGCAGAACTCATATGCTATTGCATGCATGATTTCTGCATATATAATCACTGCCACACAGTGGTGTAGTGGTTAAAAAAAAAAAGTGTGTAATCTAAATCTTTGAGTATGTTGGATGCCAGACTCAGGGCTTGTAGCATCTGGCTGAGGAGTTTTCCTGTTTACTTTCTAATCATGTTAACTTATTTTACTTTCTTGGGCTAATCAAGAGGAAAAGCCCTTGCTGACTGTAACAGTTTTCATTCTCCGTGCGGTCATTTTACCAGCTTATAGACAGCTGGTTCCACAATATGGTCAATGTTCTGCTGCCATCTTAAATTCAGAACACCACCTATCTTCCCCCATACTATTAATCTTGGCTGCAAAGGGTCTAAGTCCTGACGAAGCCAATAGAAGGGTCCCATTGGGAGCCAGTTCAGGCCCAAAGAAAATGTGTCTGTGTGTTTCCTTTGCACTTCTCCTCATTCTTCTCCTGAATACATTTGATTCTTTGATGAAAACCCTTTCAGCACTAACCACTTTCTTAGCTGGATTAGCCTGAAGAGATGCTCATAATTACAGCATTGTCAGAACTGCCTCTTATTTAAAAGCATTATGTTAAAGATGCTTTTGCATACAGTCCTGTAATTTTCCATGGTATAAACGCTATGCTAAGCTGATAAACTTGTTTGTCTATAAAGCCAATTGCTGTAGAAAATCCATTAATGCAAAGGACATAATGCAATTATTTGGAATTGATTTCTTACATGCTTATGAACAGATTTATGAAACTTCAGCTATGTTGAGAGAGTTTATTACAAGAACAGTTGTCTTTTACAGTACCTTTCAGTCCAGAGGCCACCCAAGCATTTTACAAGCTACATAGCTGGAGAAAGAGGGTCAAAAAATTAGGGCACAAGCCTTGGTCGCAGCAGAAATGGGTTCAATTACAGTTACTGTGCCTGTATGAACATGGGCAAATCACTTAGCCTCTCTATTCCTCAGTTCTCCATCTGTAAAATGGGGATAATTTTATAAGGTGTTATAAAGATAAATACATTAAATATTGTGAGATGTTCAGATTCTACAGTGATGGGGCAAAGGGGTACCAGTAGGGTGACCAGATGTCCCGATTTTATAGGGATAGTCCCGATTTTGGGGTCTTTGTCTTATATAGGCTCCTATTACCCCCCACCCTCTGTTCCGATTTTTCACACTTGCTGTCTGATCACCCTAGGTGCCTTACTCATTATTTAGCGTCCTTGATACACAACAGCAGGCATTCAACATGCTGCACAACAGTGAGGGGAAAGGATATATTGACCAAAGATTTAGTTTCCATTGAATTAAGCTAAAGTCTGCTCTTGGGGCCATGGGATCTTTAATGTTTACACAGAGTAAAGGGACTTTAGCTTTTAATAAAGCTAGTAAGATAGTAACCAGAGGTGGGGGTAGGGAGATCTATGAATATTTTCACAAGTGCCAAGACACCAAGGGGATGGCCACAGAATAAGAAGATAGAAAGGAAGATACATAGTGAATTGTTTTACTGTGATTCCTGGGCTCCTATTAGTCATTTTTGAAAATCTGACTCTATATTTGCAGAATGTTAATGGCCTTTGATGCATTTGAGAGGAACTTTATTGGAGCATTTAGCAAAGCTCCACAAATTATCTCAAAGGCAAAGCCCTCTACAGGAAATATCACTAGCGTGCAGTAACCATCTTGCTGTATGGTAGATTGGGGCCCTAATGAGGTTGTCAGTGCCTGAGCTGATATCTGCAAGCCTGTGAAACCTGCAGCTAGGCAAGACTTCATTAAGAAAAATCTAAGTTAACCTGAGGATCCCAAATAAAAAATGAACCATATATTCCCTATACAATGAACATATCCAGAAAGACTGATGGGAATAAGACAGATTCATGTTTTTATATGACTTCTCATCTGAATCCAAGAAGATCAATTTAAACGAAGTAACAGAAGGAGGGACATTGTGTGCTGAGATAAATGCCTTCCCTTCTCTGCCAACATCCCTAACATTTGACATCAAGTTTTAGTTGTTTCTTTAAAATTGCAGTGGACATAAAAAACTGACCTAGTTCACATTTACTTCAGCTTGCGCTACTGGGAGAAACACTTGGATGTTTTATATAAACTGGATAATAGTTAATAGACTGGATAATTGCACCATCAAGATTTACTCTCGTGTACAAATGAGGATGTAATACTTTAATATTTAAAAACTTTCAAAATCATTACCAAGACATATGGGTTTTTTATAATATTTACTGCGCAGTATCTCAGACGTCCATCTTGTGAAGTGCCAGATTTAATTGAAGTGATTGTAATCATGCCACTATTTTGAAGAGGACCTGAACAAAATATGCATTATAAAGACATATTGACAGATTAAATAGATTTTATGGAATTATGGAACTGCTCAGCCAGTTAAAATGTATCTATATTACTGCATGAGGTAATTATTAAATTAATATGGCAGAAACTTCCCAGTGCGGTGGAGATAGTGCTTCACAATATACACACAATAGAGGGGAAGAGCAAGTCATATGACATATGTGATCTGTAGATGCAGAGGTGAACCAAACCCTGAAACTTTAGTGCGTTAGAAGTCTAGATCTGAATTTTGTGCCTTCTGCTGATTTGTAGTTCCACAGTAGTCACATGACAGTTAAAACTGTGATTATCCCTTTTTTAGTTTACTATAGTAAAATTGGAGCCATGGCGTTATAACAAATCCAAACCAACAATTTTATTCTAACAGTGTCTCTACTGCTTTGCAATGTTTTTGGCACAATAATACAACGTGTGAAATTCTCCATTTCCACACCGATGGTTGTCCTAAGTTAGGGTGCATTCCTGCAAACTCTTTGCACAGATCACTCCCAAGATGGACAGCGGGATTCTGCACCATGGAAATCCCCCTCATGCCCTATTTTGAGGACTTTAATGGGACTTCAGTGCCATACATGCCTTGTACTGATCTTGTATTGTATTCACCTTGTAGGTGAATTTTACTCTAGATGTGGTCAAAAACACAAACTAAGAAAGTGTCTGAAATTTCATCAAATGTTCCATAAATGCCTTGGGGAAAAATTACCTTTCAAAGGTATTTCACACAGATAAAGCCAAATGTGTCCATGTAACTGAAGATCAGTATGGCAGGGACAAAGAGCTTTTTGTAGGTACAGGGGAAGTTGCTTCTATTTGGCAAGTATAGCTAAATATTAAAGACAGAAATGGATACTGGAGCACAATGAAAACTCTTAGCACAAATCTTACGTAATATTATAGCTAAGAAAGAGTACAGACATCTAATTCCACATTCGGTTCATATATTCAGGCTATCAAATACCAAGACAAGGATAAATAACTATTACATCTTGATTTAAAAACTAGGATAAATTAATAACTTGCCAGACAGCAAATGCAGATGTACCATCTATCATAGTCATGGCAAATCCCAAAAGAATGGCCATGATGGGTGAGACCAATGGTCCATCTAGCCCAGTATCCTGTCTTCTGACGGTGGCCAGTGCCAGATGCTTCAGAGGCAATGAACAGAACAGGGCAATTTCAAGTGATCCATCCCCTTTCATGCAGACCCAGCTGCTGGCAGTAGGAGGTTTAGGGATACCCAGAGCATGGGGTTCTGACCATCGTGGCTAATGGCTATTGATGGACCTATTCTCCAGAAATGTATCTAATTCTTTTTTGAACCCTGTTATACTTTTGGCCAAAGGGATGTGGCCTCCATCCAAACTTGGTGCCATCCGGATTGATCTCTGGCAAGGTGCTTAAGGTGGTCTGGTTGTATATTCAGTTTATGCCCATACTGTCAATTTTTGTCACATCACCAACGCTTCTGACACCCATGTGATCACTGGCCGTATAAAGGCATTCCTTGGTACATACACTTTGGCATTAGTTGGCTTTCCCTTTTAATCATATGTCCATACCAAGAAAGCCACCAAAACCAAACCAGTGCTGATGGACGCAGTTGCTGGGCTTGACTTCAAATAGGCTCTTTTTTGATCGTGTCCTGCCACTTGATAAGGAGAAGCTGATGAAGATGAGAATCGAAAACATCAATCTGGTGTTCTTCAGCCTTCCTCAGGCTTGAACACAGCTTTCTGTTCCATTATAGAGCTCTTCAACTGTACCTTTAAGAGCAGAAGTAAAATTTCCAGACAGCAAATACAGATGTAGCCTCTATACTGGGGTAAAATTTTCAAAAGCACATAAATGATTTAGGAGCCTTAGTCACATTTTCAAAAGTGGCTTATGCACTAAGGTCTGGATCCTGAAGGGTATTTAGGCACCTAATCTCTATTGAAATCAATGGGAGTTAGACACCTAAGTCCTTTTAAAGATCTGGACCTAGTGAGCCTAAGTCTCAGTGAAAGTCAAAGGGACTCAGGCTCTTACAGGCCAAACTTTCAAAGGCATTTAGGTACCTGAGGTGCAGCTAGGTGCCCCATGGGATTTTCAAAGTGACTAAGCAGGCTAGGTATCTAACACCCATGGATTTCAATGGGATTTGGGTGCCTAACTCACTTAGGTGCTTTTGAAAATCCCAGTAGGTGCCTATCTGCATCTTTAGGTATGTAAATACCTTTGAAAATCTGGCCTTGAGGAGCCAAGTCCCTTTGACTTTCACTGAGACTGAGTGTCTAAGACACTTTTGAAAATTTTACTTTAGGACTAAAAACCTGCCTACTCCTACCCCTGCCCACCTGAAATTCAGTCTATAAACACAATATATGCTGAACATACTTCTTTGTAGCATACAGAAAGAACACAGGCGGCTAAGGTGTAGAATTCACAGCTGTCTCCAAAAGCCTAGGATCTCCGGAAGGACAACACCACATTCAGACAGACAACTCAGTAACTGGAGTGAGCCAGCTATCAAGACCAAATCTTTTACCCTAACAGATAAAGTAAAAGTGAAACAGGCAACCGGGAAAATCCCAGGTGTTACTGAAAATATAATCTAGATAATTAATTTAGGCTAAATATATGGTTTTAATTGAAAACCCAAATAAGGTATGCAGGTGCATTGATCCCTATGATTTAAATAAAGCCATGCAATAAGAACATTATCCACTGAAAACTGTTGAAGTCATGGCATCCAAGCAGCAATATGAAATTGCAGTGAGCCCATCGCATAGGCTAGGTGAGGGATTTAATTGATTTTGACAAAGAACCCTATTTACTGTTAATTGATTACAACTCTAACTTCATGGAGATTTCAAAGCTAACAGACAAGCAGCAGACTAGTGATTACCCATATCAAATTATAATTTGCAAGGCCTGGAATACCAGAGAGCCTGATTACCACAGTCACATGTGCGTTGCTGTGCCAGAACCCCCCCTATTGTCCACATTTGAAGCCCTGAGGCATGTTCCTGAAGGAAACCGCACGCTGCAAAAGCTAGCATGCTGAGGGGTGTGTGTACACAACTCTGCTGTGGCATGGCCCCGTACCTGTTCTACAATGCAGCATAGATGGGTGCAAAGGGCGTGTACCAGGTCTTGGGTATTGCTAATTCTCCAAGGCCATTCCAACAATGCATTGACCCTTACCCAAAGGTCCCTGACCCCCTACTCCACAGCCAGCTGTAGAGGTGACCTACACTGAGCACTTCAGAACAGTTTTCTGCTCCCAGTGCAGAGAGCGCATAAAGCACCTGGAAGTCATGTTCTGGAGGGTGAAGGACTCTACCAGTCGCTCCAGGAGGGGACCTAGCACATGCCCATGCTTCAATGAGCTGGACCAGGTCTCTCCAGGGCTGCGAGTACAGAGGTTGAAGTGACTCATGACCCCTTCTTAACCTCACTGGCCTTATTATATGATGGGACACCAATGAGGGGCAGGGCCGAGGAGGCGGGAAGGGCTTTGGAGGAAGCTCCGGGAGACCCCGAGGAAGATGAGCATGTGATTCTGGACCAATTCCTGGCAGACCAGGTTGAGAACCCACCCCAAGGAATCTGAGGAGGACCCATAGTCACTGCAGCAACCAGAACGTGAGACTGGTAAGGTACAATGCACCACCCTTGCTCTGGTGATACAAGCCTGGAACTGCCCCAAACGAGACACAGCTGTAAATCAGGGATTTTATTGAAATCCCATCAACCCCTGTACAGCATTTAGCAGAAGCCAAACTAGATTGTTAACGAGCAGTCACTGTGCCCTTGTGCCTGTACATATATTGGCCAGCACCCTGGCCTCAATAGTCCCTGGGTCGCGTAGCCTAGGGGAAAAGGGAGGGAGGGAGGGAGGATGGTTCCGAAAGCACCCAGGTTGGGGAAAGATCCATTTTCTGGCACTTATGTTTGTGCAAAGCCCCAATGCCATTCCTCTCCCTCTCCCCCCTTCCATCCCCTTACAAACGGAAGTCGTGTGGAAGGGGTGGGGGGATGCTTGGTTGCCTGCATGCAGGCAAGATAGGTGGGGAATGCCTAATTTGTGCATACCCATCAGCAGAAAGGTAGGCACTTAGAGGACTTTACCAGTGGAAACTTAAGTGCCTGGGAACTTCGGGCACCGACAGGGTTGGGCGACAGCTGAGTGGGGATTTTGAGGATCTACATTTTGGACTTTGCCACCAAAAGTGGCAGTTAGGTGCCTTAGATCCCTTTGTGGCTCAAAACCTTTGGGTCACTGATATCTCTCCAGGGTCCCACTAAAGCATTTGTTCAACAGCACTTAGCATCATTTCAAGGCACACAGTATGACTGAGAGAGAGCCAGCGAGCAAGAGAGAAGCCAAAGGAGGAAAAAGTTAAACAATGGACAAGCACACCTGTATCCCCCTGTGCTTTCAATGGGAGCTCTGTCTGCAGAAAGCATTCAGGGTTGATCACCAGTCAAGAAGTGACATACACTGTCACCTCCTTTCTCAGCCAAATCCCACCTCACCTTGCCCAGCCTATCCCACGCCTTGGAAGATGCATTGTGTTTTGCTGTGACCCATGCAGCAGTGTCGCTAGCTGGTTACAGTCTGCATTTTCTCTCCTCAGCAGTAGCCGTGCTGGGGCATCACTGAGTCATTGCATAGAAAGCGCGAGAGAGGAGTCTGTTCAAAACAGTGTCCAGGGGCTTAGTCAGGGTCCTTTAGCATTATTGCCAAGCATTATTGCCAAGCATTATTGCCAAGCCACACAACGAAGATCAGGTTGAACAGTCAGCCACCTCCTGAGGGAGAAGTGGGTGTTGTATGCTGGCCTTCTGTAGCCATTAAAGAAGGGCTGTTACTCCAGGAAGCAGCAGTGAGGTTAATTGGGCATAGGGGCTCTTCGAAGGCCTGAGGTATTGGAAGCAGGGTATTTGTCCAGAGCATCTCACTCTGGAACATGGGCATTGAATACACTAAGGGTTAAGAAGAGCAGCAGATCTGTATTTCCCCAGGAAGATGTATTGGGCTATTCAAGGACCAGATGTCGGCAATGACCTTTATTTTAGAAACACTAATATTCTGTCTCCCCCATCCCTTTGTTCGCCTGTTGTACTAGGCATGTGTACGCACATTGTGCCTGTCCGCAGAGATTACTCTTGACAAGGAAACATTGATAAGCAAACCAAGGGCAGGAGCATAATGCTGTTTACAGTCACTGATAATGGCAATAATAAATATTTTATTCCCTCTCAGTTCTGATGGACCAGTGGAGTTTGATAAAACTGAGATTAAACGAACTAAAGAGATTGTGGAGGACACAGGACTGAAGCGTTTCAAAGAGAGCAAAGGCAGATTTACCGTCATGGGCAAGGAGAGCACAAGAGACACACAAAGAGCTGGGAGCTGCGCTTCTGCAAACTCACGGCTGGATCAGATCGGGAGGCGCCCGTAATTGCATCAACCCGACTTCAATGCATGTGCCCACGTGGAGCTGCTATTGCTAGGTGTAAAAAGTCCATGCACCATAATGAGCACAGGAAAGAGGTGGTTATGTTCACATATGCCCAGTGATGAGCAGTTCCCGCTCTCTCTCTTCTCAGCACGAGTCTCTTAGAGTGTTATGGGGGACCCTGTTTCCAAAAAACTCAGCAGCACTCACTCAGCCACCAAACTGAAGGGGCAGATTTTCAAATGAGCACATGGTTGTGCTGAGCCCTTTTGAAAATCTGGCATTTATTTTTGTGCCTAACAGGAGCTGAACTCTTTTGAAAATCTGGCCCCAGTTTTGGGTGCCGAGTAGCTGAAAATCTGGCTCTGAGCTCTTTCAAAATTCTGGCTGTTAACATCTTTCTAAACAAGATGCTCTAGCTCAACCAGAAGTTATGGGCTTGATTAATTTGTCTGGCTCGTGTTATGCAGGAGGTCAGACCAGATGATTGGAGTTGCCCCTTCTTGCCTTAAATCCTCTGAATATATCACTTTTCATCCACAAAGGATTCCAGAGCAAACTCTTTGTATAGACAGGTACAGGAATCATTTAATCAGCCACCTCTGGGCACAAAAGCTGTCTAAGGGCACCCACAATATTACACGGAGGGTTAGAATAGAGTCTGTTTAAAGCTGCAGAGAGAATTTAAGGTGGCAGAATATCCCCAATACTGTCCAAACAGCAACTGGGCAAGGATATTTGCGAATGTATTAGTGACTTGTACCTATTTGTGGAATAGTCTGGAAGAACTATTCCCACCCTAAGGGGGTCTTTAGAACTGCTCACCTTGGGCAAAATTCACCCCAGGCTGGAGCATCAGTCCAAGTCATAGGCACCACTTACATCCTAGGTAAGCCTTGGGTATGACAGAAATGGTTCGGCCCAGCCCTAGTGTAGCCCCCTCTGACAGAGGCAAATGGCACCTAAAATGAGCAAATTTTTAGTATCCTTCTGCTCAGAATAGTTTCCCCAGACTATCCTGTGAATATTTCTGACTGACTAATATATTTCCAGAAATCAGGGCTGGACCATGAACATTTTGCAGACAGGAAGAAGTGATTACACACACCCAACAACCCTCATCACATATCATCAGGTTTGAACGTAGGATCCTCAGCACCACATCGCAGACCACCCCCACCTGAGCCCAATGCTGGTAGCAGTAGTAAGCTGTTATCCACTAGCAGTCTAGCCTGGAAAGGGGAATGCAAAACACACCAAGCTACATTCATGTAAAATGTATTTGCAATGAATAATTTGACCAGCTCTAGCAAATGAATCAAGGAGTCTCCAGATGAATCAAGGAGTCTCTGACTGCAAATATTAAAAATCCTGTAAAGCTAAAACAACCGAAGGAGCAGACTACTGTGTCTCAATTTTAAAGGGAATATGCAGACTTCTCTGTTACATTGTATTTTATCAATTAACCTTCAGCAAGTGCACAGGTTTCTCTGGATCTCATTCTCATGCTGGTATCGGGAGAAAAAGATACAAATTGTACAGACTTTTTTTTAGGAGCATATTTTTAATAACCAAAATGTTTCTGCACTTTGAATAATGAGAGTGACTTTTCTCTTTCAAATGCTAAATTATTTCAAGCTGAGCTATTGGAAACTATTAATAATTCAAGTAACTCTGCTTTGGATAAGAACAGCATCTGTTGGAAGGTGTTAAAGCACAGGAATCACTTACCTTTCAAAGTTATTTTACCATTTTCTCATTCCTGTTATGAGAAAAAAGGATGCATTGTTAAGTGATAGGAAGAATGTGTCACTTCCTGAGCAAGTGTGGGGGTGAATGACTGAAAAGACAGATTCCCATTGGGCCTAATCCTGATGTACTTTGCCCTCGCTCAAACAGAACTCCCACTTGTCATTAGTTTAACCACAAGATTAAAAGCTTACGGATCAGGCCCCTTAGAGATCAGGGGTGAATTAATCAATGCAATTAAAACAGGATTGGTAGAACAGGATCCACCCAGGTCTGCAGGCATTTAGATCCAGGGATTTGGTTCAGCTTATTACAGTGCTGCCTTTTGCAATATTCGGACTAGATCTGGGTTTAGGGTTCCAGCACCTCCTAAAATTGAGGCTTGTTCAGATCTAGAATTTGGGCTGGAGCCTGTGTCAAACAAGAACCATCTATAACCTTTGCCTAAAATTCAGACTGACACTCAAACCATTTACAAAGTTCAGTTAACATCTTCATCTTTTTGGAATCATTTGTATGTTGCACATCCTGTCTACAGGCAGACATAGAGGTGCTGCAACTCCAAGACAGAGGGGTGAAAATGAGGGTGTGACATTCCAAAACCCCAACAGAGAAGGGATGAAAATAGAGTGCTGAATCTCCAACACAGGCAGTCAGGGCTGAATCCATTGATAATGATTCTCCGATCCAGAGAGAGAGACAGTGTTGCTAACTCTCACAATTCAATTGCACGTCTCATGCTATTAGGTGGTTTTCTTAAAGTCAGCCCCTTGAGTCAGATGATTATGGAAGAATCTGCTTTTTTTTTTTTTTAAATAAGATAATTTCCTAGCTTTCATGGTTACAGAGAAAAGGTTGAAAAGGTGACCCCCTAACGCCTCCCACCAGACAACAAACAAAAAGAACCCACCATTTATTATTTCTAAATATCATGATTTGTAAGCCAATCTCATGATTTAGGGGCCTGACTCTTGATTTTTGAACATTGAGGTGCGCAGTGCTGGAAAAACTACATTTTACTAATACTGGAAGCTCTTTGGGGCAGGGACTGTCTTTTTGTTCTGTGTTTGTACAGCATCTAGCACAGTGGAGTACTGGGTCCATAAGTGAGGATTCTAGGTGCAGTGATGATGATGAAGATATGGGCTTCTCCTAGCAATCTGTACAGGAAGAGTCATGTTTTCAAACACACGTACCTGCATCTAATTTATCGGTGTAGTTACCACAGTTGTACATGTCAATCACCTAAGTTCATGCACAAGTGAGTAATTATGGTCATTTGAAAGTGCAATTACCCATTGTCTGCATGTGGTTGCAGTTAATGAGCACACAAATTAAGTGTGCAATTGGACACCTCACATTTTTAAATATCAGGCCTTAAAATTATCCACAGCTCTATGAATAAATGTCATTACAAAACTCCCAAACTTGCCTGACTTAGGCTTGGGTACAAATTCACATCTCAGCTCAGATTTGTCTAACCATTCACTCTGGTTAGAATGACCACTGCTGTTAATCAAAGTCTAATTTTGAATGAACCTGGCCCAATTCCAGTATTGTCAACCCCAAGTGTTCTAAAGTTGTGAGTCAGACACCAAAAATAATCATGAGATTGGCACACAAATTATGAGATTTAAAAAATAATAATGTTTGGTTCTTTTTATTTGATTTCTGGTGTTTTTCTCTGAAGCCGTGAGGGCTAGAAAACTACATTTTTTAAAAATGAAAGCTGAGATGCTCAAGTAATCACCTGACTCCAGGAGTTAGGGCTTGAAGGAAACCCCCAAATCCAAGAGTTGGTAATACTGTGATTCATCTTTTTGATGTGAAAGTGGAGAAAACATGACAGTTTAATTAGTGCATTTTTGGTTCATTCATCACCAGAACTGAAAGTGAATATAAGGGTATGTCACCCTTGACAAACTGCAACTAGTAGATGAGCACAGATGTGGGAATTCAAATAAGGATACAGACTTTGAACACCCCAAATTTCTATGGGTGTTTAGATAGAGTTTAGTCCCATCTGTTACTGAAACCAAAGAAAAGGCTCGATTAATTCTTATGATCTGAAACCAGGGAGTTTTGCATTGCTCTAATTATTCACTGAAACCTATTCATTTAAGTGTAGACTTTAAGAACTAGCTGAAAGGGAAGTTAATATACAGGATATCCCTGTGCTAATCTCACTGATGTCAAGGGTTCCTGTGAAATGAGATCAGAAGATTTATTAAAAGAAATCAATGGACAGAGAGAGGCATGGCTGGTTTCAGAACCTCAGTTCTTGGCTTTTGCCTTTGGTTTCCATGTGAGCACAGATTCAGATAAATATTCAAAATATTGTGAATGGGTCTGATGTATTTTTTTAATTATTCATTCAGATGCTGTTGGAGCAACTAATTAGGAAATGGTCTGCAACTCATTAATACTCACATTTTTAAACCACTGCCAGATTTTGGACTAGGAAGATCCGGCTGTGTTCTTAGGATGCGAGGGTAGACCTGTGTGAATAACCAATTGGGGAGGGGGTGGAGAAGGGAGTTTCAATGGAACTGCAATTTAAAAAAAAAATTGCAGATCAACCCACAATTAATTTTTTAAAAAATTTTCAGGGAACCAGAAAAGTAAAACGATATTTGTTTCTGGTTGAACTAAACATTTGGTTTGCCCCAAGATAGAATGTTTTGTCTATTGGGGGGGGGAGGGGGTAAGCCTTTAAAAAAAATAAATGACTACAATGGAAGCTGTTTGACAGGTGCCAGATGGCACTGACTAATGGGCATCTGGAACTGGAAGTCTCACCACAAGCTGTTTGGCTGCTCTCATTCTTTTAAGTTGTGGTAGGAAAGTGGATCTGAGGCTGGAATCCAGAGCTAATTCCATAGGTGCTGGAACTAGGAGTGCAGGGGGTGCTGCTGCTGCACCCCGGGGCTTGAAGTGGTTTCCATCAGATACAGGATTTACAGTTTGGTTTAATGGTTCTCAGCACCCCCACTACACAAATCATTCCAGCGCCCTTGGCTAATTCTCTCTTTCATGAGCAGGGGGGATGGAACAATTTTTATAGTGGGGGTGCTAAAAGCCATTGAACCAAACTATAAATCCTGTATCTGATGGAAACCACTTCAAGTCTGGGGGTGCAGCAGCCCCCCTAGTTACAGCACCTATGTTCATGAGCCAATAAAGGGACAAGTCCTAGAAACCCGTCACAGCACAGTACCTGAAGCGTTATCCAAATGCTGATTCCTGAGAGATCTAAGTCTCAGCGAGAGGTTGTTGGAAATATCAATAACAGATTCACCCATCAGGATGAGTGATTCCTTTTTGTTTAAAAAAAAATTATTTGTGAAACTTGTTTTACTGTACAGGCATTGCCTGTGTTCTCCATTCTGTTCTGCTGTGTATATCTCATCTCTTTTATAATCCACTGTATGCATTCCAAGCCAATTGGGTTTTTTTTAATGTTAGAATAAACTTGCTTATCACGTTCTGCATTATCGTCTTTTTTTTTTTTTTTTTTTTTTGGTAACAGTAGTTAAGCAAGAAAGGAATAAATCTGACATTACCACCTAAGATTACTATCCAGACGATGAAATTGATGTTGCTACCATGATTTAAAATACCTGTCAGCACCTGGTTAGACATATTCTAACACCTTTACCATCAGGCTAGCTGCTTAGGTTGTAACTTGGAGGGTTAGATCCTTACAGCAGTCAGGAGCCAAATGGTTGTTCTGAAAGCAAAATTCCAGTGGAACATTCAATTGTAACTGTTATTAATGATTTACAGTCATTCCCAATGGCCCATTCAGTATCTGGGCCCCAGATAGTGGATGCTATATACTCAAAGATGAAGAGGAGATGGTTCCTGAATTGAAGACCTTAAAAAGTCCATGGGGTGGAATCCTAGCCCTATTGAGATCAATAGCAGATTTGCCGTTGACTTCAATGTGGCCTGGATTTCACACCATACGCCCATAAAATATGAATGTCACTTTTCAGGAGGTGCATCGTTTATGTGACACCAAGGCTCCAATCACACAGAACACATGCATATGTTGAACTTTGTGAACTGTGAATAGAGTTCCAGACTTTGCAGGATTGGGGCCTAAAGCAGCTAAAAACACGACACAGTTCCGGGAGAAATATTTAACTGTGATAGCATGACAACATCTAGCCATGACTCCTAATCAAAATCATCTGAAAGGGCCCTGACTGCCTTCCATTTTCCTCTCCACTGTGACAGCTACAAAAGGGTCAGGCAGCTGCTATCCTTGCTGAAATTTCCAGGGGGCTAGCCTGACAATTTTTACCAGTGCAAACTGGATGTGTATTTAGTTTTATGGAATCCGCACTGATTAATGAAGAGAGGAACACTTGCTATTCATTGTTCCAGCTCAGACATAGCAAAAAGGTAGAGATTAATGCTAATAAAACATAACCAATTGGTGTTTAAGTGTAACAAATCACATTTACTCTGAATGAATACATTCTAAACTACCGAATTTTAACAGTGTTAATAAAGCATTAGGAGAGCGATTGAAGCTTGAAGTAACAGAAGAAAAACAGTCCTATGCTGTAGTAACAGAAATGAATTCGATTTGGTTTCCAACCTGTATGGAAATGGCCTACGTGCTTAATAGGAGAAACACACATTTATTCCCTGGGCTAGTTCTTATAACTACTCCAACTGCTGAGCAATTTAAAACCTATGCATTTTTATAAGTGTCCATTTTTTACATCTGATGAAAATAACCCTTTGGCATTGGTTAAATTATAAATGGAAAAACAGGGGTGATGCATTGCCAGAATACTAATAGAACAGCTGTAAGGGATCAACAGCACTTAACTGTGCAGTACAGATCTGTTTCTATTATGGGCCAGAATGATCCTGAATACAGAATACAAACACACATAACGGTGATGACCATGCGAAAAATCCCAATGCATGTGCTCAACTGTGGATCCATCTGACAAAACCTGGTGATTGTTTCAGGAAGAATGAGGGTCTGGATGGGGGTACGGATTCCTTTTATTAAGAGAATGAGGTTTTGTGGGGCTGCAGTGTGTGTGTGTTGTACCCAGTCTATGTTTTGTTTTGCCAAAGGCCAGTGGTTTGCTACTGTCATTTTTGTCTCTGATTGTATTGCCCTCTTTTTATAATTATATGGTACAATCAGAATAAATAAATAAATTAATCACATGGCTCTGCAATTTATATGTTTTGTTTATCATGCAGCTTTGATCACCTACCTTCTGCCCACTAATCCATCTCCCCAGAATTTATTCCAATAATCAAAACTCCCCATGCCTTTGTCACTTGTAATTCAGCTGTACAAGGTCATGCTCATACAATCTTTATACCATGCTACACCATGGTGTGTGTGGGGATATACATGTATACGTGTATATACGGACACACAGATATATCAGTTACAAATATCTCCATTACAAGAATGTTACGGTTGCAATGTCAAGCACTCAGAAGTTAGGAAATGCCAGGATTATGGTACCCTGTGCACTCTTAGTTCAGGTACTTTGTGCATATGCATTATGATACAGTCTTTAATTACATGATCACAAAATATTTTCCATATTTATAGAGAGAAAGATATTATGTAATAGACACTTCAAGTGCAAAATTCAATTCAACCTTAACTATGGAGTCATGATCATTTTACACACACACACACACACACACACACACACACACACACACACACACACACACACACACACACACAGTGCATACAAATCCACAGCATTCAACTACTCAAAAGGCAAAAAAATCACATTAAGATGAGAAAGCAACCTTAATGCCTTAAAATATAGTTTCTCTTCATATCATTTTACAGTCAGTTGTCAATGTGATATGCAATATATACTGTAACTTCTTAGATAGGCATACACGTCATATGTATATTACAGTGAACATGGTCTTCAGACTTGACTTGAATTTTAATTTTTATAAGTTCTAGAAAACAAGGCACATTTGACAAAAATTGGCTTATTAGTTACATACTATTTATTGTTCAGAAATGAGCACATATATAATTATGTAAAGGACTTCCATATTTTAAGATGAGCACAAAGCAGACACACACTTAAGACTGAGCTTTTAGCATTAACTCTCCATTGTGTAATTGATTTCTCAACTGTAATATTACATTAAAACTATTTTAACCCACCCTGACAAAGCGTGGCTATCTGTCCCTTTCTAGTGGCCAGTCCATGTATGAGTCTGCTACAGTCTTTGAACTAATAGACTGGGGAACATTTTCAAATGCACCTAAGTCACTTAGGCACTCTTGAAAATGTTAGTTCTGGTTCTTCAGCTCAAGTAGTGGCAGAGATTCATGCTTTTAGGTTCCAAGCTTCCAGCTTCAACCCTTGCTGCCAATGACCCATCTAAGGGCGTCAGGTTACATTTAAAATGTTTGTGCACAAATATTTCAACCACGGCGCTATGGAATTTTTATTGCCATGAATTTGGAATCACTGGAGAGTGTGGAAAATGTAAATATGAGTTAAATGGGCCGTAGTGTTTTGAGCACAGGGCCGGACATCAACAAATTCTGAGTTCAAATCTTAGTTGTATCACTGACTCCTGTGACATACCAGGGCACAATCTAGGCTAGCGAGGGGCTGTCACCTTGACCCTGCAACCTTGGGTGCCTTACAATGCCTTGCTGTAGTAGCTCCCACCTGGGCCGCTCACAAACAGCCTTCCCGCGTGCAAGCCAGACCCTTAGGCCACGTCTACACTACAGAGTTAAGTCGACTTTAGTTATATCAACAATCATAAACTGCTGTAATTACATCGCTTGAGAATGTTCACACAATGCTTCTTATGCTGGCAGAGTGTGTCCAAATAGAGTTGGTGCTCTAGCACTGACAGAGAACGAGAGAGCAGTGCACTGTGGGTAGTTATCCCACCGTGCAAATCGCCACCTTCTGCTGCTAGAAGTTCTGGGAATGAATCACAGTGCATCATGGAGGTAGAATCACTGCCCCATGATGCAGTTTTCTCCATCCCACAATTCCAAGGGCTTCCAACTGTGTTTTCAGCTACCCCTGTAAACGGTGCACCTGCCATCTCTGCCTGACAGCATAGATCCTGCACTGTTCACCGGTCTTGTGAGGAATGCTATGAACACAATGCGGCTGATCCTGCAGTATTTCAGGAGCTGCAAATCTGAACAGGAAGCCGGACTGCCTGCCCTGCTGTGTGCCAGGGAAAGAAACCATTCAAGATTGATGTTGGCATTTACAGAGCAGTTGCACATGGTGGACTGTAGCTACTGGGCTCAGGAAACAAGCACCAAGTGGTGGGATCGGATTGTGATGCAGGTCTGGGATGAGGAGCGGTGGCTGCAGAACTTCTGTAGGATCAAAGCCACCTTCTTTGAACGCTGTGCGCAGCTTGACCCTTCCCTGCAGCACAAAGACACCAGAGTGAGAGCTGCCCTCACGGTGGAAAAGCGTGTGGCGATCACTGTGTGGAAGCTGGGGACTTCAGACTGCTACCAGTCAGTTGTGAATCGGCTTGGAGTTGGGAAGTCCACCTTGGGGGTTGCAATGATGCAAGTGTGCAGGGCCATTTTATTAGGACAATACTGACCAGCAGATTACGAGTTTTTCAAATGATACCCCACAAGGCATACCTTGTACAAAGATTATTACAATAGTGTGAATACAGGGGTGTTTTCCATCACAACTCCCTCTCTGGCCTTGAGCAAGTCACTTTTATCTTGCCTGTATGCCTACACAATAGCTGTTACTGAAGCAACCAGATAAATGTCTAAGTACTCATTTGCCACAATTATGATAACTGCGTATTTAAATTAGGCACCTATATCCAAGCCCATGTCTGGAAATCTGGGCCTTAAATTGCTCTGTGCCTCAGTGTTCCCATCTGTAAAATGGAGACCGTAATATTTAACTATCACCCTTTTTTTTTTTTTTGGAGGGATGAGAATTCATTAGCTAGAAAATATTTGTGCAGCACGTTGGGAGTTAAAAAGCCCTCAGATGTGCCAAGTATTTGTGCAAGGGCTTCCTCACCTGCCTCATGTTGGTTATTGTGCAGTACTGTCATGAGATGTTATGGCTACACAGAACAGGGGAGTGGTTCTTGGAATTGCCCAAAGAGTGAACAAAAGCACCTTCTAATTTCAGAAAAACATAGGCAGGGAAGGTTGGCCCTTATAATCACACTATCAGGGACCTGGATAGGTAATCTGCATCAACTGATTCTACAGTACAAAGTAACATAATTGTGTTGGGGAAAGGATGTCCTTGGGATATAAAGGTATCTTGTGCTGTAATTAATTAGTTGGATTTCAAGACTCTATATTAGCTAGAGTTCCCTTGCCTGTTTCTAGTATTACAGCATCTAAATTCAGCTAATCCCAAGAGTGACAGGGAAAGAGAAGGAGATGTCCTCTCAGGGAATGGAGCATCAGATGAAATTCTCCATTGCCAATGGCTATTAGCCAGGATGGGCAGGATGGTGTCCCTAGTCTTTGTTTGCCAGAAGCTGGGAATGAGTGGCAGGGGATGGATCATTTGATGATTACCTGTTCTGTTCATCCCCTCTGGGGCACCTGGCATTGGTCATTGCTGGAAGATAGGATACTGAGCTAGATGGACCTTTGGTCTAACCCAGTATGGCCGTTTTTATGTTCTTATGATATAGGGACACTTAGACTCACAGGCCAGGTTTACACTTAAACTTAAAGCCTATAACGGCATAGCTAGGTCTGTCAGGGGTGTGAGAAAACCACATTCCCAACGACATCGCTACACCAACAAAAAACTCCCCATGTAGGTACAGCCAGTGGTGAGCTGGAGCCGGTTCCCGCGGGACAACCAGTTCTAAAAGGGCTTCTAAATTTAACAACCGGTAAAGCTCTGGCAGCTCTCCACCCCCGGCTCCAGCTCACCTCCGCTCTGCCGCCACCTTCTCCCCTGAATGCTCCGCCCCGCTTATCCTCCCCGCCCCCCGCTTCCCGCGAATCAGCTGTTCGCGCAGGAAGCCTGGGAGGGCTGAGAAGCAAGCGTGGCCTGGCTCCAGGCCTGACCTGGCCCGGCTCCAGCTGCACGGCGCGGCCTGGCTCCAGCCAAGCAGCACAGCTGTAGCACCACCAGCCATCTCCAAGCAGCACGGTAAGGGGGCAGGGAGCAGGGATGGGGTGTTGGATAGAGGGCAGGGGAGTTTGGGGGTGTGTGGGGGGTGGATAGGGGTCGGGGCAGTCAGAGGGCAAGGAACAGGGGGATTGAATGGGGGCAAGGGTCCGGGGGGGGGGGCAGTCAGGAAGGAGCAGGGGTTGGATGGGGTGGTGGGAGGCAGTCAGGGGCAGGGGTTCCAGGGGCAGTCAGGGGACAGAGAGAAGGGGTGGTTGGATGGGGCAGGGGTCCCGGGGAGCCATCAGGAATGAGAGGAGGGGTTGGATGGGGTGGCGGGGGGCAGTCAAGGGACAGGGAAGGGGGGTGGATGGGGCAGGGGTCGGGGGGCATCAAGGAATGCGGGGGGGGATGGGGCAGGAGTCCCGGGGGGCGGGCCACGACCCCCTCGTGGGGTGAGGAGGGAACCGGTTGTTAAGATTTTGGCAGCTCATCACTGGGTACAGCTACGCTGACAGGAGAGTGCTTCTGGCAGCATAGGCATGTCATTCAGACAGTTGGGTTCCTTCATCAACAGAAAAACTTCTGGTGGCATATGCTGCACCTGTGCTAGGGGCTACGGCAACATAGCTTTGCCAACGTAGGGTCTGTAGCATTGCTGTGGCCACAGCAACACTCACATCACTCCATCAGTTGCCCTGGCATGAGATCTCAAAGTGTCTGATCGATCCAAATCCCTTTGAAGTCAATAGAAAGTTTCCCAGGGGCTTTGGATCAGGCCCTAAATGGACAGCTAAGGCAACAGCTACTTCATGTCTAATCAATTCTGTTTTGCTTGCTCTAGAGTAGGATGGTGCTCGCTCCTGTCTGTGCCTGAAGGAAAACAGCTTTTATTCCTAGAAATGCATGCCAGCCTTTGTAATAAGCTGGAGTCAATCACGAGCCTCCGAGGATGCATTTGCTTTAATTTAGGTTCTGTGTGTTTGCGTCTCTGTTATTTGCTAGCACCCAAAGAGCTGTTACTTTCATTACCCTGCTTCATAAATATAAAATAATGCCAGACAAACTGCACAAAGCCTCCTCTTGTCTCCGGCATGACTGACAAGGGGGTTATTTACTAACTTCTTGGCCTTTTGGCCGGCTATGATAATGCAAGTTTCATCTCTATCATGTTCTCTAGCAGTGGTCTATATCCCATCCCCCTCTACGGTGGGATGGACTAACCAGTGCTCTCCTCTCCACCATCCATGACTGATCAGGGACTCCAGCTTCTGCTTTTAACTTTCTAGTTGCTCTCCCTTTGTTTCTGACTCAGCCTTTATTTTTCCTACACCTGGTGAAAGCAAGTAGGCTCTGTACGGTCTGGAAACAGGGTACAAGGGACGCTCTAGTGCATATGGCCCTGGCCTGGGACACAAAAAGACCAGGCTTCATTTCCTAGTTCAGCCCCAGACTCAGTGTATGACCTAAGGCAAGTCACTCAATCTACTCTGTGCTTCACTTCCCCACCTGTAAAATGGGGATAATAGTGGGCCCACCTCACAGCAAGGCTGAGGGTAAAATCTTCTGACAATTGTGAGGTGCTCAGATAGCATGGTGATGAGGGCCAGAAAAGTACTGTGACGTTGTGCAGTCTATATGGTTTTATAAAAACATGATAATAAGTGAATATAATGTAACTGGGATAGTTTTAGAAAAATATGGTAATAAGTGAATATAACGTAACTGGAATATGCTTCATGCAAAAGGTCTCTTGTAAGGTATCATTACAAAGCTTATAATCTACTGAGTGTGATCATCCAGTTTGTATAAATGTACCACTCTTGTATCTAAAACTAGAAATATAAAATATAACTCTGAGGGCCTATTGTAATTATGTAAAGTGTGGGCCATTAATGATGGTTTGGAATCTTGATGACTCCCATTGTCTGCAGATGGCTGTGCTTACCTGTGAGTCTTCCTGTATATGTGTGTGCTGGCAAGTGAGTAATGAAGTCTTGCAGTGACACGTGATCATGTCACCTGAACTGGAATCCATCTTTAACCTGGTGCTTTTCCAGTGAGGGGGGGTGGAAACCCAGAGGGACAAAGGGTTCCCGCCTTATGCAAAAGATATATAAAGGGCTGGAAGAGAACAAGGGGAGAGAGGAGCCATCATGAAGAATCCCCTAGCTATCACCTGAGCTGGAACAAGAGCTGTACCAGGGGAAAGAATTGTGCCCAGGCCTGGAAGGTGTCCAGTCTGAGAAAAAACTTACTGAAGCATCTCTGAGGGTGAGATTATCTGTATTCAGTTTGATTAGGCATAGACATGCGCATTTTATTTTATTTTGCTTGGTGACTTACTTTGTTCTGTCTGTTACTACTTGGAACTACTTAAATCCTACTTTCTGTATTTAATAAAATCACTTTTTATTTAGTAATTTACTCAGAGTATGTATTAATACCTGGGAGAGCAAACAACTGTGCATATCTCTCTATCAGTGTTATAGAGGGCGAACAATTTATGAGTTTGCCCTGAATAAGCTTTATGCAGGGTAAAACGGATTTATTTGGGTTTAGACCCCATTGGGAGTTGGGCATCTGAGTGCTAAAGACAAGCACACTTCTGTGAGCTGTTTTCAGGTAAACTTGCAGCTTTGGGGCAAGTGATTCAGACCCTGGGTCTGTGTTGGAGCAGATGGGAGTGTCTGGCTCATCAACACTGGGTGCTGGAGTCCTGAGCTGGCAGGGAAAAGAGGAGCAGAGGTAGTCTTTGCACATCAGGTGGCAGCTCCCAAGGGGGTTTCTGTGATCCAACCCGCCACAAGTACCTAGATAGATGACTTG
Source organism: Chrysemys picta bellii (assembly GCF_011386835.1). Lineage (NCBI taxonomy): Eukaryota > Metazoa > Chordata > Testudines > Emydidae > Chrysemys > Chrysemys picta. Next base: position 27,962,760 of record NC_088803.1, read on the forward strand.
CCATGGAGGCTGCTTGAAGTCTTTAAATCATGATCTGAGGATGTCAGTAACAGGCAGAGGTTAGGGGTCTTTTACAGGATGGGGTGGGTGAGGTTCTATGGCTTGTGCTATACAGAAGGTCAGACTAGATGATCACAATGGTCCCTTCTGGCCTCAGTGTCTAACCATAGCTCCTACTGGCTTAGGGCCTGATCCAGTGACCAGTCAAGACTCCCATTGACTTCCCTGAGTGTTGGACCAGGCTCTTCGCCAGAAACTAACTCCTCTTTGGCTTCCATGTCACAGCCGTGTCCTCGGACTGTAATCCGAGTCTATACTGCAATCATGGGGTGTGATTGCAGCTCAAGCTGACATGTGTGAGCTAGCTCTGGTCAAAGCTGTCGTGATTGCAGGATAATGTATCCTGAGTCTTTGCAGTGCCTCCCAGGACCAGAATTGCAACTTGGGAACCAGCATCCTTCCTCCAACCATGGGAGTTCTGGAAAGAGAGAGAGAGAGAGAGAGAGAGAGAGATTCAGCTATCTTGAGCAGCCAACATTAGCTGAAGCTGGGATCTTTCGGCACTGGGGAGGGCATGAGAGCGCTTTGTACAATTTTTACTCTGGACATTCATATCGTGTACTGCTTGGCTGTTTGTCGCCAACACCTGCTCTTCCCTTATTACTGCTCTCCACTGCTGTATCCCACCTTCCTCCTCTCTCCCTACCAGCCTTCTCCCTTCCTTTAGTCTTTCCTCTTACCTAACCCCTCCTTACAAAATCTCTAGCCCTCCCCCCATCCAAAGCAAGCTGTGGCACTAACAGGACATCACCTTGTTCACTGTCTTTGTGTGTTCTAACCCTTTCCCCTACCCTGGGTCCATCTTTCAGTTTAGATTGTAAGCTCCTGAGGGCAGAGACTGTCACTGAGTACATCCACACTGGAGCTCAAGGTGTCATTGCAGCTTGAGTAGGCACCCCCTCGTTAGCTCTCATTGAGCTGGCAGGCTTGATTACAGCTAGCATGGGTATGTCTTCCAGAGCTGGATATTACACCTCCTGCTGCAGTGTAGAGATACTGAAAGCATATGTGCAGCGCTGAGCACAATGGGGATCTGATATAAGCTGGGACCCCTGGGAGCTACTGTAATATAAATTATTAATAATAAATACAAACATGGTTATTCGGTTGTATGGACAGGGCCTGACCTGCAGTAACACAGGTATCCAGCTTTGCCCCCACTATAACTCTCCTGAAGTTAGACTTAGTTACTCCAAGCAAGCGTTTGGCCTAATGCATCTGGCTCTCATTTGGGAAACTTTGGTAACTTCTTAAAGGGGACCTTTAAAGGGGGGAAAAGGGGATTCTTTTTCCTTAAGACACAGTGTCTTCAAAACTGGGCTTTTCGCTGTGATGGATAAAGAAAGGGGAAAAATAAAGTGGGGGAAGTGAGTTCAGATTAATTGTACTAATTAGAAATAAAGGTCTTGTCTACAGTGGGGGGTTTTGGAAGACTCTGTAGAAAACTGCAAAACTAGTGGATTTATAACATCACAGATACCAGGGAATCAAATGCTTCATAGTTTGAGACAGGAAGTGATTTCATTTTAAAACTCGGACTTTTGTTTGGGTTTGATGTCACTGGAGCTGTGAGGAGGATGGAGAATTCATGAAAAATTTTAAGATTTTGAAATCTTGTTTTGTCCTGAATCAGAATGGGGGAAAAAAAAAAAAAAAAAAGAACACCCACAGCATTTTGAAGATTCTCAGCAAAGGAAAATTTCAAGATATTTTTATTGTAGGTCAATCAAAAGATTTAATTTAGACAAAATCAAAATGTTTGGTTTTAGACAAAATTGGAACTTTTTAAAAAAAATTCAACTTTGTATGTATAGTAGGAAGAGAGCCTAAGACATAAGCCCTTGTATCAGAGGCCTGAACTAAAGTAGCGGTCAAAACTTTGCTCTTATAAAGCAAAAACCACACTGTGAGATAGAGGCAGGCCCTGCTCACAGCATCTGGCAAGAACAGTGCTGGTATTGCAAAAAACACATTCCTAAGAGGTGCTAGGCACAGAGCACTCACACAAACACATTCCAGAAGGGTGGTATCAGAACACCTTGATACCAACACATTCTCTAAAGAGAACAGGAACACGCTGATCCATCCTAAAGATAAGGTCAGGATGACAGTGTGATGAATATAGATGTACAAGGTGATGGGTGGTAACTGGCTATATCAGAGGGTGTCAACTAACTATGTCAGAGGGGCAGTACATAACTTGTTTGTACTGATGTATAAAATGGAGCCTCAAAGGGAATGTCTCTGTCTAGCCTAGGGAGGAACGGAAAGTCCCGCCGTTCACTGAGCTAGTCCATTGTTACAGGCATACATGTATTAGTGGCCCGGTAGAGTCTGCAGGATACTAGTACTGTGCTTCATTGACAATAAACCTGGCTGGGTGCCTTTGTACTTTAACGGATCTTGTGGTCATTGGGCAGTTCACTCGAGGTCTGTTGTACCAGTGGTCTTTGCAGACTTGGGACAGCAAAAAGGGAGAACACACACACGCAGGCAAACATCTGACAACATTATGTATATTATGTAACAATAGAATAACAATAGTAAAAATCTCTTTGAAACAAAAAGTCATTTCAAAATGAAAAAAATTAAAACATTTCATTCTGAAAAGTGTCAAACAAAGATGTTTCAACATTGTCAGAACTTCCTTCCCTTTGTTTCCAAAACAAAATTCCAGGAAAATCAACAAAATTTTGCGAAGCATTTCTATTGCAACAGAATCCCATGTTCTGACAGAATACGGTTCCAAAGTTTGTCTGACCAGCTCTATTTAAAACCTACTTGACTCCAGTGGCTGCATAGCCGGAGGAGAAAGGTTCTTTTGTTAAGTACACACATTCCCAGCTGGTGTATATTGGTGTCGCTTCATTGGAGCTGAGGCAATCTACACCAGCAGAGAATATAAGTGCCTGCGTGAGGCCCCAGAACACATCATTTTAGAAATGGCTTCATATTGTTTGTATTTAGTAATAACTTTGAATACTCTACCACACTGATATATTTGTAGTTACTCTTTATATTAATAGCTCTATAAACTAAGCAATGAGAAAAATGGGAGTTGCCCCTTTAAAAATAAGGAGGGGGTACATGGAGTGGTCTCTTGGAGCAGTGGTGAGCAGCAGGTGCTGCTGCGTTCAGCGGAAGCAAGGCACTGGGGAGGATGCAGCCCGGAGAAAGCTCCCAAGATGGGTTAAAATGCCAAGACTACAGAATATTCTCCTTACAAGAGTGTGCTGTGTTGGGGGGAGGTGTGACATTGGCATCCTTGCCTTTTCATTAAGAGCACCCCAGCATGCACCTCTGGGAGAGCAGAGTCCTCCAGCAAAGAAAGCAGATCCAACTTGAACTCCCTTCTAGTCTAAAGGCAAGAAAATAAGCCAGAAGAATAGGAACAAACAAATCAACCCTTTTCCAGGCCTTTGTATGACACGACGAAGGAAAAGACCAGCTTTTCCCTCTGCAGGTTTCCTCCATTAAATTCCCCTGATGTCCGACAGCCAGGTGGCAGACATCTCCCTTTAAACGTTAGTTGCTGTGCAATACTATCATGTGACTGTGACAGCGCCCCCCCATAAGGCTTTATGCTTATGAATATATGACATAACTGGAATATGTTCTGTGCTACATATCCCATGTAACATATCTCTGTAAAGGTTATAATCTACTGAATCTATTAATCCTTTTTATATGCATGTATCATTTTTGTACTCAAAGTTATGAATATTGGCCCTGCGCTGGCTTGAATTCTAAATAAACTTAGTAGAGCATTTGGTCAGTTCCTGGAGAAAGGAATTCACAAAGTTAAGTGCCCAATCAGGAAGCACTTAAGGAACAATGCATCTTGGAATGCTCCAATCCACATAAGAAGTCTTCCTGGAGACATTTAAGATACCAGGTGGGCAATGGTTTCTGCCTTTAAAAACTGAGAGTCATGCATGGATATGTGACTTGCCCAGGTGACTCAAACTCCATCTTGGAGCTGGACTTTGCGTAGGAGAGAGGAGGGGGTCTCCACTCACAAGAGAAAGTCTATTTAAGCCCGTGGGAGATCCCTCCATTTGGTCTTCAGCTGGCTAAAGAGAGAGACTCTCCACCCCCAAAGATACCTGAAAGAAACTGGAACAAAGAACAGTGACTGCAAGGGGTGTAAGTGATTTCTAGACCCAAACGAAAAGGAGATTAGTCTGTAAAAGGAAGCATTCTGGAACTGGTGAGGATCTGATCTGTATTCAATTTCTTACTATATTAGACATAGACTTGCGTGTTTTATTTTATTTGGCTTGGAAATTCACTTTGTTCTGTCTGGTTTCAGAGTAGCAGCCGTGTTAGTCTGTACTACTTGGAACCACTTAAATCCTACTTTCTGTATTTAATAAAATCACTTTTTACCTATTAATTAATCCAGAGTATGTATTAATACCTGGGGGGGGGGCAAACAGCTGTGCATATCTCTCTATCAGTGTTATAGAGGGCGAACAATTTACGAGTTTACTCCGTATAAGCTTTATACAGGGTAAAACAGATTTATTTGGGGTTTAGACCCCATTGGGAGTTGGGCATCTGAGTGCTAAAGGCAAGAACACTTCTGTAAACTGCTTTCAGTTACGTCTGCAGCTTTGGGGCAAGTAATTCAGACTCTGGGTCTGTGTTGGAGCAGACCGGTGTGTCTGGCTCAGCAAGACAGGGTTCTGGGGTCCCAAGCTAGCAGGGAAAGCAAGGGCAGAAGTAGACTTGGCACATCGTGTGGCAGCTCCCAAGGTGGGTTCTGCGATCCAATCCGTCACAGTGACAGTTTCTCTAGACTGAACGGCTGCCTCTTTACACGGAAATCTCCACAACCAGCTATCATGTGGCTGTGGTGCTTGAGCCATTTTTTGTCAGAAGAACTGAAAGCAACTGAATCAAGGGCCTTGTGCAGGAAATCAAGGAGTCCGCAACTCCCATTGCTAGCTGAGGGAGTTCAGAATATCAGGCCCTAACGGTGGATAAGCCAGAAAGCACTAGGCCTTGTCTACACCCAAAACTTGCACCGATTTAGGCCTGCTCTACACTACACAGTTAGATTGACGTAAGCTGCCCTGCTGCGAAAGTATCATCACTTAAATTTGGTTCCCGTCGACGTAAGTGCCTCTCTACACTGATTTACTAACACCAGCTCCCTGAACGGCACAGAATCACAGTCGATGTCATTAGGTCAACGCAGTGTCAGTGTAGACATTGCGCTGTTTATGTTGACTGTTATTGGCTTTCAGGGGCTGCCCCACACTGACAATACAATCGATACAAGCACTCCTGGTGAGGACGCAAGCCACCAGCACAAGGAGCCAAGTGTGCGCACGCACACACACACACACGCACACACACACGATTTAATAACTGCAGTGGGTGTATGCTGATGTAAGTTAGGTCAACATAATTTTGTTGTTTAGACATGACCTTAAGTAAACTGGTGCTCCCCTGTGTGGACACTCTTGTTTTAAGAGGGGTTTGTTTCATTCTCTTATCTTACACAGCAAGCTCTCTGAGGCAGAGAACCTTGTTCTGTTTGTACAGCACCTACCACCATGGGGCCTGGCCCAGGACTGGCAATCCTAGCCTATCCCACAACACAAAGAACAAGAATATGTTTAGTTTAAACCTGTTCCCAGTCAAATTAGATTAAACCAAAATATGCCTGGCTTTAAAATGAACGGAGTCATTTGCACCAGTTTAACTAACCCAGTTTGAAACCACACCTCCAGTTAAACTTATGCAGCTCTGCATGTGGGCAAGCCCCCAGTGATCCCTGATTGTCACAATGGGCCTGCACCTGCAGGAGCCTCAGAGATGCCAAGCATTCTCATTTCCTATTGACTGAAAGGGGAAACTGAGGCCATTCAGGACACGCTTTGCACAACTGTGTCCAATGAGAAGTCCAATATGTGACAGCTCAGTACTTTAATAAATAATATTAGGGAGGCAGGGCACTGTTATGGGTGAAAGTGATGGGTTCCTGCCTGGAGTTCCCTCTGCTCCCTTATTAATCCAGGATTGACTTCAGGCAAGTGCTGATGGGGACATATTCTTGTCATGCATAGAAGGTTGAATCTTAGCAGCTCTCCAGCTGGCAGAACATCTGCCTGCAGCATTTCGCCAGGGGTCACAGGACCAATCTCAGCTGCAACGGTGTGAAATGCCAACCTCAGTCCAGAAACCTCTCAGCTCTCCCAGTCTTGACAGCCTCATACAGGGGACATTCAGTGGGGAAAGACATCAGCTCTCCTCACCAGCTGCTTTCACAAACAAAAGCAACTAAAGCTAGGAGGTGATTCTTTTAGCCAGAGGGGTGTTTGCATGGGTGATGCTTCTTGGGGCACCCTGAGCTGAGTCACCTTGTTATCACCTGCCACCAGAGCAAGGGAGTTTAGCCTGCACTAGCTGGGTGTTAGCTTCCTCCCACAACCAGCCTACCAGCCACTCAAGCACTCTCCTCTGGGCTAGGCCAGCCCTATCTTTGCCTTGCAGGTTAGTAACAGATGCACCCCGGCCCGCAAGTCCTTTCAAAGTGTGCCCCGGTGGAGACCAGCCCCTGATCACTGGATAGCCACCAAAATCCCATGTCCTGTGTTCCCAAAGGAAGTGTGCCACAGTTTACCAGTTTGACCTTAGACAACTGTTGCTGTATTACACACAGCATTTGAGTTTTATAATTAAACAAAAGGGAAATTCATTTAAGGAAGAACAGAGATTCAAATAAAAATCAGTGAGAGAGTTGGGAACAAATGGTTCCCTATAAAACAAAATCATAAACATGCATTCTGTAACTAACAAGGCATTCCCTTGTCTCCTTCAATACAGTTTACCTCAAGTTCTTTCCCAAGAGTTTTCAACCAGTGTGGTTGAGACCCTTCTCCTAAGATCAAGCCAGCTGACGGCTTGTCCTCCCAGACTGAAGGAATACCTAGGGGTTCATCTGCGCCCCCGCTATAGTTCCAAAAGTTTATGGTCTTACCTCGAAACAGGACAACTCCTGCTGTTTACCTCTTCCTGTAATTTCCCTTCTTTGAATATTTCACAATCCTTCATTAACATTTGGCTCAGACTGAGTGGATGCCCACTGTAAACTATGCAATACTTAACTTACACACAAACAAAGAGCCAAATAAATATTTTGTGCTCAAAAGAAATCCTGCTTTTCACAGAGATTAAGAATATATTTTTTGTATAGGCACATAGCTGTTAATATCAATGCAAAATGTATGTCTGGGGGATATTTCTTTGGTGAACTAGAATGTAAATACGAGATCCTGGGGATTCCTGTAACCCCTATGCACCCCTCTTTCTCCCTGCCAGTTGGTATTAACAGGCTTGTGAGTCACAATATAGTTTTTCAACTCCAAGGTTTGAACTTCGCTGTCTTGAAATGCAGGTTCTTATTACCCAAATTTCCAGCTATGAACTACCAATAATCTGTTACAGGTGTACGTCAGAATCTTTCACCAAAGGATCTCAAAGGGCTTTGACAAATAGCATCCCTTGCAAGGCAGGTAAACCAGATGGGTAAACCGAGGTACCAAGAGGTTACTGAACACCTCCCAGAATCAATCAGCAGGATGAAGCTCCCTAGCTTTATTTGGCCTACCAGACACAGGTCCCAGCTGGGAGCTGGGGGTGGGGGGATGTGGAAGCAGTGCTATTCCCAGAAGTAATTAGCCACCCACTCTCTCAAAAAAGATTGTGCACAATGTTGTTGGACTAATGGGGGACTTGCCTTCCAGAACCACCTTGGCTTCCAGGAAATGAGAGGTGCAGCTTTCAGGATATAAAGCTAAAACAGTGGAGAGTATCTGTGTAGGGAAGGTAATATATTTGGGCCATACACCTAGGTACTCAGTTAGCTTAGACATCCTTCATTCAGCCCATGTCTGATAAGACCCTGCTGTGACATATATAGGTGGTATAGTGAATACGTATTTAATTTGGGACAGCCATTTACCCGGGCATAGGATTAAAGCACAACGTTTTTGCTGCTTGTAAATGATTTATAAAAAAATTAATATTTCCCATTAAAGATGTTCTTATATGATATACAGTGTCACTTGTATTGCTTAAGAGTCCTATTATGCAGCAATACTGTAGCGCACTAAAACATGTCTTTGCTGTCATGGGTAAAGTTATAGTGGAGATACTTTCTGTATTAAGTACAGAAGGATTTGGCCACAAATCGACATTCTTACTCAGCCACAGTTTTCTAGAAAAGTGCCTGTTATTGAATTTCATTAGATCATCATCATGATAAAAATACTGTAATCAGACAGGAACGGTGTCTGATAATGGTAAAAAACAAAACACAAAAACCCAAAGCCCTTTTTTACGTTCTGAAATCATTTCCTTCTAGGGGGTTGGGGTTTAAAAAAAAAAAGATGTAAGTCCAAAGAAGGGACAAATTTCTTTCCATAGTTTGAGATCTTAAAACAAGTTCTCTGCATATTTGGTATATTCAATTGCACATATAAGGTGTTTGAAAATCTGATCCTTTGTTTCCATGGAGCTGTGGGCCATACAGTACAGAACTTCACATTAACTTACTATAGAAATTGAAGAGAGTGCAAAGATACTCTACATAGTAGGAGAAATTATTGGAAATAAGGCACCATGAAGACTATCTTTATAATGAAACGGAGGCGAGTGGTCTATGGAAGACTGGGAGGAGTGAGGGAAACCAGCACTGCACTACAGATAAGAACCCTTCAAAGTTGTCAGCTCTTGGGAGACCCCAGGATGACGACCACTAATAATGATGACGAGGATGACTAACACTTTCGGTCCTTTTGCAGGGGTTGGGGTGAGCATATGGATGTGCAGCTGCACATATGTGCAGTCTACTTTGCTGCGTTTGACTTTTTCTAACTTGGCTAGTTCTGTTAATAAAACTATTGCAAATTCAAAAAGGCTTTTCCTAAGTGTGAGTGTTGCAACTGTGCACATCAGTGTTCCTAACTAAACTATTCTGGGCCTGATCTTGGGACAAGAGCCTTCTAAACTTCAGAGTGTTAACTGGAAAATCTTAAGTAATCAATATAATTAATACAAATCAATAGATCAGGCAGCAAGGTGAAAAAAGGCCAAGTTTCATCAAACAAAGTGTGAGTTAGCACTGGAAAGAGCCACTTTCAAAAGGGGGAAGCAGTTAAACTGTCAAGGAACAAGGAAAAAAAACTAGGCTGAATTTGACCTTCCTAATGAGGTCGGAAAGCCGCATGTGGTAGCCCAGATCCATGCATAGAATCCTCCCGGGATTTGGGCCCCTAGTCTTAATAACTGAGCCATGTAAATGGCTGAACCTCTTTTCATTATTTCTGAGCTGTTCTTTTTCTAACTCAATGCTTGTTTAAATGTGAAATATTTGGATCATTTTGTGTTTGTTTGTGGGGGAGGGGTGTCAACTGACAATTAATTGATCATTTCATTTATGATCAAAGGCACAGAGAAAGTATATATCAGAAGTGCCTCATTATTGGCACCCTAAAAATAGAGCTCGATCCTACTAAGTGCTCAGCACCTTCAGGTCCCATTGATTTTAATTCCCAGTGCCCAGGTGCTCAGAACCTTGCAGAGAAAATCAAATCTTGTTAGGATTGCTCTATATTAGCTCTGCAATGTTAGACAAACACTTTATGCGCTGGGTTCTGTACTTATCAAATAATAGCCATTGGAATTGGCAGGTGTTAAGTAGCTTCCCTATGGACCCTCAAATGCAGTAGAAAGCTACCCAAAAATATAAGGAAAAACTGACTAATATACAGAATATAAGGAGGACTGCAGAGCTCAGACAAGTCTCTTCCCTAGTTCATGCCCCAGAAGCTCTATAAGCATGAAAACTGTCCAGCTTATATACGGTGAGCCTCTACGCCCCTGTATATAAGAGTTAGCGAGAGGAAATTAGATTCTCCAAAATGACATGGAAATCAGAAAGTGTAAACTGCATTGTGTTCTCACATCAAATCCACATGTGTTTAGAATGGGAGCAAGAAAGGAAGAATGGTCCAGAGATGAGGGTGTTAGTCTAGGGGTGTGACCTAGGTTCCATTCCTGGCCAGAAATTAAAAAAATATCAGTTAAAGAAGGTCTCCAGCATCCTGGGTGAATTCCCTGACCATTGAGCCACACTCTCTTTGGCCCAATGAAGATTTAATTATTTATCTACAGTGGAAGAGCGCAGTGGTTGGGACACTCGCCTCAAGTGTGGGAGATTCAGATTCAAGCCTGTGCTCTGAATCAAGCAGAGCAAGACCTGAAGTGGGGTCTCTTACACCCCAGACTGGTGTTCCAACCACTGGGCTATTGGCCAGTTAGGGAGACGGGTATTTCACTCTTGCTCTCTCATGTGTTTTGACCAGCAATTCCATTCTGGAGTTGTGATGACTGCCCAACCACCACCCCACTGCCCCCAAATTACTTCAGATTGCACATAATGACAGTAATTAACTTGGGTGCGAAAGGCCTCTGCTGAGGCAGCATAGCTGGTGCTTCCACCAGAAGAAGGTAGACAAGTATGGAAGATTTTTGGATAGTGAGAATGCAGTCAGAGGCCTGAGCTACATAGGTCCAGAGTTTCAAAATAACCTATGGGCTTTAGGAACATCAGTCTCATTGAAAGTCAGTGGGTCTTGTGCTCCTAAATCCCTCCAGCTCTTTTGAAAATCTCTCCCATAAATCCTAACAAGTGAGTGAAATCTAAGGTTTCTGAGAAGAAGTGTAGCTGGTTACTCAAACAAGTGTTCACAGAACATGTGTTTTGCAGTATTACTCAGCTCTCATGCATACAATCATTGCCGTTGTGGGTCTGCTCTAACAGTACTGTACAAGCAATATTCATTCTGCTGTATCTGAGCATGCCTGCTAGGTAGGGCCCGGTGTTCTCCCTAAGACACCCATTGTACAGCCACTGCATGGCTACAGCCCGTCAAAAACCATCAGCTTTCCTCACTGCAACCCAGCTCTGCTAATGGGGCAGTTCAGCTTCCATAGACCATTCATTCTGCATGCTTTCTCATGAGATGGTCAACAAGGATGCCAGCCGTGAAGGTGGTTCTTATACAATGGACAGCGGTCTAAGAACTGGAGTGAAACTGCCTCATTTCACACAGGTGCTCATTTACAGCTTCACTGAGTTAGCACACACATTACTTTCTAAATCAGAAGAGTCAGTTTAGACATGTCACTCTCTTCAAAGCCAGAACTCCTTCCAACTCTGGCACAGATTAACAGTCTATGTGAGCCATTTAAATATTTACAGCATGTAGTCTCTCTCATGAGAATCTGCATGGTTTCCCAGAGCTTTTCCAAAACCTTTCTGGTGAACAATCAATCCGTTTTGTGGATTTCAGATCACTCCAGTTACAGCAAAATTATAATAATAAATGGAGATCAAGGTGAGTGTGAGAAGCGACTTAAAATGAGAAGATGTATCCCGTATTGTTTAAAGCTCTGCTAAAGACTGGGACCCCCTTCTGTCAGGCACGATACAACCATATAGTAAGAGGCAGGCTTTGCCCCCCAAAAACTTACAATCTGAAACAAAGATGATGTTTTATTATCATCATTTTACAGAGACCTAATTGAGGCAAAGAGGTTAATTACAGTTTTGCCAACCCCAAGCATTCAAAAATAATGAGATTTAAATAAAAAACCATAATACATGCTGGGTTCTTTTTTTATTAGTCTTCTGGTTTCTGAGGCTTTACTTTACATGCAGGTCATATTTTCAAGCTTTTCTCTGAAACCATGAGGGTAAGAAACTTACTATTTTTTAAAAAATGAAGACTTGAGATGCTCATATTCACTTGACTCCTGGAGCTAAGGCCTTAAGAAAAGCACTGAATATCAGGAGATTCAGCAGCACTACAAGTAGTTTTCCTCAAGCTCAAACACACAGCTTGTGGTAGACCTAGGAACTGAATCTAAAAATCTCCACCATTCTAGTGTAGTGACAAGACCAACCTGGTACAGAATCAACACCTCAACTCCTTATTCAGTTTTTAAATCAAACCCATTCTATATATATATATATATATATATATATATATATATATATATATATATATATAATATAAATATAAATAAAAACCTGGTCTAACACACTTGGCAGTATAGTCTCATCTCCCACTGCTCAACATGTCTGTCTGTTCTGAGACGAGTGTGTTCCCTAGTAAATATACTGAACTTACCTGGTGATCCCTTCTGGTGCACACTTACCACAGTTATGAAACATGCAATTCTGTTGAAGCTGATGGAGTTACACCAGAGCTGAATTTGGCCCATTGGCTTTTAACGAAGACTCCTGTTTTCCGGATGTTCAGAACAAAACACCCAGTTATGATTTCCTCCTTGTGGTTGACTTTGGATCCCTGTTGACATATGGCTTCTTCTAAAAGGTTCTTCGGCTGTTTCATTATTTGGATAAACTAGCCTTCTTCAATCTCTTCTTCTTATGTGGCATCTCCACCACAGACAGTTTGCAGGCATAGTAATCTATTCTGTATCATCCTCTGCTAATCTCATTGTGGATGAAGAGTCCTCTTGATCCACCCAGGATACTGCATCATCATCCAAGTTCTGCTTTTTCTGCCTTGTGTTCTTCTCTCACCTTTCCCTTCCAGTACCTGAAAACATGCATTGCCCACTAACCCTCTCAGCCCCGGGTGAACTTCTTACAGGCTGTATTTTCAGCCACCAGGTGTGTCCACAGGTTGCAGATAATGGAATGGCTTCAGATATGAAGGTTACCTGTGATATAAGCAGGGAAACCCTTTGAATAAGCAATTGTGGACAATCTGACAAGGGTACTAGCAGGGTGTGGTGGAGCAACAGATGGCACTGCTGCCCCTGTAAAATGGCAGAAATGTCCAAAGCTGTGACATGTTGAGTGCAGGTTGCCATTCAGTAAGGCTGCTGCCAAACTCCCTGCTGTCTTGTGGGTTCAGTCTTTTGGTTAAAGGTTGGGGTTCCACCTTAAAAAAAACTGGCTGTCCTGGATTCTTGGGGGCCCTTGTGCAGAATTAGCCCCAAAGTTATACTGTGATAACTTCATGAATAGTCTTCCATAAACGTGTCTTTGGAACAGACAAAAGTCTTTCCTGCATACATTTCCATCACCTTCCTTTTCCTCTTGCTATTGATTCCAGGAGATGCCTTTTGTAGAACTTCATTAGTATGTAAAGTAAGCACCATCCACTGGGAGTTTACTGGTACACAGCCTAGTTCAATTACACACCTCTTTGATTACAGTCCACTCCAGAATATCAACATCAAAACAATCACAGATACAAATACATCCAGTCAAACCTGTATACAATGCATTGACTCTTGCTGAAGATGAGCTACCACTGACCAAAGTCACCTCTAGGCAATAGGCCAGTGAGATATTAAGAAGAGGCCTTTCCCAAAGGTAGCCTTGCTATTAAACTGACTGCATTCTCTGTTTCTTCCCCTACATCTAGCCAATTAAAATAAAGTCTCTTTGTGCCTGTTCATGTTTTCCTATTCTTTAAAGAGCTGACTTGTTTAAATATAAAAGTCCTATTAGAATAAAAGCCCCACTACATGACAAATGCTATCAACAATAGAAGAAGGGAAAGTTTTTTTGTGTGTGTGTGTGGGGGGGTATCTTGCTGACAGACCAAAGGAAAGATTTGCAAGGACCATGAAGCACTGGTCTGTATTGTTTTTGTTATTTATATTTCAGTAATTCCCAGTACCCCATTGTGTCTGGTGCTGTACAAACACCAATCAAAAAAATGGTCCCATCTCCAGTCTAAGTACAAGATAGAGTCAAAAGATGGATAGACAGACAAACGGGGGAAGACAAAGAAATAATGAGGTCATATGGGCCAGTATGATAGGCCGTGTGGTCTCAGCACACCAGCAGTCTAACCATTGCCAAGTTTGGGACAATTAATGGAGACTATTCCTTGAATCATCTCATCAAAGCTTTTCTTTTAGACTAACAAATACCTCGATTTATGTTGCAGTGATATCTCTGTCATACATTATGGGCTAGGGCTATGTAATAGCCTGTATAGATTGTATTTCTAATACACCTTTGACCAACTCACCTGTTCTATGCTGCTAATCCATCTCTGTCAGAACTACTTCTAGCATTTCATGTTTTCTCCATGAAATGTTTTTGACAAAAATGAAACTGTTTTCATTAAAAACTTCCATGGAAAATGTAGACCTTTTTTGGCGGGAGGTGGGGGAAGGAATCAATCTCCAAGATATTTCAGCCCAAACAAAAAAGAGGTTGATTCTGAAATACAACTGCAGTGCCTCGTAGCATTTGTAGTCTAAGTACCTCAGGCTCCCATTCTCCACTGTGGGCCAGGCTCCCTGGCCAGACTACATCTCTGTGAAAAATATCTGGGAAAAGGGGTCAGTTGGAGTTTGGGGTAGTGGTTCAGTTTGGTTCTTACCTCACTTGGACTAATTCACTCAACCCTTAGAGGGCTACGTGGCCTGGCAACTGCAGAGTGTCTTTGCCTAGTTCCCTTCTCACTGACACTAGTGGGCGCGACTCTGTTGACCTCAGTGGTGCTCAAAAGGTTCTAAAAGGATTTGACAGGTGCTCAAGATTCTAGACCAGCACCTGAGCCACCAACCTACAAGAGAGAGCGAAGTGCAAATCAAAAGTAACAACAAACTGGCCTGCCCCCGAGTGCTGCACAGAACCATCAGTCTGGCACAGTGACTTGCCAAACAGAGGCAGATTCTCTCCAAATTCTCTCAGTCACTACGCAATAGAGGTGTGTAACCAAGTCCACTCACCGCTAGGCATCCCCAGGTGGCCAGGTATGGAGTAGCAGCTCTCGCTTCTCTAGCGCCCCCTGCCAATGGCCGCTCCAGTGTGGCAGTAGCATCTCCTCTGGTGACTTGGCTCTTTGGCTGGATCATTGTCTTAAGTCCACCCCTTCCAGAGTTACAACTGTCCAAACTAAAAAATCCCTAAAGTGTCTTTAACACACACACAAAAATCCTCCCACCTTCTCTGGGGCTATTCCTCAGCCTGTCTTCAAGGCTTAGCGTGCAGACCCTGCTGGGCTTGATAACCTTTGTGATGGACTCACACACCCCTTCTCTAGGGCCAGTAGAGGAACCCAGTCCCACCCTTTGCTCTGCGTTCCACCCCAGTATCCTGTACGTAACAGTAGGTCTGTTCCTTTACTTGTGCTGCAGCTTTCCCTGGGCCACTGCCTACCCAGCCTCTGCCTCTACCCTGCTTTAGACGGGGTCTTTCCCAAGTCTCTCTGCTGGAGAACTTTCCTTCATGCTCTGAGCTTCATACTTGGTTCCCCTGCAGCTCTTTGCCCAGCTGGGCTTTGTCACCACTTAAACCTGGCTCTCCCCCTTTATTGTACCCACCTTCTTATGGGGAATTGCCTGATTCCCCTCAGATAGGGCTCATTCTGTAATCAGGTTAGAATAGCCCCAGGCTCTTCAGCCTACTGGGCAAGCCACCCTGTTACAAGGTGAAATCGGGAGGCACAAAACACAGTCTAAACCTTTGTGCCTGTTCATGTTTTTCAGTTCTTTAAAGATCTGATGTGTTTAAAGATAAAAGTCCTATTAGAATAAAAGCCCCACTACATAACAAACTCTCGCAACAACAAAAAATGGAA
This sequence comes from Chrysemys picta bellii, assembly GCF_011386835.1. Classification (NCBI taxonomy): domain Eukaryota; kingdom Metazoa; phylum Chordata; order Testudines; family Emydidae; genus Chrysemys; species Chrysemys picta. The sequence goes on from NC_088803.1 coordinate 27,978,476, forward strand.
GAAGGGAAGGTTCCTGGGGAGGGGGAAGGTCTCGCTGGCAGACCAAAGAAAGGATTTGCAAGGACCATGAAGCGCAGGTCTGTGCACCCCGTGTGACAGAGGAGAGACTGAGACAGAGATGCTTCTAATCCAATGTCCCAAATATGAAGCAGTGTGTAAGACAGATTTCCCTCATCTTATCAGGGATCATAAAATATATCATGTGTCATCCAAAATCCACTAGGAAAACCTGAACCTGGCTCTGGAAGGTGGAGAGAAAGCAGCAATAGCATTGTACTACAGGGCAACCTGCCACTGAGACAGGTACTGCCCACATACTCCATAGGGGGCTGTTGTTTTCTTACACTTAGGCACCGCTTGTCCAGCTTGTGCTGGTAATCTAGTGCCATTGAATGGAATTGGGATCCTATCACTGGCACTTTTACCAGCTTCCTGTCCATTGGCCAATCTTATGCAAAATCACCTTCCTAGTTTTCAAAACGTACTACGGACTCACAGCAATCAAACTCCCCAAAGCTTCCTACGCCCCACTGGCTCCTTCCTGTCTGCTAGTCTTGCCATCCTCTGTCTCTCCTCTCCAAGAGATCCTACAGCAAAGGGAGGTGTGTGCATGTGTCATTTTCTCACACACGCTACTCCGTCTCCTAGGCAAGTGCTCAGACAAGATGATCTTGGTGGTTCCTTCTGGCCTTACAGTTCAGGAATCTGTCCAGGACTTTCCACTCCTCCCTCAGACACTGATCCTGAAAACCTTCTTTTTTCCCCTTTAGCAGATCATTGAACCTCTGCAGAGCATCTGGCAATCCTGTGTATTATGGATGCAGTGGAGATGTAAAACAGATTGCCCTGCATGACAGTAGGTGGAAATAAGTGAGGGTTTGCACCTCTTGCAAACTCAGGCCTAGATTATTGAATCACTAGAGGTAGCTTCTTGCATATCAACTTTATCAAATGGTCTGTGGGCAAGAGGAGACAAATGGATTTCCTGAGTTTAGCGTGCTGGAGAGGACTAGGGTGTCGTTGTGTACTACAAAGAACTGGGTAAGAGGTCAAGATAAGAAGAGCCCTGGGACCAGCATTTTCAAATTGATCGGATTTCTGAAGGGAGAACAATTGAATGTCATGGCCCCAGAGGCTTCTGAACCTCATAATTTAATTCGTGCTTTACAGCAGGCAAGAGGTTTTTCTAGACCTTGCTGTTCTCTGAAAACCTCAGTCTTTGCCAGGACAACAAGTTAGTTTAAGGGCCAATAAATAAATACAAATCTCAGACTTCCTTCCTGGGATAAAAATGGCCAGATTCAATATTATCCAAATATCATAGGCCCTGATCCTGCCACTGGATCGACACGCATGGACCTCTGAGGCTGTGAGGCATGCTGGCACATGGAGTACATCTGACTGCAGGATCAGGGCCCTGCCATGAATCAGTCTGTACACACTGGGTCTGATTTATTGGAAGGATGGGAGAGAGAGAGAGAGAGAGAATAGCTTTTCTATTGTGAAATCCACTGCCAGGCCTCTTGGGAATCTCTGCTCAGCCAGAATGGAGCCTACAATTAAATACTAAGCACTGAATTAAAGGTGACTGTAGCAGGGCCCTCCTGGCTCCTACCCCACTGGACTGAGAAAGTCACACAGAGACCTTTTGGTGCAGTGCCCACCTGGTGCTTTTACTTACAGGCTGTGCTCCCACCACCTTTCCACTGTACAAGTAGTGCCCTTCTTGCAGGCCACCAGCAGGAGAGAGGGGGCAAGCTCACTCACTCTCTGCTTCCCCTCACTACCTTTCCTCTACTGCCCCTCTCCTCTTTCCAGCTCCTCCTGTGGCTTCCTTCCCCTGGGGCCCTTATCCAGCCCCAGCCTGATGAGGCAGCAGCTGTTCCAGCTTCCCCAATCAGGGCCAGGTGATCTACCCAGCTCCAATTCCCCTCCCTTAGTTGGAGCTGGAGTGACAGAGGGTTGGCTAAGCAGTTTTCTGCTTAGCACCCTGTCACAGTGACCGAATGGGGGGAAAGGGCAGGAATGACATTTTTAAAAAGTATTTTTCTGCTATTATTTTACTATAGACATATCAAGAATGCCAAATATTTTTGCCCCTGTTTTAGCTGGAGGTCTCCCTTCGAAAGCCCCAGAAAAGTAGATTGGAAGAGTTGTCAGTCCTTAATGGAAGGGGCAAAGTGCTAAATCTTTAACAAAGAGAGCTTTTCTCCCTATTATTTATTCGGGCTTTTGAGTTAAATAGGTATGAACAAAACCAAACAGAGAATGTTCAATAGTTTGTATAACATGGAGAGCAGAAATAATAGCTTGTGCCTTAGATGACCAATCACACTGTGCAAACAGAGAGTTCTGAATAGGCAGTACTTTAAGCAGTAGTTGCAGACAATGGTTTATGAACAAGCCCTAGGCGGGAATAGACTTATATAAGTCTAATATATATATATAATTTTGAACACCAAAGTCTGGTTGTGGATAATTCATCAAATATATAATTTGCTGTGATTTGTTTGTCTGGCTGTAGTGCTATAATGTCCTGGAAGCAGTATAGCATAGCAGATAGACCAGGAGTCCTGCCACTGGCTTGCTAGGTGACTATGGGTAGTTATTTCACCTGAAGTATCAGGGGATACCTGTGTTAGTCTGTAGCCACAAAAACAACAGGGAGTCCAGTGGCACCTTAAAGACCAAAAGATTTATTTGGGGATAAGCTTTCGTGGGTAAAAAAACACTTCTTCAGATGCACGGAGTGAAAATTACAGATGCAGGCATATATATACTGACACATGAAGAGAAGGGAGTTACCTCACAAGTGTTGACAGGGCCAATTCGATCCGGGTCGATGTAGTCCACTCCCAATAATTGATGAGGAGGTGTCAATTCCAGGAGAGGCAAAGCTGTTTTTGTAATAAGCCAGCCACTCCCAGTCCCGATTCAAGCCCAAATTAATGGTGTTACATTTGCAAATGAATTTCAGTTCTGCAGTTTCTCTTTGAAGTCTGTTTCTGAAGGTTTTTTGTTCAAGTACAGCTACTTTTAAATCTGTTATAGAATGCCCAGGAAGATTGAAGTGTTCTCCTACTGGCTTTTGTATGTTACCATTCCTGATGTCTGATTTGTGTCCATTTATTCTTTTACATAGGAACTGTTCGGTTTGGCCAATGTACATGGCAGAGGGGCATTGCTGGCACAAGATGGCATATATCACATTAGTAGACGTGCAGGTGAATGAGCATCTGATGGTGTGGCTGATGTGGTTGGGTCCTCTGATGGTGTCGCTAGAGTACATATGGGGACAGAGTAGGCAACAAGCTTTGCTACAAGGATTGGTTCCTGGGTTAGTGTTTCTGTGGTGTGGTGTGTAGTTGCTGGTGAGTATTTGCTTCAGATTGGGGGGCTGTCTGTAAGCGAGGACTGGCCTGTCTCCAAAGGTCTGTGAGAGTGAGGGATTATTTTTCAGGATAGGTTGTAGATCGCTGATAATGTGCTGGAGGGGTTTTAGCTGCGGGCTGTACGTGATGGCCAGTGGTGTTCTGTTATTTTCCTTGTTGGGCCTGTCCTGTAGTAGGTGATTTCTGGGTACCCATCTCACTCTGTCAATCTGTTTCCTCATTTTCCCAGGTGGGTATTGTAGTTTTAAGAATGCTTGATAAAGATCTTGTAGGTGTTTGTCTCTGTCTGAGGGATTGGATGGAAGCTGGAGGCATGTAGGTAAGTATAGCGGTCAGTAGGTTTCCGGTATAGGGTGGTGTTTATGTGACTATCACTTATTTGCACTGTAGTGTCCAGGAAGTGAATCTCTTGTGTGGACTGGTCCGGGCTGAAGTTGATGGAAATTGTTGAAATCCAGGTGGAATTCTTCAAGGGCCTCCTTCCCATGGGTCCATATGATAAAGATATCATCAATGTAGTGCAAGTAGAGGAGGGGCGCTAGGGGACGAGAGCTGAGGAAGCGTTGTTCTAAGTCGGCCATAAAAATGTTGGCATACTGTGGGGCCATGCAAGTACCCATAACAATGCTACTGACTTGAAGGTATAAGTTGTCCCCAAATCTGAAATGGTTGTGGGTGAGGACAAAGTCACAAAGCTCAGCCACCAGGTGTGCCGTGGCCTCATCAGGGATACTGTTCTTGACAGCTTGTAATCCATCCTCATGTGGAATATTGGTGTAAAGAGTGTCTACATCCATAGTGGCCAGGATGGTGTTTTCAGGAAGATCACCAATGCAATGTAGTTTCCTCAGGAAGTTGGTGGTGTCTCGAAGACAGCTAGGAGTGCTGGTAGCGTAGGGTCTGAGGAGAGAGTCCAAATAGCCAGATAATCCTGCTGTAAGAGAGCTGATACCTGAGATGATGGGGCGTCCAGGGTTTCCAGATTTATGGATCTTGGGTAGCAGATAGAATACCCCTGGTCGGGGCTCTGGGGTTGTGTCTGTGTAGATTTGTTCCCGTGCTATAGCAGGGAGTTTCTTGAGCAGATTGTGTGGTTTCTTTTGGTATTCCTCAGTGGGATCAGAGGATAGTGGCCTGTAGAATGTGGTGTTGGAGAGTTTCCTGGCAGCCTCCTGTTCATAATCCAACCTGTTCATTATGACTACAGCACCTCCTTTGTCAGCCCCTTTGATTATAATGTCAGAGTTGTTTCTGAGGCTGTGGATGGCGTTGCGTTCTGTACGACTGAGGTTATGGGGTAAGTGATGCTGTTTGTTCACAATTACAGCCTGTGCACGTCTGTGGAAGCACTCTATGTAGAAGTCCAGTCTGTCATTTCGACCATCAGGAGGCGTCCACACAGAATTAAATTAAATAAATAAATTAATTAATGGAGATATCCCATCTCCTAGAATTGGAGGGGACCTTGAAAGGTCATTGAGTCCAGCCCCCTGCTTTCACTAGCAGGACCAAGTACTGATTTTGCCCCAATCCCTAAGTGGCCCCCTCAAGGATTGAACTCACAACCCTTGGTTTAGCAGGCCAATGCTCAAACCACTGAGCTATCCCTCCCCCCTTATTCTTGTAGTGTTGGTAGGAGGGTTTCTGTGGGTCAGTGCACTGTTCAGTGGTGTGTTGAAAATATTCCTTGAGTAGGAGATGATGAAAGTAGGCTTCCAGATCACCGCAGAACTGCATCATGTTTGTGTGGTTTGTGAGGCAGAAAGAGAGTGCCAGCAATGCCCCTCTGCCATGTACATTGGCCAAACCGGACAGTCCCTATGTAAAAGAATAAATGGACACAAATAGGACATCAGGAATGGTAACATACAAAAGCCAGTAGGAGAACATTTCAGTCTTCCTGGGCATTCTATAAGAGATTTAAAAATAGCTATACTTGAACAAAAAACCTTCAGAAATAGACTTCAAAGAGAAACTGCAGAACTGAAATTCATTTGCAAATGTAACACCATTAATTTGGACTTGAATAGGGACTGGGAGTGGCTGGCTCATTACAAAAGCAGCTTTGCCTCTCCTGGAATTAACACCTCCTTATCAATTATTGGGAGTGGACTACATCGACCCTGATCGAATTGGCCCTGTCAACACTGGTTCTCCACTTGTGAGGTAACTCCCTTCTCTTCATGTGTCAGTATATATATGCCTGCATCTGTAATTTTCACTCCATGCATCTGAAGAAGTGGTTTTTACCCACGTAAGCTTATGCCCAAATAAATCTTTTGGTCTTTAAGGTGCCACCGGACTCCGTGTTGTTTTCATTTCACTTCAGTTTCCCTATCTGTAAAATGGAGATAATGTTACTTCCCTCCTTTGTCAAACACTCTGCAATTTATGGGTTCAGAGCATTAATGTAGAGCTTAGCCCGCAGTCCTGGAAAGTCTGTGTATTACTGCTCCCCTCTAACAGATGGAATCCGAACTGCTCAACTGTGTGTCAAAGGCATTATAGCACTAAGATAGGTGTTGTGTTTACGCAAGGGGGCAGTGGTTTTACAGTGGAAAGATCTGATTCAGTCCCTGTAGATGCCATGATAATGCGGGACAGTGAAACCAAACTGTGCTCTGTGCGAAATTGTTTGTAGCTCATTACAGTAGCCTGTGAGCAGATGAGTCACTTTGTTTTGTAGATGGATTAAATATACCATTTATTTCAAAAATGTAACAACCCTGGCAAATCCAACACCCCACAGTTCCTGCTTCCTCCCCTGATAAACATACGATGAAAAGAGTTAAAGGTTCTTCCAGAAATGTTTAACCCATGAATCTATTTTTCAGTCATTTAGGACTCTATGAATTGTTCATGAGTATTTAAATGCAATAATAAAAAATGCATATACTATTAGGGGAAAATATCTCAGGCATTGCAAAAGCAGTTCCCAGGAAACAGGTCAGTGGCTGGTTATTTTGTGGACAAATAAATGACTTCAGCTATGAGCTGAAAAGATCAATTTCAAGGCAAGCAACAGAAATACACAGTGGATCATGTGCACCAACTGTAGCATCAAAATTACCACCATAAATAAGACACAAACAGGAATAGCTCAGTGAGGGAGATAGATGAGGCTAGCAGGAAATCTCTGCAAATGATATTTTCTTCTGTGCATGGAAAGTACTGAACTTTCTGATGAGCGCTATAACTCCATAGAATTCTGTGGCGTCCCCGTTATCCCATTAAAATGTATGAACAGGTTTTCAATAGATATTCTATCAGTTCAGAAAATATTGAGTCTGTCTTTTGTGCTAACTGAAGTGTTGTGTTGTGTGATTATGGCATGTGATGGGGTAGCATTGTCCCATAGTTCAAGCAGTATATTACTAAAATACAGCATTGCTACTGCTCTGGCATCTTGGTGTTAACTTATTTTTTGTTTACAGATGTTTGCTTCCTGGAACAACTGGTGTCAGACAATCAGTCAGCTGATGGTCTGAATGTTCACACTGATACAAAGTGTCTATAAAAAAGCATATAAAATATACATTCTCCATTGCTGGATGTTAACTGATATTTTCACCTGAGGTATCTGAAGCAAGAAGGGTGTCTGGCGGATAAAGCTCATGGGAATAAGGACTCCTGGGTTCCATTCCCAGCAATGCTGCCTAAACCCTGGGGAATTCACCTAATCATTTCGGGTGAAATTCACAGGCCCAGCACATGGCATTGGCACCCTTAAGTCCTTACTTAAGTCCTAGCCCTCGAAACAGGGCTTTTCTTTTGTGTGTGTATTGTTAATTTCATTGCATAGTGCCTGTTTGCCATTGGCTTCGAAGGGAGCCGGATGAGGCCCTCTGTTTGGAAAAGGGAAGAGAAGCCTAGGGAGCAACAATCCATATTACAATCAGAAATTTCTCCTTATATAGGAGGGAGAGAGAAATGCAGCATTTTTCTGCCTTCTGCTAGCAGAGATCTGCCATCAGACTAAAGTGAGCAGAATTTAGAATTTACTGCTGGCCAGGAGGTAATTTGGGGAAAAAATAGGTGGTGGTACTCTTCCAAGCTCCACAACAGAAGACTCACTTAATGCCCAGATGCTAGGGTGTTGGGCAGACGCCATCATGAACACAGTTTAAACACCTACACAACATAGAGGCATGGTCCCAAATTCACAGACACCAGTGATTGTGCATGGATGGAGGCTCACTGCGGTGTCGAGTCCCACACTGGGGTGCACTGGGGTCCTGAACTGGTGAGCACTGGTGTCTGGGGGCTCTTGCCGGGATCTTGCACTGGGATTTGGGATCTCTCATTGAGGTCTGATAGGATCCCTTGCTGGGGCTTGAGGTCCGGCCCAACACTGGCATGTGTTGGGCCGACTCCCCTTCTTGGACAGCTACTCTACCTCGGTGCAGGGAGGCAGCAGGCAGTCCTCAGCAACTGCTGCAGTGACAGCTCTTTGGACTGACTCCTTCAGCTCCCACATGGCCCTGTTGACCCCACGTCCTGTGTGCTCCTTTCACTGATCCTTGCTCAGCACAGTCTCCACAAACCACTGCCACTGGCTGACACTTGACAGCCTGTTTAAACTGAAAGAGCCTGAGCCATGCTCACTCAAGTCAATGAGATTCCTTCCATTGTCTTCAATGGGCCTTGGATCAGTGCCAGAATACATCCAGTTCTCCAGCATCAAACCTAGGATGCACAATAAAGTCACACAGGCACAAACCTGCAAATGCACAGATACAGTAACTCCTCGCTTAATGTTGTAGTTATGTTCCTGAAAAATGTGACTTTAAGCAAAACGATGTAAAGCGAATCCAATTTCCCCATAAGAATTAATGTAAATAGGGGGTTTAGGTTCCAGGGAATTTTTTTTCACCAGGCAAAAAACTATATTATATATATATATACACTATATATATACACACAGTATAAGTTTTAAACACACAATTTAATACTGGTACACAGCGATGATGATTGTGAAGCTTGGTTGAGGTGGTGAAGTCAGAGGGTGGGATATTTCCCAGGGAATGCCTTACTGATAAATGATGAACTAGCACTCGGCTGAGCTCTCAAGGGTTAACACATTGTTGTTAATGTAGCCTCACACTCTACAAGGCAGCACGAATGGAGGGAGGGGAGACAGCATGGCAGACAGAGACAGAGATACACACCCTGTCTGTGAGAGAGAGTGATGTGCATTTCTCCTTTAAGTACACTGACACCATTCTAAGGCCTGGTCTACACTACAGGGTTAGGTCGAATTTAGCCACGTTAGGTTGATTTAAAAATGAATGCGTCCGCACAACCAACCCCATTCCGTCGACATAAAGGGCTCTTAAAATCGACTTCTGTACTCCTCCCTGGCAAAGGGAGTAACGCTAAAATCGACTTTGCTGGGTCAAATTTGTGGTAGTGCGGATGCAAATCGATGGTATTGGCCTCCGGGAGCTATCCCAGAGTTCTCCATTGTGACCGCTCTGGACAGCACTTTGAACTCCGATGCACTAGCCAGATACACAGGAAAAGCCCTGGGAACTTTTGAATTTCATTTCTTGTTTGGTCAGCGTGGCGAACTCAGCAGCACGGGTGACCATGCCGACCCCCAGAATCGTACAGCGTAGAATGTTTTTACACTCCCCCTATCATCTCCGTCCCCGAGGTTATCACAGATTAGAAGGCGAAAAAAATGTACTAGCGATGACATGATTTCCGAGCTCATGCAGTCCTCCCGCACTGATAGGGCACAGCTTAATGCATGGAGGCATTCAGTGGCAGAAGCCAGGAAAGAATTAAGTGAGTGCGAAGAGCAGAGGCAGGACGCGATGCTGAGGCTAATGGGGGAGCAAAGGGACATGATCAAGCATCTGTTGGAGCTGCAGGAAAGCCAACAAGAGCACAGACCCCCGCTGCATCTACTGTATAACCGCCTACCCTCCTCCCTATGTTCCATAGCCTCCTCACCTAGATGCCCAAGAATGCGGGGGAGGCGGGAAGCTCTGGGTACCCAGCCACTCCACTGCAGAGGATGGGCCAAGCAACAGAAGGCTGTCATTCAAACAGTTTGATTTTTAGTGTGGCTACAATAAGCAATGTGGCCTTGTCCTTCCCTCCTCCCCCACCCCACCTGGGCTACCTTGTCCATTATCTCATTTTTTTAAAATTAATAAAGAAAGAATGCATGGCTTCAAAACAATAGTGACTTTATTTTGAAGGGGGGAGGGTGGTTGGCTTACAGGGAATTAAAATCAACAAAGTGGGCGGGTTTGCATCAAGGAGAAACACACACAACTGTCACACCGAAGCCTGGCCAGTCATGAAACTGGTTTTCAAAGCCTCTCTGATGCGCAGCATGTCTTGCTGTGCTCTTCTAATTTCCCTGGTGTCTGGCACGAAACGATTGTCTGTCGTTGCTTTCACGGAGGGAGGGGCGACTGACGACATATACCCAAAACCACCCGCGACAATGTGTTTGCCCCATCAGGCATTGGGAGCTTAACCCAGAATTCCAATGGGCGGCGGAGACTATGGGAACTGTAGGATAGCTATCCACAGTGCACCGCTCCATAAGTTGATGCTAGCCACGGTAGTGAGGACGCACTCCACCGATTTAATGCGCTTAGTGTGGACATACGCAATCGACTGTATAAAATCGATTTCTAAAAATCAAATTCTATAAAATCGACCTAATTTTGTAGTGTAGACATACCCTAAGTCTTTTTAAGTAGGTCAGCAAGCCGAGACGGCAGCTGCTGTCAGGAAGCTCCCTCCTTCCTGAGCCCTGTTCCGTGTCCCCCCTGCTCTATGGAAGATGGGGTAAGCAGGGTGCAGGAGCAGGGGGAGACCCTGACATTAGCCCCCCGCACAGCAAGCAGGAGGCTCCGGGGAGCAGCTCCAAGGCAGAGGGCAGGAGCAGCACTTGGCAGTGGGGGGAGGGACAGCTAAACTGCCGGCAGTTGATAGCTTGCTGGGCAGCTGCCGCACAGGGAACTTAGGGGAACAGGGAGCTGATGGGGGGCTGCCGGTCCACCCTGGTTCCAAGCCCCCACCAGCTCGTTGCAATGGGCTGCTCTTCCTGTAAGCAGTGGACAAAGCAGGTGGCTGCCAAAGGATGTTATAAGGGAGCATTGCCCAACTTTAAACGAGCATGTTCCCTAATTGATCAGCAACGTAACAATGAAACAATGTTAACCAGGATGACTTTAAGTGAAGAGTTACTGTATTGTCCTACAATACCTTACACAGCATTGTTTGAAATGTGGCAGACAATGTTTACTACACAGGCATCATCTTCCAGGAATGAGGCTCTGGAAAAGGAAACACTCGGATGCATTTAACAGCCATTTGCTAGATCCTCATGACAAATGGTTGGAGGATAAAATAACTCCTGAGCCTTTGTCTGTCTCTGAAAATAAACCCAACCTGAACCGTATGCAGATTCTGAAATGTATAGCTGAACACTTTAGTCGTTTTTAATTTTCAAAATATCATCGAAATAACCATATTCCTGGTATTTCACTATTTCAGTTTATGGTCCTTATGGAAACCAACAAATATGGATACGCACCAAAGATTTAAAAGAGGAAGATAACCAAAATTTAGTAAACCTCAAAGTTTTGGGCTCAAGCTTTGGGCTATTTCAGGTCTTTTACTCCTTCATCTAAACCAATTTTCTTATCATATACGTGGCTATATTGCTGAACTGCATAGCAAATGTTGCTATTGCCTCATGTTCTAGGAGACTGCTGTCTGCCAAACTGTCTGTTCTGTTTTGTTTAATCTTAGTCTGCTAGTGCATCAGAAGTACCCTGGAGTCAGAATTTCAGAGCTCTGCTTAAGAAGAGCCCATCAGGCTTTGAAGTGCACCTGACTATGAGATCATGTAACATTCAAGTTTCAAGGAAATCCTCTTCTGTTTTACCAGATAAAAGAAAGTTTCAAATTTTATTTTCATGTCATATTGATCACAGAGTTCCTTTAAATACTTTTTTTCCCCTCTCTCTCTTTTTTTCTCCTATTAAAGATCATGATGAATTATTTAACTTTTCAAAGCAGGGTGTAGGGATTTTCGCTATATGCAACACGGTAGCTTTGATTGGACTTATGTGGCTATCCTTACCTCCCACAAATGTGGAGCAGGAATTTCTCTTTGAAGAAAACCGGCAATTACCCAACTACAATAAAAGGCGAAAGATGTATACGATTTGAAGAGAAACCAGAGTACTGATTCTTTGCAAAGTGCATGTCCCTATCTGACCAAGTTATTTCTTGGCCCATCTCTGAAGTACCTGAGCAGTAGACATTCTCTTGCAATACTCTGTTTGTGAAGTGGGGGTGGGGGAGGTGGAGGGGGCTGGTAGCACCATTTACACTTCCTAATATAAGACCCTGATTTCAGTTGCTTATAACTTGCCAAACTTTAATTGTGGGGGGGGGGGAGGGAGGAGGAGGATTTTCCATGCTGGAGGTCTGCCACAGGCTGAATTTTTCTGGAGAACTTTCAACAATGTCCAGATGTTTCTGAGAATGAGATACGGGAAAATACATTGTTTTGCTCATGTTAAAAAAAAAATCTTACAACTGTTTTGGAGCAGGGACTTGAAATTTGGGAGTAGCTCACCCTGGTATCAGGGATGTGGCTTTTGCTGTTCCCCTGCAAATCCACCCATATTTGCCAAGTTATAAACCTTTGAAAAATCTCAATTTACACATGCTCAGTAGAGATTTGTTAGAGTTTGGCAGCTAAATTCACTGAAGATTCCATCTACACTGAGCATGCTCCAGTCCTGGGATGCAGGGGCTGAGCAGGACTTTCACTGTAATTGCTACTCCTGAGGCAGAAATCCAGCATGGAAAATTAAGTTTGGCAAAGCTATAAGCAACTGAAAACAGAATTGTATAATGGGAAGTGTCAGGCAACCTTAACCATAGGGGGCGCTACCAGCCCTACCTATAACACACACACTTTCCTCTTAGGTGGTTGGTGAGATGCTAAGGGATGGGTGCAAGTCTGCTCTCAATGAAGGTGATATTGATTACTTCAATATATGCAGCTCAGTCATCGAGAGATGTAATGATTATTGCTTTTCCAAAAGGAGTGGAGGTAGATCCAATCCACTTGCCAGGAGGCTTGGATAGAATTTGATTGAGTGGTTCCATCAGAAACCTTCATTTATGGATAGACACTATCAAGCCTTACAGGTTGCGAGGTGCTGTACAGCATTATGGTCCCTTTATACATAAACAGTGTAAGTCATTGCCCTAGTGACGTATAAGCCATTGAGAAGACCAGGCCTGCACGATTATAAGATACCTTATGATAGCAGTGCTTGTGGTGCTTTTTACTCTCCCCGCCATCTGCACATTTCCTCTCTGCACCAGGCAGGGCTGGAATTATGGCATGACTAGAGTATAGTTACTGGAAAGCTGGAGCAAAGAGAGGCCCTTTTCAGGGGGTGCGTGCAGAGCAACAATAATATAACACTGGTCCAGCAGGCAAAACATCATGTTTGTTCTCATTGTTCAGCTTTTGAAAGGCACCAGTTGTGAAATCTACTCCTCTGCCTGATTTGTGTCTTCTATTACTGGAGATATTTTAAGGGTTGTCTGGCAACTACAACACTCCTAAGTCTTTTTTCATGAAAATCTTCATTTTCACTTGCCATAAAATTTTATATTGAGGGGTAAATATTCAGTTGTCTTGTGTGGAGTCAATTTGCCCCTGCAAAAAGATATGCACTTTGTTTTTTGCATCCCCATGAATTGCTGGCACAAATGTGAGCAGGTACACATCTAACTGCCTCTTCTGCACCCATTTGAGCTGTGAGGTGCGATTCCCAGCTCACGTAGACACACTGGGGCTAGCTGTGCTCAAGCTAGCTGGGTGGTAACTTGAGCTAGCTGCCCGTGTACATACCCAAGGGGGCAGGTGGGATTGTACTTGGTGTGGCTAGCCCGTGGTGCAATGGAGACACTGCTCATTTTAGGCACTAGCTTGGACACAGCTTGAGTGGGTGCAGCTGTGCGTTCTGGGAAATCACACCTCCCAGCTCAATTGTAGATGTGCTGACAGTCACTGAGATGTGTCTCCTAAGAGATGTATACACAATTGCCTGAGGACACAAAGTGTAGAAGGAGTTTTACAAGCACAAACTGAAATCTCCCAATAGGAGACTAGACCACGGAAAACGTGACACTTAAAGTTATATTATTACCTAAGAGCTGTGTTAAATTATTAAAAGCTAAATGTACAGTGACATTATATACGCTGGATTCTTCTGCAATGGTTGAGGGGTTGATGAAGGAATACAATCTTTTAAGACTTTCAGTGGTAATCTATGTATTGGGACAGCAGATTTTAACTCCATCCAGCCCTTCTCCTGGATTTAAATATATTACAGTGATCCTGGGACTGAAAAAAAAAAAAAAAAAAGACAACAAACATTGGAGCAGCTCAATGGTGTAGTGTTGTGTCTTTGGTTTTACATGGTAATAATAATAATAATAATATGAAGAAATAACAGAGGCACATCTGGCTACTAAGTAACCATGTTTCCTAACTATACATAAACATGTAAAGCTTACCTCCATACAGCCTGTTCCACTAATTGGTGTCTGGCAGCTTGCAAAATATAAAACATTGAGCACCACTAGAGAGATCCCAAACTATGTAAAGGGATACAATTCCTCCTCCTTTAATGTAAAGGATCTTAAAACAAAATTAAAAAAAAATGCATTACTATCAAAACTACTGTCATTGATGATACAACACGCTCCAAGTTAAGTCTGAGAGGTGGTTTATGACATCTTTCTGAATAACATTGCGTAGGCATCACAAGTAGTGTGACCAGTCAGCAAATGTGAAAAATCAGGACAGAGGGTGGGTGGGGAAAATAGGAGCCTATATAAGAAAAAGACCCAAAAATCAGCACTGTCCTTATAAAATCAGGACATCTGGTCACCCTAATCACAAGTGACCTGTACTTTACAGGTTACCTGTACTTTACAGCAACATCTGTAACAACAGCAACAAACCATGAGGCTTACTGGCACTATCACGAGTCACTCTCTGTGGCTACATTGCAGGCTCGGTATTTTCGATAGGCAGCTCTGGTGTAGACCATCCTGCTGAACTTATGCTCAAGAGCTGGTATATGTGTCTTCTCCATGACATGTCCAGTGTCAGGTCCACCCCATAAGCCAGAGGACCAGTCTGTGAGGTGATCAATCCAGGTTTCCACAAATTATTGCAGTCACCTCTTACTAAGACTTTTTCTCCCATGTGAACACTGCACAGTTGGGTGTGACTATCTGTGGTCATTCGATCACACTGTTTCTTAAAAACACCCCTCTCTAGAACAGGCTTTAAAAAGTCCAGGTAAAACTTAAAATTACATCCTACAAACAACATCGCTGGTGTCTGGCTCATAGTAGCATGAGCTGCATTCCTACAGGCCAGCTATGGTGACCAGGTAGCAAGTGTAAAAAAAAAAAAAAATCAGGACAGGGAATAGGGGGTAATAGCCTATATAAGACAAAGCCTGAATATCAGGACTGTCCCTATAAAATTGGAATATCTGGTCACCCTAAGGCCAGCAGAAAAATCTACTTTCTCCAGAGCCATAGCACAAATTGCTTGCTTGAACGTCTGGGCAAATCTTTCTGCTAATCCACTTGTAGCAGGATGTCAAGGAACTGATGTGACATGTTTGATACAGTTTGTTTTGAGAGATAATTGAAATGCTTTGGATGTGAATTGAGTTCCCTTTCCACTTTGCAATCTGTTCATGAACTCCTGTCTTGAAAACGAGTGTCTTAACACTTCCACTGTCTGCACAGAAGTATTTGAATTCATATTTTGCACCATTGAGAATGGGCATCTACTGCAATCAAAAACATATGTCCCATAAATAGCCCACATATTCTATGTGGATTCTCAGCTACGGGGATAGTTGGACTCTCCAAATGGTGCACAGGAACATGTTTAGGCCTATGTTGTGTTTGCTGACACCTTGGACAGTATTTTGTGTTTCTCCATTTGTGCATCCACCCAGGCTACCACACACAAATCCATTTTCAGAATTCCTAAATGGCCTCATGTAATTCTCAAAGAATGTGTGAGCTGCATAGAAATAACCATTCTCGTGCCCCACATTAGGGAACCTGGATATACACTTGACTGTTCTTTTTGAGCAAAGACATTGGAAACAGATGTTTGTGCGCATGAGTCTGTCCTTTCATCATAACATCATGCTCGCTAGCCAGTGCGGGATCATTTATAGTTTGGCATTTGTCACTGGCAATGGTTCAATTTGTGCCATGTAGAACATATCACTGTTCGCTGCCTCCACAGCAGTATCCTTGCCTGCCTCTTCCAAAGGTAAGCATGACAAGCAACTTGCCTTCACATGCTGGTTGATACTTTTGTACTCTGTCATACAGCAAAAGCCCAAGAATATTGCCTGGAGTTAATTCTTTCCCCATACAGATAGTGGTGGAACTTTTTAACTCCTCAAACTGAACTCGGAGCTCCTCTATCAATGTGAGCATAGCTCAGTTCTGCCAAGGTACGAGATCTAGAAGCAAAGGCCATAGGTCTTTCAATCTAATCTTCCATCACAGGTATAATCATGGTTCCTACTCCGTATGGGGAAGTGTCACAAGCTAATATTATCAGCAAAGGTGCACTGAGCTACATGCTATGCTAGGTTAATGGTAACCTTGAAAGCACCTCAGATACTTGTATCCATTCCTTTACTGGTGCCCTATTCACTCGAGTCAATCTCGGCTATAATCCAGAGTCCAGGAAGGGCTGAAGTTCAACCTCTGCCTTTCCCAGATCTCAAAAGGCACTGGACAAGCTTTGCAAAAATTTAGGAATTGCTCCCTCTTCAAGAACAATGTTGCTTTCATAGGTTTTAAGGTTCTGATGCCGTCCTGCCATGTCCAAAATTTCAGCTAATTCTTGCTTTGTGCCAGCATCAATAATTTGTATCCCTTTTCCAACACATTTCTAAACCTTTATTTCCTTTCTAAAGCATCAGTGTAACCCCAGTCCCAGTGGCTGCAGTTTCTTTAGTTTCATTTGCACTAGGCCTCTGCAATCACTCTCCATTCCACTGTATGCCTGGGTTAGGATCCCTCGAGCATCACCAATTATTGTATGCTTTTGCCTTTTGCACATTGATACTGACATGAAGAAACCCCACAGGCATAGCTGGGTCCCATCTAACCCTATTTACTAACTATACGCAAACATGTAAGGCTGATTTCTGGTGGCTTCCAGAACACAGAACATCAGCACCAGTAGGAAGCTCAAACTATTTAAAGAGATACTATCCTATTGCTATACACCACATCTGGCTAGTCCAATTGCCAACAATGGCCAAGGTCATGTGTTGTAGGAAGGTGTAAAACCGCCATAAAGCACAATATGGTAAAGTGAAGGAATATTTCATCCTGAGCCCTGCTGTTGATCCTGTTTTGACCTGAATTAGAAGGAATAACTAAATCACCCTACCCTAATGATAGACATTTTTCTGAGTAAGAATAGCATCTAAGCCCTATGTAAAATTTTCTAGGTTACAATATATACTACAATATCATCCAGTGATGGGGAGTCCCATAGGTAATCTTCCCACAATGCAGTCAAAAAGCTAAAATCTTGCATATTGCTTTCACAATGTGAGGGATATGTTTAAAGCAAATTGTCTCCTTTGCTAGGGTTACCATACGTCCGGATTTTCCCGGACATGTCCGGCTTTTGGGGGCTCAAATCCCCGTCCGGGGGGAAATCCCCAAAAGCCGGGCATGTCCGGGAAAATCGGGAGGTCAGCCGGGCCCGCGGGGAGCCGGGCCGGCGGGGAGAGCCGGGTCAGCCGGGCCCGCGGGGAGAGCCGGGTCAGCCGGGAGCCGGGCCGGCCGGGCCCGCGGGGAGAGCCGGGTCAGCGGGGAGCCGGGCCGGCGGGGAGCCGGGCCCGCGGGGCCGGGAGGTGCGCCGGGCCGCCGGGGGCCGGCAGTGCTGGGCGGGCCAGGGGTGGTCGGCCGGGGCCGGCACCCCAGGGCCCGAGCCGACCCAGGCTGGAAACGCCGGGGGGCCAGCCTGGGCCGCGCCTCCTCCCCCCACACCACTCTTACCTGCTTCAGGCTTCCCGCGAATCAAATATTCGTGGGAAGCAGGGGAGGGGGGGGAGACTTTGGGGAGGGGGCGGGGTTGGGTGGGGGTGTGGGCGGGGCTGGGGGCGGGGCTGGGGGCGGGCCGTGGAGTGTCCTCCATTTGGAGGCACAAAATATGGTAACCCTACCTTTGCATCCCTCCTTTTATCTGCTTCCAAAGCCCCCCAAATCCTTTGCTAACATAATTGGTTGGCCTCTGAGACACCCAGTATATATTACATGCCAGAAGGGTGAAATTAACAGTTTTATAAAATCTATGAACAAACTGATAGTTTCAGTAAAACTAACACTATTGTCAATTTTTGGGAACCATTAAATTTCTTCTCAGACTTAACAAATTCATGATCCTGATCACAAATTCAGGTATTAAATATTTATTAGATTTGTGAAATCTACTGTATCTTTTGGATTCATGATTTCACTTTCATACCTGTGCTGGATTAATGTAATGGACAATATTTTATCAGATTGAACAATCTAGTAGGGGGAAGAAGGAAAAAAAAATTAGCCAGTGAGTAAAGCTGGAACAGACAAATACTGACCTGAATTATTTTCTATTTATTGCAAATATACAGTTACAATTTAGCCAGAAAGATATCAGCACTCAGGACATGACCACTACAATGCTGAGCTACACTGTGGTATGTTTGTTGCCAAGATTTGTTATTACTTTCATGAATCTGACTGCAGAACTCTGAAAAACTTTCCATATTATTTAAGTATGTCAATTCAATTGTGATTTTCACTTGTCCTACTATGATGGCTTGTATACTTGCATTGTACTAGGACATCTATTTGTAATGCACATGGAATCAGATTTTCAAAAGAGGTGAGGACCACATGTCCATGTACTCAGCACCCAAAATTGGGGTTGGATTTTTCCAAAGTGCTCAGCACCCAGCAGCTCCCATTGTGATGCTGATGGCCACATTTTCACAAGAGCTCAGCATCCAACATCTACCCAACATGCCGAGCTCTTCTGGAAACTGGCGCTTTCGAAATAAAAAGGTTCCATTTTACCCAGTTCCTTTTCAGAGCAGAGTTGCACATTTAAACACAGCTGTATGCATTTTATTAAATCCAGTTCTTTCTCTCTGAGAGTGTAAGGAGGAGATGAAGACGGACTTGCAATCATTTCAACTTCTCTTCTGTTTCTAACAGTAGAGACTGTGATGGGATTTAATCATCTTACACTTCATTTTAGACCAAAACGGAGACAGCCAAATCTGATGAAAATTATTAATTACTGGACTCCACTGCTGGCTAGGATTAACCCTTCAGTTGATACCAGTTAATGTCTTATTGATGTTAAAATAAGAGGTACAGCTTTTTACTTAAAAAAAAAAGTGTTGATAAAGCTGCCTGGGAGGATAATGCCAGTCCGAGCTCAGGAGAAATAATGCGAGCACAGACACTTGCTAACCTCTAATTATAAGATCTGCCATTGGCAAAAGTCTGTCTGAAACTTTTGACACATTGCGAAGCACAGCCTGGCTCTAGTCCATACATGGGGGTTTTGATGGTATTTGCATCAGAAATGTCCAGGCTGGTTTCTGATCCCTACCCATCACCTCTTCTTGCTCACCTCTTCAATCCTTCCCGCGGCCCCCCCCCCCCCAAATGATAGCATTGTGCCAGCGCCACGCACTGGAAAATCATCCGCCAGGGCCCCAGCATCAGGACGTTGGCTTAATAATTGTGAGATTTTTAAAAAATAATTATGGGGGTACTTTTTATTTGCCTTCAGAGCTTTTTGGGTGCACTCTGGTCATATTTTTAAGGTTTTCTCCACAATCATGAGGGCTAGATACTTACATTTTAGTGAACTCTGAGGTTTTCATGCCATCTCTTGACTTCAGGAGCTGGGCACTGAAGACAGACATTAAATATCACAAGACTCATGAGAAAATCATAAGAGTTGTGTGACAAGTTTGGGTAATATTTTTAGGATTCCAGTGCACATCTCAGTTTCCCTTGGGGCTTTGCATGGCTAGGCACTGAGTGTCAAGGGAGGGGATGAAGTGTTTGATTCATGTAGCAGCCTGGTTGGAGGCCAGAGACATTAAGAAATTGAGTAAAGTCTATACCTGTGACTGGAAACCCTAATGGCTGGGAAATTCACACCCAACAGCCCCCAGCCAAGAGGAAGGAATCCCCCCCTTCCCCTCCCTCCCCCCCCCCCCCCCCCCCCGCTCTGCAGGGAAGCAGAGCAAAGGTCCCGAGCTGGAGAAAAAAAGGGGAAAGGTGTCAGGTGGCTGGGGTAAGAGCTGAGCATTCAGAGACACAGGTTTCTGACCTGGGACTGAGTTGGTATTTCTAAACTACAAGTGCTACAGTGGCTGCCACTGCAGTGTAGACACTTGCTACAGCAACAAAAGGTTAGTTGGGTTTTTTTTTTTTTGCCTATTACCAATCCTCTGAGACAACCATAGTCCTTTCACTCTTTAAGTATTATGGGCCTGTGTAGTGAGTCGGTATGGCTCCCCGCCGCCCCGGAAGGGGAAGAGCCCATCCGGAAGCCGGAGTGGGCGGAGCTAGGGAGTTTGAGGCCGCCCCTCAGAGGGTCAGGCGGCGACCCGCAAGTATAAAGCCAGACCCTCAGAACTCAGTCAGGGCCAGGAAGTCGGAGAGACCAGACGTCTCCAGCCTAGCTCGGGGCTGGGAAACCTCCGCGGCCTGGAGTGGCCACCAGGAGCCGCCGGGCCTGCCCTGCGCCCGCTACCCAGAGGAGCTGCCGGGCCTGCCCTGCACCCGCTACCCAGAGGAGCTCCTGGACTTGCCAAACGATCCCTGGCCGGATGAACCCATGGTCCAGGATCCCCCCCGAGGCTGATGCCCTGATGCCCCCAGATAGGCCCTGAGGGGGAGTGTGGAAGTAGCCCGGGGGCAGCCGGTCTGGCTGCAGCACTGCCAGAGCCTATGTCAGTGTGTTGTGGACAGGATCCCCACTGACTAAGCAGCGGGTCTACTGCTGCTGCTAGGGCCCTGGGCTGGGACACAGTGGAGTGGGAGGGCCTGCATCCCCCCTGCCACCCACAGTCTCCCCCTCTCCCAAGCCTGTTGAGGCTTAGGCCTATTAATGGTGCTCAGCCCTGCCTGAGGGCCTGAGCTCTGCTTCACTGTTTGTTGCCCCACCCTGACCTAGGGCCTGGGCTTCAATACTTTATTTACTGTTGCTCGACCCTGACTAAGGATCTGAGTCCTAACACAATGTTGGTTCCCGCCCTGAGCCAGGGTCAGGCTGCCTGTATCTTTCAGGATTGCAAGGGCTGCTGGGCGAGACCCTGCAGCCGGACAAAGCATCCAAGCTCCAGCAAATAGTGAGTCGGTGTGGCTCCCCGCCGCCCCGGAGCGGGTCGAGCCCCGGCAAACTCGTGTACAGCTTGGTTTTCTAAAAGAGATGCCTGAGCTCCATGCATTCTTGGCCTGAAGATACCATGCCTGCAGGCACCACCCAGGAATGTGTTTGATATGTTGCCAGACAGGAGCCTAAGGAACCTGTGTCTGAAAACACCTGATTTGCACTCACGCACAAATGCCTCTGCTTTCGAAACAAGCCCTTTCAATGCCTCCTATCCAGCTACCAAGATAGTGCACATTCTGGAGCCCCTAAACCAGTTCTTCCAGACTTGGTGTTTCCTGCCAATGTTTGATCGGAGACCTGGTTGCCAGGGATGCTGGAGCAGACCTCAGGGAAGGGCTCAGCAGTGGAGTTGACTTCTATTTTTCCAGTTTGATGCACAACTGAAATCGGTTGATTTGGCTGGTAAACAAAGCAGCCGTTCAGGCTGGTTCTGAATATTTCCGAATCATTGCCCCAGCTCGCTTTCCGCCTTGCTCTCATTTATTGCAAATCAAGCATGACAGCCTGGCTGGTTGTGGAGAACTAGGAAAGTTCACATGCTTCTAGCAGCAATGGGCAAACTTCAAAGGGTTTGGGAATTCGATTTGGATAGACACCCAGATGTTCATCTGTTGCTCACCGTGTGATAAGATCTATCCAAACCGTTTAGCTCTGTGAAATCAGGCTGAAAATCTAATATGGACACAGTCTCCCATGAGATTTCTGATACTTCCTGCTTCTGGTAGAGCTGGAAATACCACAAGGCTCTTGTTATTGTAGAATCACATTGTTTATGTTTCCAGGACCATCTGGAACTAGAAAGAGCAAAGGTGGCAGCAAAAATGAAAAAACTCTACAAAATTAGCCCAACATTATCAAACCTCCCAAGAAGGTCACTTTCCATTATGGCTAGCTGGTGGGGTTGGTTCTTATTGTATATGGATTGGCTGAACCTTACATCATCAGAAGGTGATGTCAACTTTTAGAAGGCTAGAGGCACCCAGATTGCTTAGAACATCAGATCACAAATGCACTCCCTTAGTTCTACTTAGATTGAGTGTCATGTCAGCTGTTGTCAAGCCACTGCGACCTACGAGGGCAAGGGAATGGGGTGCCTGAAACAGGCATCAGCATAGCATGTGGCAAAGAAGTCTTGCATTTTAAATGTCAAGTCTCCACTGCATGCCAGGCCAAATTTTGGCCCTTGCCCTTATGGCTCCAATGGTAACCTTTCGAACAAGAGTCGAGGGTACATCACTGCCATGACATCTGCCCGAGTCTGCAGACAGCCTGACACAACTGAGGTGAGTCCCATGCACTCGTTAATCTTGTTGGAGCGTCAGCTCTAATGGCCAATAGTCACACTTTAATGTCAACATTCACTATCCCATTGTGGATCATTTTAGCAGATGGAAAAGGAAAGGGTTGGAGTGTGAGGCCTTTGAAGAACAGGAATTCAGAGCTGCTGCAGGGAAGGAAATGCAGAGGGAAGAACAGAGACAGAGGAAAAGAGCAAGAGAAACAGAGGTAGAAAAGAAGGATGGGAAAGGAAGAGAAATTAAGGGACACATAGCACTGGCCAAAGGGGAGCAGATCCTCTCACTGAGTAGAACTGCTCAGAAAAAAAATTCCCTTCTGAAAATCTCAGCTTTTCATTGAAAATTTAAATACACCTCTACCCTGATATAACGCAACTCGATATAACACAGTAAAGCAGTGCTCTGGGGGGGGGGGGCGCGTGGGGCTGCACACTCCTCTGGATCAAAGCAAGTTCAATATAATGCAGTAAGATTTTTTGGCTCCCGAGGACAGCGTTATATTGGGGTAGAGATGTATCATTTTTTGTGGTTTTTAGCAACAGAAACATTTCATGTGAAAACTGCTAAAAACTGGGGGAAAATTGTTTGGGTTTTTTGTTTTCTGATGAAAATAATCAATACATTTGGCAGAAAGTGGGCACTTCAGGGTTTGCGGGGCCAGGCAGAGGGTGCACAATGCTGCGATGGTTGGGAGCAGGGCAAGAGCAGAGGACCAGGGAGTCCTCTCTTCATGGGGGCGGACTGTAGAGGCTACTCCAGCCACTGGGATGCAGTTGCCTTCATGGAGCTGCTCTACAGCGTGGAGGAGGATTTCCCCTACATCCCCCATGCATCTGCTCAGCATCCAGCCCAGGTGCTGTAGGGTTTTAACCTAAGGGCAGACCATCAATGACTGTTCAGGATCAATCAGTAAAGTGCACTGCCCAGCTCAGGGGCTCCTACACAAGATGCAGTTTGTTAACATGTCTATGGTATGGAAAGAGTTTGTTCGTGATTTGAATCCCCAGTCATGCCCTGCTGGACCCAGCTACATCCAGAAGGATGGAATTTTCCACTGGGTAAAACTGATGGTCTCACAGCCGCTGTCCATCCATGACAGGATGTGGCAAACAGGAGCGGCTAACAGGGGAGTTTGGCGAGGGAGTTTACAGGGGGAGTGTGAGCAGGAGTTAGATACACCTAACATTCTTTGCACTTAAAGGTCAAAACACCACTTGATAAAAACAAAGCACCAACAAGGGAACAAGCTTCTGGAGTAAAAAGAGAATGCAGGCAGAAGTCCAGCAACAGAGTGGGAGCTACCCAGTTTATTGCACCCAATGCAGCATGTATTATTACCTGCCCTATGGGCTGGTGGCGTATGTATGCATTAGGTGCAAGGAGTGCCTCAGAGACCGTGTACGGACTTTGGAGACCAGGGTGGCTGAGCTGGAGGAGCTAAAGGAGACAGAGGTACATAGATTAAACTTTCCAGGACACAGTAGAATGGTCCTACCCCCAGTCTGACAGCCTCTGTGCTGTTGAGGAGGATGAAAGTCTCAAGTAAGGAGAACGTCCAACTGGATCAGAGGGAAACGATCCCATAGTTGGGACCCTCCTCCCAGATGATGATGTGGGATCCTCTCACACTGAGGATACTTCCCCCGGAGAAGTAACTCCAGTTATTAGGAAGAAACAGCTATTAGTAATGGGCGATTCGATTATTAGAAACAGATAGCTGGGTTTGCGATGATCGGGATGACCGTGTGCTGACTTGCCTGCCTGGGTCAAAGGTTGCAGATCTCTCAAGACATCTACATAGGCTTATGTGTAGTGCTGGGGAGGAGTTGGTGGTCGTGGTACATATAGGTACCAATGACATGGGGAAGGATAGGAGAGAGGTCCTGGAGGCCAAATTTAGGCTGCTAGGTAAGAGATTAAAGTCCAGGACCTCAATGGTAGCATTCTCTGAAGTGCTTCCAGTTCCACCCGTAGGGACAGTTAGACAGCAGAATCTCAATGTGTGGATGAGACAATGGTGTAGGGAGGAGGGGTTTAGATTTATTAGGAACTGGGGAAGTTTTGGGGAGAGGGGGATCCTATATAGGAAGGATGGGCTCCACCTATACCAAAACGGAACCAGATTGCTGGCGCTTAAAATTAAAAAGGTCGTAGAACAGTTTTTAAATGAAGGGCTGGGGGAAAGCCGACAAGTGCAGAAAAGCATGTGGTTCGGACATCCCTTAGGGCAGGATCTATAAATGAAGATTCCCTGTCCTAATAAGGAGGAGAGGATGGAAAATGATTAAATATAGGGAGGATCTGATGAGAAACAGTCAAATGAAAAAAGTCCCATTTAATTATGCCATGCAATAAGGGACAGCCAAAAATTGACAAGTTTTTTAAATGCTTATATACCAATGCTAGAAGTCTAAATAAGATGGGTGAATAAGAGTGCCTAGTATTAAATGAGAATATTGATATAATAGGCATCACAGAAACCTGGTGGAATGAGGATAATCAATGGGATTCAGTAATATCAGGGTACAAAATATATCAGAAGGACAGAACAGGTCGTGCTGGTGGGGGAGTGGCACTATATGTGAAAGAAAGCGTAGAATCAAATGAAGTAAAAATCTTAAATGAACTAAATTTTACTATAGAATCTCTATGGATAATAATTCCATGCTCTATATAGCAGCAGGGCTATATTACAGACCACCTGACCAGAATGGTGTTAGTTACTCTGAAATGCTCAGGGAGATTAGAGGGGCTATTAAAATAAAAAACAATAATAATAATAATGGGGGATTTCAACTATCCCCATATTGACTGGGTACATATCACCTCAGGAAGGGATGCTGAGATAAAGTTTGACACCTTAAATGACTGCTTCTTGGAGCAGCTGGTCCTGGAACCCACAAGAGGAGAGGCAATTCTTGATTTAGTCCTAATTGGAGCACAGGATAAGGTCCAAGAGGTGAATATAGCTGGACCACTTGGTAATAGTGACCATAATATAATTAAATTTAACATCCCTGTGGCAGGAAAAATTCCACAGTGGCCCAACACTGTAGCATTTAATTTCAGAAAGGGGAACTACACAAAAATGAGGAGGTTAGTGAAACAGAAATTAAAAGGTACAGCACCAAAAGTGAAATCCCTGCAAGCTGCATGGGAAACTTTTTAAAGACACCATAATAGAGGCTCAACTTAAATGTATACCCCAATTTAAAAAACATAGTAAGAGAACCAAAAGAGAACCACCATGGTTAAACAAAGTAAAAGAAGCAGTGAGAGGCAAAAAGGCATTCTTTAAAAAAGTGGAAGATAAATCCTAATGAGGAAAATAGAAAAGAGCATAAACTCTGGCAAATGAAGTGTAAAAATATAATTAGAAAGACCAAAAAAGAGTTTGAAGAACAGCTAGCCAAAAACTCCAAAAGTAATTTCAATTTTTGTTTAAATACATCAGAAGCAGAAAGCCTGCTAAACAACCAGTGGGGCCACTGGACGATCAAGATGCTAAAGGAGCACTCAAAGACAATAAGGCCATTGCTGAGAAACTAAATGAATTCTTTGCATCTGTCTTCACTGTTGAGGGAGATTCCCAAACCTGAGCCGTTCTTTTTGGATGACAGATCTGAGGAACTGTCCCAAATTGAGGTGTCATTAGAGGAGGTTTTGGAACAAATTGATAAACTAAACAGTAATAAGTCTCCACAACCTGATGGTATTCACCCAAGAGTTCTGAAGGAACTCAGATGTGGAATTACAGGACTACTAACTGTCATCTGTAACCTATCATTTAAATCAGCTTCTGTACCAAATGACTGGAGGATAGCTAATGTGATGCCAATTTTTAAAAAGGTGACCCTGGCAACTACAAGCCAGTAAGCCTCACTTCATTACCAGGCAAATTGGTTGAAACTGTCATAAAGAATAAAATTGTCAGAGTGTAGCAGTGCAACAACTCACCAGCATGGCACCTCCTGCTGGTCATCCTGGGAATTAGCTATCCAGCTCCAGAGCACCCTCTGCTGGCCCATGTCCCACTTGCCACTGGCCCCCTGTGTCTTTCCCAGACCCCAGTGGCCTTTCCTTAGGGGTTCTGCCCTCTGCAGTAACCCCACAGTCTCTGGGTCTCCCCTCCTAGGGGAACCCCCAACCCTCTATCCCCATCTTGCCTCAGTGGCAACTGCCAGTCATCACCTGCTGCCTTTGCCTAGCCCTGGGCTGCACCGCTGCAACCCTAGTACCTGCTTTGGGTCTTCACTAAGGCCTCAGCCTGGAGAGTTGCCAGGCTGGAGTTTCCCCTGCTCCTTTGCCTTTGCCCTTCCCCAGCCCTGCTCAGCCTCAGGTACCCTGGTCAGCTCCCAGGCAGCCCAGTCCTTCTCTCTCCAGCAAGAGAGAGACTCTGACTCAACTGCTGGCTCACAGCCTTTTATGGGGCTAGCTGTGGCCTGATTGGGGTGTGGCCCCAGCTGTGGCTGCTTCCCCAATCAGCCTAGCCTTTTTCAGGAGCGGGGCAATTGCCCCGCTACACAGACACATAGATTAATATAATTTGTTGGGAAATAGTCAACATGGTTTTTGTAAAGGGAAATCATGCCTCACCAATTTACTAGAATTCTTGGAGGGGGTCAACAAGCATGTGGACAAAGGAGATCCAGTGGATATAGTGTATTTAGATTTTCAGAAAGCCTTTGACTAGGTCCCTCACCAAAGACTCTTAAGCAAAATAAGCAGTCATGAGATAAGAGGGAAGATTCTCTCATGGATTGGTAATTGGTTAAAAGATAGGAACAAAGGGTAGGAATAAATGGTCAGTTTTCAGAATGGAGAGAGGTAAATAGTGGTTTCCCCCAAGGATCTGTACTGGCCCCAGTCCTATTTAACATATTCATAAACGATCTGGAAAAAGGGGTAAACAGTAAGGTGACAAAATTTGCAGATGATACAAAACTACTCAAGATAGTCAAGTCCCAGGCAGACTCCGAAGAGTTACAAAAGGATCTCACAAAACTGGGTGACTGGGCAACAAAATGGCAGATGAAATTTAATGTTGATAAATGCAAAGTAATGCACATTGGAAAGCATAATCCTAACTATACATATAAAATGATGGGGGTCTAAATTAGTTGTTACCACTCAAGAAAGAGATCTTGGAGTCATTGTGGATAGTTCTCTGAAATCACCCACTCAATGTGCAGTAGCAGTCAAAAAAGCAAACAGAACGTTGGGAATCATCAAGAAAAGGATAGATAATAAGATAGAAAATATCATATTGCCTCTATATAAATCCATGGTATGCCCACACCTTGAATACTGCGTGCAGATGTGGTCACCCCATCTCAAAATAAATATATTAGAATTGGAAAAGGTTCAGAAAAGGGCAAAAAATTATTAGGGGTATAGAACGGCTTCCGTATGAGGAGAGATTAATAAAACTGGGACTTTTCAGCTTGGAAAAGAGGTACTAAGGGGGGATATGATAGAGGTCTATAAAATCATGAGTGGTATAGAGAAAGTAAATAAGGAAGTGTTATATACTCCTTCTCATAATACAAGAACAAGGGGCCACCAAATGAAATTAATAGGTAACAGGTTTAAAACAAACAAAAGAAAGTATTTTTTCACACAACGCACTGTCAACCTCTGGAACTCCTTGCCAGAGGGTGATGTGAAGGCCAATACTATAACGAGGTTCAAAAGGGAGCTAGATAGATTCATGGAAGATAGGTCCATCAATGGCTATTAGCCAGGGTGGGCAGGAATAATGTCTGTAGTTTCTGTTTGCCAGAAGCTGGGATTGGGTGACAGGACGTGGATCACTTGATGAGAACCTGTCTGTTCATTCCCTTTGGGGCATCTGCCATTGGCCACTGTCAGAGGACAGGATACTGGACTTGATGGAACTTTGGTCTGACCCAGTATGGCCATTCTTATGTTCTTATGACACCATAACTACACTCATACAATTACATTACATTAAAAGAAAGTTATTCAGCTTGTGAAGTCGAGGACTCAAAAGGTAGGAAATGCCAGCGTGGGCTACAGGGCGAGCAGCACCTCTGTCCCATTTCTGGTCTCTCTGAGTGCTCCCCCTCTGCCGTCAGGCCTTGTGCTTTCACCTCTCCTGGGATAGAATTTCACAATCCCCTGACTCTCAGACTGGACCCTTCTGGGATACAGTACCCTGTGTATCCACCATTCTCACCCTGCAGGTCCTCGGCCCATGCTCCTCACCTAGCCAGTCCCAGTCTCCACGCCTCAAGCTTCTCATCCAAGTCCCAGTCCCCTTCCCAGCCAGTCCCAGTCCCCCCATCCAGGTTCCTCCTCTGATCAGTCCCTCTCCCCCATCGGCTTCCAGTTGTCCTCATCACAACCACCCTCCACCCATGTTCTCCATACTACTGGCTCCCAGTTCCAGTATCCCTTCCTGGACTCTTTAACCAATCTCAGTGTTCCCCCCACCTGGCTTGTCCCAGTCTCCTTGGCCATCCAGTCACAGTTCTCCCGCTGCACCAGCACTCCTTCTCAGACTGGTCTCCTTTCCCCGCACACCACTGGTCCCCAGCACCAGTCAGTCCCAGTATTCCCCACCTCCTAATCCAATCTCAGTCTCCCCACAACTGGCTCCCAGATTCCACCTCTTTCCCTCCTTGGCTCTCAGTCCCAGTTTCCCCTCAGCTCAAGTCCCAGTTTCTTTCTCCCACCCGCCCCCCAGCCCACTTCCAGGCCCAATCTCCTCCCACCAAGCTTCTTGTGCCAATATCTACTCCCCCCATCTCCCACCCTGTATGGCTTTTATCTCCTCCGCATATGAATCAGGCAGCTTCCTCCTCCATGCTGCCAGAGCTCCAGCAGGGGGCTCATTGAGATCACAGGAGAGACAGGCTCCTTGCTCTGAGTTCCAGTGCTTTGGCCCAGCCTGGCCCACAACAGCCCAGAGCCGCTATTATAGGGCAAGTCCTACTCAGCCCGGAGCTGGAGCATGTCCAGTGTGGATGGAATCATGCTCCCTCCCAGTCCCAGTGTGGTTTTTTGCACAAGGATCTTATATGGGCAAACAGAAGAGCTATGGCTGAGGTCAAGAGATGTTCATGGTCGTCAATCATAGAAGCTGTGAGGAGCTATCTATCAGGTGATGGACTGCTAGATTAATCTATACATGTTTCTTCTCATTAGGAATTCCCTCTGCTGGTTTCTGTGACAGGTTTTTTGTGTTCTTTGCAGATAAGATTGATCTGCTTTAGATTTATGGATTCATAGAGTCAGAGATTTTAAAGCCAGAAGGGACCATTAGATCAGCTAGTCTGACCTCCTGTATATCACAGGCCAGAGAATTTCCTCCAGTTACTGCTCTGTTTAGCCCAGCCATTTGTATTATATAGCGTGTATAAAAATCCTAGCACCCTTTTCTGAGAAGCGTTGGCATGCCCAGGCTTTGGAGCAGGGACATGAAATTTGGCATGTGGAACACAGCTTGCTGGTACTATAGAACCAGGAGACAGGGCTCTGATATGTCATCTTAGCTCCGGAGGAAAGCAAAAGCTTGCAGATAGATGGGACACACAAGTACATATGATATTAGAGCAACTAAAGGTGCTTCACATGTGTCTACAAAGTACTGGCAGAAACAGGAGATGGCCCTATGTGAACTTTTCAGAGACATGTTCTGCACCTGTGGATTCATTTATGCCCCAGAGCTAATGGAGGTAGCACTGCTGGAAGCGATTCCAGTAAGTGGCAGAAGCCGACAGAAGGTAGCTATGCAGATGTGCAGACAGGAAATGGATGAATCATTTGATTCAACTCTGCAATCTGAACTCAGTCCTTTAGCAGAGGAATTTGACCCAAACCAGAGTTCTCAGAGATCATCATGAGATGAGCTCTCCACTGGAGCCGAGGTGAATTTGCCAATTACCATAACAGCTGTGGTGGTGACAGCAGAGCTACCTATTGGACTTCGAGGAACAGGTCAACCTCGAAGTCAACCGGTCAAATTTGGGGACTATGTTCTTGACTTTGCTACTATTGTAGAGACCAGAGATCCCCAAGTGATGCTGTCTCATTGTGCATCCCTTTCTTTCCTATTTTACTGTGCAGAAAGGCATAGGCAAAATATTGTTGCAAATCACAGATGTATTGTCAGGACATCAGTCATGTAAGTAGGGGAGAATGTAACCCATGTGCTTTATGATGCAGCATTTGATTTGTAAATCAACAGAAAGAGATAGAAGCAGTGGGAAGAGACAGGGATTTTAGGCTGAATCCTCTGTGTCTCTGTACAAACACAGCAAGCAGGACAGGGCAACTTCGCGAGAAGGACCCCAAACCATTCGGTAATAGGCTGTGGCAGTTACTAGATATCACAGGTGCTGACTTTTGTTTTTGCCGGTGGGTGCCCCACACTGGTTCCACCCCATCCCCCAGGGCCCTGCCCCCAATCCGCACTCCAGGTCCTTGTCCCCATTCCATCTCTTCCCACCCCTGCTCTGCCCCCTCCCCCGAGACCCCCTCCTCTGAGTGCCTCCAGCCCACTGCTTGCTCCTTTCTGACCCCTCCTGCCTTAAGGGCAGTGAGGGGGAGAGGGGACAGAGAGGAGCATGGTGGGGCAGTCCCGCTCAACAGCTGATGGGTGGGGCAGCCCTCCTTAACAGCTGATCAGCAGCACAGTTATTGAAGAGCTGATGGAGGCGCCAGGCCAGCCGCTGAACAGCTGATTGGTGATCAGCCTCAGGGCCGCCGGAGCTGCAGCTCGAAACAGCCCTGTGGGTGCTGAGCACCCCCTATTTTTTCTATGTGGATGCCTGAGCCCCTGATTCCCCACGGAGTTGGTGCCTATGCTAGACATGCTCAGTAGCTGATTCGTAGGCTGGGTAAGCAGTTTTCATGGAGGGCAGGCAGTCTTGCAGGCCCCTCACTTTTACCCTCTGAGCCATTCAGAGCCCCGGGGTGGGGGAGTGAGCAAATTATAAATATAGGGGTTACAGGCAGCCCTGTGGACTCAGCAGCCGATCAGTGTAGAACTGAGCGATATGTCTGCTGTGAGGGCTGAGTCCCAATCCCTGTACTGATCTGGATTCATAGGTGATGGAACTAGGAGTGCTGGGGGTGCTGCTGCATCCTCTGGCTTGAAGTGGTTTCCATTATATACAGGGTTTTCAGTTTGGTTTCATGGTTCGCAGCACCCCCGCCCCTCCAAATACAAATTGTTCCAGCACCCCTGTCTGGATACAGGTGGTGTTGTTCAACTTCACATACTGGGGAAGTCCTCCATTAGGATAATAGTTGGCCCACTGCCATACTGGACCTAGACAGAGAGCTGGGGAGGGAGGGAGTGTTTGTCATTCCTCGAGGCTACACAGCCTGTGGGACTTATATTGAACTATCAGCTAACTGCTCTACACAGGGATTCTATCTCAGTTAAAGAGAGACTAGGGCAGAGCTGAGGGAGGCGAGGGTTTTTAAATTGTTACCTGACTTAGCTGGGCTTGTTCGGGGGGAAGACAGTGCCCTGTAGCGTGAAAGCCTTATAGAGATCCAGGGAATGGATGTTTTATATGCTGATCTCAATCTCCATGCCACTTTGGACACAGCCTGCAGATTTCCTTTCTTAGCAGCATCTGAGGAGACAGTAAACTATTAACCCAAGGGCTGGAAGGCTGCTAGCTGCAGGGTTCCTCTGACATTTGTTTGCTGAGAAGGCTCTGTGGTGTTTGAAAAGGAACCGAGATAGTGCCACTCTTTTCAAGCTCTGAAGAATCCAGATGACCCACACATCTTATGGTCACATTACAGAGACTTAGAAATCTCCTCTGGCAGGAGGTCTGAGGAGAACGTGTTGATATATGTGTGCGCTAAAGTGCAGAAGTGTAAATGTTACATTGGAACCTTCCATCTAAATGTACGTAAACCGTGACAAAGTGGGAACGTCTATATAAGAAAAACCAGGAGATTTACTACCTAGTAGATTTTGTTTGAGAAATTATTCATAAATATTCCTCGTTCTGTTTATAAGGTTTTGGGATGTATATAATATTTGCTTATTAAAAAGCTAAATGGTTTTTGCCTTTGAAGCTAGCTGGAAACTTTTATTAACACCAAAATGTAGGATTTTAAACTTATGGTTTAGCTCTGTTTTCTGTAAACTCCTGAAAAGCCAGAACTCTGGCCTGTTCTTCAGCACAGAGTTAAACTGAGGTGCAGGACAAAGGGAGTACAATACATATTATCACCTCAGCACCTACCCCTCCTCACATTAATTGCTTAGTTGTTATCAAAACTATGCATATGAACAAGTTGTTTTATGGTTGTACATACATCTGTGGGGTAGAAAATGGGTTTAAAGTATAACCTGGTAATAATATTTCCAGATAAAACTATGTCAGTATGAAGGTAAGATTGAAAGTAATTTAGGGTAAAATACATTACATCATCCAAATCCATTCACCTCAACTAGCCAGTCCCCGTCTCCACTCCCCGCGGCTTCTCATCCCCGTCATAGTCTCCTTCCCCAGTCACTGACAATTTCTCTCCCAGGCCCAGTCTCACCAGACTCTTTAGGGAAATCTACTCCTTTCCTTTGCCCTGGCCTGCCTTTTACTAGGGTTACCATCCGTCCGTATTTCCCAGGACATGTCCGGCTTTTTCGTCTTTAAATAGCCGTCCGGGAGGAATTGTAACAAGGTTAAAAGGTCTGGGATTTTTCCCACTCCCCTCCCTCCCTCCCTTCCAAGCAGAGTGCGGCGTGGCTGATTGGGTGGCTGGGCCTGATTGAGCTGCTCCCATTGGCCTCCAGCAGCCAGAGCCCCTCCCCTGCCCCCCACTGCCTCAGCACTCTGCGGGGGAGGTGTGTTTTGCCTCCATGTGGAGGAGCCAGCATCTGACTGACCGGCATGGGCATGGTAAGGGGAGTCCTGGGGGGCAGTCAGGGAGCAGGGGGAGGGTTGGATGGGTTGGGAGTTCTGGGGGTGGGGGTGTGAATATGGGGTGTGGGGGGGCGGCGGGTTATATTCTTTTGTGGTGCCCGAGCTCCAGCAATATCCAGGGCCGGGGGCCCTGCTCCAGCAATATTTGGAGCTGGGTCTCTCCCCCAGCCCTGCCTGGAGCGGGCCTCGGCCTCCACCTGCCACCCCCCCTCTGCGCGTCCCCCCCCCGGGACGTTCCCCCCCCGTCCCTGCCCGAAAGAAAGCAGCGTGCACCTCTCCCGTGCCTGCTTGTGCTGCCGGAGTAGTACATTCCTACGGGGCGGCAGCAACTGCTGTCTGCTGCCCCAGGGTCCTAGTGCCCCCCATCCACTAATGGCAAGGCAGGCTGCCCTTACCCTGACCTTCCACCCTAGCCCTGAGCCCCCTGAGCCTCTCCAATGCCCCAAACCCCTCATCCCCAGCCCTCATCCCCCACACCCTAATCCTCTGCCCCAGCCCTGAGCCCCCTCCTGCATCATGAACCCCTCATCCTCAGACCCACAGCCCTCACCCCTGCACCCCCTCCTATTCCCAAACTCCCTCCCAAACCCCCTCCCCTTCCCACACACCCCCACCTGCCCTCAAACTCCCTCCCAAAGCCTGCCCCCTCCCTTTGCACCGCCTCCCACCCCCAAACTCCATCCCAGAGTCTGCACCCCTCACCCCTTCCTGCACACCCACCCCCTGCCCCAGCCCGGAGCCTGCACCCAGCACCCAAACTCCATCCCAGAGTCTGCACCCTGCACCCCTCCTGCGCCCTTATCCCCAGCCCAGGACCTGCACCCCAGACCTCCTCCCCCCACCCAACCCCCCTCCCAGAACCTTAGGCAGGTGGGGGAGGGAGTTGGGGGGGCGGGTTCTGGGCATCACCAAAATTTCTACAAACCTGCCACCCATAAGGGTTGGGGCAGTCAGGGACAGGTAGAGTCCTAGGGGGACAGTTAGGGTGGGGGGATTCTCAGGAGGGGGCAGTCGGGGACAAGAAGCGGGGGGGTTGGGAGTTCTGAGGGGGGCAGTCAGGGGGTGGGAAGTGGGAGGGAGTGGATGGGGCGTGGTGGGGGCGGGACTAGAGTGGGGCTCCTCCCCCCCCAGTGTCCTCTTTTTTGATTGTGGAAATATGGTAACCCTACTTTTACCTCCTCCGCAATCGAATCAGACAGCTGCCTCCTCTACACTGTGCCGCGGTGGGAGGAGGGGGCATTGAAAGCACAGGAGACACAGGCTTCCTGCTCTCTTTCCAATGCTTGGCCCCACCCCAGCCTGAAGCAGATGGGATCAGTCATTATAAGGAAAGTCTGGCTTCATTCAGGTGGTCCTGGGCTGAAGGTAGGGTTACCATACGTCCGGATTTTCCCGGACATGTCCGGCTTTTTGGGCTCCAAATCCCCATCCGGGGGGAAAGCCCAAAAAGCCGGACATGTCCGGGAAAATCGGGACATGCCGGGCCGGCCGTGCGGGTGCTCAGGGGCCGGGCCGGGGGCTCGGCCGGGCCGGCGCTGGCGGCTCGGGGGCCGGGCCGGCGGTGCCAGGCCGGGCCGGGGACTCGGGGGCCGGGCCGGCGCCGGGGACTAGGGGGACGGGCCGGCGGTGCCGGGGGCCGGGCTGGGGACCGGCGGTGCGGTGCCGGGGGCCGGGGGCCCGGGGGCCGGGCCGGGGACCGCAGTGCTGGGCGGGCCGGGGGTGGTCGGCCGGGGGCCGGGCCCGGGGCCAGCACCCCAGGGCCGGGGCCAGCCTAGGCCGTGCCTCCTCCCCCCACACTCCCCCTTACCTTCTTCAGGCTTCCCGCGAATCAAATGTTCGCGGGAAGCAGGGGAGGGGGCGGAGACTTTGGGGGAAGGGGCGGAGTTGGGGTGGGGGCGGGGCTGGGGGCGGGGCCGGGGCCCCGTGGAGTGTCCTCCTTTGGGAGGCACAAAATATGGTAACCCTAGCTGAAGGGAAACTGGTCAATTGCTATATGGGGATGCTGCATGCACAGCCCGGTCAGCACTAGAAGCTGTGAGGGCAGGCACGAGCCCTTGTCAAGGCTAAATTTTAGCCTTGTGTCTCTATGCAGGAACAGGGCTTTGTATAGTCACCAATCTACACCATAGAAATGCAAGAAGTGCCTCGAGTGTCATGCAATGGGTCTGTTGCAAATTTGTCCCCCTCATATAGGGACACATTTTCCAGAGTCCAGGCAGTGGGTGAGCAAACAGACCATGTATCCCCTGCACGTGCCAAATCCCTCACTAGTTCACATACAGAGGTGCCTGCATGCACAAGCTAAGCAATTGCATGTGCAGTCGCCCATGCAGCTAACCCTATTACCATGGGCAAAGATCTGCAGCATATCTGTCCGGATCAGAGGTATAAAAATCTCCTTACCCGAACACGGGTGAGTGCAACGGGTGCATACACATTTTGCACAGCTCACCCATTGCATGGGCCTTTGGAAATGAGGGCTGCAGGTTTTGCACTGTGTACAGCATATAACAACATATCGGCATCTTTTCCTCTTTTCTTTTGCATTCACTGCACTGATGAGAATGCACAGGAGCGTTCTGAATGCAGGATAATGCCATATAAAGCACTCCCCAGCATGGCATCACATAAACATGATTGAACTGTTCACCCACCACAACAAATACTCCTTTCTCTTCCCCAGCTCTGCTTTTCCACTCATCCCCTCAGCCTGTCTCCATCCCACTCTCTCTCCCCACTTCCCGTCTGATTAGCATACTGAGAGTGGGCTGTCTTTATGGCCACAAACCAACAAGTTATGAATGATGGATGAAATGGAATGAAGTTCCTGTCCAGTAAGTGTTGCTGCTATACAGGGATTGGTTTGTAGCGATTTTTAAAGGCCTTTGTTATATATTTTTCTGTTTATTTCCCTTTCTGCTCCTGCAATTGTTGGGTGATGAACTGCCAGGCAGATCATGCTGCAGCCTCATTGCTAAGCACTGTTTATGTTGAGAGTCAGAGGGACCACACACTCTCTGCCAGTTCAGAGAAATGGAGGCCTTCATAAATTTTAAAGATGGACACATCCAAGACCTAATTTAGACTCCAGATCTAAAGTAGAATAAAATAGCTCTAAACCTTTCAGCTAATAAAACACATACCATGAACCTTCCTACAACTTTCACTTACAGTTATCTGTAATACAAGGTTATGTTCCCTCAAATTCTGGGAGCAGAAAGATTTCATCCTTCATTCTTACAGTGCACAGATTGCCTTACTTGTTGGCAAGTGAATTATATAGGAGACATTACACCGTGAAGAGCTGACCTTGTCCTTAACCTCAGCACATTTTTCAATTAGTGCCCTGGGAGATAAATTAATTCTGTTAATCTACAGAGGTGTCTAAGATGCTGAATTGGGATTTCCATATTTTTCAAAAATCCCTTCCTTAAAATCAATAGCCAGGCCATAGAATGGAAAGTTATGCCGCCTGAAAAAAAACCATTGTATTTATGGCATTGTCACCGTCTGCAGCATTGTACATTGCCATCTGTCACGGAGCAAGGAGAGAGGATAAAGCTGCTGTGTGGTGTGTGTATTCCGACAAACTATGGCACCAATTCTGCAAACCTTTCCTCACGTGACTAGTCCCATTGAAATCAAAGGGACTGCTTGCATCAGTAAGAACCACTCATGTAGCCAGGAGATTGTGTGACCAGCACCTCCTTGATCTCAAATGTGCTGCAGTTTTGCGCAAAGAATTCTGCTGCCAGACATGACTGAGAACTGAAAGAGAGGCTCTCTGTAATGATCCAGGGAAGTATAATAAAGGCAGGTCACAAACATACGCACTGGGTATTTCCTAGTGAGTTTTCATGACGGTAGCATTGTTTGCAATGTAACCCCTAATCGGCTAGTCAGTGCAAGTGGTATGATCGTGAGTGTTTCTAAACTAGCATAGTGTTGATCTAGTCTGTGGTGTCACCTGTTTAGTAGCATCTGGAACGAGGGCAAGATATAAGGGTCCAGAGCCAAAGGTATTCGTTTCAATGGGAGTTAGGCACCTACATACCTTTGAGGATGTGGCCATAGTGTCAGAATAGTGCCTAGAGCTCTCATGAGGATGTGCACATGTAATGCGGACAGACCCCGCTCGTCATCGAACCTGGAGCCTCTGGAGCTTAGTGCATGAGCCTCTACTGCATGAGCTAAAAACCACCTGGCCCTTAGCTAAGGCTGTAGAGCAGGCTCATTAATCTCTCTCTCTAAGTGGTCTCGGTGCCACTAGATGGGACAAAACACCACACCCTGGAGGTGTGTGGATTACAACACATGCTATGTCTACGCTTCGCAGTTAACCCAGGTGATTGGCACCCGGGTCTGAAAGCCTGGGATTGCCTGGCCTGGGTGTGAGCATCACCATTGGAAAGCCCTATCAGCATTACTACCGTTTCTGCACACGATCGTGTCTAGGGGCATATCCTGTGGATCTTTGTGTTGACATGCTCCAGGAGTCTTTCCCACTCAATTGTGTCAGCTGGGGGGAGAACTTGTCTCTCCTTCGGGGGAATTGTGGGAAGGCATTGGAGGACTATCAGCACTTGTGTGATTCGTCTGTGTCCTCACTGCAAAGTGGGTGGGTCCCAGCCTAAGTATAAGCAGAGCCTGGATTCTAACCATGGGGCCAGCTAGCCCAGGCTTAAAACACCTTCAAACACAGGTCAGAGGTTTTTCTGTGCAGCTATGGGGGGGAATTAAGGCTAAAATCGAGGCAAGAGCCCAGGTTAACTGCATGCTGTAGACATACTCACAGCAGGTATCATCCAGCCTCAGAACAATTTCAATACACAACATCCCCAGGGATGTAAAGAGTCAATGACTCCAGGTTATATGCAGTGAAAACTTCTAGAGCAAGGTATGACGTTATTGACATAATCTGGGACCATATAGAACATGGTTGCAACCAAAGTCCTGTAGTGGCACCAAATCTTGTATAAAGGGGGTCAAATGAGGTGTCTAAGACAAGGCTATGGTTTGCTGGTTATAATTATGCTGTCTATATGTGTGTATCAATGTTGTAGATGAAGTTATGAATATTGGCTCTATATTGTCTGTATTTCAAATTTATGCTATGCTTCTGGGAAACATCCCAGATAAGTTGGTGTTAGCTCTGCCTCGCCTGCTTGATGGCCCAGTAAAGACCATCAGCTATACAACTGACCCATTGAGAGAAGGCAAATACGCCTTGCAACTCAGCAAAGTATGCAGGGACTGGCTCATGTGACTCCAGACTCCATTTTGCTGTAATTTTCCACAGTAAGGACAAAGAGGTGTTTTTACACCTGGAAAAGAATAAAAAAGGCTGATGCCTCATCTCCATCTTCAATCCTGCTTCTTACCTCTGGAGGGACTTTGCTACAAACTGAAGCTCTGAACAAAGGACTGAGGACCCATCCCAACTGGGGATGTTCTCCAGAGACTTGATTTAAACCTGCAGTTTATTTCATCACTGCTACAAGCCTAAACCAAGAACTTTGCCATTACTGTATGTAATTGATTCCATTTAACCAATTCTAGCTCTCATCTCTATCTTTTTCTTTTTATGAATAAACCTTTAGATTTTAGATTCTAAAGAATTGGCAACAGTGTGATTTGTGGGTAAGATCTAATTTGTATATTGACCTGGGTCTGGGACTTGGTCCTATGGGATCAGAAGAACCTTTTTTCTTTTACTGGGGTATTGGTTTTTATAACCATTTGTCCCCATGATGAGTGGCACTGGTGGTGATACTGGGAAACTGGAGTGTCTAAGGAAATCGCTTGTGTGACTTGTGGTTAGCCGGTGGGGTGAGACCAAAGTCCTCTTTGTCTGGCTGGTTTGGTTTGCCTTAGAGGTGGAAAAACCCCAGCCTAGAGCTGTAACTGCCCTGTTTTAAGCGATTTGTCCTGAATTGGCACTCTCAGTTGGGTCCTGCCAGAACTGCATCATTACACAAGGCACTAGGGGGAGACATTTATAGGGGAAAATGTTAAAAAATAAAAGAAAATGTCCTACTATATAAAGCAAACAATGAGCAACCTCATTAACACCTCGCACATTCCCTGGCCTTCCTACCAAGTCATTCTGAATGTGACCCTAGTGGTCTTATTAGAACACGTCTGTACAGCTAACACTTCTGAGAGCCCTGCTTTTCTCCCGGCTAGGTGCTGGCAGACAAGTATGGCTGGGAAGTGCAGTCAGTGGCTCAGGAACAGTTAAACCATTTCAGGAATCTAAATACAATGTTAACAGCAGACTGAGTGCTTCTTACAGAACACCAGTACCCAGCCCAGAGACTCGGTGCTCATGCTGAGGGCATGAGAAATCAGTTCAAAGCAAGTCCAGCACCCTGGCTGATTCTCTGAACCTACTTACATAGTCATTGAAAAGACCTCCCGTGAAATCACCATTGTGTTTGATTCCTGCAATTGTTAATTTATGCTTGATTACATATTTTAGGTGTTAGACCTGGCAGATGGGAGCCAGTAATAGTATCTGTAATATGTCAGTGAAAATGAAACAGCCATTTCATATGTCAACAATGTTTAAAGGTGGGATTTTTCAAAAGCTGATAAGAGTTGGTGCCTAAATCCCTTAAGATGCTTTTGAAATTCCCACCCTAAAACACTGCTGGCGCCTCATGCTGTCGTATTTAGATCTGCATGAGAGAAACCTTGACTCCATGTTGAAAAGTGATCTAAATATTGTAATCAGAGCAGATTAAATATGAATATCTGAAGCAGCTTAACCTTTCATTCCCCCATTTTAAATGACTGGGTGTGTTAGTCATAAGAATCTGTAACTTTTAGCTAATGTAGTTGGGGGTTTTTTAAGTGGTGGGCCAGATCCAGAGTTGATATAAATTGGCACAGTTCCACTCACTTCAATGGAGCAGCTCTGCTTTACGCCAGCTGGGGATCTGACTCTCTCTATATTTAGCTGTGTGTGTGAAGTAACCAGAGAAATATTATCAAACTGCAAATACATTCAGAGAAGTGTTGGTTATCCAATGCTCAGCATTCGTAATGACTGTGTAGGAGACAAACATTCAGACTAGAAATAAGGATGCATTTTTAACAGCAAGGGTAATTAACCATTGAAACAGCTTAGCTAAGGATATGGGGGATTCTTCATATTTGAGATCTTTAAACTGAGATGGGATGGCTTCCAAAACTCTTGCTCAACCTGGAAGTTTTGGGCTTGAAGTAGGAATTACTGGGTGAAATCCTTTGGCCTGTGTTACACAGGAGGTCAGATTAGGTTATTGTAATGGTCCCCTCTAACTTTAATAGCTATAATTTAATAGCTATAAGTATATTAAATACAATACATAGTGACAACAGCTGGACTAAGCTCCACAGATTCACTTCACTGGGGTCTGTGTGAATACTTCTTTTGGTTTAGATCCACCTGGATTCACAGCACACAAGTTTCTCTTTCCATTTCAGGTTACATCAAACTCAAAACCTCAATGGGAAACTTTGTCAAAACCACCACACTTTGCCTAACTTGCTATCAAAACTATTACAATCAGCCAATTTCATGTTTTCCATGCAAGCCTATAAAATGGCCATGCTTGTCCAAAACCAAGCCCAGGTTTCATTCAGAGCCTTCCAAACACCTGAGTCAGAATTTCAAGTTTTCAATGAAGCCTGAAATCCACTGAGTTTCTCCTAAGCCTAGGTCCAGCTGTGATTATTTCACACAGCTCCAGTACTGACAGCTGGGACTAAAAATCAGTTTCTGTAAAATCGGAATAATCCCGTAGTGTAGACATACCCTTAGCGTCAAGCAACTCACCACATGGTATGTCCATGATGAAGCTGAAGGAAGATTCAAGGAAAAAGAAGGCATTTAGGCTATTCTCTGTACGATGGGGAAGAACGAATTTACACTCTAAGCCTGGAGGCCTTACAGTTGCTTACAAAGATACCTTCCAGGATTCAGAGTGGAATATTAGATCATATTCACCTTATGAACGTGATTGTATTTATACAGCAGGACTAAAGCCAACACAAAATATAAAGTAAATGGGACTGAAAGCTAATTAATAATTGCTGCTGAGGAAACAGGAAGTCACAGAAATTCCTCTTGTTGCAGCTGGAATCTGCAAAGGGAAAGAACAGAGGAGTAACAGGTCTCCCTTGCCATTGGGGTTCTCTGGCTTTGGCAGAACTGGGGTGGGTCTGCTGCATAGGAGGAAGGCAGAATGTAGGGAGCCCATGCACGGAGTGCCATCATCCATGTGTGTTCCAAAGCAGTGAGCAGGGTGGCTGGGGAAGGAGTGTAGTAGCGCCAATGCATCCGTGCAGGGCCGTCCTTAGGATTTATGGGGACCTACGCAGTATTATTATACTGGTGCCCCTATGCCTAACGGCAGCCTGAGCTCGCAGCCCTGCAGGGGTGGGGGAGGGATGAGACAGCAAAGGAAAACGAGACGCCCAGCCCGCCTAACGGTGGCAGAGAGTCACAGTTCCCCGCAGAGACCCCCGTACCCTCTCCCTCACACAGAATGGACACGCAGAAGGTACCTAGTTAAAAGCACTAAACTTGGGAATAATAAATGTCAGTCTCAGGTTTTTTGATATGCCCTGAAGATTGTCAGAGATTTACTTGCAAAAACTTTGTAGTAAGGGCGAGTCAGCTGTCTTGCTGACTACAACATTAAATATTATGGAACACATGATGCAGCTCTTCTCCATTTTACATTTTCTTAATCACTATTGATAAGCTGATTTTATATTTTAAATGTACTCTTATGCCTTCATAAAGTAATCATTCCAGATTACTACATATTTAACTCACTGAAACAAAGACCTTATTTTAAATTAATCAGTCACAGAGGTTTAGTGTGTCCATAACAATGTGCATTGCTTTTACAAAAAGGGAACACTCATTTACTTTGTGTGACCTCCATAACAATACACGTGTTTATGACATTTTGCCAACTTTAAAAAATGTTTCCAAAGATTTTAGGTATAACAAAGGATTTTATATCTTACTAAGGTACTGATTTTGCTGGAGGGTTCTCTTAAAACTAGTTCATCAGATAGTCAGAAGTAAAGAAAGGGAAACTTTGTCCAGCTATCTGGAAGGAAAGGGGTGTTGTCCCTTTAAGGGCTCTCTTTAATGGGGGGGTGGGGGAAGATGGGGTGAAGGAAGAAAGGGATGGACAGAAAGGACAGGAAGACTTTGGAAGCAAGTTTTTTTTACTATAGTAATTAAAATATGTATTTTAGATAAGGGTGGTCTTTTGAAGGATTTATTTAAAAAACTATATGTCTGAAGATCCAAGCATTTAAGGCTAAAGATGATTGTGCTTAGGGTGACCAGACAGCAAGTGTGAAAAATCGGGACGGGGTGGGGGATAATAGGATCCTATATAAGAAAAAGACCCAAAAATCGGGACTGTCTCTATAAAATTGGGACATCTGGTCACCCTAATTGTGCATCTAAAAATCTATGCAAGGATTTTTTAGAGATGTGATTTTATAATCTTCACCAACTCACTAATGAAATATTTTTAAAGCAAATTTTAAACTAAGGTCCTGTAGACTGACATATTCTGAGTAAATATTACAGTCATGAGTAAATATTACAGTCATGCACAACTGTTTTTGTCAGTAAATTCAGAAACTGACAGTATATACCTGGGGTTTGGCAAATGCCTGTTAAATGGCTTCATTACCCCTAGAAACCTACCCCTAGAATGGCTCTTTAACAGTTTCAGTGTTGTGCTAATAGGTCTGGCAGGCTGGAGGCTTTTTCACTTTTAGGTACCAGATCCCCTCTGGAGGAAGACTCACCAGGCTGCAGTAGCTAGCTGTGGTGGGAGTCTGTAGGAAGGGTCAGACCAGGAATAGGAAAGCCAGGAGGGTGGACACTAAGACCCAGTGGTGCCCCCAAATTTTCAGGTGCCCTACGCAGCTGTGTATGTTGCATATGCCTAAGGATGACCCTGCATCCTATTGTGGTGTATTGAGGACTGTGTTGGAATTGCAAGCTATCATTTCAAGAGTTGTGGGGTGGGGTTTCCTGGTCCTGCTTGCAGGCTAGTGGGCTCTATATGAAACTGTGGCAGTTTGCAACCAATCAGCCTAGAGTAAACTGGGATGAGTTGTGGCTCTTTGTTTTAGGGAGCAGCCTGCTTTGTCTCTCTCTGGTTTTGAGTTCTTGTATTTTAGCATTCTGAATTCTAACACATAATGTAGTGTTACATTTCTACCTTCCAGCAAAAGTACTTCATGTTTTTATTTAACTTCTCTGTTTGTATGCGGTGAACATAACAGCTATGTGGATCCACCAACCACCCCCCAGATGTGGATAAGAGGGTCAGAATAACAG
Organism: Chrysemys picta bellii; assembly: GCF_011386835.1. Lineage (NCBI taxonomy): Eukaryota > Metazoa > Chordata > Testudines > Emydidae > Chrysemys > Chrysemys picta. The sequence goes on from NC_088803.1 coordinate 28,021,981, forward strand.
CCACAAAGGTTGCTGCAGCCCTCAGGTTGCAGTAGCTACCCCAGACCATTTCTGCTACCACTCCACAGCCTGGGGATGAGGATTCTTTCCCCCTACTCCATCCCCTGAGGTTTCCTGAGCACACTTGTGCTGTGCACTGAGACAAGCATTTGGCCTAGAAGTCACATAGAGTGAAATGCTGGCCCCAGTGAAGTCAATAGGAGTTTTGCCACTGATTTCAATTGGGTCAGGATTTCACCCCTAAAATCAGAACATTGTTTAAGAAAACCCCTTACTATTAGACATGCAACAAGTGTGCAAAATATTACCAGTTACAGGTGCTGAGGATTCTGCCTCAGGACTTGTATGTGGTACTCCGTTTCTGCAGAACCCTTCTTCCCCTCTTCAGTGGAGACAAAGTGCATTAGGGCAAAAGTCACCACCCACCCAGTGCTCTCTGCTAGTCCAGCCATGCAGCAGCATTGATGGTGCCTTTTCAGAAGGCATTTGCAAGAGAAAAGGGCTTTAATAGCAGCCATTGAGAAAAAAAATCGTTAAACCAGTTGTCCAAATGAAAAAAAGGCCAATAATTGAATGCAAAGGCCACCCCATGACAGAACTTGGAAAGGAAGCAGTAGCAGTTATCTTGGAAAGAAAAGGAGCTTGATTTGTTCCTCATTCACTCTGTTTTTACACCAGGTATAACCACATTGCTTTCTGTGACCTGGCTCCTGCTTTACACTGGCATGTGTGGAAGGAGAATCAGGCCTGACAGTTCCTTTTGCCTCCCTCCCCCTTTCGCCTGTTGTCATCATTTAAAATATTTTTGGGGATTTTACGACCGTTTCCCCTTAGATGTGTGTCGCCGGCTTTTCCCTTTGTATTTACAACTTCATAATTTCGGAATCCGTCACAATCAGTGCTAAAGGAGCGTAGCTGGGAGTAATGAAATAATGTGAAGACCATGCTGCAACGTGGAGACAGCCTGCATTTCTCTTGGCAGATGCAGAGTGAATAATATTTAGGGATGTGTGTTTATAAATCAGCGCACCCTTTAATTAAGCAAAACATTTTACTAAAAAAGAATGAATTAGCAATTCATGGCACACGGCCTGGTCTATTATCAAAGCGCTTGTACACGATAAAGCACAATTGCTTGTGTGTCTTTAGAGCTAATTATCAGCCACTTGTTTTATTTTTATTTCAGAGCTCCTTGCAAAGCAACAAGATAAAGATCTACATTTAGGAGCACTGGGCTGGTGCCTTTTTTTTGGTCTCTCTTTCACGATTGTGCAATTTGCCATTAGCAGGGCCTGGGAAGGAGGGATGCTTATGCAGCCACTGCCATGGAAATGAGTGGAGATACAGGCTCTCAGGACTTGATCCACAGCCCACTGAAATCAATGCAGCAGCTCCCATTAGGGTGACCAGAGAGCAAGTGTGAAAAATCGGGACAGGAGGTGGGGGGGTAATAGGAGCCTATATAAGAAAAAGATCCAAAAATCAGGACTGTCCTTATAAAATCGGGACTTCTGGTCACCCTAGCTCCCATGAACTGCAATGGGCCTTGGCTCAGGTCCAAATTCAGGGCTGGAATGGGAAGGGCCACATTGTGGTGCACTCCTGGGTGGTAGAAACACACGGAGACGATTGTGGCCCAGCACATGTACAGACCACGTTTTGACTGGGGACAGGAGGCTCTGCTCCCTCCTAGCCCCCACATGGACACAAGCTGCCTAGGGAAGCGATGAGAGGAGGGTAGGCCCAGCCCCAGCTCTACAGCCACACATAAACCAGACAGCAGAGCTGGCCAAGTGCCGTGGGCTCTCATGCTATATCCTCTCCATGGCAGTGAGGCTGCTGGAACTCTCTGGAACAAGTCTGGCTGAGTCCAGGGATCCTGCTGTAGCACTGCCCATCTGCATCCATTCAGATTGCTTGAGGGTGCCAATGCTTCAATCTAGCCGGGCTCCACACTGGATTAAAGGTGGATCAGACGAGCTGGGATCTGTGCTCTGAAGAGTCCCCTGCAAATTTCTAGCTGCCACTTTGCAGGATTGGGGGTCTCACATTTTTGTTCAACTGGGCCATGTTTATTCTTAATCAATTCTGAGAAGTGGAACTCCTTCCCCTTGGAGCCATTTCCTCATACACGTTGTGGGTGCCAAGGCACACTCAGCATTTTCCCCCTCCACAGTGGTTGTATTTCCACAGCTATCTAGATTAGTTTATTACCCCATGAAAGGAATAGGTAGATGGTCTAAAGCCAGGTCCCAGTGGGCAAGGTCCAACTCCTTAAACCATCACCATGACTGTCATGGATAGACACCCTTGTTGGCCCCCTCTGCAAAGAGGCTGAGGATGACCAGGAAGCTTGGAAGCAAGATATGATTTAATGGTGCTCCCTGTATTAAGCTAGCTAATGTATTTTAATAATTGGGGTCCAGCCTCATCAGGAACTTTGGCCATAACTGCAATTTGCTTTCTGTCTTTTGATCTAGCAAAGCACACATGCATGTGCATTACTTTAAGCACAGGCTAAGTGCTGTGCTGTACTGGGCTCACAATGCATAAATAAGGGAATCTAGAAAAGAAGCACATCTCAACTTAGCTTTGAAGAATAGAGGTCTAAACAATATCTAATTGTTTAGGACTAACATGATAAACATGCTATGAGAACAAGAATAGAACAATTTGCTTGAGCTGAGCAAACTTTGGAAGAGTGAAAATTGTTGGATGAGGTAGGGAGAAACAAAGGAAAAGGGACAGGAAGGAAGAGAGAGAGGGAAGGTCTGGTGGGGTTTGGGCGCTAACCTGAGATGTGGGAGATTGGCACTCAGTTTTCTACTCTGCTACAGACTTTCTATCTGACCTTGAGCAAGTCATATAGCCTCTCTGTGCCTCAATTCCACATCTGTACAATGGGGATAATTGCACTGTCCTACTTCACAACACCGGTGTTGTGAGAACAAATACATTAAAGATGGCAAACTGGTCAGATGCTATGATCATAGGGGACATATAAATAATCTAGACAGGAGAGACCAGGTTGGTAAGGGTGTCTTCCTAGTCTCTTGCTTGAAGCTCTCTTCTAATGGACATGGCCAGAGATACAGGAGAATCATAGAATCATAGAATATCAGGGTTGGAAGGGACTTCAGGAGGTCATCTAGTCCTACCCCCTGGTCAAAGCAGGACCAATCCCCAACTAAATCATCCCAGCCAGAGCTCTGTCAAGCCTGACCTTAAAAACCTCTAAGGAAGGAGATTCCACGACCTCCCTAGGTAACCCATTCCAGAGGAGGGTCACTCTCCTCTTCTTTGACTGTTGGTAAAGAGCACGGAGATGTTACTTGCTCCCTAAGAAACACAGGAGACATGGTTATTTTGGCTCGGGGTGCATGACTATACATTAAACAAATATTTATGTTTCTTGGGCATGTGCCAAAAGAAGAGTTTAAACACACCACACTGGCACAAGAGGCAGGACTATGAGGAATGTCATTCTGATGCAGATGGTCTTCCCATTTGCTTCCTTGGTTAGAGATCAGTTTGACAAATTTGTCACTCAAAAAGCTTGTATAGTGTTCCATAAACTTATCGCTTGTGGCCTACTAGGAGCTAGTTGGAGGTGTTTCGATGCCTGGAATTGTGCATTCATCTTTAATGAGGTTGTATTCATATTGTTTTCTTTGTCAAAGGAGTCTTGGGAATTCCATGCTGTAGAACATATTGTCATTTAAAAATTGCATCTGGCCACTAAAATGTCACTCTGATCTGGTAATAGGCACAGATTAGCAAGTGCAGGTTGTGTGGCCTGGGGCAGCTAATGCACAGCAATTACCTTGCTGAAAAAAGAGGCAGTTCAAGTTAAAAATCAGCAGCAGAACTGTGCATTGTGAAAAGCTCCCATGGAAACAGATGGTATCTAAGGAGAGATGACTGATTCAGTGGGCTAGAATATCCTGGGACATCACAGGACACAAATATGGCCAGAGGCAAAGGTCAGATGTTTGCTCCTCAGTCAAGTGTTTTGAACAAGTGCGTGGCCAGGGACAAACTTTCAAATCTGGGAATGAAACCATGATATATATCATTTGCAAGATACTTATATACTAAAAGGGTGGCCTATGCATCACTATAAGCAATAGACATTCCTTAGTGCAATTTCATACACATAATAAGTCCTCATTTCCATTAAGTAGATAGTTATGTGGTAGAAGTCCTAGTGTAAATTCTTTCTAATTATTAGTGTAGTCTAATTATTGACTAGTCAGTAGATTCGGCATCTGGATTTACTGAGCTTAAATCAATAAGGTACCTAAGGAGCCTTGTGTTGACAAAGACTATTTAATTGTTAGATTTAGAAATACTTTGTCAACAATTCTGGTATGGCTGTCAACAAATGCATGTTTTTTGTTCTTCCCTAATCTGATGGCTTGTTTCTTTACTCTCCCTTGGCAGTGACAAAGAATAAGGATATGAAAATCGAACTCACCCACCTCTGAAGCATGCTACTAAACATTCTAGCAGGAACTCAGCACATAATCCTGAGATTGTTGTATGAGAAAATGCATAGATTCATAGATTCCAAGGCCAGAAGGTAACATTGTGATCAACTAGTCTGACCTCCTGTATAACACAGGCCAGAGAACTTCCCCAAAATAATTCATAGAGCAGATCTTTTTAGAAACAAATATCCAATTTTGATCTTAAAGTTGTTAGTGATGGACCACTGAGGTGAATGGAGGGAGCAGTGCTGTACACTGCACTAGCTCAGGGACTCTGCTTGTGCATGCCTGTCACCGGGCACCTTACTCACGGCTAGGGACTCATTCTTGCGGCCCAGGGCTGCCCAGAGGATTCAGGGGGTGTGGGGCAAAGCGGGGGAGCTGCGGTGCTTGTACTCACCCGGCGGCGGTCTGGGTGTTTGGTGGCATTTCGGCGGCGGGGGGGGGGGGAGGGGGAGCCTTCAGTCGCTCCGCGTCTTCGGCAGCACTGAAGGACCCGCCGGCAAAATGCCGCCGAAGACCCGGGGCAACTGAAGGGCCCCCCCACCGCCGAAATGCCGCCAAAGACCCGGACCGCCGCTGGGCCAGTGCTTGCAGGGCCCCTGCGGGGTTCGGGGCCTGGGGCAAATTGTCCCAATTGCCCTTCCCCCCCCCCCCCCCCCCCCCCGGCAGCCCTGTTGTGGCCACGCTTGGGGATTAGCTCCACTCAGGCCTGACACTCCCTTCTGCTGTGTGCTGCACACCTTGCTATCTCTCTAACACTCCCTGAAACTCAGGATGCTCTGTCTTCGTGGCTTGGCCCTCTGGCCAGATCACTATAGTCTTCCCCTTCTAGGGTATCAAAGTCTTTCCATACCAACGATCTCAGGCAGTCTTCTCATGCACTGCCCAAATGGTGCCACATCCCCAGCGGCTGGTAGGGGAACCCGGACTCACCCTCTACTCCAGGTTCCAGTCCAAGGACCCTCTACATGGCAACTGGGCTTTCCCTTGGACTTTGTTACTCTTTCCCTGGACTCCTTCATACAGCTTCTGCCCCTCAGTGTACCAACTCAAACTCCCTCCTCCCAGGGAGTCACTACAGACTACTGAACCCTGTAGCCTCAAACACACCTCCTTACTCCCAGGCAGTGACAGTAGCCTACTTCCCTGCAGCCCCTTTCTGTTGCCAGCTTCCTGGCTTTATCCTAGCCCTGCCTGTTGCTTCTCAGCTGGGCGCCGTCATCATTCAGGGGATTACTTAGGCCACCTAATTCCCCTCAGCCGTGGCCTAGCTGGCTAACTGGCCCCTTCTCAGCCTCATTGACCCCTTCCAGGCTGGTGTGGGGGTAAACACCCCATCACAGTGTCCTTTGCACTCTTCTCCCATGCAAGGGTCTGTCACAATCTGGCCTGGTTGTGAAGTTCTGCTGCCATATGTTCTGTATATGAAATCTTTGTATTTTAGGCTGGGTTGCATGATTTTAAATGAACAAGGAATGCAAACATTTTACAGTAACACAATAGGCAGCTTGTGAATTCATATCCCAGATCTTTGGGCATTCAATGCCATCTTGACTCCCCTCTCTCTCTCTCTCTCTGTATTCTGCCTCCGTATAGATCACAGGAAATGTGTTACCACAAGCATATATTGCGACACACTTGCAGTACCATTCTCTGTAGCATATTCCATATCATCTTCCTGCTGATGGCTTTTCTTCACACACATACACACGCCTTATTGTTAGTGCAATATACCCATTCCCATAAAGGCATTCTAAGGAGAGACGGAATTGGAATGAAATAGCCAGGTGCAAGATAAAAAGGGGAAAGAGAGGTTATGTGGTAGATATAATAGACTTCAAAAGAAGACAGGTTTCAAAGAATAGCAGCTTTATACCAAGGGTAAAATAGCACAAACAGCCTTGCTGAGAGGCAGCTGATTGTACTTGGAATATTTATAAGAATTTATGTTCTGTGCAGGTTATTTATCTAACCACTGTAATTTGCTCTGAAAATATAAACAATTGCAAGATGGCTTTGGAGAGGACTTTTCTGTTTTCTGTGTGCTTTGGGTGGTTTTTTTTTTTTTTTTGGCCAGATAAGAGGCATCATTGGCAATATTACAGATTTCCTTTTTTGAGATGAATACAGGGTAAACCATGTCACAGACTGTAGCTACTGCACAAACCTCTGCAGTGTCTGCTTGGAGTGCAACTTCGTTAGGGGAACCATACAGCTGAAAACAGCATCTTCTAATAGATCCCCACTCCTGAGTTATCAGTCAATGTTTGTCACCAAGGATAAGTGAAGGCTGAAGTGATAAGAAGGAGAAAATCTTAAACAGCAGAGGTAGATCAGAAAAGTCAAATAACAAGGGCAGATGGAAATACATATCATGAGTGGGGAAAGAATGGTCAAGAGAATAAAATGTCTACGGAGGGTGAAATTCACCCCTGTGCAGAGGGCGATCATGAGGTCTATGCAGCACTTAAGTCCCACTTACTTGAATGCTATCTTGAGTGCATAGACTTTGTGTTGGCCCTTGGCCTAGGGTGAATTTAATTGGAGTGCTCAGTGCAAGAAGAAGGTGATTGGTATTTGCAGTCATACCAACCTCAAACATCATGAGTCCATCTCCAAAAATAATGGTAAGATTTAAAAATAAAAAAACCCTATATTTTATTTGTTTTTCTCTGCAACCACAAAAGGCCAGAAATGTATTTTATTTTTAAATGAAGATTGACATCGCCACAAAATAACATAACTCCAAGAGGTGGGGATTCACAAAAACCACCAGATATCTTGGGAAACTTGTGAGAGTTGGCAACACTGCGGTACCCAAGCTCATTATTCAAGCTTTATGCAAGTGACGAGGTGCAGGGCTAAGGGAATAGTTCATGCCTTTCTACCTCAGGCACTAGACAGGATAGCGCTGGAAACGTGTCATTCATTTTCAGTGGAGAATGTTGGTACTGTGTCATCATGATGATGACGACAATCGGACAAAGAGATGCAAGATTTTGTCTTGAGATCCAGCTTCCTTTTCATTTCCATGGCAATACAGGAAAACTTTTGATCACTCACAGACATTTCAATATGCATCAACAAAGCTTTTGCCAGGGCGACAGCCAACTGACAGCTATGTTAGTAAGTTTGATTGGAACCTTCTGTTGTTTTTTTTCTGTTCCATCGCAAATCATGCAGCCTGAGGAAGTTGGGGCGGGGTGGGGGGGAAGAAATCCTACTTAAGGCAGTTCAAGTGAAATGTCAGTAGTTGAGAGAATATGTTTAATTCTTACTAAATTCACATCAGCATCTTTAGCTGACTGCAAGGCAAGGAAGTTCAAACCCCTTGAGGTAGTGAGTTCTAAAATAATTCACTGCTGCAGCACTTTGATGTCAGAAGTTCTTACTCATAAATATTTCTACTCATCTGTCTCTGTAACAGCTCCCTCACTCCCTTGTTCTTGCTCTCTGGGGTAGGAACAATCTTTTAGTACTCATTTGTACAGCACCTAGCACAATGGGGCCCTGATCCTTGTTCTGGGTCTCCAGGAGAAATATCGACAATAACAATCATGACCCAGCTCCAGTGGTATGCAGAATGGATGTAGTTTCCTGCATTCCTGTTGGGCCCGGTCTACTGCTAGAAATGGGCATTCATGATCACCAGGCCTCTGGCAAAGGTTTCTCCCCAAATGGCCTGCAAAAAGACCCCCACTTTCTGGGGAAGCTGCTGCTGGACAAAGAGGGGAGATACAGAAATATCACAGTGTATGTTGAAGAGGGTGTAATAAAAAAAAATAATAATGAGTGTTTCCAACTCCTTTTATCCAAGGCACTTTATCAGCATTGATTAAGTTTCACAAGACCTTCTGAGGTATCTAAATGTCCTCATCCCCCATCTACAGATGGAGAAACTGAGGCAGCCATGAGTAAAATGAGCAATAAGGTTAAAGCCAGGGACAGAACCCAGAAGTTCTAGCCCTCTGTTTGCCAGCCTAACCCATAGAAAGCATTCCCTCCATACCAGTTTACCACCCTCAAAACTTTTGTACAGTCTAGGCAGCAGTAGAGCCAAAGGCGCTGGTTAGTGTCCCTCATGCGCATGGAGCATCGTCTCAGTCATGACAGTAATGGAAATGCAAAGGGAACAGTGACTTTTGTTAGCAAAAGCCCCTAAATGTCCTGAATTGGAGCAGTTTGAGTAAGCGCCTGTCATGAGGATGAGCTTCTTGTTCTCTGTCAGATTAAATAGCCAGCCACAATACTCCTGGGTGACGTCTTCATTGGTTTCTTCAGACAGAGATCCCACTAATGGTTAACACACCAGTACGGGCATTCCAGTTCGCTCAACTGGAAGAAAGCCTCAGCCTGTCCGCCTCATTACGTAGCAGCTGTGACAATGTTTGAAAGCTGGACTGACAGGTCTCTAACTCAGATACACATTCATGTCAGCTCTTGTAAAGTTTGCACACCAGGGGACCTTTCTTTATGCAGATGATTCTTTATAGGCATGCATCCTCTTGCTTGCAGACTCCTGCCAATATAAGGAGAATGTATTTTATTCATCAGTTATGATTTCTTTCTTCTCCCTTCCTTGTGCTTTATTGCCACTGACAATTTTCAGTAAATGCAATAGGCTAATTTAAAATATCAGATGCAGCTGCAAACTATGTGCATGCATACATACAGTTAATTGTACATGCATAACATGAATATATGCATACTCACAAGCATGTGGATGTATGCGTAGTTCCCTGTTTGTGCATAGAAGTAAGCATATTTTCTGAGTGCCTGAAAGTCCTGATCTATGAAAAGTCAAGGCTCAGAGCTAGATTTTCAAATGAGTTGTGTATGAGTTTTCATACCCAATTGCCTAACTTGCACACACACTTCCTCCAATTATACGCACAATTCAAGGAGCTGCTTAGAGAAAATGAGCCTCGTTGTCTATTTGCTTTAGCAGCTATCTAAACTGTGCAATCACTCATGCAAACTAGGCATGCATTTGCATTTATATTTTGTATGTGCATGTATATGCTGGACTCATTTGAAAATCTAGCACTCCAAAACTGTTGGAGACACTGGCATTGTTCTGTAGGGAGTGGAAGAGGCACATCCTACAGACAGGCCATGTCTATCCTATGAGGACTATAGCAACATAGCTACAATGGCATAGCTATGCCAATGTAACTCTTTATGTAGACACAGCCTACACCATTGGAAGGTGTTTTTCTGTCGCTGTAGAAACACCACCTCCTGAATGATGGTAGCTGGGTTGATAGAAGCATTCTTCCATTGACCTAGCCACCTCTGCGTTTGGTTATTCAAAACCAAAACTGCTTCTGGTTTTGCCCCTTCCCAGAAAATATCTCGACACCAACACAGCAATGCTCTCTGCAGCAGTGTTTTAGAAAATGGTACAACCATTTCAAGAAGAGGGACTAGCTGGTTTCAAGAATTGGTAACGTGATACAAAACCTCTCATCTCCTGAGAGAGCCAGTGGGAGCCAAGTGATAAAAGACAGTGATATGCACAGTTCAAGCAGAAAAAGGGAGGTACCCTCTAAGTCCAGTCCAGAATGGTAATGACTGAAAACAAAGTTTTCTTATATTCACATATATTTATATAGTATAGGGGGAGCTGACAGCACCACCTAATGTTAAGGTTATTTAACACTTTCCATCAAAAGACCCCGTTTTCAGTTGCTTATAGTCTTGAAAAGTGTGCAGTAAATTAGGCCACACAATGAGAATAAAACAATACTGAATAGCTGCTCACAATCAGTGAGTCCCATCCATCCTGCAAATGAGGCAGGGGGCCTGTGTAAAAAAATAGTACGTAATTAAAAACTGTATCCTAATGCATACACACAAGAGCAACCTTAAGTCTAGTGTTTCCTAACTTTTGAGTGCTTCCCTTGGAAACTGAACACTTTTTTTTTTGCAATTCCTATACAATGTCCACTTGTTATACCAGCCTTCTTTTACCTTTGTGAGATGAAACCTGGGTGGTTTCAGTCCAGTTCCTAGTGTCCGCAACACATAATTGGCAGTAACTCTATTAGTAACTCTGCCCACCCGTCTCAGCAATGAGACCAGCGACTAGATGGGCATGGAGACCCCAGCACAATATTTCCCCGAGGAATGGTCCCACTAGAGCAGTGTTGGGGCACACTGCTGGTGGGCAGCATGGGAGAAGCCTGCAGCTCTGTTGCTCTTGCTGTACCTGTTCTGTGGATAAATAGCACACATTAGTGTATCGAGCTCTCAGTGCAGCACGAAAACCCAGTGTATCCAATAAATCACCTGACACACAAATGCCGATATAGCCTGCCAAGTCATTTTAACTCCAGTTGGTGGGGGTTTTTTTTTTTGGATCTATATATTTGAACTATTAAAAATAAAGTTGTTTTCTAACTACAGCTTCCATGTGTCACCAGTTCACCAAGCACCAGGAGAGATGGCGGATGCTTGGCTCAGGAGGGAGTGTGTATAACCAACTGGCATTGCAGGAGAGGAAACACAGCAATTGACTTTGGTCTGATTCTCCTCCTCCTTTAACGTGTGTTGACAGGCAGAGGGCCGGGGGGGAGCCAAGCGATGAAAGATAGTGATACATAGCTCAAGCACAAAAAGGGAGGTACTCCCTCTGTCCTGTCAGCAGCTTGTGGGGAGCAGCAGTAGTTTTATTGTGTCTCACTGTGGCTGGCCTTTTTAATCCAGCCCAGCAGCAATCATCACCTGTTGAGTTATTCTAATAGCTGATGAGAGGTTCCTTATGTGGATTTATCAGTGGTAGCAAATGCAGCAGGGAGTGAACCAGAATTGTAGGCTCAGATCCCAAACAGACTCAAGATCCCTTTTACAGGTAATGAGAGTTTCTCCGCTGAGTAAGGACTTCAGGATTGGCCTCCTAGAAATGTATGGACATTGATGATACTACAGGAGCTGGTATGATAAATGTGCTTCTTAAAAAGCTGGAAGATACGGGAATTGCGAAAGCTAACATGAGAGGTCAGGGCTACGATAATGGTGCCAACATGAGAGGAAAGAACAGAGGAGTGCAGACACGGATCCGAGAGTTAAACCCTCGAGCTTTTTTGTCCCATGCAGTTCTCATTCATTGAACTTGGTGGTCAGTGATGCAGCATCACCTTCTATTGAGGCTGCTGAATTTTTTTATGTAATTCAAAGCATCTATGTACTTTTCTCTGTATCGACCCATCGATGGCAAATTTTGAAGCAACATCTGGGAACATCCTCTCTGACACTGAAACCACTGAGTGCTACATGATGGGAAAGTTGAGTGGAGGCGATAAAGCAGGGGTTGGCAACGTTCGGCACGCGGCTCGCCAGGGTAAGCACCCTGGCGGGCTGGGACAGTTTTATTTACCTGCTGACGCGGCAGGTTCGGCCGATTGCGGCCCCCACTGTCCGCGGTTCGCTGTCCCGGGCCAATGGGAGCTGTGAGAAGTGGTGCGAGCGAGCGATGTGCTGGCCGCGGCTTCTCGCCGCTCCCATTGGCCTGGGACGGCAAACTGCGGCCAGTGGGGGCCGCGATCGGCCGAACCTGCTGTGTCAGCAGGTAAATAAAACTGGCCCGGCCCACCAGGGTGCTTACCCTGGCGAGCCGCGTGCTGAACGTTGCTGACCCCTGCGATAAAGCCTATCAAACACCAAATTGGGAAGATAGATGATGCCATAGTTGCCATTATGGAGGATAATGCTATGACAGGAACGGTTTGTGGGAGAACAATGACAGAGGGAAATGGAATCACCAGAAATGTACATAATTTCAAATTTCTGTGTGGCTTAGTTTTGTGGCATGACATACTGTTTGACATAAATGTTGTAAGTAAGAGACTCCAAGGTGTTGACCTTGATATATCTGGAGCAATGGAACAACTGGACAAAGCAAAGCCATACCTACAATCTTACCGGTCAGATGAAGGATTTCAAAATGTTCTGAAGAGTGCACAGAAGTTGGCAGAGGAACTTCACACTGAAGCTATTTTCCCAGCCATTCAAGAATACAAGAGTCACCAAAGAGGAAGACATTTTGATTCTGAGGCACGGGATAATCCCAGAAGAGACCCCAAACAACAATTCAAAGTTGAATTATTTAACCAAATGCTAGATTGTGCAATACAGTCAGTTGAACGTTTCATGCAGCTCAAGGAATACAGCAGTATATTTGGGATGTTGTAGGATATTCCAAAACTCCTCACTATACCTGAAGAAGATCTACACCAGCAATGCAGGGCACTAGAGACAGTGTTGACACATGATAACATGTGCAATATTGATATGAGTGATTTAGGTGATGAACTGAAAGCCCTTTCAAGATACATTTCAGCAGGATCAACTCCAAAGGCTGTTCTGGAATATATGCGCACAAATAAGATGACCACGCTCTTTCCAAATGCTTTTGTTGCTCTGCACATACTTCTAACACTTCCTGTAACAGTTGCCAGTGGAGAATGCAGTTTCTCCAAGCTGAAGCTAATAAAAACACGTCTACGCTCCACAATGACACACGGGAGGCTGGTTGACCTTGCAACATCTCAATAGAGCATGAACTGGCCCAGGCTGTGGACCTTCAGCAGGAAGCAGTTCAAATCTTTGCAACCAAGAAGGCACGGAAAGCACCACTTTGATTATTCAAACAGATAAAAATGCCAGTGTTTACTATACAGACAAGAAAAGTTACATTTGCTGTTCAGGCATTTGAAAGTTAAGTGTTAGAAAGCTGGCTAGATCGTCGGGCTCAACGGGTAGTGATCAATGGCTCCATGTCTAGTTGGCAGCCGGTTTCAAGTGGAGTGCCCCAAGGGTCGGTCCTGGGGCCGGTTTTGTTTAATATCTTTATTAATGATCTGGAGGATGGTGTGGACTGCACTCTCAGCAAGTTTGCAGATGACACTAAACTAGGAGGCGTGGTAGATACACTAGAGGGTAGGGATCGGATACAGAGGGACCTAGACAAATTAGAGGATTGGGCAGAAAAAAACCTGATGAGGTTCAACAAGGACAAGTGCAGAGTCCTGCACTTAGGACGGAAGAATCCCATGCACTGCTACAGACTAGGGACCGAATGGCTAGGTAGCAGTTCTGCTGAAAAGGACCTAGGGGTCACAGTGGACGAGAAGCTGGATATGAGTCAACAGTGTGCTCTTGTTGCCAAGAAGGCTAACGGCATTTTGGGCTGTATAAGTAGGGGCATTGCCAGCAGATCGAGGAACGTGATCATTCCCCTTTATTCGACATTGGTGAGGCCTCATCTGGAATACTGTGTCCAGTTTTGGGCCCCACACTACAAGAAGGATGTGGAAAAATTGGAAAGAGTCCAGCGGAGGGCAACAAAAATGATTAGGGGTCTGGAGCACATGACTTATGAGGAGAGGCTGAGAGAACTGGGATTGTTTAGTCTCCAGAAGAGAAGAATGAGGGGGGATTTGATAGCAGCCTTCAACTACCTGAAGGGGGGTTCCAAAGAGGATGGAGCTCGGCTGTTCTCAGTGGTGGCAGATGACAGAACAAGGAGCAATGGTCTCAAGTTGCGGTGGGGGAGGTCCAGGTTGGATATCAGGAAAAACTATTTCACTAGGAGGGTGGTGAAACACTGGAATGCGTTACCTAGGGAGGTGGTGGAGTCTCCTTCCTTGGAGGTTTTTAAGGCCCGGCTTGACAAAGCCCTGGCTGGGATGATTTAGCTGGGAATTGGTCCTGCTTTGAGCAGGGGGTTGGACTAGATGACCTCTTGAGGTCCCTTCCAACTCTGATATTCTATGATTCTATGATTCTATGTTACTTAAAATGTTCGAACAAGGCATTTTAAGTTGTTAGTTCTCCTTTATTGGGGTAGGTAGCAGAGCAGTACCATGAGAGGAGTAGAACAGGAAGAAGGCAGAATTGAGACCTTTCAAAGTTTTGGCCCAAGCAAGGGGGCATGGGGGCATCATTTGAGCTCCCCGCCTCAGGTGCCAAAATGTTGTGGGCCGGCCCTGACTGGATCAGTGGTTCTCAACAAGGACTCCGGGGCCCCTGCAGGGCCGTGAGCAGGTTTCAGAGGGTCCGCCAAGCAGGACCAGTGTTAGACTCGCTGGGGCCCAGGGCAGAAAGCCTAAGCCCTGCTGAGCAGGGCTGAAGCCCGAGGTCCTGAGCCCACCAGCTGGGGCTGAAGCAGAAGCTTGAGCAACTTAGCTTCATGGGGCGCCCTGTGGTGTGAGGCCCTGGACAATTGCCTTGCTTGCTATCCCTTAACACCAGCCCTGGCTTTTATATGCAGAAAACAGTTGTGGCACTTGTTGGCCATGGAGTTTCTATAGCATGGGGTGCAGGTGGGGGTGGGGGGTATGGGGGGCTCAGAAAGAAAAAGGTTGAGAATCCCTGAACTGGATGATCTAACAGGTGTTTCCTACCCTTAACTTCTCTTCCCAGTCAAAAAAAATGTTCAGGTGAAGTTTGATTGAGAAGACATGCTGGTAATTTAAGGGTACAAATCCTTATAAGAACATTGGAGCAATAAAAAACAACTATGAACAAAGCCAGGAAATTTAGAGTTAAGGTTAAACTTAAAAGACATTTGAAAGTATGGAATATATGCATGGAGGACCAGAGCTAAGGATGCTGTGGCTGGCAGCCTGTTCTATGAAATGCAGTGTTGGTCCACTGCTACCTCTTTAGAAGTACAGCTGATAGAATTATTTTTAAAATGGGGGGGATTGTTGTTGAAAAAATGGCCTGTTGTGGAAAATGAAAGATTTCATGTGGTTGGGGTCAAACACCCGCAATTCCCTCTGATATAACCCACAGTCTGCCATTCTCTCACCCCATTTCCAAATACCCTGTTGACAGCATGGATAAGGCACAGAGGAAGGATGACAGAAAAACTTAATACAAACCTCTTGGCGCCTGGGGTTTTTGAAGACAGATATGAAGGCCTCAGTACTTCAGTGAGCCACTGAAAGGGAGCTAAAGAACTGAGCAACAAGACACAACAGTACAGCTTCCCCCACAAACCCTAGCCAGTCATTGCCTCCTTTCCATGCACCCAACATAGTGCTGGCCTACCATCCATTTCCAAAGGTCACATGTTGCCAGGGAATTACAACACAAGCTATCCTTATCCTCTCCACTCTAAACTCTCCCTTCTAGGTCCCCACTATCAGAATTGAGCTCCTAGCCATCTGTCTGCTGAGGAATTTCTGATGCAACCAGCAATGTAGTAGCCATTTAGCTTCCTACACCAGCGTTTCTCAAACTGGGATCCGCGTGGGGGGTGGTGGACTCCAGGGATCCACCAGCCCCGCTGATCAACTCCTTCCCCTCCCTCCATCAACCCCTCCTCCTCCTCCCCAGTGCCTCCTGCATACCACGGAACAGCTGTTCAGCAGCATCAGGAGGTGCTGGGAAGGAGGGGGAGGAGTGGGGATGGGGCACGCTCGGGGGAGGGGGTGGAAAGAGGCAGGCAAGAGGAGGAGCAGGGATGGAGTGGGGGCAGGAAGAGGCGGGGCAGGGTTCGGGCCTTGGGGGAAGAGGTGGAGTGGGGGCAGGGCCTGGGGTGCGCAGAGAGCTTGGGGGTCTGTGAAAAAATCTAAATCAAAATAGGGGTTCTTGGGTTGTTAAAGTTTGAGAACCGCTGCCCTATACATTTCCCCTACCTGCTCCCCATTGCTCCTTTCAGGTTTCCCCCCAGGCATTGCTAGCTCAGTGAAAGGCATGACTTAACATAGGGCCTGTGGCTGCTCAGGGGAGTGGAAAGGGGATGGCTGGAAATATACAACAGGCTACATTGTGCTAATTTCATTGAACAATGTGCAACTGATTTTGTAGGAGCAATATCTGAGAACAGATTTCAACAATTGCTTATGTGATGATTTTGTTAACAAAGCAAAGGACATGCACTGGGAAGCTTATTGATTCTATCTGTTGGGCATAGTTTGCTTCCTAGAATTCTGAGTTAATGATGGGCCAGGACCGAAATACCAATTTACCTAACAGCTGGCTGTATAATGCAGCCATTCGGCATGAAGAGAAGTGCAGCTGACCTGTATGGAAAACTCAGATAATTGCCCTCAAAATGATAGTCCAGGATTTTATGGACAGTGTAGATTTTCTGATCTACATTCAGCTGCATTAACACACCAATGATGGGCTTGGGGGAGGAAGAGGAGGCAAGGACAGAGGATGTGAAGGCTTCTTCACTGTGCTGTGCACTTCCTCAACTGAGCCCCACCCTGCATAATGACTCTGTGGAAACAACTGACATATGGCATGTTCCACAGATGGATCGGCATCTGGACATAGAAATCCAGGGACATCTGGTGCATTGGTGCTTTACCTGACCTGTTCTAAGTGGCCAGCAACCAGATCTCTGGGGTATGTACCCTCGTGGTTCTCCCCTGCAGTGAAACAGAGCAGTCCAGACAATGGCCAGCTGTTAACTCCCTTGTTCCTATGACTGTTGAAGACAGGCAGTGGAAACAAAAGGGGGTTTGCTATGCAAGAGCATGTAACTATTTCAACTGTCCACATGTTGACTGGATACATGTCACCTCAGGACAGGATGCAGAGCTAACATTTTTAGACACCATTAATGACTACTTCTTGGAGCGCTAGTCCTGGAACCCACAAAGGGAGAAGCAATTCTTGATTTAGTCCTAAGTAGTGCTTGCTCAGGATCTGGTCCAAGAGGTGAATATAACTGAACCACTTGGTAATAGTGACCATACTGTAATTACATTTAACCTCCTTGTGTGTGTGGGTGGTGGTGGGGATACCAAAGAAACACCACAGTAGCATTTTAACTTCAAAAAGATGAACTACACAAAAATGAGGAAGCTAGTTAAATGGAAATTAAAAGGAATAGTCACAAGAGTGAAATGCCTGCAAACCTCATGGAGATTATTTAAAAACACCGTGATAGAGGCTCAAACTTAATATATCCCCAATTAAAAAAAAAAAAAAAAAAAAAAACAGCAAGAAAGCCAAAACAAATGCCACATGGCTAAAAAGCAGCGTAAAAAGAGGTGGTTGGAGGCAAAAAGGCATCCTTTAAAAAATGGAAGTCAAATCCTACTGAGAAAAATAGGAAGTAAACTCTGGCAAGTCAAATGTAAAAGCATAATTAGGCAGGCCAAGAAGGAATTTGAACAATAACTAGCTAAAGACACAACACCTAACAGCATTTTTAAAAATATATCAGCAGCAAGAAGCCTGCCAAACAATCAGTGGGGCCCTGGATGATTAAGGTGCTAAAGGATGCACCTACAGTATGTCCAGAGCTAGCCCAATTCATTTCATTTGTGATCTGGGCAGGATTTGAACTAATTTCCACTAGCCTTTCATCCCCGTGTGCACTGCAACAGCCCATCAGCCAGCCAGCCCCCTCCCCACTCCCCGTGTTGTCTTCTGATGCTGTGGTAATTTCAGCCTTAATGTATTAAAAATATAATTTTTCATGAGCCATTTCCCAGCTGTCATTGTGATCCTATCACAGCAGGAGGCTCAGCAGTGTAATCACATCTCGGCTGCCTCTCAACATGAGGCCAGGAGAGTTGCAGCCGCTTAGCTTTATTATGTTGAGCATTTGGACTAAGTTATTTAAAGCTTGTGTGAGGTGGCCTCTGATTAGAGAGCTGCTTCGGCGTTTGATCTAGAAAACGATGCTATCATGCTAAAGGTCTCCCAACTGAGTCGGAATTACCCTGCCATATTCTTCACATTACTGTTGATTACAGAATAGGCCCAAGGCCTGGAGATAACCGGAACCAGCTCTGAACTGGAGCTTCCCACGGCCGGGGGGAGGCAATTTGAGCTCGTCTGGAAGAGGGGTACGTGATCATGGGCGGTGGGTAGAAGATGCTGGGAAGGCTAAGCGTCCCCAAATGGGGCAAGAAATGCCGGATGTGGAACACCTCCCTTGGAGGCACCCCGGCTCGCCACCTTTGAAGTGCTGCTGCTGAAAGCACCCGATAAGTGGGGGGAAGGGAGGGGCACTGGCTCCTGGACCGTGGCTCTGCCCCTGCTCTGCCCTAAGGCCTTGCCCCCACTCAGCCTCTTCCCTCGTGGTCCCGCCAGTGCTGCTCCTCTTCCTCCTCACCCCCCTGCCCACCACTTGCCCCCTCTGCTCTCATTCCGCCCATCACTTGCCCTTAAGGCAGGAGGGGGCAGAAAGGAGTGAGTGGTGGGGACTTGGGGGAAGGGGTGGAG
Organism: Chrysemys picta bellii; assembly: GCF_011386835.1. NCBI lineage: Eukaryota > Metazoa > Chordata > Testudines > Emydidae > Chrysemys > Chrysemys picta. Next base: position 28,040,673 of record NC_088803.1, read on the forward strand.
AGGTGGGAGCGGTGGGCCAAGAGGGCCTGGAGGGAAAAGACAGAATGGAGGCGGGGCCTTGGAGGAAGAGGCTGAGCGGGACTGGGGCCTCAGGGTGGAGCAGGAGTGGAGCGCAGGCAGGGCCTCGGGGGGAGTAAGCTGAGTGGGGGCAGGGCCCCACAACCATTTCTAGGGAGCTTCCGGTGCTCGCACTCAGCCTCCCCAAACATAAGAATCACGTGCCACCTTTTTATGTGATCTTGTCTAATATTAATTAAAAGCCCCAACATAAGTTACGATTCCATTGTACTAGGTATTGCACACACGTAGAATTGGATAAAGTCTCTCTACCTTGGAGACCTTACAATCCAAAACCAGACAAACAGATGACCACCACCTTTCCTCAGGCTCATCTCCAGACCCAGCTCTTCATTTCCCCTTTGACTTATAACCTTGCAGTGTCTCCGTCTGTCACCACCAAGAAGACTCTGCTTCCTCCCAATCCACAGGCAGCGGCTGCAAGGAGGGATGGCGTGAGATTGTAGGGGATGGTGCTAGAGAATTGTGGGCTGGGAGGGAGCCTCAGATTTTGGTTAACTACACATACATATCCCAGCTGGGCTTTTCCTGAGTTATCACTAACTTTTGCTTAGGAAATACCATTCCTTGAGCAATACCAATAGCACAAGCACAAGCAGCTATTAAATACTGTGATGAATGGCACCTTAGATTTAATGCCATAGATAGAGAGATAGATACATATAGATGGGATACATATGAGGATAGATGGACAGAAAAATAGATTTTCCATTTATGAGCTGCTTTTCACTTGTTGTGTATTGCTGAGTATACTTTTTTTTATATGGAAGCCACCTGAAGTTCAGCAGAAATCTAATATATCTGTCTCTCTAACCTATCCATCTAATCTATCCATCTAATCTAGCTTTGCACATTTCCTAGAACAGCCAGATTCTGGGTTCACCTGATCTCCTCTGGAAGTTTGGATCAGAGAATGCTTTGTCTCCAGCTCTCAGGTGCATTGAACCAGAGGAGCACAGCTGTTATGAGTGACTCAGATCAGAATTCAGTCTTTAATTTAGATCAGGCTTGATCTTGGATCAAGTCCTGAGGTCCTTTCTCCATTTTCTCGGAATTCACTGGGCGTTTGGCTTGAAAAAGGACTGAGTAAAAATTAAGGACCTTGGGATTTGGCCCCTTAAGTATATGAATATGAAGAGCCGGTTCTGAGAGGTGCTGAATGCTGAGCAAGCACCTGCAGGTCCTATAGTAAACCCCCTTCCAGGGCTGGAGTCGCTCAGTTACCCACATGTAACCAAGAGAAGCCCGGGAAAGACAATAGGGGAAGAGAGGAACTGAACATGTGCAGTGTCTTCCTTACTGTCCACATAGAGAGTGGGGCTCTTTGCAGGCTAAATGGGCCAGGCGGCCTGAAAATGGTGCCACCTCCCCCAACAGCCCTGGGCCAGGGAGAATCAGGCTGAAGATGACTCCCTGCAACTTGTTAGAATGTTAGATGACTCCCTCCACAAGTTAGAATCAGCATGATGGAAGCTGTTCCCATGCCTCTTGCGTGCCCCTGCTAGAGCTACATGGGATTTACTGCAGACTGAGGGAGGAATGACCCCTTCCCTCATGGCCTCAGCAGAGAGGAGTGAGAAGACACTGTGACAAAGTTCCTCCTCTATCTTGGTGGGTCCTGCACTTATTGGCGGATTTTCTTGCCTCAGAGATTCACCATGTGGGTTGAGGAACAGCCCAGAGACCTTCCCTTCTGGAAGAACTCACAGTCCAGGTCAATTGGGAGGTTTGGGGGGAAATCCAGGCCCGCCCTCTACTCCAGGTTCCAGCCCAGGGCCCTGTGGATTGCAGCTGTCTATAGTGCCTCCTGTAACAGCTGCATGACACTACCACTCCCTGGGCTACTTCCCCATGGCCTCCTCCAAACACCTTCCTTATTCTCACCACAGGATCTTCTTCCTGGTGTCTGATAATGCTTGTACTCCTCAGTCCTCCAGCAGCACACCCTCTCAGCTCCTTGCACCTCTTGCTCCCAGCTCCTCGCACTCGCCCCACAAACTGAAGTGAGCTCCTTTTAAAACCCAGGTGCCCTGATTAGCCTGCCTTAATTGATTCTAGCAGCTTCTTCTTAATTGGCTCCAGGTGTCCTAATTAGCCTGCCTGCCTTAACTGGTTCTAGCCGGTTCCTGATTACTCTAGTGCAGTCCCTGCTCTGGTCACTCAGGGAACAGAAAACTACTCATCCAGTGACCAGTATATTTGTCCTCTACCAGACTCCTGTACCCCACTGGTCTGGGTCTGTCACAACACATTAGGGGAACGAAAATGGGTTACACAAGTTCTCTCTCCCCTAGGCAGCTCCATGGCTGCAGGGGGCATGGATCCCACCCTTTCCCCTTCTGATGCATCAAACAGACCACACTCAGCATGGATCATCCCAATGCCTGGTTCCCAGGGGCTTACACAACCTTACTGACATCAAGATGTGACTGTGAGCTCTTCAAATTAGGGTTCTCGTTGTCACACCTGTGCATAAACCACCTCACCTAACGCTGGTGTTGTATAATCTTAGGAGCTGAAAGCTGTTGGTAGCAGCTCACAATATGTCACTGCTCTTGAGTTTAAACTGTAAACCCTTGCTCTAATCAAACCTCACCACCAGCCCTAGCCTACCCTTAATGCAGAGCCAAACCCCAACACTGCCTCCTTTGCCCACCTCCACTTCTAGCACAGTTTAATACGTTTAGAGAGGATCTGCTTAAATGTGTTGGGCCAGGTTAGTCTCCGGTGTCACACTACTGACTCCAATGGAGTGACACCAGGAAAGAATCAGGGTTTCTAGTCAACTTAAACCGAAATTAGCCAAAGTCTTTGGAAAGTGTCAGCGTCGGAGGGTTTTGTTCTAATTGCACGGCCAATGAAAACACTTGCATAAACCCCACTGTCATGGAAAATGTGATGCTCTCCCTCCAATTGATTGGAGTCTCCCCCTAGATTCAAAGGCAAAGGCTGCCATCCATCGTAACTATTGATGCTTCTCTTTACATCAGTAAGGAATGGCAAGTTGGAGCCTCTAGGGCAGAGCTTCTTGCTGGTCGCTTACAGAGAGCTGGCTCATTACGTGGTGCTGACACCTCCTCCTTATTCCCAGCTGCTAAACTGCATGAAAAGACAGCTAATAATACAAGGAATACTCACCTAATATTACTTCTCCATGGCAACACAGGCTGTAGTTATTATCATGACCTGCATTTTTATTCCCGTAATGGCTAACGGACCCAGGTGAAACCAAGGTATCGCAGTGCTCAGTGCCGTACACACACAGTGTGTGAGAGGGTTGCTACCCCAAAGTCCTTACAATCTAAATAGAGATGACGGATAAAGGGTGTAAGGTGAATCAGAGGCAGAGAGAGGGGCAGTGACTGGCCCTAGGTCACCCAGCAGGCCAGTGGCAGAGCCAGAACTGATTCCCAGCTCTCCTGATTCCCAGTCCAAGGCTTTATCTGCTGGATCCTGCTACCTCAGGCCTGGTTTGTGGTTGCGAATGACAGGGTAAGTGTCCATGAGACAATCTCTCTATTAAAATGTGGCCCATGCTTGTGGCATCAGTCTCCTGGTAGCTGCTGATTTCCAGCTCGGCTTGCCCCTGCACAATGGCTGCGAGTGACAGGAAGTGGCTGCTTGCTAAGCAAATTCCTGCTCTCTCTGAATGACTCTGTACTCCTTAGGCCCAGTCTACACTTTAAAGTCAGGTCGGTGTATGTACATCCCGTACAGACCTAGCTATGCCAACCGAACACCCCGTGTAGATGCAGCTGTGTCAATGGAAGAATGCTACCATCACTTGGGGAGGTGGTGATCCTACACCGATAGAAAAGCCCTTCCATCACTGTAGGCTGTACCTACTCTATGGGGTAATGCCAACATAGTTACGGCAACATAGCTATGCCGGTGTAGTCTCCAGAGTGTAGACGTACCTTTAGACAAGCCAGCTCTGCTGACCAGGGGTGGGGGAAAGGGTGTAAATGGAAAACAAACACACACCATTTAGTAATAGTTTCTGCCTTGCTCTGCACCTGCTGCCAGCAATGCTACAGATGGGTGCGGAGATGAAGTGGGTAAGTCCCATTCACTCTTTGACATGTACTTCTGCAGCAGATCTGGACTGGTCACAGAGCTTGCTTACACACACCAGCTGTGTTACTCATAAGATTCTTTAATGCTCTGCGAGTATAGCTGAGGTTAGCTCAAATAAGGTATTTTGCACACAGTGCCACCTTATGGCTGAACAATATAATGTAGTTTAACATTCCATTCCGTCTCCCGTTTAAGTTCTATATTCCTACCATTTTCAATACATTTATACTCTCACACTGTCTTTGAAGTTCAGTTGGTATCAGTCTGCTAAGTGTGGAATTATACTGGTTTCCTAATTACATGACCCTAACATGTAATGACTTGGTCATGTGGCTGTCCGTTAATTGCAACGACTGGCTGCAGTTCGTTTAGAATCCTTGAGTCTTCACGTTCTGCATCTGCCATCTGTAAAGTTTGCTCTGTTGATTGTTCTTTCAGAGGAACAAAGTGTAGCTGTTGACAGCTTCTGTTAAACTCTCCACTGTTGGTCTTGATCATATATAAACATATGATCTGAGCACTGATTCTATTTCTTTACAACAGCTGGAGGTATCCATCCTTTTTCTCCATCCAGTTTGATGCAAACATGGTCTATACCCAGCAGTTTTCTAGCTGAGTGACATCTAGGGTAAATGTGTTCCTAAGCTCTGTTAGCTTTTTTATCTGATTTGGCTACTCTCTTCATGTCTGACCACTTTGGAAATAGGTTCTTTTCTAAAGTTGGAACAGTAGTTCTGAATTGTCTTCCCATCAGGAGTTGTAGGTGCTAGATGTAGTCCAGCACCTACTGTTGGTGTTGATCTGTAACTCAGAAGAGCAACGAATGGATCTTCCTGCCGTAGGATTTTTTTGGCTGTCTGTACAGCTCTCTCAGCCTCTCCATTCACTTGTGGGTAATGTCGGCTGCTATTTCATCAGAATGACTTAAATTCTGCTGCCGTGAATTGTGGCCTGTTGTCCATCACTAGTTGTTCTGGAATACTGAAATAAGCACAAGTGCACTTCGATTTCTCAATAACACTGCAATATGTTATGTCTTTCAAGTACATTATTTCTATAAACCTGAAAAAAATAATCCATGACAACAAGGAAATGATGTCTTGTGAATCTGCATCAATCTGCAGCTAGTCTCTTCCAAGGTCTACCTGGTGGACGTGTTTCTACACTGTATGGTTCAATGTTATCTCTTAAGTTGATTTGTACTGTATCTACTTTCAAAAATCCAATATCATCAAGTACGCCATTGAGTTCTTACACCATTCTCACTAGGCCCATGATGGCTGACACAATGTGACTGAGAAGTTGTTGGTCATCTTTTGATCTTATCTGCTCTGAATGCAAAGCTTTTATCTTTGTAAGTTGTTTCTTTGGTGAACAAGCCCATGCAGTTCAGAATCTCTCTAGTGCTAGTCAGAGCTGTGTCAGGTGTGGGAGGGGCTGATGGTGATTGCCCCTTCGGAGATGACTGTGATGTCAGTTCCTGAGTCTCTAGCCTGGTCATGAATCTTCGCTTTCTCTTTCCAGGCAGGCTTTAGGTCATCACAAGTGATAGATTCCGGGAACAATGGCTCTGTAACACAAATCAATTCCCTGACTGCTTTGGTGCACCCAACAGCTGCAAAATGTCCATATTTCATGCAATTATTACATTGTGTGCCTCTGGCTGGACACATATCATCTCTTCAATTATGACTTTTTCCACCCCTTGTGCATGTAGGCTGGAATTTGTCTCTCTTAGCCTGGGAGTTCTCTCTCCTTGCCTCCGGGGTTTAATGATAATGACTTGTAACACTCAAGTATCTGTTTACAGTTTCTAAGGCTAGGTCTACACTGGGGGGGGGAGGGGGTCGATTTAAGATAGGCAAATTCAGCTACGTAAATAGCGTAGCTCAATTCGACGTATCCTATTCGACTTACCCCGCTGTGAGGATGGCGGCAAATCGACCACCGCGGCTCCCCCGTCGACGGCGCTTACTCCTCCTGACGAGGTGGGAGTACGTGCATCGCTTCGGGGATCAATTTATCCGTCTAGATGAGACGTGATAAATCGATCCCCGAGAGATCGATTTCTATCCACCGATCCGGGCGGGTAGTGTAGATTAGCCCTAAGCTACTTTCAGGTTTGTCAAATTGCTCTAGGTTCTGGTGAGTCACCAGCTCAGGCTGCTTGGCTCCCTGTATAGCTGTGGCTAGGATTAAGGTTATATCTACACTACACAGCTTTTAGCAATATGGCTGTGCCACTGCAGCTGTGCCGCTAAAAGTCGCGCAGTGTAGCTGCTGTTTGTTGGCTCTCCTGCTGACAAAATTTTCCACCCCGAATGAGCGGCATTTGTGTTGTCGGCAGGAGAGCGCTCCTGCTGACAACACGCTGTTCACACTGGCCGTTGTCGCAGCAAAATTTTTGTCTTTTGGGGGGTGAGGGGGATGATTAACGCCTCTGATAGACAAAAGTTTTGTCGGTCAATTGCCAGTGTAGACATAGCTGCTGTGCAAAGGTTTTATCTGTTCACCCAATAACCAGCCTGTTTCTGATATTTTCATGTTTTGCATTCCCAAAAATCATAATTTTCAGCCAATGTATGCAGAACTTTTATAAAACATTCAACATTTTCCTCTAGTTCTTGGATTCTCTAGTGAAAACATGCTCTTTCGTAAACCACATTTCTCTGAAGTATGCATCAAACATACCCAGAATCCTTTCCTAGCCATCTTTGTGACTATCTTCAGTAAAGTCAAAGGATTTAACGATATGCTCTGCTTGCTTCCCCATAGCATAAATTAAAGAAGATACCCGTATAGTTCAAGTTTCTTTGTGGAACTTGGTGGCAATGCAAAATCTTTCAAAATATTGTTTCCAGTCTGTCCATTGTGAATATTGCTCAACGCTGAAGTTCTCTTGGATATTGAAGAATGGCATGAGGAAGAGATCCTGCAACATTTGTTGTTTTGTTCCTCCTGTCTGCAACCTTTCTTGGAATTTTCCTTATGTTTCTGTTTTTAGTTTACTCCTGACACCATGTCCTGTATTTCTGGACCAGATATGAACTGGTCACAGACCTTGCTCATATACACCAAATGTGTTTATCATAAGATCCTTTAATGCTGTGCGAGGTATGGCTCAGGTTAGCTTAAATATGGCATGTTACACACTGCGCCACCTAGTGGCTGAACAGTATGATACAGTTTAACATTCCATTACACATTTTTTCCGCATTACATTCACACACGTGGAACCAAGGGGATTCCCAGAGCAATTATAGGAGTTTTAGAGGAGGGGAAAGAACTGAGGGTACATCTGGGGTATGATTCCCACTCAAGCAGACATACTTTCACTAGCTTTCACTGAGCTACAGTGCCAAAAATAGAATGTAGCTGCTCCAGCATGAGCTGCAGAAAGGGGGCTAGCCACACCACGTATTTGCCCATCCAAGATCCTATGCACATATGCCACGACAACACTCTATTTTTAACATGATAGCTAGATGAGAGCAAGCGCAAGTATGTCTACTTGAGCTGGGAATCACACCTCCATCTGGAAGTGTAGACATACCCTGAATTCCATCCTCACGCGACCATACTGGCAAACCGACCTGGAGAGGTCAAGAACATTGTCTCATCACGTTTGTTACCCACTGAGACTCTTCCTCCCTTCAAGATCCAGGAGGCCTGGAAATTAAAGAATAAGCAGCAATGCATCTATAGAGATAGTCTATCCTGCCATATCCACACCTGGGCCACCCTGTCACTGTATCAGCAAACAAGGGCTGTTCCTGTACATTCTAGTCAACTCAATTTCCTCTAAAACTACCAATCAAGAGCAAAATTAAAGATTTATTTTCTATCCATTCTTGAAGCAAAATGAATGGATCTAATATTTTGGCTAGAAATACATGCCTTTGTCAAGCAGCTTCAACAAAACCTGCTGAGGCATTGGGTACCAGTAGAGAAACAATAAAGAAAACAGTAAAGGAATCATCTCCGTGCCTGCACCTCTCTCTTCCTCTCATGTCTCTAAAAAGTTCAGGCACAAATTTAAGCTAAACAAATTCAAACTGGAAATAAGATGTAAATAGTCAACAGTGAGGGTAATTATCCATTGGGACAACTTACTAAGGGTTGTGGTGGATTCTCCATCACTGGCAATTTTTAAATGAAGACTGGATGTGTTACTAAAAGATCTGCTCTACTTTAGACAGGAATTATGTCAGGGAAGTTCTATACCCTCTGTTACCCAGGAGGTCAGACTAGATAATCACAGTGTTCCCAGCTGGCCTTAACATTGATGAATCTATTAATACTACAACATTTATGACCTATAATGCACACATTTAACTCTTTCCCCCACTTTACTAAATGACAGGCAACACAAGAAAATGTGCTTGGAAACATTCCCCTATGTGTACCTGTAAGAGAGGTTCCTTGAGAATAAGTATTGAAAGATCAGATATGGAGTGAGATCGCTTTGTGAAAAGTGTTTGCCCACGGGAGATATAGTGTTTTTGTCTTTTATCATTTTTCTGTGGGTGAGTTCATTCGAGAGCAGAGTGATTGTCTGGTTTCACCTACATTGTTGTTACTGGGGCATTTAGTGCACTGGATGAGATACAGCACATGTTGTGATAGGCATGTGTAGGACCCACAAATCTTGAAAGCTGTGTTGTTGGGGTATCGATCATTGTAGCTTGCTGGAAAACCTGCTTCGATACAGAAGAAAGAAACCCACTGACCAAACACCTACCACACTGCATTAGAACCCATTAAACTATTACAACCCAAACTCTATAGGACCATGTCCTGAAAGTAATTGTTCCTGACTCCCCTCTTCTAGTCTTCAAACAACCCCCCCAACCTCGCCAAGTTGATCATCAGAAGCAAGCTCCCCACAGACCAGGACTCATTAACTCAAAGCAGCACCAGACCCTGCCAGAATAACAGATGGAAAACCTGCAGATGCTGTAGTCACACCTCTGATTGCAGTGTAGACATACCTCTCGGAGAGGAAGACCCATTTTCAAAAGGGAAGTCCCACTTACTTCCAGTGAGATTTAAACTTCTAGGGGCCAGCATTTGTAAAAATATTTAGGTAGCTAAAAATGCAGAGAGGTGCCTAGGTGCTTTTTAAAATCCCACTAGGTGCCTAACTCCTGTTAGTTGCAATGGCATTTAGGGGCTTTTGAAAATTTCAATAGACATGTATTTTTAGGCACCTAAAAAGGCAGGGCCCTGGAGCATCCATGGAGTCAGTGCCTATGCTGGGTACCTTTTATCCACCTTTCTGTGAATCTCTGCTTTCTATTCTCACTGAACTGCTAGGCAACCATAGCAAATAGGAAGAAAGTGCCCTGCCTGTATCACTCATATGGCCATGCATATCCGTTCCTACCACAAGTCAGCTTGTGCTTTCCATTTCTAACATACCCTGGAGTGACCCAGCGAGACTGTGAACATCCCCGCTAGAGCTGGTAAGAAGATGCCAAATTATTTTTCAGATTTTCTTTTGTTTATATCTATCTATCTGTAATCTCCCAAAATACTTTTCTGGTTTTCAAACAAAAAACAGAATGGAAAACTGAAAATAAATTCAGGTTTTGAAAACTGTTTTCAGTAAAAAAATTCAGTTTTCAAAAACCCCAAATTGAATTTTTTAAAGAAAATTGTTATCAAAATTTTTTTGTTTGTGTTTTGTTGCTGAAGGAAAAAAACTGAAAATTTTGACCACACTGAAAATTTCTTGTGAACATTTTTGTTTTGGTCGCAAAGCTATTTTGTGTCAAAAAAAAATGTTGACCAACTCTTATCATAATCCTTAGAAGAAAGGAAGCAGAACAAATCTAACAACAGCCTTGCAGATGAATTTTCCCTTATGGGACTGACAGCACAGGGTCATTTACATAATATATTAATTAAAAGGAAAGAAGAACATGACTTCATGTCATTGGTATCTCCAGTCAGGCTGTCTGGCAGGATGAACTGTCCCTGTTCAGTGGGCAGGGCCGGCTCTAGGCACCAGCAAAACAAGCTGGTGCTTGGGGCGGCACATTTTTAGGGGCGGCATTCTGGCGCGGGCCATGTCGCCCCTAAAAATGTGCCCCGGCCGCCCTAACTCACCTCTGCTGCTGCCGCTCGCGCGCCGCTGCTCGCCCTCCCTCCCAGGCTCTCAAACCCATGAGAGTCTGGGAGGGAGGGGGAGACCCTGAGTGGCCGCGGCGCACGCGCTGCTTCTCCCTCTCCCTCCCTCCCTCCTAGCCTTGAGAGCCTGGGGGGAGGAGCCAGGGCTGGGGATTTGGGGAAGGGGCGGAGTTGAGGCGGGGCCGGGGGTGGGGTAAGAAAAAAACGGGGGGGGGGGGAAGGGCGGCCAAAATTGCTTTCGCTTGGGGCGGCAAAAATCCTAGAGCCGGCCCTGTCAGTGGGTCTGTGTAGGTGGTGACTTTTGTCATAAGAAAGCTCCAGAAGAGGGATCATTAACCATCACATCTACATGCCCATAAAGAATGGGATTTCAGGATGATGGATGAAGAACCTGAAGCTGCAATGCATCTTCCCAGTAAGTCCACTTCACTACAGTACTATATCTTCACACAGCAGACTTTAGTAAAGTACCACTGCATTCTCTGAGTTAAAACTAATACTTATTACAGTTAGATTCATGTAAAGTAATAATTATTTTACAATTTAATCTATGCACTACATTTTCATTGGGCCTTAAACATGGTCCAATGGACAAGGCATTGGACTGGGAGTCAGGACATCTTGGTCCAATTCCTGACTCCCACACTGACTTATTTCATTGCCTTGTGCAAGTCACTTGACAAGTGTGTGCCTCAAGCTACCCCACCAATGGGGGCAATGGAGCTGCTTATGGTGAGTTCTGTGAATGAAGAGTTCTATGGTATATAAGTGCTAAGTGGTAGTATGGGATAGTCAGGTTTTTTTTTTTCGAGGTCCAAATTTCTTGGTCAAGGTATAGTCAATGTCCAGAGTCCAGAGAAAATAATAAAAAATAACAACAATAATAAGTAAAAAAAAAGATTTCGGGGTCCATTCAAAAGCATCTGACGGTCTGGATTTGGCCCCCGGTCTGCCTATTGACTACCCCTAGTATTTATTATTAATGGCACACTCGATATTTGCAAATGCATCAGTATGAATATGCCAAACCTAATGTTTGCACAGGCAAAGTGAGCAAGTGTTCCCAAAATACCTCTTTGTGGTGATAATTACACTGGCCAAATGCTGAAGTCCTTACTTAGGCAAAATTCTCATTGAAGTCAATAGGAGTATTGCCTGATTAACTAATGAGCAAAAACTAAGACTGGGGCAATCAGGACTTAGCCCAAGTGGCACATGCAATTGCTTATTTGTGGTCATAAATATGGGATTTTCTGTGTTCAGTACAATGCTTTTGCCAAGCTGGTATGTGTGAAAACAGAGGCCTGCTGAAAATTTGGCCCAGCAAGATCAACAAACAGTTGCCACAGCTTTGGCGGGATCTGTATGCTTTCCATATCTCACAGGAATAATGCTGTGAATTTTTCTGGCAGCTTCATTCTCATAACTTTCCTGAGATTTTTTTTTTTTTTTTTTACATCTACTTTTTTTTTATTCTACCATTTAGAAATTGTCACTCTCTTCATAATACATTATTATTCCATTAGGATCACTTCAGCTAACAAACATTAAAGGTACAACTGCCCGGAGGTCTCCTGGTATGGTGTACATTAAAGTTTAATGCTGTATTGATGTGTGCATTGTGTTTTGTATGAGCCAAACTGTTCCATTAACTATGCGCAAAGGGCTATGGAGTTATAACATTTATCTCCACGGACGCTCCGGATTACTTTTTCCTGTTGCATGCCTTCGAGGCTAAACACTGAGTCTTCAATTTACGTAGAACTGTTAAAAATTTTAAACCTTTGTAAATGATGAACCATTTGTCAACGTAACGGCATTTTTGTCAGCCTTGGCTTGGGAGGATAAAGAAATATTGGTGACTTTCCACTGGTCATTTTTTTTTTCATTTAAAGCATGAGTAGGGTAGAAACAGTATCTATTATTAATAGATATATGTTTTATTAAACATATAAAGACCACAAAGATTTGTAACTTTAATAATCCAGTTTCTTATTTTAAATTCTATAACATTATTATTTATTGAACAACTGGGGATATTTCTTATAGGATCTTAGGTAGGAAAGCCATAATAAAATGGATAACTATGCTATATAGGGGAAGAAATATTCTAGCTGACTTAAGAGCATACTGACAAGGTATTTTTTCATAATTTTTAAAATAAATGTTTCACTGGCTATTTACAATAAGGACCTATAAAGTTTGGACCTGAAATCTATTTCCTTAGTTTATTTCCTCTGTTGCGCACATGTTATAGCAGGGCTGCTCGTGGGGCTGGTGTGTGTTTACTGCAGGGCTGCTGACGGATGCTGGCATTGTTATTTTTTGCCAATTTTATATTTAGCTAATTTTGTTTAGTTGTCACTATGCTACGTAAAATGACCAAGGGAACTCTCTTATGCACAGAGTAGTCCTTAGGTCTGAGATGACTATGCAAATGGAAATTGGAAGTGGAAATGGGGGACAGAATTTCATGCACTGCTCTATCTCTTTGGTTTGATCCAGTTTCATGGGGGTTTTACTTGATATTGTTCCGTTTATTATACACATTGCTGAAAATAAAGCATTATGATATAGAAATCTCAAAACCATGCAATCTGCATATCAAATGTGACATGGTACATTCCACAGTTACATTAACATGTCACAGAGATAATACATTACCCTTCATTGTCTGGCATAGTAACTGATATCACATATACAAATTGTAAAAAACACAAACAACAAAAAACAAGTGTAATCAATGTTCACGGGGGTTGTAGAAGTAAAACTGATGTTTTATCAGTTATCTATAAGTACAGTTATGATTAGAACTAGTCAGGAATTTTCCAGTGAAAAATTATTTCATCGGAACATTTTCCATTTGTCAAAACTGAAACTATTTGAGAGACAATTGTTACAATAATTTGTAATCTACTCACCCCCTCTTTCAATCCTTTGACTGCAGAGGTGTTAACAGATCACTATACCTTGAATGGTCCCTGTAATCGGGCGCACCCACTCTCTCACTAGCAGGGCCGCCCAGGGGAGGGAGGGGCAATTTGCCCCAGGCCCCCATGAGAGTTTTTCGGGGCCCCTGGAGCAGGGTCCTTCACTCGCTCTGAGGGCCCTGGAAAACTCTCGTGGGGCCCAGCCCCCCCAGAGATTCTTCCGCTCCAGGTCTTCGGCAGCAATTCAGCAGCGGGGGGTCCTTCCGCCCCGGGACCTGCCACCGAAGCGCCGGGTCTTCCCGCCGAAGACCCCAGGCCCCCTGAATCCTCTGGGCAGCCCTGTTCACTAGTGCCCCCTGTCGCAATGCATGTGCTCAGTTTGTGGTGCATCTTTGCTGACTCAGCCCTCTGACTAAATCTCACATAGTCTATATGTGAAATAAAAGTCAAACCCCTTCTGGGATATAAGTTCAACCCGGGCCGATCTCGAAGCCCTTAGTAATGTCTTTTGATCTGCAGCACTATCTCTGGACTCGCTCTTCAATCAGTCCAGCAGAGCCTATCACAGTACCCTGCTCCGAACAGTCTCAGCCCCTTCTGGGAATCTCTCAAATTGTCCCCGCTTTTCCAGCAGTCCTGGCCCGGGTGGGGCACATCCTCCAGGGCTCCCTTACTGGAGACTCTTTGCTTCTCTGGGTCTTTCTGGCCCCAGCTCTTTAGCTGGGCCACTAAAAGAGTTCAGTTCCCCTTCCAGGGTGTATCAAAGTCCAGGCCACTTTCCCAGTGGTTGGTGGGGGGACCCAGGCCCACCCTCTACTCTGGGTCCCAGCCCTGGGACCCTATAGATAGCAGCCATCCACCACAGCCTTTTAAGTAATCGGTGTTGTTGCTACAATTCCCTGGGCCCCTTCCCCACAGCCCCAGTTCATGATTTGCCCTTACCTTGTGGCCTTGTCCTGGTTGAGTCCCAGCAGCCAGCCTGGAACTCGGTTGTGTTCCCCCTGGCCTCTGCCAGCACTGCTCTGTTCAGGCTCCTGTAGCTCCCTCAGCCAGCCAGGCACACCATCCATGTTCTTCCAGCTTCAGCAAGGAACTGAACTCACTCTGGCCCTGCAGCTCTTCTTATACTAGCCTGCTGGACCCCGACTGGCTGTTTCCCACACAGCCACTCTTGGCAGCTCGGAGGACCTCTTTACTGTCCTTTCCTGGGGCGGGGTGTGGCAGGGCTGCGAGGCCTTCAGACCTAGTCCACGCTGTCACTGTCCCTTACAATACGTGCTAACTACTCATGCTGAACAAGCTGTTTGTTCCACCTTGCACTTTCCTGTGATACTGGGAATTCCTTTCCCAGACCAGAAGAAGAGCTCTGTGTAGCGTGAAAGCTTGTCTCTGTCACCAGCTGAAGTTGGTCCAATGAAAGATATAACCTCACCCACCTAGTATGTCTAATATCCTGGGACTGACACGGCATACAACACATGAATGGTGTTACCTTGGAGATACAATGGAAAACCAAAGATTGGATATTAACTTTTAATGACAGGCAGTCAAGGGGCAGAGTATTTGACACCAGCTTGACTGGAGCTTGACACAAAGAATGAGGTGTCAGGACATCGTGCTAAGCACTGCTGCCCCATGCAGAGGGAGAGATGGACTCCTGGATGTTTTGAACCAGAAGCAGGTTGGGTTGCCAGCACCGCATAGCTGTAAACTCTGCTGTTCCTTTGTAATCTAAGGACCCCAAAATACTGTATTCCGCTTGACCAATAACTGCTGTCTTGTTTTGAAAAGGTTGTCCTGTGTCTCTGCACACGTCAGCTGGCTGCAGAACTCCCACAGGCATAGGCGCCGACGCGCTGAGGGCTCCAGAGCTTTAGCACCTACAGGGAAAAAATAGAGGGTGCTCAGCATCCACTAGCCATAGCCGTTCGGCAGGCTGCGGGAGGTGCTCGGGGGAGGGTGGAGAGCAGCGAGCAGCGGGCCGAGGGAGGGAGCGGAGCAGGGTCAGAAGAGGCAGACTGAGGGCGGGGCCTCACAGGAAGGGGCGGAGTGGGGGAAGAGCTTCGGGACAGAGTGGGGGTGGAACACCATCCGGAAAAATAAAAGTCAGTGTCTGTGCCCACATGGGCAAAGTTTCCAACAGAAATTAAAGCTCTTTTGAGTTCACTGAAGGAGCCATGGTGAGAAACAGAGGTGCAGGAGCCAGGGTCCAGTCTTGGAGTAGTGGAGGCACGGGGCTCCCTCCTGCAACAAATGGAGGCACTCCTGGGGTACACACCCAGAGATATTGTATAAGGGTCAGAGGCCTAGCATGCCCTGTTGATCTGTGACAGTGTCTTTATGGGATCAGGTCCTTAGCTATTATTTTGATAGTCAAGTCTGTAGCTAGATACAGCATAAACATTACTCACCTGCTACATCGTTTATCAGGGAAGGCATCAGACAGGACATCGAGCTGATATGGAATCCCTGTCCATGGAGGTTTTCAAGAACAGATATAGCTCTGCCAGCAGAGCCCTGTAGTGTAAAATCACCTACCCAACCAAAAACCCATTCTGTCAGGTGTAGGAACACCACCTCCCTGAACCAGGTTAGCTGTGTCAATGGAAGCCCTCGTGGCTGAGTCTACACTGTGGGTTACGTCGGCACAGGTATGTCCGTCAGTTTTTCCCCACACCCCTAACTGACACAGTATGTCAATGTAACTTTTCAGTGCAGAGCAGGCCCCACACAGACAGATTTTCGTTAGCACATATGGTTGAAGAATCACCGCTCTCTGTATGGAAACTGTACTAGTGTGTAAAGAAGGGGATCGGTGCATGAACGCATCACTGACACCTATACAAAGTGCATGTAATATGCTACCATCAGTGTGAGTGAGTGAGTGCAGGATGCTGACTGGGCCGTGGTTCCACACCCACTTCACACACGTGTAAATGACCACTTGTGGTGGGTGGCAGTAGGGACCCAATATTTTTAGCATAGCACTGTCCCTTTAAAGGAATCACTGTGGTACTCTGCTGATGGCTTTGGCTGAGCATTTATCTTCTTTATTAAATGTGAAATTGCACATTCTGCGTAAGATCTGAAGCTCCCTCTGAACATGAGATTGTAGGTCACACTGAATGGATTTTGCTGACCTATGAGACAAATTGCACTCCTATTAAATCAAATCTTCAAGGGACATCCTCCAATGACATGACAGTGACTAGTTAGTCTGGCTTGCAGAAAATAATGATGTAACAGTGCAAGCATCTGACAGTGATTTTTCAACGTGTGGGTTGTTTTCTTCCTCAAGTTGCAACATATTGGAAGGACAACTGGTTTGTAATTTCAAGTAGGAAATTTTAGATGCAGTACGTAGGAAATGCTCTTAGCCTTTTCCTAGGAACAGGGCTAATTGGTGGGGCAAGAAGTATGGTTCTGTTGTAGGCTTCAGTGGGGCCAGAATTTCACCCCTAGGTTCTCTTGTGTAATGTTGGGGAAATCATTTGGGGCCAGATTGTGCCTTACAGGGAAAGTGGTCTGAGAGCTTGAGATAGAAGATGCTATGGAAATGCAAAATATAATAATCCAACAAAAGTTTTATATTAAAGCCCTAATGGATGCTTTTAAAATCTGAATGGGCCCGAGCAATTGCAGAAAACTCTCTTTATTTACATGGATGAAAGGGTTAAAAAGCTAGGAGATAAGTTTTGGAACCTAGAAAACTAGCATTAACTAGTGATCTCGGGCAGAGCTAATTCATACAGCAAGGGAGCAGGTGCAGGAACAAAGCAATGAGTAATAAAGTCATCAGGGAGCAAAGCGTGTACGTGAATTTCACACATACTTCAGTTTGTTCTTCAGCAGAGGAGGGATGAGGGGTCTAACAGTGAAGGATGTATTATGTTAAAGTAAAAAGGGGCAGGTCTGTTGGGAACCATGGCATCTTCATTATTTCTTAAGATCCTGCCATAATTTAGTCCCCATTCAAATGGAAAACACATTTCAGGGCTCTCTCCCTGCGATTTATCACAGGGGAGAGATGGGGCATGTGGAAATTGGCAATGACTGATGTGATTTGCCAAGAAAGAAGATGTGGGAAAACTAACAGAGATGGCTGGTGGGTGAGAACTAGACAGTCCCTAGCTTTTGCACCCCATCATGCTACCCCCCCCTGCACTGTAACTGCAGGCCTGGCTTGATATAAATAACATGCCTCATTTCTTAGTGGGCATAACTGGGAAGGTGAATGGAAGGCTACGTTGTAAATAGGGGCTTGACAAACAGTATGCTGGAGTCAGGATGTCTGTGCTCGCTAAAATAAGCAGCAACACCTTGATGCTAGAGACTACCGACAAGATAAATGGGGAATGTAAAGATCAGATCTCATGTGAACATCACACGGACAGAGCAGGCTGTACAGAGAGACTGGTTCCTGCAAAGTAACCAAGCCAATTCAAAATTGTGTGATTAGCACAAATACAATGTAATGTGTAAATGTATATAAAGGAAGAAGTTGTCTGTGTAACTTTGGATTTTGGTATGACCTATTCCCACCCCCTACATTTGAGTCTGATCAACTCGCATAGCTTTGCTGTATGCCAAATAAAGGAACCTGACTGATGAAATCTGGAGTTGAACTGAGTGTTCTGGATTGCAGAGAACTGGATGAAGTGTTCTCCCAGAACTGGACAAGGTGTTCTGGATAAGCTGAGTAGAAAAGGTCTCGGAGGGAATCCCAACATTAACTCTGCCTCCTCATAGGCCAAGCTCCTTCTCTATATCTCTCTCCTTTAATCCCCTTCTTCTGCTGAACTTTGTCTTGAGTCCCAAAACATACTGAGCCTGCTTCAAGTTCACACCCTCCTCCCATGCCCCAAGTGTTGTAAGCAAGACACGAGAAGTAATTCTGCTGCTCTATTCTGTGCTGCTTAGAGACCTCAGCTGGAATATTGTGTCTAGCTCTTGGTGCCACATTTCAGGAAAGATGTGGACAAATTGGAGAAAGTCCAGAGAAAAGCAACAAAAATGATAAAAGGTCTAAAAAACATGATCTATGAGGGAAGACTGGAAAAAACTGGGTTTGTTTAGTCTGGAGAGGAGAAGACTGAGAAGGGACATGATAACGGTTTTAAATACATAAAAGGTTGTTACAAGGAGGAGGGAGAAATATTGGTCTCGTTAACCTCGGAGGATAGGACAAGAAGCAATGGGCTTAAATTGCAGCAAGGGTGGTTTAGGTTGAACATTAGGAAAAACTTCCTAACTGTCAGGGTGGTTAAGCACTGGAATAAATTGCCTGGGGAGGTTGTGGAATCCCCATCATTGGAGATTTTTAAGAGCAGCTTAGACAAACACCTGCCAGGGATGGTCCTGCCATGAGTACTGGGGACTGGACTAGATGACCTCGCGAGGTCCCTTCCAGTCCTACAGTTCTATGATTCTGTGTGTCTGAAAGCAGGGCATGTGAACCTCTTTTGCCTCAGTACAGATCGTCAAGTCACCTGCCCCGTCCTTTCCTTACCCTTCTTCTCCTGGCTGACTGGCTCTGGGGCCCGAGCGATACACCAGACTGCACTGCAATAGGGAAGTCCCGTCACTCACCCAAGATGACTCTCAGGCAATATTTTATTGGCCAAATAACACCAATGTTTCTGCTATTAATAGATTTAGTATTCAGACTACCCTTCCCTAATAGCCTTTGTAATTATTGTGCTTTGCTCTCTCCTTTCTTTCTTGGAAGAATCCCTTAGCCAAAAGCCAAGAATAATGGATTGCACGGCTGAACAGAGAAGCAAATTGCTCCATGACCTGACACTAAAGTAGCTCTATGGTTGGGAGACTAGAAACTTTTAGTGTATCAAGCACTGTGCTTCCCCCAAAGAGAGAGAGTATGCAACTGCACAACACAAACCCTCAGCCACTGGTAATGTCTCAATCTGTCAAACTGGATTGTTTCCAAGAAAATGATTCAGCAACGTAAGCCCCTAAAGGAACAAGGTTGGGAAGGAGAGAATTCACAGAGATTAGGCTGGGTGGTGTGAGGACCTTGGATGGTTCACATTCGGCAAGCCTGCTTCATGTAACCGTAGTTCTGCAGCTCCCTTCGCACCAGTAAATGCAAAGATAAGTATTTACCCTGATATTTTTTTTATTTGAAAGATCAATGAAATTCAAAATTGAACACATTTTGACCAGCCCTACAGTTGGCTAAAAAACGGGAGAGAAAATGGGGCAGATAACCACACTGAAACCTG
The DNA here is from genome assembly GCF_011386835.1 of Chrysemys picta bellii. NCBI lineage: Eukaryota > Metazoa > Chordata > Testudines > Emydidae > Chrysemys > Chrysemys picta. Next base: position 28,060,132 of record NC_088803.1, read on the forward strand.
TGCCAGGGCTTCTTCACTGTTACTGTTACCCAAGCTAGCTAGATGAAAGCTAATGAGGGTACACCTACCCGTGCTGCAGTTACACCTTGATTTGCAGTGGAGACATACCTTTGGTTACCTCTATTGATTTTACAGGCATTGGTCGCCCAAAGTCTTTTCCTGAGGTACAGACATTGAACAAACTGATTGCTGAAGTTTCTCTGACGACAGCTGGTTGATACAGAGAATCCTGCAGGCTCCCACAATTGCTACAGTGAACGTGGAAGATCTTGGCTTTGGAATGACAAGGTCCAACAGACTCTGCATACGCCCCACTGAAAACATCTGACTGACCGAGACACAGCTAACAGAGCTCATAGGACAAGGTCCTACAGGACACAATAATCACCTGTTAGATGGGACGCTTCCCAGGGAGTCATCTATCTGGTGCAGTAGTGCATGTGTAACTCTCAGATAGAAAGGCTGATCTGCCTTGTTTCCAGTTGGAGTTTTGGCTTTAGCTTCCCTCTCAGACACTAAGTAGTAGCCGCCACTTACCATTCCAATCACACTCTTCCACTTGTAATTAATTCTGCATTTAGCATCACCTTGGATTCCAGCTGGCCTGATTAAGATACAAATAAAGAGAGCTGGCCAAATTTGCTGCTTACACTTCATCCACACCCCATTAGGAAGAAGTGTATTTGCCTCTAATGTTTGCAGTGTCACCAATGCCAAGAATTCAAAAATCATGATACATGACCCCCAAAGTCATGAGATTTTTTAAAAAATAATAAATATTTGGTTCTTTTTATTTACCATCTGTTTTTTGAGCCTTTAATGTAACTCAGGTGAAGCTTTTCTCTTCATTGATGAGGGCTAGAAGAATCCTTGCTTAAAAAAAATAAGTTAGAGTCTCATATATTCACATGACTCCAGGAGCTGAGGCTTTTAAGAAAACACACCAAATATCAGAAGACTCACAATGAAATCATGAGAACTGGCAACACTGAATTTGATTCAGTTTCAGAAATACTTATTGATATTGGTTAGTGGGCTCAGTAATTTATGTACAGGACTTTTATCTTTGGAGGCCTGTGTTCAGAGTCTGACTTAGCTCTCATATTACAGGGAGTCTGGTCTGACTTGTCTTAGCCCCCAGTAGCCATTTATCCTCATCATGAAACTGTCACAAGCTCTGGCCCACTCAGAGATACCCATGTGAATGTGGGTGAAATCAGCACAGCACTTGCTGATGCAGCCTAGTGTTTCTAGCCTCTCCATGTCATGAGCAGTGAATTCACAATTTGTTTTAAAAAACTTGGACACAGCTGTCATCTGCCGCACTCTTGAGACAAAGGTTTGGTGAGTAACATCACAACATGGCTGAGTGGCACAGCCTTGGGCTGAGCCTGATTCTGTGACGGCCTATCTTTCCTGAACATGCTTGGGTGTGCCCCAGTGCAGCTGGTACATGGCTGTCCCCATGTACATTTCACGTGGACTGTTTGGGTTCCCTCCAAAGCCAAATGGAGAACAGTCCTGCCACATTTATTGTCCACCCCATGCTTCCTTCCAAGCCTTTCATTTGGTTTTACTGCCCTTTTTGCAGCTGAGAAGTCGATAGCAATAAAAGTAATCAGTACTTTGATGCTGCACCTTCATCACAAAGAGCCTCTTCAACTACATGCATACATCAGGCCACATGTTTGTCACAGACATGACTTTTATAACACCCTGATCCTGCCAGCTACACTGCGTGGGTATATTCTCTGAACTCAGCTGGGATCTGTAAGAGTACAGGGCTCTGCCTGCCTGGAGTAACTTGCAGGACTGGGACCTAAGATCTTTGAGGGTTTGCATAAAAAGTCATGACCCTACAAAGCATGACTCTTCCATACATACACACACCCACATATATATATATACACAAAATATATATCCATTGAAACCAGTGGGAGTTAGGTGCTTAAATACCTTTGAGGATCTGGGTGTTAATCTCACTGCACGTCTGTTTCCTCAGCTGTAAAGTGGAGATCATGCTACTTCTGCCCATATTCTTGGGGTCTGCAGGCCCTTTGAGATCCTCAGATGAAGAGGGCTAGAGAAATACTAGGAGTTTTTATTAGACACCAGCTTACAACACCTGTGTAGGATCAAAGAGTTTCCCTCACAGTGGAGCCAGTGCCCTGCAAAGGGAATCCCAGCATTTGTGGCCATCTCTAAACTTTGCCCATAGCAACCACATCATTATGTCAATGGTAACTAACATAACGCCAAGGGGAAGAGTGGACGGAGACCATAAAGAGAGGGACAAACACCAAACCCAGTAAGTTACATAAAGAGGATGTCATGCTATACAATTTGTATTGCCACTTGTTTGGGAAACTCTGCATAACTCCCTGCTGGCAGTGATGCAGCCATCCCATGCTCACACCCGTAAAGACTTGTACAGCAACCCCACGCCACCACACAATCTCACTCTCTGCATATATTCTGGATAGAGAGAGAAATTCCAGGGAGCCTAAATCTCCTCTCACTAACCAGATTGAGAATCAGGAGTAACTTCATCAAAGTCAAGGGGCCAGATTCTCAGGTCTGATCTAGCAGCTCAAAGCAACTGAAAACTCAGTGTATGCAACTCCCCAGATTTTTCTCCTGTAAGGTGCCTCCACAGCGGGTGTTAAGTCACCTCTGTAGCCACCAGCATAAGGAGCATTCTGGGGGGGGAAGGGCAGGTGGTGGCTAGGGATTCCCTCTTCCCTGCAATCCCTTGCTGCTTGGAAGAGGGCATACTTGCTCTGTAGCACCCCCTGCTGGTCCTGCCTGGCTCTGCAGAGGCTTATCTCAGTTTCCCCTTCCTTCAGGGTTCCTTAATGAACTCCAGCCAGGCTGTCTCTTGGCTAACATCACTCCTGCCCAGGGCCGGTTTAATAACAAACAGATGAAATCCATCCTCAAAGTCCATCGCCGCAACACAAAAGCTCATACTCGGTTCTGGCATCTTCCACCAGTCCTGGAGCTCGTCTCCTGTCCTGGTGTGCTCTTCGCCAAGCAGTCAGCCGCAGCCCTTCCTAGTTGGAGCTCAGCCTTCTTCAACTCTCTGTCTCAGCCCTGCAGGCAAAACTCCCTTTGCTGCTCTTCTGGCCTTCCGCTGGTCACTCTGGGTCTCCTGCAGGAGCCTCCTGGTCTCTGTAGCTTCTGCCACAACTTCCTCAAACAGCACCTTCACCTCCTGAGGATGAAAGAGGTCAAAGGGTAGCCACCCTTCCCCTGCTGCTCTTCTCCCTTTATAAGGCCCAGGTGCCTTCCCTTAAGCCCACTTGGGCAGCAGGTAACCAGTCACAGGTGCACTGGGCCCATCTCCCTCTTAAAGGGGCCAGTCACCCTGGGACACTGTCAGAATGCCCCCTTGAATGCCAGGCACCAAGGCATAGGTTGTAGCAGGCTGAAGGCCACTCTAATTGGCTGGCTGCTGATTCCACGATTGTGAGGATGGGGGAAGGGTGTGTTAATAATAATCATTATTATTATTTATTTATTAAATGCTTTAATTAATTAATTATCATTATTCTGGGTGCACTTAGGACCCCTAGTCATGGACCAAGGCCCCATTGTGCTAGGCCCTGTACAAACTCAGAACAAAAAGATGGTTTCTCCCCAGACAGCGTAATGGTAATTTAACCGCATTTCCACCCCCTCCCTAGTACGGTACTAATCAAAGCTCAGCTGGAGCAGAGAATCTGGCCCCTGGAGTCAGGCCAGTGTCAAGCCAATGTGAGGGGTCTGATCTCAGCTTTTTAAACATTCCCAAACCACTTCAAACTTAGGGGCAGAATGGGGAAGAGGCGCAGGGTAACGGCAGTACTTTGCCGGCCTAGTTCTACTCTCACTTATACCAGTTTGAATCCACTACCCTTCCATCTACACCAGCGTGGGTGAGATCAGGATAAGGCCCAGAGTGGCTTTATCTCAGAGTTGGGGCTAAAGCAAAAACTTGCTGAAAGGCAGCAAACGGCGAGTGCAGAAGTGCTGACTTGCAGCTGGGGAAACGACAGAGAGCAATTATTGCTGTCCAAGAGAGAAGGATTAATACATCAGCCCAGTGTGAAGCTCGTTCTTCAGGCAGAGTATTTTCACGCGGGCAAGCATCTACATCAATTTCCGAGTTGTTTGATTCATAGGAAAATAGTGTTGAAGAAACAAGAAAGAGCAAGGAAAATAAAGACTCGGGGGATACTTTATCAGTTGAAATGTTATTATAATCATGTGCAGCGAGGATGCTGGAGCCAAGCTGCTGATGGTGGCAGGAAGGGCTGCTCCTTGAAGCAGGGGGATATTAAAGGTGTTCGAATAAAAATAAAAAAATGCCGAGTTGACGAAGTGCATCTGCGGCTTTATTTTTTCTTGTCCATGTGATGTCTCACCAGACAATCAGGGGGAGAGAGAGATCTAATCCAGCGCTTTAGCTAATATAAGGGGAGGGGGAGAGGAAGGCCTATTGAAGTGGATGGTGTGTTGCTGCTCAGTGAGCGTAAGTGCCGTGGCTATGATAGATGGGGTGATTGGTTAGCGTTAGGCAGGGTGCAAAGAGGCACAGCATCGTCTATTAAAGCAATCTATTTTCTCAGGCTCATCCGGCACTCATTCTTTGTCATTGCACTTGGTACCTTCTCTTGACGTTAAATGCCTGGGAACGCGAAGGTATTTGAACAGCCAGAGACGACAAATCCCTACTAAGAAGAAAGTGTAAAACAGCAGGAGAAACATGTTGGCTTCATCCTGAGTGAACATTAAATACACTTCCCATTTGTCTAAAGAGACAGTTAATGGGGAAACGGGCCTTTTAATTGAGCAGGCTGAGAGCTTCATGCAGCTCCAAATAACTACTGCTCGGGAGAGAGACCATTTTTCTACATAGGGATCCTAGTCTAGATGAGAAGGCCATTTCCTCCTGAATATTAGCAGCGAGTGCAAGTGGCTGGTGGGGAGAACAGAATATGATTATTTTCACCTTCCAATACGGCTCTATTTAAAGCCACATAAAAGGGACCTGGAACAGGCATTCAGCCCAAAATGAGCCTAAGACAACGCAACACGTTGGAGGCAACATATTTGTTTCACTGCTGTCTTGGAGCCTGAGGGCGTGCCAACTGGGGTATTCACTTGTCTAGGTCACCCGAATCCCACAGTGGATTGGGTTCATCGTGGCTCACTGACAGTGCTATTCACTTTTAAGCTGCTGTATATACCTTAGTATGTCTTTGCGTAATAGTACTTGTACAGGAGTTAGCCGGGGCTCGACCCGCTCCGGGGCGGCGGGGAGCCACACTGACTCACTACAGTACTGCATCATTGTATTGCACTTTCCACCGAAAGATCATAATGCACTTTACAAGTATTGGTTCATGTTGCGTCATAGCACCACTGATAGATTAGTATTACTGCACCTGCCACAGCATTGTCTTGCACCTTGTGTCATAATCTACCCCAGTGCAAAGTAAGTGTAGAAAGCTGCCAGAGCTGAATGATAACATTTCCCACCAGCTTTGAATCAGTGTAAATGACAACATATGGTGGCAGTCAATGGTGAACTGGGGCCGTTATCCCCATTGTATATAGAGAGAGACATTGAAGCACAGAGGTTTTGCTCAAAGTCACACAGGAAATCTGGAAATCCAAACCAGGTCTCCTGACACCACTCCCATGCTTTATCCTTTCTCAGGGAGCTCAGAATCTGAATGAGAGGCTCCTCTTATTAAGAAGTAACCAGACTTCATGTGTCAGTCAACGCCTGGGAAGTGATTCCCTACCATCCACCACATACAGCACTGAACAACAGGGACAGCTCTATGTATTTTGCCACCCCAAGCACGGCAGTGAGGCAGGCTTTGGCGGCATGCCTGCAGGAGGTCCGCCAGTCCCGTGCCTTTGGCGTACCCGCTGCCGAATTGCCACCAAAGCCGCGGGACCGGCGGACCTCCCGCAGGCATGCCGCCGAAGGCAGCCTGACTGCCACCCTCACGGCAACCGGCAGGCTGCCCCCTGCAGCTTGCCGCCCGAGGCACACGCTTGGTGCGCTGGTGCCTGGAGCCGCCCCTGCTGAACAATCAACAGGCCAGATGCATTCGGTTTTTTTCCCACCTTCTTCCAAAGCATTAGGTATCAGTAGTAGTGGCAGCAGGATACTAGACTTGACAGCTAAAACGTCTGATTTTTATTATTTATCTGATTTACACAATGTGGTTATCATGATACAAAACACATCAGTAAAATAATAGTTATGGATTGAGGGGGGATCAGGCAGCCCTCCACAATTCCTCCAGAAAAAGAACTTTGACCCCTCAAAACCATCTGCCAAGATCACACCTATCACTTCCCTCCACAAAAAGATCCATGACTCTGTGTTCCCAGGGGTTCATCCTGATGGATGTTGTTCCTTGTTCACTACCAATATTCTACAGACATGTAAGATATCTATGCAAGTCAGCTACCATCTTAGGCATGTGCAAAAAAGACATCACTTCTGTGGAACAATGCCAGAACAATCTCTCTCTGTCCTTTATTGATAAAGAAAATTAAAGGGCAAAAAAATGGAACATGCGTGGAGAGGGTTAGAGTTAACAGATCAGTCAGTCCTGAGTGATCAAAAGGCATTAGGTGCCTAAATCCCAGTTTGAGGCTCCATGGCAATGCACAAGACTCCCACTGATTCCTCTGGGTGCCTAAACTCACTCGGCACTGAAGTTTTTGCAGTAAAAGTTTCTCAGGTACCAAAGTTCTGCCTCTGGGCATGCACACGGCTGCCTCCTGCTAGGCACCTGGAGGCCTAGCTCCTGCCTAAGCCCCAGCACGGTTTGCAAACCAAGGGAAGATCTATGATGGAGGTCCTCAGGAATAAACTTTTTACACATTTTTTCAGGGTCTGGTGGAATTGTTCAATCAGACCATCCATTTGTGGACGATAGACAGATATCCATAAAGTCTTTATCTTTAGAAGATCACATATCTAGTTCAGCAGCCACGGTTTAAAGTTGGTGCCTTGATCAGTGAAGATCTCCCTAGGTACCCCAGCTGGCAAAGACTTTTAGGAGTTTCTCTTCAATAGTCTTTGCACTGGCAGTGAGACTGCCTCAGAATAGTGGGTAGCATAATCAACTATCAGTAATACGTGTTTACTGCACTTTTTTCCAAGGATCCAGTGAGGTCCATCCTGATCCTTTCATATAGGATGTCAACTACAGGGAGTTGAACCAGAGGGACTTTTGTCCTACAAGTTGGCATTTGGAGCAGGAGCTGCAAAAAGTCTAACTAGAGGTACTTGGTGAATCCCGGCCAAAAAAAGTGATCCAAAATCCTGGCCAGAGTCTTCTCATGACTGATGTTACTCGCAGAGGGGATAGCATAAGCCAGTCACATGACTTTGCGCATATGAGGCCATGGAATGAGTAGTTCCGCCTGAATTTCCCCCATCAGTTGGTCTTTCTGCAACTGCTGCAGTTGCTCTGCCTGGAGCTCAAACCAGGAGTACTGCTCTGCTCATTGTGGGTCTCTCACTTTCCTGTTAACCACCAGCAGTTGGTCATAAGCCCAGCTCAACGTTTTGTCCTCCCTCTGGTCCTTTATGAAGTCCATCTCTCTGGTTCGGATGTCCCTCTCCTGTAGGGGAGCTACTATTGCTTTGTTGTTCAGAGGTCCTTCTGGAAGAGCTTCCCCTTCACTAGATTCCCCCTACCTACACCTGCCATCATTGCAGGTTTTGGGATCCCGTATCCCAGGGTCCCCTGGCTTACTCTCTCTCTGGGGCCTCTGAGTTGGTTTAAACTAGGGCTGTCGATTAATCACAGTTAACTCATGTGATTAACTAAAAAAATTGATTCTGATTAATCGCAGTTTTAATCTCGCTGTTAAACAATAGAATACCAATTGAAATTTATTAAATATTTTGGATGTTTTTCTAAATTTTTAAATATATTGATTTCAATTACAACACAGAATACAAAGTGTACAGTGCTCACTTCATATTATTATTTTGATTACAAATATTTTCATTGTAAAAATGAGAAACAAAAGAAATAGTATTTTTCAATTCACCTCATATAAGTACTGTAGTGCAATCTCTTTATCATGAAAGTGCAACTTACAAATGTAGATTCTTTTGTTATATAACTGCACTCAAAAACAAAACAAAGTAAAACTTTAGAGCCTACCAGTGCACTCAGTCCTACTTCTTGTTCAGCCAATCGCTAAGACAAACAAATTTGTTTACATTTACGGGAGACCATGAGGCCTGCTTCTTATTTACAATGTCATCTGAAAATGAGACCAGGTGTTCTCATGGCCCTTTTGTAGCCAGCATTGCAAAGTATTTACATGCCAGATATGCCAAACATTTGTATGCCCCTTCATACTTCAGCCACCATCCCAGAGGACATGCTTCGATGCTGATTATGCTTGTTAAAAAAATAATGCATTAATTAAATTTGTGACTCAACTCCTTGGGGGAGAATTGTATGTCTCCTGCTCTGTTTTACCTGCATTCTGCCATATAATTCATGTTATAACAGTCTCGGATGATGACCCAGCACATGTTGTTCGTTTTAAGAACACTTTCACTGCAGATTTGACAAAACTCAAAGAAGGTACCAATGTGTGATTTCTAAAGATAGCTACAGCACTCAACCGAAGGTTTAAGAATTTGAAGTGCCTTCCAAAATCTGAGAGGGATGAGGTGTGGAGCATGCTTTCAGAAGTCTTAAAAGAGCAAAATGTGGAAACTACAGAATCCAAACCACCAAAAAAGAAAATCAACCTTCTGCTGGTGGGATCTGACTCAGATGATGAAAATGAACATGCGTCGGTCCACACTGCTTTGGATTGTTATCGAGCAGAACCCGTCATCAGCATGGACGCATATATTCTGGAATGGTGGTTGAATCATGAAGGGACATATGAATCTTTAGCGAACCTGGAACGGAAATATCTTGTGATGCTAGCTACAACAGTGCCAGGCGAAAGCGTGTTCTCACTTTCAGGTGACATTGTGAAAAAGAAGTGGGCAGCATTATCTCCTACAAATGTAAACAAACTTGTTTGTCTACGTGATTAGCTGAACAAGAAGAAGGACTGAGTGGACTTGTAAGCTCTCAAGTTTTACATTGTTTTGTTTTTGAGTGCAGTTATTTTTTTATACATAATTCTCCATTTGTAAGTTCAACTTTCATGATAAAAAGATTGTACTGCAGCACTTGTGCTAGGTGAATTGAAAAATACTATTACTTTTGTTTTTTACAGTACAAATATTTGTAATAAAAATAAAGTGAGCACTGTACGTTTTGTATGTGTTGTAATTGAAATCAATATATTTGAAAATGTAGAAAACATCCAAAAATATTTAAATAAATGGTATTCTATTATTGTTTAACAGTGTGATTAATCGCACAATTAATCACAAATACTTTTTTTAATCATGCAATTAATCACGATTAATTTTTTTAATCGCTCGACAGCCCTAGCTTCAGTACTTCAGAGAAATACTCCCAAGCCTGACTCAAGATAATGGGGTAGACTAGTGTTGAGGCCAGCCTCACTACAAGGAACTTTGTGTTTTCCCCTACACTCAACTGCACACATGCACTGGGATAGGGGTTAATGTCTCAGGGATACTCTGTAGAAAGATAGTCATGGTTTGGGACGAAGTCATCCTGGACCAGGGTCTGCCCACACCTGGAATCACCAGGCCCTTTACCTCAGTTCCATTTATCTGAACAGGAGCGTTACTTTAGCCAGGATTCGTTAAGGGCATGGCTTTCTGCTGTCCACACCTGTCCATAACCACACTCCATATAGGGCAGCAGTTCTCAAACTGTGGTTCAGGACCCCAAAGTGGATACTTTGGGGTCCCAGGGCTGGCTTAGACTTGCTAAGGCCTGGGGCCAAAGACGAAGCCTGAGCCCCACAGCCCAGGGCTGAAGTCAAAGCCCAAGGGCTTCAGTCTCAGGTTACAGGCCCCCTGCCTGGGGCTGAAGCCCTGGGGCTTCAGCTTTGCTCTGCCTCCTCCCGCCCAGAGCAGTGGGGCTCGGGCTTTGGCTTTGGCCCTCCCACCCACAGCATTGAGGCTCAGGCAGGCTCAAGCTTCAGTCCCCCCTCCTGGGGTCGTGTAGTAATTTTTATTGTCAGAAGGGGGTCATGGTACCATGAAGTTTGAGAACCCCTGATATAAGGGCACTTGTGATACTGGTTACCTGGGCACCCACATGAAAAGCAAGCCCCACTTCTGGCCAAGTAGCCACTGGCCTTGAGCCTGATAACTGAGGTAGCCCTTCAGTATGTGGTTTGTCTGCTCCCCCCGAATGGCTCTTCAGTGGAGGTTCCCACAGTGATCCCAGGGGCCTTTGTCTGGGCTGAGGCCTGAGATGCTGGGTCCCATAGAGACTGATGCTTCTGAGACCACCCTGTTGGATTGCTGGTTCACCTGGTTAGGCCCTCCCTGGAGTCCAGGGCCCCCTTGGCCACAGACAGTTGCTTGTGTGATGCCATCAGACCCATTTCTGCCATGAAATAATTCTCCATCAACCTGACAGCATTGGCTAGGGACTCTGGCCAGTGTTTGAGCACCCTAGTCCCAGCCGGATGTGAGCGAACTGCTCCACCATAATGAGCTCGGCCAGCTCGACTCCAGTCTGAGCCTGCGGCTTTAACTACCTCCAGATAGGTCTTTCAATTTCTGGGTGACCACCTGGGGCTGGGCTTCCCAGGGCCTTTTCTCCACATGGATGCTCTGTCAAAGGGTCTCTTCTGTGATGTCAGGGTAGTCAAGTGTGGCTGAGCATAGGCTTGTGCAGATGCTGCATCCAGCCCCCGATATGCAACTTGCGCTGGTCCTGTCAAGTAAAGCATCAACAGGGTGGTCTACTGGTCAGGTGACGACTAGGCTGCTGTCGCCTCTTGCTCAAAAGTTACCAGGAAAGTCTCTGGGTCATCCTCAGGGCCCATCTTTGTGAGTTTCACTGGCACAGGCAGGGCCATTGGGCCTGGGCCTACAGCCCCTGGAGGCGAAGCCCTGGGGAGACCCTGAGGCTGCATCAGGGCCACTACCTGTTGGACCAGCCTTTGCTGCTGTTCCTGCAATTTGTGCCCCTAATTCCTGGGCATCCATTTGCTGCAGGAGTTGCTGCTGGTTCTCAGTCATCCATTTGAGAAGTTGCTCTAGGTCCATGTTGCCTGACCTACGAGCCCATGTCTCTAGGTCTAGGGTGTTTGACAATCTTGAGTCCATCAATCCTGTCTTCTTTCCCAGGGTGGGCAGGATGCCTGTTTTCTCCCCTAGTTGTGAAGGGGTCGGCTCATTGCTGGTGCCTCCTCGGCCAGGTGTGGCATGGCAGCTCTCTCTCACTGGGTCTGCTGCCACTGGCTGATTTGCTTCTGCAGTGGCCTGCCTTTTCCTGCGACTTGGCCCTCCAGCCAGGTCACTCCAATGTCTCTCCTCTTCCGTGGTAGTCCGCAAACAGAAAACAAGGGAAATTAACACAAACTGAGAGAGTATGGGTTGGGGGGTATCCGGATCAGGATCAGGTCCTCCTCCCTTCTGTTAGGGAGGCAATGGTTGTCGGGAAAGTTCCCGCCTTCAGTCAGCCCTTTCTTCAGGAGCTGAGAGTTGCAGGTCTGCTCTCTTCTCTGCTCTGCCCCCAACTGGTCTGTCCTGCTTCCCTTTTAACTCCTCCTCCAGCCTGTGCATGGCTTGCTGGCGTGTCATGGCGGGGGTGAGCCTAGAGTAGGGTAACTGTGTGTTGTCCAGTGTGGGGTTTGTATACTCCATCACACAGTCCATTTGGAATGAAAGTAGCAAGTGCTCTAATATGTGCCGAGAGTTCAAAGCATTAATTCACAATGCAGCATGCAGAATGGCACTGCAAACAGCAGCCCACTGATGCCAGGAACTCCACTCACTCTGTGTGTGTTAATTAGCAGGTAAAGGCAAGCAAAAGCCTTCCATGTGGCCTTTGAAACATCAGCCCTAATGTGCATTGCTGTCCCTGTATGGGAAACAAACTCTGTTAATGATGTTATCACAGTGACGGCTAAACAGACAGAGATTTCGTGACTCTCCCAGCATGGATTAGGGCCACTGCATATGTGATTGTCCTGTCACTTTGTAAGCCCATAGCATCTCTCCAGCAAACTCCTGGGAAACAGAGGCTTGGCAAACTGAGCACGTGAACCTGCACAAAGACGCTCTGTTCTCCTTTGCCCCATAGAACACAGGTTAAACAGACATTGAGATCTGTGACAACATTTCTTCCTGCAGCTGCACTGCAATACCAAAGTCTAGGGTTACCATTCGTCCGGATTTACCCGGACATGTCCTCCTTTTTGTGCTAAAAATAGCGTCCGGGGGGAATTTGTAAAGCACTCACAATGTCCGGGATTTCCCCCCGGCAGAGCAGAGCGAGCGGCTGGGAGGGCTGCAGGGAAGTCCCGGGCTGGACTCAGGAGCAGCTGTAGAGGAGCCGGATCCGCCCTGCATTCTGAGCCGGCAGCTCCCTTGCAGCCCAGTCCGGCAGCACTGTGCAGGGCCAGGGACCGGGTTTTGTTGTGCAGGGCCAGGGACCGGGTTTTGTTGTGCTGGGGAGCTCAGCCACGTGTCCGGCTCGGCTGCACAGAGCCCAACACTCTGTTCTGAGCAGCAGGGTAAGGAGGTCAGGGGGCAGGAAGGTTCTGGAGGTGGCAGTCAAGAAACGGGGGGGGGGCTTTTTGGGGGGAGTGGAGAAAGTTTTGGGCAGTCAGGGTACAGGTAGGGGGTAGGGTCCTGGGGGGCAGTTGGGGGGCGTCTTAGGAGGGGGCAGTTAGGGGACAAGGAACAGGGAGTCTTAGGTAGGGGGTGGGGTTCTGGAGGGCAGTTAGGAGCAGGGGTCCCAGGAGGGGGCAGTCAGGGGACAAGGAGCAGGGGGGGAGTGTTTGGGAGTTCTGGGGGGGGCTGTCAGGTGGCAGGGGTGGGGAGATGGATCGGAGCAGTCAGGGGACAGGGAGCAGAGGGGTTTAGATGGGTTGGGAGTTCTGGGGGGGGGCTGTCAGGGGGTGGGGAGTGGTTGGATGGGGCGTGGGAGTCCCAGGGGTCTGTCTGGGGGTGGGGGTGTGGATAAGGGTTGGGGCAGTCAGGGGACAAGAGGCAGGGAGGCTTAGATAGGGAGTGGAGTCCTGGGGGGGCAGTTAGGGGCAGGGGTCCCAGGAGGGGGCAGTCAGGGGACAAGGAACGGGGGGAGGGTTGGGGGTTCTGGGGGGGTGGGAAGTGGGAGGGGCAGGGGCGGGGCTAGGGCGGGGCTCCTCCCGTCCCCTTTTTTTCTTGCTGAAATATGGTAACCCTACCAAAGTCAGCAACAGGAAAGTGAACAGCCAAGGTCCAGTGCTCCAGGATGCAGTACACAGCTCACAAGCAAATGGAAGAGGGCACCTACTGGCAGCATTTAGCCAACAAGAAACCTGTGCTCTGGAAGTTGATTGCAGAGGAAGGGGCAGTCAGCTGTGTGGGATGCAGGACGTGTTCTCTGGTGAGTGTTGTAGGAAGCATGGTTGATGCACTGCTGAATGCAGATTCTTTTTAACATGGTCAAGGGGCATGGCTGGGTTTTTACTTTTTCAACCAAATCCAAATCAGAGCCAGTGATGGGGAAAGGCTGTGAGTTTCAAGGAACTGCTTCAAAGTTTAGATGCTTGTCTGAGTGACCTAAGTCTCATGGGCCAGATTCCCAGCTACAGCTGAGAAGAGCTTAGTGCAGCTGTGGGAGGAAGCGGTGGTTTTCAAAGGTGGCATGAAGCCAGTCCAATGTCTTAGGCACAAGTTAGAGCAATTTTAAGACTGCTCCCACTTAGGCCAGCTGCCTGTGACCCCCAAGGGGCTGTCCCAGCACTCAGGAATCATTAGGATGTAGAAACTCTTTGGTTCCTTAACCCTAGCCACACAGGTGCCAACTTTCTTCTTTCTGGGTGGGTGCTCCACCCCTGCTCTGCCCCGAGGCCTCGCCCCCACTCCACCACTTCCCTCCAAGGCCCCACCCTTGCTCCGCCTCTTCCTGCCCCTACTCTGCCCCCTCCCCTCCAGCACCTTCCACCGACCACCGAACAGCTGAGGAAAAGCAAGTAGTGCAGATACCACTTGGTAGTGCTACACCATCCAAATATCCCACAACACAGCAAGGATTAGTGGTTGTTCCATGGTTTTAGTGCAGCTTTACAAAGCCATCCTGATGCATCATGTGATCTGGCCCCTCTAACAACGGGGTGGAAATCTCATGGCATTTTGGCTCTTCTGCTTCCAATCCCAACTCCGAGCTGAAATTAAGCAGTAGAGTTGGTGAGAAAAATATGTTGGACAAAAAAAAAAACCACACCACAAAAAAACAGTGAGTTTTTCTTCCATTTTCTTACCAGCCCTACAGGAAGGGAGAGGGGCAGAGGTGAGTAAAAAGGGACAAAAAGCGACCAAAGTTTAACTTCAACAAGTTTGGTTCTTGTTTTAACTGAACCAGTCCTTCTGTCGCTAATTAAAACCCTGACCATCTCCAGATTCGCTCACCCCATGTGAGAAGGACAAAAACACCTCCTATAATCCACACCAAGCCATCTGGGCTGAAAATCCCCACTGTGCAGAAAGCCTACATGGCCTGTGCACTCCCGAAGCCATGGAAGTGGTAGTTGAGCTTTGTACTGACACTGGGCCATTCTCCACCACATACAGACACCTGAGAGCATGTTCCCACGTGAGTCTGCAAGCCACACGACTCAAACACACAGTTGCTTTCATTTAACAACAATGACCTTTCTTAAATGACTGGTGATTTCGGTTGCCTCAGTTTTTGGGTGCCCAGCTTGAGACACTTTAAAGAGGCCAGATTTTCAGAGGGTGGATACCCAGTGCTTTCTGAAAATCTTGCCCCAATAGCATCATTTTCTACTCAAGATGCACAGAAACATCCTTCATCTTCCCATTTTTCTGCAGAGGCTCCAGATCATTCCTAAGACCAAGGAGGTCCCAATAACTCAAGGACTGGTTATGAGATATTGAACCCAACACCTCTAGGTTATCAGCTTCCATTTAGATGATATCAGTAATGATCAAAAGTTCCTCCATTTGTTTGGTGACCTACATGAAATGAGTTACTGGGTGTCAGTCCAGAGCCTAGCAGACAACCCCCAACAACCTCAATGATTTGCCTGAGTGGAGGAAACACCCCTACAGATAGTCCCAGCAGGATAGGATTGAAGTACGTTGATAGAGGAGGATGAATTATTGTACTACTGCTTTGGCTGTGAGTATTCTATAGATATTAGAGCTGGTTGGAAATTGGCAGGCAGAACATTTTTTTCCATCAGAAAAGGCCAATGGGTCGAGATTGACGTATTCTGTGGTAATGTAGCGATTCTGATGACATTCTGATCAAAACCAGATGGATTTCTGAGGGAAACTGGCCTGCCAGGCATGTTTCCAAACCTGCCTGCTTTCCCACCAGCTCGCCCAACAGGCTCTTGGCAATCCTAGGCTTCCAGGTTCACAGCTCCTTGGCAGTCCACCTCATGGGCTCATGTGGCGCCTGGAACCCCTAAGAGTCCCGGTTCCCAAGCTCACAAACTCACGGCCCCTCTGCTGCCTGGGCTCCCAGGACTTCCAAAGTCTGCAGCTCCAGGGCAGCTCACAAGGGCAGCCTGCCTGGGCCTGGGTCTCCTGGCTCCTCAGACGCTCTGAGAGCCCTGGCATCCAGGCTCCTGAGTTGCCTGGCTCTCCCTCTGGTGGGCTACTGATGCTCAGAAGCATTTAGAGAAGCTTGAAACTGAGGCCTGGTCTACACTAGGCGTTTATGTCGAAGTTAGCGCCGTTAAATCGAATTAACCCTGCACCCGTCCACACTGCGATGCTATTTAGTTCGACATAGAGGTCTCTTTAATTCGACTTCTGTACTCCTCCCCGACGAGGGGAGTAGCGCTAAATTCGACATGGCCATGTCGAATTAGGCTAGGTGTGGATGGAAATCGACGCTAATAGCTCCGGGAGCTATCCCACAGTGCACCACTCTGTTGACGCTCTGGACAGCAGTGCGAGCTCGGATGCTCTGACCAGCCACACAGGAAAAGCCCCGGGAAAATTTGAATTTGAATTCCTTTTCCTGTCTGGCCAGTTTGAATCTCATTTCCTGTCTGGACATCGTGGCGAGCACAGCAGCACTGGCAACGATGCAGAGCTCTCCAGCAGTGATGGCCATGCAGTCTGTGAATAGAAAGAGAGCCCCAGCATGGACTGATCGTGAAGTCTTGGATCTCATCGCTGTGTGGGGCGATGAGTCCGTGCTTTCCGAGCTGCGATCCAAAAGAAGGAATGCAAAGATCTACGAGAAGATCTCTAAAGACATGGCAGAGAGAGGATACAGCCGGGATGCAACGCAGTGCCGCGTGAAAATCAAGGAGCTGAGACAAGGCTACCAGAAGACCAAAGAGGCAAACGGACGCTCCGGATCCCATCCCCAGACATCCCGTTTCTACGAGGCACTGCATTCCATCCTCGGTGCTGCCGCCACCACTACCCCACCAGTGACCGTGGACTCTGAGGATGGGATACTGTCCACGGCCGGTTCCTCAGACATGTTAGGGGACGGGGAAGATGAGGAAGGAGATGAGGAGGGCGAGGCAGTTGGCAGCTCTCACAACGCTGATTTCCCCGACAGCCAGGATCTCTTCATCACCCTTACAGAGATCCCCTATGAAGCGTCCCCAGCCATTACCCCGGACACAGAATCTGGTGAAGGATCAGCCAGTAAGTGTTGTAAACATCTAAACATTTATTTTTAACAAAACAGGAATATTAACAATTAAAAGAATGGGTTGTTCATGATTAGTGTGCCCTAGGCGCTTAACGGTTTAGTAAGGGGCAGTGCAAGTTTTGAAAAGAAATCTAGCAATGTCCGGTTTTCAGTGATTGTCCTGCACAAGCCGCTCTACTGTGTATTCCCTGCTACTGCAGCTACAGTAAAATGCGGTCTATATGTGCGGGGATAGAGCAGTAATCCTCCTGGGACATCTCGATGAAGCTCTCCTGGAGGTAACTTGAAAGCCGTTGCATGAGGTTCTTGGGGAGAGCGGCCTTATTGGGTCCTCCGAAGTACGACACGTTGCCGCGCCACGAGATTATCAGGTACTCGGGGATCATTGCTCTGCACAGCAGGGCGGCATACGGCCCTGGTCTTTGGAGGCTTTCCCGGAGCATTCTCTCTTTGTCGCTCTCGGAGATCCTCATCAGGGTGATGTCGGCCATGGTGACCTGCTTTTAATTAGGTAGGGGAATGTTAGTGTTGGGACTGCTTTCCCGTTCCTTTACAGAACTGTCACCGCTGGTTTGCAGCCACGCGGTGGAGGCGGGAGAGGGGCAGCCGAAAGGGATCGTTCCCGGGGACAGCCGCGAGGGGGTGGGACAGGGGCAGAGTTCCCGCTTGCCGGATTGCTGGCAGCAGGGACTGACATTGATTTAAATGTGAAATGAGGCCAGTGGTAATATAAAAGTTTTAAACTGCCACAAGTGTACGGCTTACCATGTCTGCCTGCAACAGAAATTCCGTTGTGCTGCCTCGCTTCTCAAATGTGCTGTTCAAGACCCCAGGCACAGAATGCGAAGGCCGAGAATTCGACCTTGTGCTGAGTGCGCATGTGAAAGGTGCTGTGCATGGTCTTGTTCACAGAGAAAGACTATGTTCTTTGTTCACAACTACATTTATCTTTCAGAGGAATTCACTCCCTTTTTCCCATTTCCACAGCCCCGTCTGCGACTGTCTCACAACCTAGCCTGGAATCACACTCCCAGAGGCTAGCGCGGATTAGGCGTAGGAAGAAGAGGACACGGGAGGACATGTTCTCTGAGCTTATGGCCTCTTCCCAAGCCCAGGCAGCACAGCAGACCCAGTGGCGGGAGAACTTGACCCGAATGCACCAAGCCAACATGGATCGGGAGGAGAGGTGGCGGCAGGAAGACCAGCAGGCGACTCTAACGCTGCTTGGACTACTGAGGGAGCAAACGGACACACTCCGGCGCCTTGTGGATGTTCTGCAGGAACGGAGGCAGGAGGACAGAGCCCCGCTGCAGTCCATCTCTAACCGCCCTCCCCCGCCACCAAGTCCCATACCCACCTCACCCAAAGTGCAAAGAAGGAGAGGCGGCAGAGTCCCTGCTAACTCTCACTCCACCCCTGCAGAGAGCTCTAGTAGCAGAAGGCTCTCATTTCCCAAAATTTGAAAAGTTCTTTCCTTCCCGCCTGACACAAGCCCACGTCCAAGTTTCACCTCCCAATGCCATGTGTAGTTGATAATAAAAAATTCGTTTCTGTTAACTACTGTTTCAATCATGTTCTTTTGGAGGAGGAGGGGAAAGGGGGTTGGAAATTGGACAGGACAGTCTCCTTTGGCAGGGTACATAGTCGGGGGCAGGCACAGCAGCAGGGCACATACACAGTGCAGTGATGCAGTGACTAGTTGCCCCGGTTAGTCTGGGAGGTTGTTTTGATGTAATGTTGGGGGGGGTGGGTTGCTCTGTGACTTTGTGGCGGGGGAGGGCAGTTACAGATCTTAAGCGCCGGTCCTTAGACAGGATCACAGAGCCACACAGCATGGGATCTGTAACCGTCCTCCCCCTGCCACAAAGTCAAATAGACCTCCCATACACACAGTCCCGATCAGGAGGGGTGACAGGCTCCGTTGAAACAAGCATCCCACCGCAGCGGAGCCTGTCAATCCTTGAGTTTAGAAGCTGCATTCGCATCACAACACTAGACCCGCCCCGCACCACAGTCTGCGTCCCAGTTTTAAAAAATTCCCGCTAAAACAGTATTAAAGAAAACGGTGTGCTTTAACAAAGTAGAACTATTTTTATTTCGACACGTGTGTTGGAGGGGGGGTGAAGGGGGTATGTAACTGGATAGGATAGTCAACATTACCTGGGTAAAGAAACGGGGGCAGGTTTAGCTTCTCAGTACACAAACTATAAAATCACAGGTTACCCTGCTCACTCAGGAACTTTGCTTTCAAAGCCTCCCGGATGCACAGCGCTTCCCGCTGGTCTCTTCTAATCGCCCGGCTGTCTGGCTGTGAGTAATCACCAGCCAGGCTATTTTCCTCAACCTCCCACCCCGCCATAAAGGTCTCCCCCTTGCTCTCACAGAGATTGTGGAGCACACAGCAAGCTGCTATAACAATGGGGATATTGGTTTCGCTGAGATCACAGCGAGTCAGTAAGCTTCTCCATCTCCCCTTGAGACGGCCAAAAGCACACTCCACCACCATTCTGCACTTGCTCAGCCGGTAGTTGAAGAGTTCTTTTTCAGTGTCCAGGGCGCCAGTATAGGGCTTCATGAGCCAGGGCATTAGCGGGTAGGCTGGGTCCCCGAGGATGACTATAGGCATCTCCACATCCCCAACAGTTATTTTGTGGTCCGGGAAGTAAATACCTTGTTGCAGCCGTCTAAACAGACCAGAGTTCCTGAAAACACGAGCGTCATGAACCTTGCCCGGCCATCCCACGTAGATGTTGGTAAAACGTCCCCTGTGGTCCACCAGTGCTTGCAGCACCATGGAAAAGTATCCCTTTCGGTTAATGTACTGGGTGGCCTGGTGGTCCGGTGCCAGGATAGGGATGTGAGTTCCATCTATGGCCCCACCGCAGTTTGGGAATCCCATCGCTGCGAAGCCATCTATGATCGCCTCCACGTTTCCCAGGGTCACTACCTTTGGCAGCAGTACATCAACGATTGCCTTCGCTACTTGCATCACAACAACCCCCACGGTAGATTTGCCCACCCCAAACTGGTTCGCGACTGACCGGTAGCTGTCTGGCGTTGCAAGCTTCCACAGGGCTATGGCCACTCGCTTCTGTACACTCAGTGCAGCTCGCAACCGGGTGTCACTGCGCTTCAGGGCAGGGGACAGCAACTCACAAAGTTCCAGGAAAGTTCCCTTCCGCATGCGAAAGTTTCGCAGCCACTGGGATTCATCCCAGACCTGCAGCACTATGCGGTCCCACCACTCAGTGCTTGTTTCCCGTGCCCAGAATCGCCGTTCCACGGCATCAACATGACCCATTGCCACTGTGATGTCCTCGGCGCTGGGTCGCCTGCTTTCTGACAGGTCTGTGCTACTCTCAGACTTCAGGACATCACCGCGGTGCCGTAGCCTCCTCGCCTGACTTTTCTGCATCTGCCTCAGGGAAACCTTTATGATAAGCTGCGAGACGTTGAGAGCGGCCACAACTGCAGCGATGGTCGCAGCGGGCTCCATGCTCGGAGTACAGTGGCGTCCGCGCTGTCAATGACTGGAAAAGCGCGCGAACTGTTTTCCCGCCGGCGCTTTCAGGGAGGGAGGGCGGGAGTGATGGACGGATGACGACAGTTTCCCAAAAGCACCCTCGACTCATTTTGTTACCCAGAAGGCATTGCCGGCTACACCCAGAATTCCAATGGGCAGAGGGGACTGCGGGAACTGTGGGATAGCTGACCACAGTGCACCGCTTCGAATGTCGACGCTATCACCGTTAGTGTGGACGCACAAAGTCGAATTACTGTCCTTAGTGTGGACACACACGTTCGACTTTGCAATATCGATTACAAAAATTCGATGCAAGTAAAATCGAACTACTCTCGTAGTGTAGACAAGGCCTTAATGTCGTCCCTGGGGGAAATGAAAATGTAATGTTTCATTCTGTTTCGGAATGATTTTTTCATTTATTTCAGAATTCTCTGCCGTGCTCTGGCCAGCTCTGGTGGAGCTATGGAAGGCGTCTGTCTCCCTGAACACCATCTGGCGTCTTTCACCAGCACTAAACTTCGAGAGTCTGATCCAAAGCCCATTAAAGTCAATGGAAAGACTCTGCTGACTGCAACAGGCTTTGAATCAGTCCCTAAAAGAACAAATGACATACTACCACTACTAAAGAAACCCAGACCTTCACCTTACACTACTTATTCCCTGCTGTCCCTCCAACCACAGAACTGTATTCCTCCATAGGCCCCTGATTACTCAGCCTATGTATTTCACTTCCCCTTCCCCTCCTTACCAGGGCTTTGTATTTAAATACTGTTTTCTTCAGCACGGTTATCACAAATACACTATAAAGCAATTTGCCATGCCCTATTTCCAGAGGCATTCGGAGAAACAATTTATGACTCCGGACTGCTGGCTAGTATTGTAGCTCTGTTCATGCTTTACTAAACTGAGTCTGCCACTAACAAAATATAACCCGAGCCTGCAGCCATTCCCAGCTGGTAGCATTCACGGGTCTGGAGATTCATGAACCAGTGACTGCTCCCAATTTGCCAAGCAGATGAGTGTGCAGAAGTTTGCCTCATAAACTGGGTAATGGGAGGCAGTTATTGTAGCTTGGGCAGTAAATGCTCCCAATTTGCTGCCACATGAAAACAGCTCAAACCTTTTCTTGAATCCATGATGAGGAACAGAGTTATGTGAACTCCATTCGCAGCTGACCTAAAAGTTTTGCCCATAGGCAGGTGCTTTGTGGCTTCACACCAGTGACTCTAACAGGCCATTCTGTGTGTGTGTGTGTGTGTGTGTGTGTGTGTGTGTGTGTGTGTGTGTGTGTGTGTGTGTGTGTGATTTAATGAGTTCTGTGCTTCACTAAGCAGGCTCTCTCTGTCCATCTTCAGTTTCTAAGCCTAGTCAGTGCTTGGGGAGGAGACTACCAATGAAAATCCAGGTAGTGATGCTGGTGAATCATTTGTATGCACTTTCCTCCCCAGAATCAATACTGGTCCCATTTTTTACAAGGGTGCCATCTTTTATCACCTGAGCTGTGAAATTGAGATTCTAGCCACCTGTGATCACTAGACATCCTTTTGCAAGGTGCAGGAGTGACAGCCCCCTCGTCCTGGCCAATTTCTAACGTGGATGATTACTTTCTGACTCTCTGGATTCTCCCGACCATTTCACCTATATGCAGTATTCTCCACTCCCTGTCTTAAACCTCTATCTAGTGGCCCAGCGCAGTGTTAAGAGGTACCACCCCAAAGAGCCGTACTCCAGCACTGGGTGAAGCAATTCCTACCTGCATCGTATGTGTGGCGCTTTGGGATCCATCTGGGAAGCAAGGTGGCATACAAATGTAAGATGTTATTTTTATTTATTATTATTTCCAGTTCATGGTTAAGGTTTGACTTAATTGAGCATATGGTTGACTGGCACTGATGCCTGGGACTTGATGGAGCCTTGTAATAGAAGATTGGCGCTGTGTCCCAAGCAGGCCCTATGGCCAGAAATGTGTCTAAGCTTTACATTTAATTAGAAAAAGGAATTGATCTACAAGAGTGCTGCTTAAAATGGGCTTGGTTTTACTGGAATGATTAGGATTGTTTATGGCTGGACAAATAAAAGCTTTCAGCTATTAGCAGAATTTCAGCTCCCTCTGATTCATAGGATGGCCCTGACACTTCTTTTTATCATAAAAAATGGTGTCAATTGAAGACGTTTCTATACAAAAGAGATGCAGCGCAAGAAAAGTGAAGGGGTGGAATAAATCCAGCCAACTCCCTTCAGTCCTGCTTCTAGCTTTATTCTCTTTCATTTGTAATGTTTCACCAGACAGGCCTGACAATAGGAGATTGAGCCAAAGTCATGATTCACAGTGCATTCTTTCTTCCTTAAAGACATAAGAAAAGCAATAAATACTAGTGAATGGCGAGCAAAGGCAGGGACGAGCCGGGGAAGGGGGAGAAAGCTGATTTGATGAGTGAGGTACAGAAGAGAAGAAGAAAAAGCTTGTTCTGCTTCCAAAAGTACAGCTTGCAGTAGTGTTCTGGGCCAATACCTATCTAGGTTCTTACATGGTCCCCATCCTCATAGCACCTGTGTACTGTAGTATATTCTCTAAGGGCAAGAATAATCTATCCGAACCACTATTGATGGGCAAAGTCAAGATCAGTTAGTGTAGATGGAAAGATGGGCAATATGTGCTCTATGGAGCAGTGATTCCACTTTCCGTGTACTGAACCTTTACGTGCAAGAAATCCACCAGGCTGCCCACTCCTGGCAGAAAGGCTGCAAGGTGATTCAAGATGGAGGATCTTACTGAGGGACAGATGCACTCCGCTCTTTAAATTGAATGAGTGCACTAGCAAAGCAGCTCCCTTGCGCTCACAGCTGAAAACACTGGTTCCCTCCCTCCCCCCGGCTAATTGAACCATGTTTAACACACGCCCACGCCACTCCAGTTCCTCAGTACAGTCCTCAGATGTTGTCATCATCCAAACACAACCTGGCCAACTCTTGCAATTTATCATGAGTTTTCTGATATTTGGGATGGAATCCTGCCTTCACTGATGTAAATAGCAAAACACCCATCAATTTCCACAGGGCCAGGATTTCATGCTGGGTGTTTTTCTTAAAATTCCAGGAATTTTAAAAAACTAAAATCAAATAAGTTTCTAGCCCACATGGTTTGTGCAGAAAAGCTTGATAATGTGACCTGAGTATAACCCTAAAGCAGGGGTAGGCAACCTATGGCACGTGTGCCGAAGGCGGCACGCGAGCTGATTTTCAGTGGCACTCACACTGCCCAGGTCCTGGTCACCGTGTCCAGGGGGCTCTGCATTCATTTTAATTTAATTTTAAATGAAGTTACTTAAACATTTTAAAAACCTTATTTACTTTACATACAACAATAGTTTAGTTATATATTATAGACTTATAGAAAGAGATCTTCTAAAAACATTAAAATGTCTGACTGGCACGCAAAACCTTAAATTAGAGTGAATAAACGAAGACTCGGCACACCACTTCTGAAAGTTGCCGACCCCTGCCCTAAAGGCTCAAAAATCAGAAGGCAAATAAAAAGCAACCAACATTTATTATTAATCATTATTATTATTATTTATTAATCTCATGATTTTTAAGCCAGTCTCATGATTGTGGGGGGGCCAGACACATGCTTTTTGAATGTTTGGAGTTGGCAGGAACACATGTTCTGGAATATTTCCCTCTCCCCCCACCCAAAATAACCTTTTATCCTTCAGAAAGGCTTCGTGCAGGGCCCTGTGTTCTAGACTGGAACCCACGCAGTGCATTTTGCCATATTCAGAGGCTGGTCACTTTCTAATTTCAATGCACATTCTGTATTGGCCCTGTTTTCTTGATTATTTGCAGGCTACATAGAAAATTTCCACTGAAAATGGGTCCCGTTTTCAAGCAAAATGTGACAGTATGCACATTTTCATGACTTTGCATATATTTTGCTGCAAACATACCATTTTTGCTACAATTCATACAAAGGTACAAATTTAGGAGGCATGAAAATGGATGAAACAAATTTATGGTGTGTTTAATTAAAATGTTCACAATTAAATGTTTACCTAGTCCTAGCTCCAAACAAGTTTTTTTTTTTCAGGAAATTTCAAATTTTCAACCCAGCCTGATCCCAGAAATGCAAAAACAGCAGCCAAGTGACAGATAATGTGGCAGGGGAAAGTTAAATAAACTTAAGGGGAAGTTCTGAGTTTGTTTGCATTTTTAGGTGAAAATTCAGGCTGGTTCTTACTTTAGGCAAACTGGTTTGTACTTCACTAATTTGAATTAATTTGACAATCAGGGAATACAAGCTTGTTTCAAAGGACTTTTAGCTGCTGCTAGCTGTTTGTTGAAATTCCAGGAAAGCAAAGCACAGACAAGTGTTACTGCAAAGATAAGGGGTAACTGGGAGATGCTGTTTTATTCTGCCTGTTTTGTTTTGTTTTTAAAATCCTGTTTAGTTCTTCAAAGGAGTTTTTCTCTTCCTATGGTCTCTTAATGACACTCTCCACTTTTCAGCGTGTAACAGATTCACTAAGCATTCCAAAACAATCATTTTTTTTAAAGAGGGAAGGCAGCCGTGGTTAGTGGAATGAGCCAGGGACAGAAATCCATGGCTCCTGTATTCTTTTCCCAGCTCTGCCACTGTCTCACTGCATGACCTTGGGCAAGTCAATCCGCTGCTCTGTGCCTCAGTTTCCCCATGTGCAAACTGGGGGATAAGTAATTTCTGGCTATATAGTTCTTAGTAATCTTAGAACAGTGCTGTGAGGGTTAATACATTCATCGTTCAAATACATCCCTGCTGTAACTCTATTCTCTTCACTGTGCTTTTAGCAGGGAGAACTTTGGCCAGGGAGAGTGCTTGACCATGCATCATTCTGCTAATGCTTTCACTAAAAACAGTTCACAGTGGTGTCTTTAACAATAATTAACAAGAAATTAAATCCTTGTAACTCCTGCCTCTCATGACTGCAACCACTCCTGCAGCTTTCCCCCTCTAATGAGCGTTAGGTATTCCCCACAGCAGCCCAGCATGCGTCTGTTATCAGCTCAGTTTCTGTCCATTAGAACCTGGGACAAATGTATTTAATATGTTTAGGTTGGGAAAATTCTTTTTGTTCAGTTGTCTGTTTACGGTGAAGTGCACCCTTTATAGATTGGCCAGAGAGAGAAACTCTGTGTGTGTTTCCCTCCTCTCTGTTTTCATTTGTCTCTCCCCTTTTCTTTTCTTTCTGTCCATTCTGACCCCCTCCCCACCACCTGTGAAATCAAATTAAACTTGCACATTATTAGGTTCAAAATTAATCCATGATACCCAAAGGCAGATAACAAACAACCAGGGCTCTAGCATGCCATGGCTGCAAGAATAGCACTGCACCTAAGTGGGGACCTCTGATTGCTTATGGATTCCCCGGCATTCAAGTGCCATCCTAAAGTCTGCTACACTTGTTCATTTCATCTCTGATCATTGACATTTTCCCTCCAAGGCAATTCCAAGCAGTGCTTGATAAAGGACAGCACTGTGGATCTGCCTATCTATCTCTGGTTTCTTGTTGTGGCTCCTTATTTTAGTAAAACCACACAGGGAAGGGAGATACAGACATGTTTATTTATAGCTTTGCCGTGGCTCCCCTAAGAGGGGCCACACTGGGTCAAACCAGTGGTCCATCTAGCCCAGTAACCTGTTTTTGAGCAGTGGCCCATGCCAGATACTCAGCACAGTAACTGAAAGCTTCACTAGTGTTAATGGAATCCATTTTGAAACACCTCTGTGAGATGGGGGAAGCACCATTATCCCAAGTTTTGGGACAAACGGGGTTTGTTTAAGGTTGTTTAGGAAGTCTGTGTAGAGCCAGGGCTAGAACCAACATCCTCAGCTTCCCAACCCCCTGCCTTAATCCCAAGACCATCCTTCCTACAGTCCAGTGGTACCTTGAAAGATTCTGTGACTGGGTTTCATCATGCTTGGGACTAGGAACCAGAATAACATGTGGCAGCAGCAGAAAGACTCACCCCACTGAAAGTCCTACTGCAAAATGCAGGCAGTGGTGAACATTGCGCAGGGGAAACCAGCCCCAGTAAATCCACACAAGCTGCCCTGGATCTTCCCCAAGGAGATGCAACTTGTTAGTCTGCACCCCAGATGGGGAGGGGGCCAAAGGGCATTCACAGTGGGTGAAATTCATCCAGGTCAGAAGACCATCAAAAAGGACTGTGCACTACAGAAGGCCCCTTTAATGTTCAAGATAGGAAGTTTAGTGGGAGTTGAGTGATGCACAGGCCTTGTGTGGATGCTCTGCATGGGGGAAAATTTCATCCCATATCTGTGTAAGGTAAGTGAGTAGGTGATGTGCCGCAAAGGTGACCTTGAACATGGCCTGATTAAGAGCCAGCACCACCCATGGGAACACTGTGTCCATGATAATCTGGCAGAGCTGGATGGGCTCCATAGGTTCCTACTCCCATTATGACAGTCATGTGGCGCACAAGGTCCCCTGGTGTATCTCTTAGATTCTCTGCCGTACCAACCAATTACAAAGGCAGAAGCCTCTGCACGCCGATCTGAGACCAAGGGAGTGATGTACAAGGGCAATAATCATGAGTGATAGTGATTTTATCGTACGTTTTTCAGTATATGGTGTTTGTCCAAAAGCCCCAGATCCTGGAGTCATGTGATTGTGTGACAATCTTAGCTTTCATTTTAGAAAACACAAGTTTCAAGCACTCATAGTTGCAGAGGAAAGATGGAAAATGTGAACCCAAAAGGCTCAAAAACCAGAAAGCAAATTAAATGAACCCCCAGAATGATTACTATTTAAAATCTCATGATTTTTAAACCAATCTCATGATTTTTGAATGCTTGAATTGGCCATACTATAGTAGGCTGATTGTAAAATAGCAAGTGAGCTTTGAGAGCTCTATCCATACACTTTAGCAAAGGCTATAGAGCAGGGGTCGGCAACCTACGGCATGCGTGCCAAACACGGCACGCGAGCCGATTCTGAGTGGCACGCAGCTCCCTGCCGCGGTCCCGGCCCCCAGCCCCACTCAGCCCCCCGCTCTCCCCTGCGGGGGCAGGAGGCAGAAGCTTGGTTCTGCGGCACCCAAGCTTCCCTCCTTCCCTGCTTCTTCCCCCAGCGCGGTGCTTTCCGGCCCCGCCTCCTCTCCGTCCCTGGCCAATCAGCTGATGGCCCTAGCGAAGGGGAGAGGGAAGAGTGGCAGCGTGCATACAGCTCCGTAGAGGATGCAGAGAGAGGTAGGGACAGAGCCTGGGGGAAGGGGGTGGAACAGGGCATATCCCTTCCAGCTCCCTGCCCTGAGCTGCTCAGGGCAGGGGGCTGGGAGCACCCCAGCCTTCTGCCCTGCACCCCCTACCCCTCTGTCCTGCCCCCCCCACCCCAACACATACCCAGCTTTCTGCCCTGCACCCCCACAGCCCCATCCCTCTGCCCTGAACCCACACACACACTCAGCCTTCTGCCCTGCACCCCCCCACCCCAACACACACCCAGCCTTCTGCCCTGCACCCCTACAGCCCCATCCCTCTGCCCTGCCCCCCACACACTCAGCCTTCTGCCCTGCACCCCCCACCCCAACACACACCCAGCCTTCTGCCCTGCATCCCCACAGCTCCATCCCTCTTCCCTGAACCCCCCACACACTCAGCCTTCTGCCCCTGCACCCCCCCACCCCAACACACACCCAGCCTTCTGCCCTGCATCCCCACAGCTCCATCCCTCTTCCCTGAACCCCCACACACACTCAGCCTTCTGCCCCTGCACCCCCCCCACCCCAACACACACCCAGCCTTCTGCCCTGCATCCCACAGCTCCATTCCTCTGCCCTGAACCCCCACACACACTCAGCCTTCTGCCCTGCACCCCCCCACCCCAACACACACCCAGCCTTCTGCCCTGCACCCCTACAGCCCCATCCTCTGCCCTGCCCCCCACACACTCAGCCTTCGCCCTGCACCCCCCCACCCCAACACACACCCAGCCTTCTGCCCTGCATCCCCACAGCTCCATCCCTCTTCCCTGAACCCCCCCACACACTCAGCCTTCTGCCCTGCACCCCCCCACCCCAACACACACCCAGCCTTCTGCCCTGCATCCCCACAGCTCCATCCCTCTTCCCTGAACCCCCACACACACTCAGCCTTCTGCCCTGCACCCCCCCACCCAACACACACCCAGCCTTCTGCCTGCATCCCACAGCTCCATCCCTCTGCCCTGAACCCCCACACACACTCAGCCTTCTGCCCTGCACCCCCCCACCCCAACACACACCCAGCCTTCTGCCCTGCACCCCTACAGCCCCATCCCTCTGCCCTGCCCCCCACACACTCAGCCTTCTGCCCTGCACCCCCCACCCCAACACACACCCAGCCTTCTGCCCTGCATCCCCACAGCTCCATCCCTCTTCCCTGAACCCCCCCACACACTCAGCCTTCTGCCCTGCACCCCCCCACCCCAACACACACCCAGCCTTCTGCCCTGCATCCCCACAGCTCCATCCCTCTGCCCTGAACCCCCACACACACTCAGCCTTCTGCCCTGCACCCCCCCCACCCCAACACACACCCAGCCTTCTGCCCTGCACCCCTACAGCCCCATCCCTCTGCCCTGCCCCCCACACACTCAGCCTTCTGCCCTGCACCCCCCCACCCCAACACACACCCAGCCTTCTGCCCTGCATCCCCACAGCTCCATCCCTCTGCCCTGAACCCCCACACACATTCAGCCTTCTGCCCTGCACCCCCCCACCCCAACACACACCCAGCCTTCTGCCCTGCATCCCCACAGCTCCATCCCTCTGCCCTGAACCCCCACACACACTCAGCCTTCTGCCCTGCACCCCCCCACCCCAACACACACCCAGCCTTCTGCCCTGCACCCCTACAGCCCCATCCCTCTGCCCTGCCCCCCACACACTCAGCCTTCTGCCCTGCACCCCCCCACCCCAACACACACCCAGCCTTCTGCCCTGCATCCCCACAGCTCCATCCCTCTGCCCTGAACCCCCACACACATTCAGCCTTCTGCCCTGCACCCCCCACCCCAACACACACCCAGCCTTCTGCCCTGCACCCCCACAGCCCCATCCCTCTGCCCTGCCCCCACACACTCAGCCTTCTGCCCTGCACCCCCCACACACCCCAGACCTCTGCCCTGAACCCCTCCACCCCCCCCACACTCAGCCTTCTGCCCTGCACCCCCCATGCCTCCCAGCCCTCTGCCCTGATCTCTAAAGCTACCCCACACACCCCAGCCTTCTGCCCTGAACCCCCTCCTCCAGCCCTCTACCCTGACCCCTGAAACACCCCCCCCCCCCCAGGTCTGGGGTCCCAGCCGCAGGCCCTGATCAGCCCTCTGCTGGCCTAGGTGAACAGAACCCCAGGCTGGCAGCGAGCTGAGCAGGCTGGTGGTGTAAGATCAGCATTTTAATTTAATTTTAAATGACGCTTCTTAAACATTTTGAAAACCTTGTTTACTTTACATACAATAGTTTAGTTATATATTATAGACTTATAGAAAGAGACCTTCTAAAAACGTTAAAATGTATGACTGGCACGCCAAACCTTAAATCAGAGTGAATAAATGAAGACTCGGCACACCACTTCTGAAAGGTTGCCGACCCCTGCTATAGAGTGTCATATAGTGGTATGTTAGGGCACCAAGACAGACCTTGTTGTAGTTAGCCACTGAAAGGCTCTGCCATCTTTAGCATGGCTCGGCCTCTACTCCTCATCTTCCAGCTGGTAAATCTCACAAAATTGGGCCAGATCATGATGCCTGTTAGCATTGACTTCACTGGGGTTACTCTAACTTCGTGCAAGTATGACTGAGAGCTGATCTGGGCAAATTTTTCTCTGTGAATATTTCAGCCATGAAAATAAGCAGTTTGGGTCACCCTGACACTATTTGTGAATTTGTCGAGTTCACCGAATAGTTTTGACTGAACTGAAAAAGAGTGAAATGGTTCGGTGATGCTGAAACAAAACAGTTCATTTTGGCAAGACTTGAAACTGTTCATTTCAATTTTATGCATTTTGACAAAAGCCAAGGACGACTTCATTCACAGAACTGGGGGTGGCGAAGAGGGGCAGTAGCAGCTGCCTTCAGCCCAGTGCTTAGGGTACTCCAGTGGGGGTTGGTGACTTGGGGTTAATTCCCCCCCTCTGCCTGACGTGGAGAACCTGCTCCTCCAGTTTCTTGCACATCTAGTCCTCCTGGACTTTGGTCAAAATATCTGATATCAAAACAACATTTTTTGAGTTAGATGGAAGCAAAACATTTATTTCTGACTTGAAAAATGTTTCAATTTTCTGATGTGCTGAACGTTTTTGAAAAATCTCATTTTCAGTTCAATCCAAACTGAAGTTTTTTCTTCCCCACTTTCTCCAAATTACCAGCAAATCGAAATATCCGTTATGTTCACCTAGCTCAAACTGAGAGTGTAATCTGGCCCAAACACTACCATTTCCTAAGATGCCTTGAGTCTAATAATTTGGGGCTGTTTCTGGATTTCATGAACATCCCCTGATCTCTCTGCAATGTCTCCTTTAGTGCTGCTCCAGACCAGCTATTTTATTTCTGGGCTGCTTGTCCATTGTTGCATTTCCTCTTTTCACTGCAAGGCATCCTTTTCTCACTCTTTGTTTGGTGCCCTGGATCTGCGCACTTCTTTTCTTCTTGCTACGCTAACCTCCCCCTCCAGGCTTCATCCCTTTTGCTGCCCGGGATTTTCCTTCTCTTCCTTTCTTCATGCTTATGCTCTGACTCTCCCACTCCACTCCCTCAATTTTCCATGTTTTTGACCTTTGTGTCCTCCCCATTCATCTTCTTGGTGCTCTTGTTTCCTGCTTTTTTCTCTGTTGTGGATCCTTCCCCTCACTTTGCACCTCCCCTGTCCCTCCTGCCACTTTCTAGACCAGGGGTCTGAAACACACGGCCCGCGGGATGATTTTCTGTGGCCTGCGAGCCCCTCGCAGCCCCCCCCCCCCCCCCGCCCTCCCCCAGTGTTTACCAGAGCGGCGACCGGACGTGCACCGGGAGCAGGGGAGGCTCCCTGCCTGCCCTGCCCTGCCCTGCCCTGCCCTGCCCTGCCCTGCGCAGCTCCGGGAAGAGCTGGAACGTGGGGAAGGGGGGGGGGGGGCGGAGGGGCTGTGTGTGGCTGTTACTTCAGGCAGCGCCCCAGCAGCTCCAATTGGCCGGGAACGGGGATCCGCGGCCAATGGGAGCTGCTGGAGGCGCTGCCTCAAGCAACAGAAACACACAGCTCCTCTGCCCGCCTTCCCCACGTTTCAGCCTCTTGCGGGGGCAGGGCAGACAGGCAGGCAGGCAGGGAGCCTGCCCTGCCCCCAGTACGCGCCGGGCCAGATCCTGCCCCCCGAACCCCTCCTGCAGCCGAACCCCCTACCCTGAGCCTCCTGCCACACCCTGCACCCCGACCCCCTGCCATACCCTGCATCCCTCCTGCACCCCAACCCCCTGCCTCACCCCGCACCCTGACCCCTGCCCTGAGCCCCCTGCCGCACCCTGCACCCCAACCCCCTGCCATACCCTGCACCCCTCCTGCACCCCAACCCCCTGCCTCACCCTGCACCCCTCCTGCATCCCAACCCACTGCCCTGAGCCCCATGCCGCACCCATCCTGCACCCCGACCCCCTGCCGTACCCTGCACCCCTCCTGCACCCTGACCCCTGCCCTGAGCCCCCTGCCCTGAACCCCCTGCCTCACCCCACACCCCTCCTGCACCCTGACCCCTGCCCTGAGCCCCCTGCCAACCCCCTGCCCTGAACCCCCTGCCTCACCCCACACCCCTCCTGCACCCTGACTCCTGCCCTGAGCCCCCTGCCGCACCCTGCACCCCGAGCCCCTGCCATTCCCTGCACCCCTGCTGCACCCTGCATCCCTCTTGCACCCCAACCCCCTGCCCTGAGCCTCCTGCCACACCCTACACCCTAACCCCTTGCTGTACCCCTCACCCCTCCTGCACCCCACACCCCAACTCCCTGCCTGAGCCCCTGGGGGCAGGGAGGGGGAAGAGTTGGGGTGGAGATTTTGGGGAAGGGGTTGGAATGGGGGCAGGGAAGGGGTGAGAAGAGGCAGGGCAGGGGCAGGGCTTCATGGAAGGGGTGGAGTCGGGGCGGGGGGGGAGGGACAGGTGTCAGTAATGCGGTCCTCGGGCCAATGTACTAGTCCTCATGTGGCCCTCATGGTCATTTGAGTTTGAGACCCCTGCTCTAGATCTTCTCCCTTTCACTGCTGCTCCACCCAGTTCTTCTGTTCTTTCCCCATCCCTTCCCCTATAAACCTGCCACCTTGGCCCCAGCCTCCTGTAGCCTGGGCTGTAAACACTGACTAACAAGCGTGGCATCTGCTCTGAGCTTAGCAGTTTTGCAAAAAAGGGATGAGTAGAAAACAGCCCAGCTGCCCAAGCAACCCTCCTGCTTTCGTTTCCCAGTGCCACCGCAAGGGAAGAAATTCCATATTCCTGACTCTGTGTTCCAACACTGACACTGCTTCCAAGAGCTCGTGGCCTGTGGCTAGGTCATTTCTAATTTTGACTTGTTAAATAAATAAAATCTCTCAGCTGGAGCCATGAAACACCTTCAGTGCATCTGGTGAAACATCATTAAGAGTTCAAGGGGCTGAACACAGATCAGAAGAGGAAGGCAAGAGAGCATTAACCCTTTCTTTTGTCTTGCACAGAGTGCTTCACCTCTATATTTTATTCACAATGGTGGAATATCTTGCCTTTATCCCAAAAGATGCCAGCGCTCAGTGGAAACTTCATCTAATATTGTACAGGAATCTGTGAGTTGATGGGGCTCCTAAGCAACATCTACACAATGGGGCCAGACCCTCAGCTGATGTAAACTGACATCATTCCACTGACATGGGGCCACATTTCCAAGTGTTCAGCTCCCACAGATGGGATTTGCACATATTAGTTAGTCCAAATGTGTCTCTTGCCTGAGCTTTGGCTTTATCAGTATCTCAAATTAGAGCAAAAAAACTTTCTCCCTAGGTGTGACTGTTCCTAGGTCTTCTCTGTTGAGTTCTTTCTGTCTTAAACTCTAGTTCCCTCTGACTAAAGAATTGCTTCCCCATTTAACTATATATTATTGTTCCTTCGGCCTTGCCATGCTGGTCCATGCTTTGGATGGTGACTTCTATTGTTTCAACAATCACTAAACAAAGGGAAATTTAATTGCTCCCTTTGGCCCGAATGAAAGGTGAGTAGCATGCCCATCAGTATCTGTGATTGCCCATAGATCAAAAATATGCTTGCTGGAGCCAGTAACACCCTCCAGCATAACAGTATTTATCTGTCTGCTTCTATGCCCATCTCCATAGCATCAGATCACCTTCCTTATCTCCACAGTGGAGTTAATCAGTAATACTTGTCTCAGTGAGCTAGCAGGAATCAGTCAGCATCTCCTAGCTGGAGTCCATCACCTGCTAACAAGGTCGTCCAAAAGAAGAATACCCAGCTATCCTGTTACAGAATAACTTCACCTTCCACTGAAATGGAACCACCTCTGGGGCAGAAGTCAGCATCTATTTGACAACGCACAGCACTGCAACACTACCCAGTAGTTTAGGCCAGGAAGTGAAGAAGAATGAACTATCCAGTCAAAACTATGGGATTAAATTGAGGTAGGTAAAATGTAATTACCTAAACTGGAACTGGTCTGGACATATATGTACATTTGTGAAAAGTATCATGGGAGCTTTTGTGATCATAGCTGCTCAAGACCTTGGTTTTACATCTTATCCAAAACACAGACTATACACTCCTAAATCAAATCCTGACTATGATCTTCTGTTTTACATTTTAATTTCTTTCCACTTTGAACTTGGTGTTCCTGTTTACCTATGCTGCAGTTTTTCTCCTGGGTTTCCCTCTGCATTTGGATTATACAGATATTCCAGGCCCCGATCTTGCTTTAAATCAGTGGAAGTTTTGCTGTCAAGTTCGATAGGAGTAGAACTGGATCATATTGAGATGGGTTTGGCCGTGTAAGAACAGAAGCTAAGATTGCTGGAATTGGCACTGAGGTTCCCAGCAAGGTCACAGCTGTGAATCTAGTCTGGGGTGATGTTGACCAAAGGCCTTGCTGTCTCCTTGCTGGGTGTTCAGTGACCAATGTGAGATGAGATAGTGCTCTGGAAACCAGACATTGGTGGACAAGTGTCCCCCGCACTACCCCCACCCCCACCCCCTACTCCCCGAAGTCACCAGTTCAGCTTGCGCTAATAAGCTGGTGATTCCAGCCACTTTGGCCATTAACATGACTCCTATCATTAACAACATTATGGCTGTGGATTGATTGGCTAGGTCCGTCTGTGAGAACCTGACCTGTCATGATCCATCCTGAGTAAGTTAAACTAAGGGGGAGCCTGCCATTGTGGTGTTACATCATAAACATCTTCCTAAAAGGGGAAGGCTTACCCCTGTTGCCCTGACCAAATCTTGACATCAGGCAGTCACATGCTGTCTCCTTAAACATCCTTTGGAACAGTCACTGGGCAGAGCAGCCTTCTTCACTCCCCCCGAAGGATTCTCTAGTGTGCTGTGAGATTGTAAAGAGCATCTGTCTTTCACTCCTGAAATGTCTGCATTTCAGTGGTACATAAAACAATTCCTGGGTGTAGTTTGTCTGCCAGCCTATGGTCTGCACTTCCAAACTTGGAGGCCTCACCTTAAGCATCTATCTCCATATTTTCACTGCTATGGATGCTCAGAATCTTTGAAATCAGTGTACTTAGTTAGGTACCTACATATTGATTGAGGTGCCTGCCATAAGTGCTGGAACTAGAGGTGCTGGGGGTGCCACAGCACTCCCTGTCTTGAAAGGGTTCCACAGTTGTGCATTTCTTGCTGGTACATTGCACTCATGGGAGGAACACAAAGGGGGGCACCTGCTAAAGCTGGGGGGGTGACCTCCCCATGTGACCCCCATGTGACTAATTGCACTAATAAGCTGGTGATTCCAGCCACTTTGGAATCCTACCCTGCCCCCAGCCCAGGGCCCCCACGCTCTCCCTGTCCCCACATAACCTGGAGGGGGGGCTCTGTCCTCCTTCTGCTGCGCCAGAGACTTCTGAACCTCAGGGCTGTCTGGAACTGCAGCGGTGAAAAGAGCAGAATGTGGGGCCACTGGCCTTTCCATGCTGGCAGCTCCTCCGGTGCGGCTGTACCGCCCCCAGCCCTTCCATGCAGCTGCATCTCCTGAGTCCTGTCTGGGGTCCCCGCAGCCCTGCAGGAGGACATGGCTGGAGATGGGGCTTGGAGGCGGTACAGCTGCGCTGTTCTGCTCTCCCCCATGTCTTTCTGGTACAGAGTACCGGCTATAAATATCTTACTGGTATGGTGTACCGGACTGGACCGCCTTACTTGCACCACTGGGTTTCCATCATATACAGTGTTTATAGCTTGGTTCAGTGGCTCTCAGCACCCCCACTACACAAATTGTTCCAGCACCCCTGGTGTCTGCTGTCCTGCCCCTCAGTTTGGCCTACATTTGTAAAATGCATTGGGATCTTTTGGGATGAAAGGCACTGTTGTAACTGCCACACACCACATCACATGGAGTTAAAGTTGCTAACACTTTTGATTACAACCCCTGTTCTAAGTGACTTATCACTACGCTAGTCTTCAGCTATTTGGACTAAAACGTTACGTGTTTGTTCTCTACTTCAGGCTGAATTTATCTGAAAAGTTTCAGCAAAAACAATTCAGCTGTTCCCAAGAACGAGGCTGGGGAAAAACAGGTAGTTTTGCCAATGTTAATAAACGTGTGCTCAGTGGGTTGGATCACAAGCTTATTTTGCACTTGCAGTACTTAGCACCTTTCATCTGTGGAGCTTAATGTGCTTTCCAGAAATAAAGTTATTAAACCCTACAACTCCCCTCTAGGGCGGATAAGTGCCATTATCCCCACTTTGCAGCTTTGACTAAGCCATTGGCACATGCGCCGTACAACTAGTTCCACACTTGCTCCTTAATTTTCTGACTGTACCAGCAGCACTGTGAATGCTCCCAAGCCATGCTACGCTGCCCACACTGGCCAATCAGCTTGCTGGCTTGATCTCTTCTAGTTCCCATTAAAAAGCCTTTTGGCCTAGGAGAATATGTAGGAAGTTAGGAGCCCGAGTCTCACTTCTACTAACTGCTGTTAATATTTCTCTGTTATTTCCCAGCCAGTCTTAATTCTGGCTTTTCTTCGCTTCTGAGTTCTTGACGTTGCAACGTTAATTTTCTTGCAACATTGGGCCGAGCTTCATGTTTTGGCATGCAACATAAATATAAGTTCAGAATCATTACCATGCCCTCGGTAATGGAACTAAAGAGAACAAAGGAAATGGGCTGGATGGAGCAGTCACTCTGAACAGGGCATTGGGAGTCCAAATTGCTAGAGAAAGACCCAAGTGTTATTTTTATTGTGGTGTCTGCATTTTTTGGAATCTCTCCCACTTTGTCTTTGCCTAGTGCAGTGCTGCGATGCTGTATTTTACACGATACAGACATTAACTTGCATTTAAGACTTCAAAGAAGCCAGCAGCAATAATGAGGAGTGTTGTAAAGACAATCCTTAACTAAACAGCTGCGCTGAATTAGCCACAAAAGCAGCACATTACAGGAAAAACCAGGAGCATGTAGACAGAACTTCTGCAAGGTGACATTAGAATAACATGAAGAAACCCTTGTTTTACACAACAAATTACAGTAATGGGGCCTGGCAGTCTCTTCAATGGGATTCATTTAACAGCCTTACATCTCAATAAATAATAATACGCATCTTTAAGCATTAGCAGACACATCTCACTTTATTCAGAATATTATCTTCCTCATACAATCCCAATCATATCTTAATGTACAGCAAAGAAACCTACATAGAAAGCTGCAGGTCATCTGCTTGGTCCATTACTAGAGTGATGATTCCCCCCCCCCCCCGCGCCCCCTTGCAGCATTATTGCTTTTTGCTGGGGTTCGATGTGCTTTGTTTTCGAAGTGTCATGCTGATGAAATGAACCACAGAGAGTGAAAGCCTCTCTTTACCCACCAACTACCAGCACCATATCAGTAGCAGTGCTGATGAAGAGAGGTTGGCTAAAATCATGGACCTGGTAGTTAGGCTGCTAATCTGGCATGTAGACGATGCACGTTCAATTCCCTGCTCCCCTACAGACTTCCTGTGTAAGACACTTTGCTCCTTAGTTCCTTATCTGTTCTATTTTAAAACGGGGGTAAAAGCACTTCCCTGTCATCCCGAGGATAAGCACATTAAGGATTGTAAGGCCCTCAGATATTACAGGCATGGGGTCAGAAAATTGCCTAAAATAGATTGAAGTCAATAAAAGTTTTGCTACTGACTTCTACTCCATGTTGATTAGGCCTCAGCTGGAGTATTGTGTCCAGTTCTGGGCACCACATTTCAGGAAAGATGTGGACGAATTGGAGAAGAGCAACAAAAAGGATTAAAGGTCTAGAAAACAGGACCTTTGAGGGAAGATTGAAAAAACTTGGTTTGTTTAGTCTGGAGAAGAGAAGACTGAGGGGGATATGATAACAGTTTTCAGGTACATAAAAGGTTGTTACAAGGAGGAGGGAGAAAAATTGTTTTTCTTAACCTCTGAGGGTAGAACAAGAAGCAAAAGGTTTCAATTGCAGCAAGGGCGGTTTAGGTTGGACATTAGGAAAAACTTCCTAACTGTCAGAGTGGTTAAGCACTGGAATAAATGGCCCAGGGAGGTTGTGGAATCTCCATCATTGGGGATTTTTAGGAGCAGGTTAGACAAACACCTGTCAGGGATGGTCTAGATAATACTTAGTCCTGCTTTGCATGCCAGGGACTGAACTAGAAGACCTCTCGAGGTCCCTTCCAGTCCTATGATTCTATGATCTCATTACCAATGTCCTCTGCTTTTGTGCTTGCTAGTGCTATAGTGGAATTATGTTCCCAATCTAAGAACAGCAAACTCTCATTTACCCCTTCACATAACACAAGAACCAGGGATCACCCAATTAAATTAATAGGCAGCAGGTTTAAAACAAACAAAAGGAAGTATTTCTTCACACAATTCAGTCAATTTGTGGAACTCATTGCCAGAGGATGGTGTAAAGGCCAGACGTATAACTGGGTTTTAAAAAGAATTAATTAAATTAATGGAGGATAGGTCAATCAATGGCTATTAGCCAAGATGGTCAGGGACATAACCCCATGCTCCAGGTGTCCCTAAACCTCCAACTGTTAGAAGCTGGGAGTGGATGATAGGGGATGAATCACTCAAAATTGACCTGTATCAGAGGGGTAGCCGTGTTAGTCTGAATCTGTAAAGAGCAACAGGGGGTCCTGTGGCACCTTTAAGACTAACAGAAGTATTGGGAGCATAAGCTTTCGTGGGTAAGAACCTCACTTCTTCAAATGCATCTGAAGAAGTGAGGTTCTTACCCACGAAAGCTTATGCTCCCAATACTTCTGTTAGTCTTAAAGGTGCCACAGGACCCTCTGTTGCTTTTTTCAAAATTGACCTGTTTTGTTCATTTCCTGTGAAGCAACTAGCACGGGCCACTGTCAGAAGCCAGGATACTGGGCTAGATGGGCCACTGGGTCTGACCCAGTATGGCCCCTGATGTATATGAGCTACAGTTCTGCTCCACCTTTATGGAGGAAAAAAAGAACTATTTGCACTAAGCAAACAAATTGGTCACTTAAAGTAGGTTTCAGAGCTGTTCAGTTTTTTGTGGTTTTGGTTGTTTTGTTTTGATTTTTGGAAAGGTTGTAATCAACTTTCCTTAGATCAGTTTGTTTGCAGGGTTGCTGTAGCCATGTAGGTCCCAGGATATGACAGAGACATGGTAGGTGAGGTATTATCTTTTATGGGTCAAACTTCTGTTGTTCGTCAGGACCTGAATGCTCTCTGTATCTCAAAAGCTTGTACCTTCCACTAACAGAAGCTGGTCCAGTGAAAGATATTACTGCACCTACGTCCTCTCTCTTAGGCTATGTCTATATGAGAGACCTTACAGCAGTACTGCTGTAAGGTCTCCCATGTAGCCACTGTATGCTGATGGGAGATCTCTCTCACATCGGCATAATTAAACTACCCCCAGCAAGTTGCAGTAGCTTTGTTGACAGGAGAGCATCTCCCACCGGCTGTCCACTCTGGTGCTTTTGTTGGTGAAATTTGGGCAGTGGTCTGTTTTTTCACATCCCGACCGACAAAAGTGTGACCAATAAAAGTGCTAGTGTGGACATAGCCTTAGATTGGGTTGCTCTTCTGCCTTATAGTATCACCTTGGAACCTGCTCTAAAATCTGAAGGATGATTTTATAAGCGATATCCCACATGCACATGTTGGATTCTTCCAGCCTTCATTAATTTGATCCCTTCCAGGCTGTAATAATGTGATAAAATGTGGAAAGCGGTGACATTTAATATCCGAAAAGAGCATGCAGGGAAGCTTGGAATTGCTAAGTGCTGCTAGCACATTTTCAGAGAGGACCCGACCCTGAGAGTCAGAGCACAGAAATAATTTAATCCTTGCCCGATAAAAGGAATTGTTAGAAATAATTTACTCCTTGTCATATTGCATATAGACTAATTCGGGAGCTCATTATTTATTTGGCAAGTATTTAGCATAACAAATCAATTTAAAGTGACACCTGAGAGTAGGTAATTTATACTGAAAGTCAAAATCAAGATTAAAAAGGAAGATTAAACTTTGTTATTTGTATAAGTGGAAAATTTTGATCCACAACAGGGTCTCCAATGGCTGTCCAACTGCAGCCAGACTAGAAGGAGGCATATGGACCAACAGTGTTTATAGTGGCAAACAGCTCATCCAGGTCTCCAATCACGCTTCATCTCCCTTTGCCAAAGCAGAGGTGACAATTCCATCCTCTTCTCCAGGATTTAGGGCAGCTGGACATGGGGGACCAAATTCAGAAGTGATGTCTCCTTGCACTCCGACTATTTTACAATCCCCTAAAACTACTCTACCCATGTGTAAAGGAAGCTAAATTGGTGGAACACACCTGCTGAGGAGAGAGATGCATGAGGGTGCAAGTCAAGGTAAGGTGATGACTTCTTTAGCTTACACCTTCTCACATATTTCTCCAGCTCTGGGGAGGGTAGTTAGCCAGATGTAGATACCCTCACACATGGATAGAGTTGGTTTAAAAAGATCTAGGGAAGTCTTAACTGAGTATAAGCGGGTATAAGTTAGGTTAAGGGTTGGGGTTTTCTGAATTTGGCCCAGTAATACAGAGAAGCAGTCACTTTTCCTCAAAAGTCCCCATTGCATTCCCATGTTAGTCTGCATAGCAGCCTCACTGGCTTCCCCATTCGCACTCCTGCCTGGTTGGCACTTACACAAAGAACCTAACACCACAGCATCTGCTCACTCGCTCGTCTCTGCCACACAATCCTGGCTGAGTACAGAGGGCAGTGTCTCAAATCCTCTGCTATCTTAAAGGACCAAATCAGAGAGGGGTTACTCGGCCAACCCAACAAGCAGCAGAAATATAATTATATAACTAGACAAATGAAATCAGGTGCTTCCTGAACTGGGGAGCTTATAGAATAAAGCTGCGACCCTGCAGTGAGCGCCAGACAGGTGGACCCCTGCATCTACGCTGAGCCCAGTGACATCGGTGGGGCTCCACATGACCACAGGGTTGGGCCTTCCATCTCTATATAGTTCAGTACTTGGCAGGAGCGCTGCCAGTTTTTCTGCCGTCCTAGGCAGCAGAAGGTCCCACCCCGAAATGCCGCCCCCCACAGAGGTGACGGAAGGTCCCGCTGCCGAAATACTGCCACGGTCGCCGCCCCCAAAATTGTAGTGCCGGGTTGTGGCAGCCCTGGTACTTGGGCTGCTCCCTTATTAATTAAATGGCAACTTTCTGCAGCCAGTGAACAGGCTATCCAAATATAGGCCTATAGCTATCAGAAGTCATCAAAAGAAAGAGTCCAAGTAGTGTTATTTTTATTACTACAAATGATTTGGTTCCAGAGGTTTTGATTAAATTAATAAGTGGAGGATCAAATTAGCCAGTGATTTAATTAAGTGGAAGGGCCTGTAATTAGCTGCAGTGATCAGAATATGGTTTATATTCCATTCAGTTTTCTTTGAAAGGTCAACGCCAAAGGGGGAAGGAATCCTGAGGAGAGCATGGACATACGTGCTCTCCACCCCCATTATCCAGTGTGCGTGGGGCGATTAGCATGGACATATGTTTTAACTTACTTTGAAGTAATTCTTTTTCCTCTCTGCAAAATCCAACAGCACTTTCTTATTCGCTAAAACCATCTCACAATGCATCACCCTGTGACATCACTGATATATTTTGCTTCCTGGGATATCACAGAATGATGCATCCTGGGATGGCTGTAGCATATGAGGAAGTGCCGGAAGATTTCATCCCTGCGAGATATAGTTTTTAAAGTAATTTAAAACTAGTTCTGAGCCTGGCCTAAATTCCTGGGTCTTAATCGGCCCAAATTTTGGATTAACTTGACTCCTGAGCCAGAAATAAGTCTGGAATCTTGAGCCCATCCCTAATTAATATTTATTTCTCTGATTAATCTCCCTCACCTCCACCCCACACAAACAGCCTGATAAATTACTCAGCATTTATTTCTGAGCTGAAGCCAGTTCTCACTTCAGTTCACCCTTCATCAGCCTGTTGAGTGGATCAACACCACGTTCCCCTAAAGCATGCACCCCAGGTACCAGCAACCACCCTCCCTAATGATGTAATACGGTTGTCATAAAGGCTAGTAGCTGACACCCTCATCTGACAGCAGGGATATCTGGTCGGCTGGGCTCCCTGGCCTGGCATCTTGTCTGATAGCTTTGTGTGTGTGTGTTCTCCTCTTGCCATCCAGTTGTTAATTAACAGCCATAAAAGCTCCGCAAACATTTAATCAGGCTTTAAATAGCTGTGCAAGCAAAATTCCAGTGTAAAGCATGCCCACCTAATTAATCGAATTAAAGTATCAACTTCAGAGTCTAAACACAAGTGCGCTGCTGCTCCTTCTGGGTTCAGAGCCCATCCTGTGTGTGACAGCAGCTCAGCAGCCCTTGTGCCATTGTTCTCTGTGCAAGGCTTGGCTCATCAGCAAGTCAAATGCCACTAGGTGGGGAATGAACATGGCATCAGATGTGCTGTGCTTCTCCCCTTCGCAGTGCAGGACACATTCTGATAGAGGAAGAGCAGGTAGCACCTAGGGGTGGGGACAGTGGGGGAGGGGCACAGGGGGCATGTGACCTCCTCGTGTGACCCCTTCATGTGACTCCTCCCTGCCCCGCCCCCAGCTCGGGACCCCCACGCTCTTCCCATCCTCTCCCCATGATCCCCCCCCTTATCAGGGGGGGAGGGGCTCTGTCCTCCTCCTGCTGCGCCTTTGGAACCGCAGCGGAGAAAAGAGCAGAACATGGGGCCGCTGGATGGCCCCATGCCAGCAGCTCCTCTGGCCCGGCTGTACCGCCCTCAGCCCCATCCCCTGGCGGGGCTGCTGCTGGTAGCCAGAGGAGACGCAGCTCCATGGAAGGGCAGGGGGTGGGACGGGGCGAGGATGGGGTTCTGTTCCTTTCCCCGCTGAAGTTCCCGGGAGAGCTCTGAACCACAGATTTTTCCCTGGGAACCGCAGTGGGAAAAGGAGCAGAACATGTGGCCACCGGGCAGCCCCACGTCGGCAGCTCCTCCGGTGTGGCTGTCCTCTGGCAGGGCTGCTGTACAGATGGAGGAGACCCTGCGCGGAAGGGCTGGGGGCGGAACAGCTGCGCCAGAGGAGCTGCCGGCATGTTCTGCTGCTCCTCTTTCCGGTACACCGTACCAGCTAAAAATATCTTGCTATTATGGCATACTGTACTGTACTGCCCTCCTTGCGCTGCTGGGTGGGGAGCAAGTTTCCTTAACCCTCTTTCTGCGCTCTCAC
Source organism: Chrysemys picta bellii (assembly GCF_011386835.1). Lineage (NCBI taxonomy): Eukaryota > Metazoa > Chordata > Testudines > Emydidae > Chrysemys > Chrysemys picta. The sequence goes on from NC_088803.1 coordinate 28,103,391, forward strand.
CAACCTGGCTGCTTCCACCAGCCTCTCCCAATGAGGCTCAATCTGCTCTCACCCTTCCCATCTTCTGCCTGCTCCCTCTCCCCCCATGTTTCATACAGGAGATGTGCAAGCTCCAGGCGGAGCTCTCAGATGGAGGACTTAACTACGGCACAGCATTAGTGTGATATAAATTCTGCAGAGGAGCGGTGCCCCTGGGGCAAGGAGTCAGTATTTTGTTTACAAACAGAGGCAGGGTGATTAAGATAAGAAAGGACTGGGGATTAAATTAAGGATCTGGAAGTCTAGCTTGTAAAACAGGAATGCGGGGGAGGTAGGAAGGGTTGTTTTAGAGCAGGGGTCTCAAACTCATGAGGGCCACATGAGGACTAGTACATTGGCCTGAGGGCCGCACTACTTACACCTCCCCCCCGCCACCCTTGGCCCCGCCCCCACTCCACCCCTTCCATGAGGCCTCACCCCTGCCCCACCTCTTCCCACCCCTTCCCTGCCCCCATTCCAACCCCTTCCCCGAAATCCCCATCCCAGGGGGTGCAGGAGGGATATGGGGTGTGGTGGGGGCTCAGGACAGGGAGTTGGGGCGTGGGCTGCAGGAGAGGTGAGGGGTACAGCAGGGGGTCAGGGTGCAGGGTGCGGCAGGGGGCTCAGGGCAGGGGGTCAGGATGCAGGAGGGGTGTGGGGTGAGGCAGGGGGTTCAGGGCAGGGGGTCAGGATGCAGGAGGGGTGTGGGGTGAGGCAGGGGGTTCAGGGCAGGGGGTCGGGGTGCGGCAGGGGACTCACGACAGGGGGTTCAGCTGCAGGAGAGGTTTGGGGGGCAGGACCTGGCCCGGTGCATACCGGGGGCAGGGCAGGCTCCCTGCCTGCCTGCCTGCCTGTCTGCCCTGCCCCCGCGCTGCTCCGGGAAGAGGTTGGAACGTGGGGAAGGGGGGGCAGAAGGGTTGTGTGTTGCTGTTGCTTCAGGCACCGCCCCCAGCAGCTCCCATTGGCCATGGTTCCCCGTTCCCGGCCAATGGGAGCTGCTGGGGGCGGTGCCTGAAGCAACAGCAACACACAGCCCCTCTGCCCCCCCTTCCCCACGTTCCAGCCTCTTCCTGGAGCGGCGCGGGGCAGGGCAGAGCAGGGCAGGGCACGTCCGGCCGGAGCCGCTCTAGGTAAACACTGGAGGAGGGCGGGAGAGCTGCGAGGGGCTTGCGGGCCGTAGAAAATAGCCCCGCGGGCTGCGTGTTTGAGAGATAACAAAGAAAAAATACAGCCAAGCCCTCTGAGCCAAGGTTACATTCAGAAAAGGGGGAGATTTGAGGGGTATAGGTGAAAAAAGGGGCCAAACCCAGGGAAGGGATAGCAGTGGTATAGCTAGAGAGGTCCCCACTCTATCTGTGGTACTTATGTGGCCCCATCACTGTAGTATCTGAGTGCCTCACAAGGTCTAACCTATTTCTCCCTCAGTGAGGTAGAGCAATGCTGTTATCCCCATTGTACACATGGGACACTGAGGCACACACAGACTACAGGACAGATTTTCAAAGGTATTTAGGCAACTAATGGGATTTTCAAAAGCACCTAGAAGGTTAGGTGCTGTGTAAATCTCACTAGATGCCTAGCTGCATCTTTAGGTGCCTAAAAACCTTTGAAACTCTGTCCTTAAGGCACTGGCCTGAGGTCACACAGGAAGTCCATGTGCAGAGTAGAACCCAGTTCTTTCAGGGCTAGCTCCCTATCCAGCAGGCCAGCTTTTCTCTCTGCTGCATACTGAAAAAAAAAGACCGTGATAGATCATGGGAGCAAAACCAAGGCGGCCAGTTCTATGAGACTCCAGCACACGGTCCCAGGAAGTTGGGATGGATGTCATGGTTGACAGCATGAAAAGCAGCACAGAGGTCAGGAAGGATGGAGAATGAGAGTCTGATGAGAGAAGATCACTTAACCCTCAAGGGGTGGCAGGGTGTGCCCCATGCTGGGTTGTAGAGCGATGGCTGCTGTGCAATTTTAGATTTTAACTGAAAACCATTTTGTTTTGTCATTTTTGTTCTGAGTTTGAGAAAAAGAATGAGAAAGTGTCATATAAGTATCAAATGTGTTTATGCCTCAAATTCTTAGGGTTTCAGTTGTATCCAGGCCAATTCCAGAACAAAGAACAGAAATTGCATCCACAGAGTCCATAAAGTCGACGATTATTGTCATGATTTGTATTATTCACAGAGCACCAGTGCTTAGCACTGTTCAGAGTGTGTCAGAAAATGTAGTCCCTGAGCCAATATGTATGAAATGTGTAGCTCTGGATAAGATGGTTCAGATAGTTAAGTATGAAGTTTATAGTTATTAAGCACATGTTAATAACTATGAGCGGAGGCATTGATGGCAATAAAAAATTTACTGAATTAAGGATGAGAAGACCCTCCAGCTTTCTTTCAAGAGGAAGAGCTGCCCAGAGCTCCTGTGCCTGTTTATTTTCCTTTCCTGTCTGAAGTGGCCATGATATACCTCAGAAGTCTCAATTTTTTTCTCAACTTTAAAATGTGGAATTTTCTTGGTGTTTGGTTTTAAATATTCTCCTGTAAGAACTGCAACTCAAACACAGTAATGTTGTGTTTAAGAGCCTTCTGGAAAGTGACTAGCCTTTAAATAGAAGTAAAAGCAGTGTTGCCAACTCTCATGATTTTGTCATGACTCTCATGATAATTATTGTTTTCCTTAAAGCCCCAGCTCCTGGAATCAAGTGGATATGTGATGATTTCAGCCTTCATTCTTAAAGAAAAGTTTCTAGAAAAGTTTTTAGCCCTCGTGGCTGTGGAGAAAGCTTCAAAACGTGACCCCAGTGCACCCTAAAGGCTCAAAAAGCAGAAGGCAAATAAAAAGAATTCCAAATTTATTATTTTTACATAATCTCGTTATTTTAAAACCAATCTTATGATTTTTGGTGAGTCTGATTCATGATTTTTGAACATTTGGGATTGGCAATAGTGTGAAAGTGACTTGAAAGTGTAAGTTTCACTCCTGTTTAAGGTCAGTTTTTAGTATATTACACCTGTACCCTGATATAATGCGGTCCGATATTATGTGAAATCAGATATAACATGGTAAAGCAGCGCTCCGGGGGATGGGGCTGCTTTACCTCGTTATATCCGAATCTGTGTTACTGCAAGCGGTTCCTCTGCGCCCCCTGTTACTTGCTGCGGCCCTCCGTGGGGCCCCCCTGCCCCAGCTCACCTCCGCTCCGCCTCCTCCCATGAGTGCGCCGCAGCTCCGCTTCTCCCCCCCCCCCCCCGAGGCTTGCTGCGCCAATCAGCTGTTTTGCGCGGCAAGCCTGGGAGGGAGGAGAAGCGGAGCTGAGTGGCGTGCTCGTGGGAGAAGGAGGAGGAGGCAGAGTCGAGGTGAGCTGGGGCAGGGAGCAGTTCCTCTGCGCGCCCCCCCCCCACTTGCTGCAGCCCCCCTGCCCCAGCTCACCTCCGCTCCGCCTCCTCCCACGAGCGCGCCGCTCAGCTCTGCTTCTCCTCCCTCCCAAGCTTGCCACACAAAACAACTGATTGGTGCAGCAACCGTGGGAGGAGTGGGGAAGCGGAGCTGTGATGTGCTCATGGGAGGAGGTGGAGCGGAGGTGAGCTAGGCGGGGGCGGGGAGGGCCACAGCAAGTAATGGGGGGCCGCAGAGGAACCGCTCCCCGCTCCAGCTCATCTCCGCCTCCTCCCCTGAGCATGCCGCTGCCGCTCCGCTGCCCCCCACCCCTTCCAGGCTTGCCGGGCCAAACAGGTGAATGGTGTGGCAAGCCTGGGGGGGGGAGGGAAGCGGTAAAAGCAGTTCCTCTCCCTCCCACGATGTAATGCAGTCTCACCTATAACATGGTGAGATTTTTTTGGCTCCCGAGGACCACGTTATATTGGGGTAGAAGTGTATTTGTAGTGGTGTAACACCCCTAGAGCCCCAGGCAGGTGCAGTATAAACTCATGGGGGCCTTGCCCTATTAGGATGTTTCCAAAGTTAAGTGATCTATTCCAAGCTTGGTGAACTGCAAAAAAATAATAGAAAGTAATCTAGATTTTTCTACAATTGTTTCAATTGTTGTATTCAAGAGTTAGTAACAAAGTAAGAATATATATTAAAATTTTAAACTGAACCAGTGTCCCTTAAGTGGCTTGACACAAGATGTGAGAACATGTTAGTATTAGAGTTGAGTCGGTCCAATATTTATTTAATTCATTTTTTATACATATATAGGAATTAGATACAGTGCTCTTGCCAGTTAATTTCTAAGTTATTATCTGCAAAAAAAACTAGAGTTTTCAGGTGCCTAAGTAGCCCCCGGAACTGGGATTGTAGGGACAATGGCAGTAAAAGCATCTCCAAAAATGATACACCCCTGTGCTGGAATGACTGCCCATAAAAGTGAGAAGCGAGTTCATTCTCAATGCCAATGATAACATCAGTCATTCTTCTAAGATTGCCAGCTAGTTCCAGCTGTCCATTATGCCATTTTATATAAGGTCACTAAACATCTATCTAAGTGTATCTTGCTCACTACTGACCTGGACTGGGTTCAGATGTATGGGGTGAAAGTCTCCATGTGTGAGATTCAGATTTAACTCCCATGAGTGGAGTTCCACCAGGAATGGATTTGACACAATCATTCAAGACCCTCCCCCTGCCCTCCGCCCTCTGCAGATGAACAAATCACCCCAAACCCTCCACAACCTACTGTGGGAAGGTATGAGGAGGCCAACAGATTGCGGTACCTGTGTCATCCCCCCAGCAATCTCTGTGGAATTAAACAAGATGCTAGAATAATATTTTAAGAGCCCCTATCTCTGTTTTAAGCCATGCGCTATTTTCCCACACTGTATGTTTATTTGCTTAGGCCTCTAAGCTCTGAATGAGAACGTCTTCCTTCACTCCCATCCCAGTGGCACTGCTGGAGCCTAGAGGTATTTTAGGAAAGCTGGGTTCTGTACTGTGCATATGATGGGCTCAGCTATGAATCAAACTTGGGTCTAACCCAGGGTCATGTACCACCTTCTACACTATGCACTGCAGTGGTGGTGGGAGGGATTGTAGGCAAACAGCCTACCAGTCCCCGTGCTCCAACTGTGAGCGTTCAGAGCTGTGAGGGGTAAAAAGGCCAGGGAGCAGCCCCTCTGCATAGCATGTGCCCCATGGAACTGGGTAAAGGGGAGATCCAAAATCTGCTCTGCAGCTCCTTCTGCTTTGACCAGCAGCTACTCCCGCTCTGTGCCTGCTTCTCCTGCTGGAGTGGAGTGCTGGTGTGGGAAGATTAGCCAGTGACAGTTTAGCCCTCAAAGGTTAGGATGTGTCTGTTAGTGTCGATGTCTGTTTTACACAGAACTGGGTGGAATGCCAGGGCTATATTTCCCAGCGAATTCTGCCAAAGAAGTCAGAGGGACACCTCTAAGGTGAGCAGGGGGTGGTGAAGCTGAGAGTGGCACCCTGGCAGAGCCGCTATCAATGAAGCTGGTGAAAGCTGTGCGCGTTTGGTGGATTCGCACCAAAATGTTCAGAAATGGAGGATGTTATTAACCACTTCTGGCCTGGTCATGTAGGGGTTAAATGTTCTGTGGGGATAGCCTCAGAGAACCCCCTGGATCCACTCCACTTGCGGTCAGCACCCCGGTGCTCAGTCACATGGTCACTGTCTCCTCCTGATCAAGTTTTGGGCTCATGTTTTACCCTTTTGCAGGAGGCCAACATGCTGTTTATGGCTGGAATTTTGCATCAGGCATTAACATATACAGAGAACATCTCCCAGCTGAGACCGGTTTTAGCCTACTTCTTCTCTGCTCAGCCAGGGGATGCTTCTCTTGGCTTCACATGGTAGAACTACAGCCTGCATGCCACAGGGCTCCCACTTCCAGTCTTGGTACAGCCGGCAATGTGCCAGGTGAACACACACAATGAACCCAGCTATCAACTGGGCCGTAAATCACAGACGGGCTTTTCCAAGGCTTCCCGTCGTTGCTCCAAAGTGAGTCCTAGCAACACCCCTCGCTTTCTTCTACTGATCATCGCAGGCATAATGGCAATGTGTACAAGTGAAACAGGCCACAGAACAGTGAGAACAACTGACAGTATTCTACCAACCAATGTAATCTTCTCAGGCAAAGGCCAAAAGCATAGACCAGAGCAACACAATACGGAGCCATAGAGTTTAAAGCCAGAAGGGACCAGTGGATCCTCTAGTCTGGCCGCCTGCATATTACAGGCCACCAACACCACTGAGCACCCATGTCCTAAACCCAACAACTGAAATGAGACAAAGTATTACAGCCCACAGGAGACTAGACTGTTATGTGCCACAGGCAGAGAATAGGACGGATCTAGCCATATTAATGTGGCTTTGCATTTTTTCTTTGGCTCATTACATGATGAACTCTCAGGTTTATATATAAAGGCAACTGTCACCTTCCTTTTCTGTCCATCCTCGGATGTGCAAGTTATTCGCTCCTTTACAGCCAGTGCCAGTCTTTACCCGAAAGAAAAAAGGGAAGTGTTTTATACTCTGTACCAAAGGCACATGGATTTCACTGCATCATCAAATCCTGAGATGCTCTGACAGCCGCAAAATTCAGATACACAGCCAGAGCTGCAGTAGGTGTAAATCTGTTTAGCTCCATTGACTTCAGTGACTTCACTGACTTCATCTAAGAATCTGGCCCAAGGTCTCCAAAACATATTAGTAATTAGAATTAGTCATGTGCATTCCCACAGCACCTTTTACACCTAAGAGTCCCAGGGCAATTCATAAACTCTCAGGCCTTGTCTACAGAGGGGATTTGTCCCAATTAGAGCCACCAGTGCCCTGTCACCAGTGTGGCTGCACTAGTGCAAAGTCCCCACTGCAGTGAATCCCGAGTAAAGTGGACGGCTCACAGCAGTATACTCTGGCTAGGCTAGCATTTTGCATAAATGCAGCTACACTGCACTGACTACACCAACAGCTGAAATCAAGGCAAATACCCAGTGCACACAAGGCTTTTTGTCCCATAGTTGCAGCATTTGGAGCAATCTAGACAGGGAAACAGGAGGCAGTGGCTAAAATGTACTTCATTCATTAAACAATTATTTTTGATTGACCAGTAGGATTTACTAGATTTGCACCAGTGTGGTAGAGGAGAATTTGGCCCAAAGACCGCAGCACCACTTCACGAGTGTAACAGAGAAAAAGCACCCATAGCATAGCCATGTTGTCAAACACGTTCTCAGAATTAGATTTCAGGATCATGTACAGCACAGGTGAGTTACCGGAGCTCATTGCTAGAAATGTGCCTGAGCCACAGTGTCTGGATCTGGATCTGAACCTCCCCATGTTCAACCGGAGAGTGTTTGGATCAGGGGGTTGGGTGAGAGCCTGTCTTTACTGCTCCACTGGTCTTATTTCATAGAGCCAGATAAGCATATTCCCTTTGGAGAGGGCACGTTAAAGAATCTGTAGACTGGGTCCAAGGTGGAAAAGGCTTCGGACTCTGCTGCATGTTCCTTATCGTGGGTGATAAATAAGCACTATCTCATAATGAATTGTACACTTTTGTTCATTCTCTAGCAGATAATTATGCATATACTCTGGGTCTGATTTTGCTTTCACTTATACCATAGTACCTCCATCTCTGTCAATGGAGTTGCTCCAGAATGGGTATGAGAACAGAGTCATGCTCCATGGACTTGATCCAATGCCTGTTGAAGTCAGTGTAAAGGCTGCTGCTTTTTCATGGGTAAGTTGTCTTTCTTTGTGGTAAATCAACCATCTCTCTGAATGTAACTGATTTAACAGCAGAAGGGTGATTTATACCAAATGAATGCAAGACATATCTCCTCTCCCCCTTCCACATCTGATCTTCACAACTCAAACACAGGGGCACTATAATTATCATGTCCATGTTATTAGTATTAGGATCACTCTAACCACACACTCTAATACCATGTGTTAAATCCCACGCAGTCAAGGTTAATTAGGTGAAAGATCAACATGTTGGGGTTTATTCCATCACCTCCATGAAACATCAGTGGTTTGTATTATTAATAATGTAAAATGGCATCTCATTAAGCTTTGAAGTGGATTAGGTTAGATGCTAATTTGCAGTTAGAACAGAAGTGTAACTGTTCACAGGCAATAACAAGGAAAGATAACAATCATTTGAAGTTGAAATATCTTAAACATGTGACGCTATTTTTTCTTAACTCCCAATTAATATCCTTCCAATTGTAAAGCACATCAGGAACTTCCCGGCTTCTTTAATCTGTCAGTTCACCTACAAGAACATAATGAACTTGTCTAGGTTAACAAATGTTTTATTCAAGACAAATGCTCATATTATCATTTCAGATGTAAATCCTAAACTAATAGAAACTGAGGCTGATGTAAAATAGTGATTAATCCACATTGAAAATAAGCAATATTAACAAACTGCTGCTCAGATAATTATAGCAGGAAAGTTCTGTTAAACATTCATCATCGTGATTTTGGTGACTGGCTTTGAAAAGTAGGAAAAAGAGGCTTGCTCCTTGCACTTTTTGTCAGGTGGAATATTCCCCCTGGAACCATCCTGTATTTGGCTAAAACGGAAACGACTTCTGACTTCTATTGATGCCTACTCCCATACGTGATTTGTTTAGAATTCTTTCCATTTCTGATTTTTTCCTATTTCTTTTCACCACCTATCTACAATAATTAATTCACCTTTTCATAAGTGAAGGGTAGGAAGGCCCTAGGATTACATGGAGGAACATCACATTGTGTAGGGGCCTTCGGGGCATGTCCACACATGAGTGGGAAGGTGTCGAGGGACATACCTGTACTACTGTGCTAAAAACAGAAGTGTAGAGGTGGTGGTGCAAACAATGGGAGGGGCTAGCCTCCTGGGTATGTACCCTGGGTTTCGGATGGGATCATACTCAGGGCAGCGAGCCACTTCTGCTACTTGCGCCACAGTGGCTACACTTTCATTTTTAGTGGGTTAGTTCGATCAGCGCTAGGGCAGGTCTAACACTCCGGGGTACAATCTAGACCAGCGAGGGGCTGTGTCACTCCTGCCGTGCAACCTGGCGTGCCTCACAATGTTTTGCTCCTGTAGCTCCCAACCCGGGCTCCTTTCAAACAGCATGCAGGTCACCCACTGAGAGTCTGTGTATAGCCATAGCCCTGGTCCAGCCGCTCTGAGCCCATCAGCCTGTTGGCAAATACCAACCACACTCTGGCTTCCACTGGCTTTGGTTATTACTTGCAGGGTGATCCCAACACACTCTAAGTGCTGGATTTCCCTTCTCCTGGACAGTCCAGATATATCAGGTCCATTTTACCTCTAAGGGGATCAACATACAACTGTCTGCTACCTCAACTGGAGTTCCCCACACAGTTCACAACTCTGGATTAGTTTTGACTGAAGAATAAAACAAGTTTATTTAACTACAAAGAGAGAGATTTTAAGTGAGTCCAAGTATAAGGCATTACAGTCAGAAATGTTTCCCAGTAACATTGCTGACCCAGTGTCAAGTCAGGATCTGCTCCCAAAGTCCATGGGCTGTTTCTTTCATCTTCTTAGGAGGAAAAGAAAGAGATTGATAGGGAGAGAGAACATGGGATGTTTTTGCCCCTCACTTTTAAGTTCAGTCACCCTTTGAAATGCATCTGTTAGTCTATAAGGTGCCACAGGACTTTTTGTTCCTTTGAAATGCATTTTCCTGAGGGTTACACCTAGTTAAAGTTCATCCCTGCTGTGAGGACAGAGACAAGGAGTATGGTGGTGAAAAAGGTCCCATGCTGTTTGCCAGAATGCATATTTGCCTCATCTCCCTCTTGCTGTTTCAAGGACCTTGTTTACTACTTATATGTAAATTGAGATAAACACAGATTCAAGATAGGCCTACTTGTCCAGTTCTGCCTAATTGGTGCTATGTGACTTTGAACATGTGCCACAAACATCATTCAGGGGGAATTCATAACTTTACATATAATTTTGCTACACACATTTTACCATGATATTTTTTGACCAGCAAGTTATTAGTTTTCAGATGATACCTCACAGGGCATGGTGTGTAGGGTGTGAATACAGGGGTGCATTCAGTCACAGCAGGTACATTCCACATTCCAGTGGACATATCTTCAGAGGTGGTTGAACTGGCCTTGCTAAATGGTACAATGTGTACTATATCCAGAGTAAGTTTTTAGGCTTGGTGCTACAGGTATTTTTTTCTTCTTGAGCTAATTCATTGAAAATAAAAGGCAGCAAATATAAACTGGTAAATGGACATACTTAATTTACACAATGGATGGTTGACCTGTGGAACTCTCTGCCACAGGATCTTATTGAAGTTAAGAGCAGGTTTCAGAAAAAAATGTTGATATATGAATAAGAGTATCCACATTTAAACTGCAAAGAACAAAATTTATGAGTGATATAAACCCTTCCACTGGAGACCATAAACCACTGTGAGTGAAGTAAAAAGCTTCCTTCATAAGCAAGTTATTCCATGATTGCCCACTATGGGGTTTCCTGTATGCACCTGGTAGAGAGACGATATTGGATTAGATGAAGCCCTGCTAGCAATTCCTCTGTCCCTTGTGCTAGAGGATTATGGGACGTTCAGCTTGGCTCGCCACTGCACTCAGAATCAGTCCTATGCTCATAAGCCAGCAGCCACTTACACAGATTTTGTTCTCACCTGCAAACTTTTCATCAGAGCCAGATACTAACATTTTTCTTTGCTGTCTCTGGATCTCTGCAAACATTTGGAGGCTGCTACTCACCAATGCATTTATTTCCCTCCCAACCAGTTCCCTCAAGCCCTAGTAAAAATTAAAGCTGGCATTTCACTCTGCAGGCAGATGTGTTTCATAATGCATGGGCAGGGCATATTTTATTAATTCTGTTTTTTTGTAGATCTCTGTTTGCATAAGTTTTATCCTGCCATGAAGCTGCCTGGCTCAGGGGGAGGAGGGCCCAGGGGGATGTTGCTGCAGTCCAACATGAGGCGATAAGCAAATCTTAGAACACTGTATGGGATGCATTATATCAAAAGGGTCATTGGATTAGGCAAGCTGCTGTCTTAAGCAACACCTTTAAAGTATCCATAAGGTTCCCTCTACTGTTATGTGTGGCCTTTGGTTAAAGAGCCACCTCTACGAGGCCACCAATTTATGTTGCTCTCTTGATGTTAACAGAAAACAGGTTTCAGCACATTTAATATTTTATTTCTGTAAACCTTCTGGCAACATCATTTTCTTATATGCTCTGGCTGCTGCGGGGGAAAAAAAACAAGCATGGAGATTTCAGTGCTCAGTTATTTGTTCGGTGTGTCAGACAGATGTATGACACAAATCTGTTTCCAGCAGTCCTAGGAGGTTACTGTCCCACTAAATAAACTTAGGATAGTTCAGCAGTTGGCAGCATTCACTGTATGTGCCTGAAGGGCAGTCACTCAACTGCTGGAAGTGACAAAGGGGTAGCACTGATTGGAGTTAGGCAGAGAATCCATGCACACTTTGCCTGCACTCAGACCTGCCATTGCACCTCAGTTCCTCTTCCTGTCCAGTGCTCGACTCGGCTCTGCCTAAGCAGATATCATTGTGGTGTTTTTTTTCATGTGCACAAACAGAAACTAGTCTCAGAATTGCCAAACCAAAGGCTCAAGTAAGGGGGACCAGAAGAAGCACAGCTCCCCCTCCTCCGCTAAAAGCTATGGGGAGCTCCCTCTCCTCTTCCTGGCTTGGGCTAACAGTGTTCCTCTACAGCTCCCCTTTACAGCTGGGGATGGGGTGAGTGCCTCCCCTTGGTTCAACCCACTCTACCCCTGCACCAAACTCATTTTTACTGGTAACCTGAGTTACACCCGGATCACGTCTCCCAGACCTAGCCACAGAGGAATTCTCCTGGAGTGAATTAGAATCCTCCTGCATGGAAGAAGGTTCAGGGTCCTTTGTGGCACCATGCCTATTTCTTGGGACTCTATAGAGGGCTTTCTGTGGGGCAAGTGTCACTGTGGGGAGAGCAGATGGGGAACAAGAAGGCTGGGGCAGGGCTGGCATGTGGGGCACATCATCTCACCATCTCACCAGGGACTCCCAGGCTCTATTACCTGTGTTGATGTGCCCACTCTGCCCTGGGGCCACTCCTCAGAATCAGATAGCACCTGGCTGGTGTGCAGGTGGGCAATGGGGGAGGGGGCACAACGGGCTTCCCCATCCCTCTCATGAAGAGGCTATGCACATCTGGAGGCCCTGCTGTCTACCGGGCCTCCTGCCCCTTATGCCTATGCATTGCTGTACAGGGCCTCATTCTTCTTGCAAACCAGTGAAAGTGGAGAACTAGGATGTTGGTCTTTAGTGCCTTGATCCCATACACCCGACTCTTTTTCGATCCTCCACTAGATACACATGGCATCTCAGAATAAATCGGAGTCATTTTTTGAAGGGGCGCAACATGTACCATACCCACGGTGCCAATCTACACAAAAGGAGGAGGAACCAGAGTGACTCCACTATGATCCCTAGCCATACCCCCTTTGGGGTGTCTACAGTTACTGACTGTGCTCTGATTCCCCATCACCTTGAGCTCTGAGGGTGACATTCCCCTCTCTGCACCTGGTCAGCATCCAGCCTATGTACCACTTATCGTCTGATTTGCGGGACTTAAGTGTCACACAGGGCTTGTGCTGGCTCTCTGAATGAAAGGGAATTTCCCCCAGGGAATGTACTGCACTATGGGTGAAATCCCAGCCCCATTGAGATCCATGGCAAAATATCTATTGACTTCAAGGGAGCCAAGATTTCACCCTGCGATACTGGTTGTCCCCTCCCCAGATGCTGAAGGTGACACATAACCCAACCTGTGCTCTCTCCTCTCTTATATATCCTGACAAGAGAAGACAGAATCTAGCCCTAAACAAACAACCAGTACTGCCTGGCCCAGAATGAGTAGTCTGTGTTCCCCACTATAGCCATGGTGTCTGTTCCATTTGTAGATTTTTCTAAAGGTAAAAACTCTGGGCTCCGGTTCAGGCTAAAGTGTTGGTTAATAATGCACTGGCCATTTGGAAACAACTTTAAATTGAGATCATCCATTAGTGCTACCCTCTGGGGATTAGCACTTATTCTAGATAGCCCAGCCTTGGGGTCAGGCTTCCCTGTGAGATTGAGGCTAGATGGGAGCATATATAATAAAACAGGTTATTTTTGGAGTAGTGGTTCTTGGGCTCAGATCTAAAACCCTTTGAACAGCTCCCAGCTGTTCTCACATGAACAGGGACTGAATAGGCAGGGCTTTGGTGGATTTCCTCCCTTATGACATTCAACCTTTTCATGAGGTCAGATTGGACAGCTTGTGCAGCAACCCCATGTGTACACACCGACCCTTTAGAAGGTATTTTATGCTGAATGAGAGAGAGAATTATATTCACCTTCGTGAAGGAGACTGTAACCCTTATGCACCTCTGTGCCCTCTGCCAGCTGGCATCAAGGAATCTTTGGGTCACAGAGACTGACAGCCAAATCATATGGGATTATGGCATACCGAAGGATGCATAAAATGACAAATCCTTGTTTAGTCCAGACCAGGATTTAGGGACACCCTGCATGGTGACACAAGGCAGCACAGGCTGTTCTCTGGGAGTCAGCCTGGGAGCAGAAAAAACTGCAGGGTCTGTCTGTGTCCAGAAGCCTCAATAAAGAATCCCCTCTATATTCTTTACAGCCAAACTCTGTCTCTTCTCTACATGGGACACAACACATTGGAAGAAAAATTCAAAAAGTCTAAATGGGACTTTTACATGGGTAATAGGGGTCTAGGCTTTAAAACTCTAATTGGGTTTTCAGTCTGGATTTCAGTCTTCACAAATGTCCCGCTGTTTGGAGTGGTTCACGACCATGAGTGCCTACCTCTGGGCAGACTGTCAAAAGCAGGGCAGACACCCCAAACTGGTGGTGTAATTTTACAGTTAGATATCACCAACCCAGTAACAAATGTAACGGTCTTTATCATGGAGTCACAGATACACAGATAGCTCCCTTGGGCATTCCAGTCTCTCTTGCCACCCAGGCAAGCTGGACTTAGTGATACACACACACACACACACTACGCTCAGTCCCAAGACACCAGTCACGTAGACCAGATCAGTTTGTACCTTAGATCTCACACCAAAGACACCAAATGCTGGCAGCCAATCCTGTAATAAACCAACTAAAGGTTTATTAACTAGGAAAAAGGAATAAGAGTTATTTACAGGCTAAAGCAAGTAAGCATATATACACAAATGAACTTCAGTCTATGATTCAAAAGGTGACAGAGTTGTAGTAATCTGTCAATTCAAAATGTCTTTCAGGGCTAATCCAGGCCAAGCAGCACAGGGATCTTTGCTTATGTTTAGGAATCTTTGCCCCTCAAAGTCCAGATAGTATGAAAGAGATTCAGTTTCTCCTTGTCAGGGATTTTTATCCCCTCCATTCCTGAGTCCAAAACTCATGGGATGAGTTTATCTGTAGGTATCTCCTTCCTAGAGGGGGTTGGCAATGCAGTCAAGAGGGCCTCTCACCTTTGATGCTACACAATATCTTATTTGCCTTCAATGGACCATCTCCAGCACTTTACCTTAATTAATGCTTCTCCTGTTTGGTGAGTTACACAAGTGTATAGGTTTACAATGTAAACACTCCAATATAACTTTATACCATGGGCTATAGAGGTTGTAAGTGAGATCAATGCATCCTACAAGCATTTTATAAAGTCTAAACACTAAACACATTCTTATCAACTTACCATCTAATAGCAATTTCGATAATGCTAACACATAGGTAAGCAAGGCTGGTTTCCAGCTATGCATTTGTAAGTGGTAAGTGAGGCCTGAGGCCTTGGCATACCAGGATCACAAAAAGTTCAGAGAGGAAGTGGATTTTATACAGGGCTCTAATGGAAATGTTCAGATCTAGGGTAGTGAGGGAGTCAGGAGGGCAGCAACAGATTCAGGGTTCTAGTTCAGGCTCATATCTAAAATGAGGACCCTCTGCTGCCAAAGTACAAATCTCTAGCACATGCATCTCCTTTTGCTGGCCGTGATATTGGTGCTAATGGCTTCTTTGTGGAACTCCAGCCACTAGAGGGCAACATAAGGGCAAACTTGATGCTTTCCAATAGCAGTGACACTTAGCACTTGCATAGTGTTTTCCAAGTACTAAGTGGTTCAGACACACAACACAGCTAATCTGTAGGTCACATAACATACACTAACAAATTAGGCACAGCTCTTACTCAAGCATTTGGGATTCACAGAATTCAACTCAACAGGCTAGACAATTTGTTAAATATACAAATAACTACATCACCTCTAGGATGGAGAGCAGTACTTAATTTGTGCCAGGGCTTGCCAGGGCTCAGCCCTGGCACCTCTAAGCTTGCTGTATCAGTTATGAATGTAAAAAAATTTCTTGATCCCCGACACCTCTTTCATTATTTTAAGCACTAATGAATAAGATTCCAGTGGGAGGTGTTGTGACCTGCTTGGTGATCAGACCCATTTATAAATGTTATGAGGGCTACTCAGGACTCTGTTCTACCTGATCCTAGACTGAAACGATGGAAAAGAAACATCCACATCCAATTTAACATGAGCCTACTTTTTGATGTTCCATTACCCAGACCCAGAGTGTAAAGAGTGGGGGGGAAACAATAACGAAAGGCATATTAGAGAGAGAGAGTTGTAATGGTTGTTACTAGAAAGTACAATAATTTGACATGCAACTGAATCTCCAACCTCAGCTCTGTGTTCTAAGAAGTATTTGAGAGGGACAGGTTACAGAGGACTAGATATTCAAAGAATGCATGTTGCACTAACCTGGTATTGGTACTACATAAATCATAATAAAGAATAATAAAGCATTAAGTTTTGGTGTTATAAGCACAAAACTATACAGAAAAAAATGGAGAATTATTTTTAGACCTGTAAGTGAAGTGCCTAATGTAAGCCTAGTGCAATGGAAGACATGAAGATGTGTAAGCATAGTGCAAGTGAAGATGGAACTTAGTTCTTGCATGCCCCTAAGTCATACACTTTTGGAAAAATTCATATACAAAACCAGTTTCCATCTGTCCCTAAAACTATTAGCACTGTACCCTGTTTCCCCGAAAATAAGACAGTGTCTTATATTAATTTTTGCTCCCAAAGATGCGCTAGGTCTTATTTTCAGGGGATGTCTTATTTTTCAGAAATGAAAAATGCCTTATTATCGGTGGATGCCTTATTATCGGGGAGGTCTTATTATCGGGGGGATGCCTTATATTACAACGAGAGGCAAAACTGTAAGTAGGCCTTATTTTCGGAGGATGTCTTATTTTCGGGGAAACAGGGTAGTAAGTCAATACTTGGAACAACAAAGAGCACATCTGGTGTTAATAATACCACCTAGCTTTTCTCATGAATAGATCTCAAAGAGCTTTTCAAAGGAAGTGACCATCCCAATTTTAAAAATGGGGAAACTAGGGCAGAGGAAGGAGATGCAACTTGCCCAAGATCACCCAGCAGACCCGTGGCAGAAGCAGGAATAGAATACAGGCCTCCCAACTCCCAGGCCAGTTCTCTATCTACTAGCCCAGGGTACACACTCCAACACTATCAACTTTAAAATTACATTTTTGTCAGCATTTTTAAAAAATGCCTAGAAATGAAAGGTTGAGGGGGAGGGGGTTTATTGTTTGCTGGTTTGTTTACTTTGTGTATTTCACATACTTAGCAAAAGGAAGGAGACAGTGGAGGTGGGGGCGCTATGCACTTTCAGTTCCCTCCCCCACTTACACTGGGCACCACCCACCACTGATAATAATAATAATTACAAATTGAATTTATAAAGCACCCATGCACTAACACACCCACACACATGCCTTCAGGCGGCTGCGAGGCGCTACACCAGGACTTTAAAACTCAGTTACAAAACTAAATAAAGTAGATCAACACATTAATTAAAACGTCCTAAAACTTCCTATGGTTAAATCAATGACTACTGTGCAGATGCAATACAGAATGTACTGAAATGACAGGTCCCCCCAAAAAATCCACAAGCCTTCACATCATCCTGTCACTTTCCTGTAGAAGATTGTAGTAGGGTTACTATATTTAAAAAATAAAAAAAGAGGACACTCCACGGGGCCCTGGCCCTGCCCCTTTCCCACCCCCAGCCCCGCCCCAACTCCGCCCCTTCCCCAAAGTCCCTGCCCTAACTCCCCCTCCTCCCTCCCAGCCACACGAAAAGGGCTGCCCGAGCGCTACCGGCTTCACGGTTTGCCGGGCAGCCCCCAGACCCTGCACCCCCGGCCGGCGCTTCCCCAGCGCAGCTGGAACCTGGGAGGGGAAGCGCCCAGCCGGGGGCGCAGGGTCTGGAGGCTGCCCGGCAAACCGTGAAGCTGGTAGCGCTCAGACTTCGGGCAGCCTCCATGCCTCCAGACCCTGCACCCCCGGCCGGGCACTTCCCCTCCCGGGCTCCAGCTGCTCTGCTCCTCCCCTGACTCTTCGGCTCTGTTTAAGAGCCGAGCTGCCCGAGCGCTACTGGCTTCAGGCAGCCCCCTTGCCTCCGGACCCTGCGCCGCCGGAGCAGAGCAGCTGGAGCCCGAGAGGGGAAGTGCCTGGCCGGCAGCTGGGGTCCGGAGGCAAGGGGGCTGCCTGAAGCCGGTAGCCCTCGGGCAGCTCGGCTCTTAAACAGAGCCGAAGAGTCAGGGGAGGAGCAGAGCAGCCGCGGGAGGGGAAGTGCCCGGCCAGTATTTTCCCGGACATGTTCGGCTTTTTGGCAATTCCCCCCGGACAGGGATTTGATTACCAAAAAGCCAGACATGTCCGGGAAAAACCGGATGTATGGTAACCCTAGATTGTAGTGGATCTGCTGGTTTAAAAAAATAAGGGTAATCATGTATGTGAGTGTTCACATACATGCACAAGACACGAGGGGGAGAGAAGGTCCTGTTAAATTGATTTGGCCATTCTCTTCCAGTATGGGTGAAATTCTGGTCCCATTGAAGTCAATAGAAGTTTTGTCTTTAACTTCAATAGGGCTAGGATTTCACCCTATGTTTCTAAATGGCACTGTATTACGGCAGACAACATGTCCTGGTGTAGGGCTAGTAAAAAAATAGTAAGGATTTTCCAGGGAAAAAATTAAACATTTTTGTATTTTTAAAAACTTCCTGGAAGTGTTTTATTTTTCATCAACACAATCTTTTAAAAAATAATTATTCATTTATTTGGGAGATTTCCCGCATTTTCTCTTCCTTTCACCCTTCTTTTCCATCAAGAAGTAGAGAAAGAAAAACTGTTTTTTTGTTTCAGTTTGAATCAAAACACATTTTTTTTCCTTTTGATTAAAAACAGAAGAATTTCAAACAGTGTGCAATTTTTTCCCAATTTTTTCATTTAGAAGATTTTAGACAAAATAATTGACTATGTGCAAGTCTAGTGGTTAACATGGGGGAGTGGGAATCAGTTGACCCGAGTTCTATTCTTGGCCTTGGCACAAATTTAATGTCCGTTCCCCCCCCCGCCCCTTGAGTAAGTCACTTAACCTGTGTCTGTTTCCATCTGGAATAGTATCTGCCTTTGTATAGTACTTTGAGGTTCTTAGACAAAAGGCTGTATAAATGCTATTCTCAGTTAAAAATAGAAAAGTGTTGAGTGGACTTTACAGTTTTTTGGGGAAAAAGCCTTGAAGATAAAAAAGTAAAATGTAAAAAACTTTTAATTTTCATAATGTTTCCATTTTAAGAAAAAAAATAATGTTGGGGACTATTGAAAAAAGAGTTAAGGTCATCCAAACAACCTTACTCTAGCCTGACAAAAAAGGTCATTCATGCAATGCAGTCTACTCCAATTCTGGTCAGTTAATCAATACAAAAGCAGAGTGCATGGCACACTGGAGTGAAGATTTCAGGCAACTGCTAAACACAACTCCAATTTCTCTGGACCGTGACATTATAAAGCTACTGCTAAGTTGTCCCATTCCACACAAAATGATCCTGGCAAATTCACTGCTGACAAAATCCTTAGAGATGTAAAGAATCTCAGGGGAAATAAGGTGGCAGGAATCCATGGAATTCCTGAGGAATTGTTAAAACTGCTGTACCAGATGTAATTTTCTGGCTGCTGATGCTGTTCAATATCATCTGAAGAACAGAGGCAGTCCCGTCCGACTGGCAAAAAGGCATTATTTTTGCCACTTTAGAAATGAAAAGGCAGCAAACAAGACTGTTGTATCTATCATAGCATTACTCTATCCATCCTGAGGGAAGATTTTCCTTCCATCTTGCTGGCCTGAGTCACTAATTTCTGAAGAAACAAGAGAAGACCACAATGGCTTCACTCCTGGCCATTCCACAATGGAGCAAATTTTCACAGTGCGTCAGCTTATGAACAAGGCACAAAAATTCAAGCACCCTGTTCATGTTGCATTCATGGATATCAAGGTTGCATTTGACTCTGTTGACAGGGAATTGCTTTGGCTGATCTTGAAACTTCCCTGACAAGCTCTATAGAATGTTGTCTCCTATATGATGACTCCTCAAACTGTGTTCTTGTAAATGGAAAAGACGCACCTTCTTCCAACTTGCACTGAGCATTCAACAAGGATGCATTGCAGTCCCAGAACTCTTCAGTGCGGTCATAGACTATGTACTTGACCACAGGGTAAATAAATATAAATTAGGCATATGCCTTGATGATAAGAACCTCACAAACATTGATTTTGTTGATGCTATAGCACTAGTTGTCAAAAAAATGGACAAGCTAGTTGCAATATTTAAAGCCCTGGAAAACTTAGTGGCAAAAGTGGCCTAAAAATTAATTGGGGCAAAACCAAAATTCTTCCAGTCAGCAATTTCAAACACACTGTAGGCTCTATCATCTTAGCGAGCAACCGCCCAGTCGAGACTGTCAGTGATTTCATCTACCTTGGCTCTGTTGTTGATAACATAAGCGGCTCCAGGAAAGAACTTGAAACCCACACTGCAAAAACACTGGTCAGTAGTGGGGTGCCTCATCAAGAACATCTTTTGTAAACCAACCACCCTGGTAAGCAGACATGAAGCTGAAGATATATAACACTTTGGTGGTCAATATTCTAATCTAGATGAGTGAAACATGGTCCCTCCTGGTCAAAATTGAAAAGAAGCTAGACACCATTCAGATGAAACATCTTGGAATGATTGAAGACATCAAACAGTACAAATTCAAGTCAAAGGAAGAGATCCATTTTCTAATTAAACAGGTGCTGTTCTCTCAAATGGTCACCAAATGCTCTGTAAGGGGTTAGTCTTCTGTTCCGAATGCCTACCATCTTCCCTGTATCATCTTCAACTGTGACCCAACGAATGCAGGATGGAAGAGACCCACTGGAAGGCCTAAAATATGATGGCTGGAAAGCGTCAGACACCTGTCCCTCACAGGCATCCTACCCCATAATGCATCAGATACTCAGGACATAATATCATGGAAGCACATCATGCATTTTGTGGCCAGTATACTGTCCAAGCAACAGCATGAGAACTAAACAAAAACCAAAATCACCAGCACCCTGATAGCAACCAGAGACTGAGACAACCTTAACTATGCATCATACAGGTTCTTGTCATCAGCTACCACAAAACCACCAATAACTTACTCTTATATTATACAATAATTGCATAGAATCCAGCTGTCTTTAAGATATTTTTAAATAATTCCTAGTCTGTCAAATAGCATACTGAGAGCAATCCTTTCCCACTGTTCAGAGGGCAAGAAAGCCCTAACAAGGCATATGCACCATTTTAATTCCAGTTAAACCCTCAAACTAGGGCTTATTTGGCATTCAAGAGGCATATAGGCCTTCTGCATGGGGTGAATTTCAACCAACAAATTCCCCTGCCACAAATTATACAGCTGTCATTAGACAAAAAGCTAGTGTGCCTACATTTACAAATCTCCTAGGTTAAATTCATGAAATTAAGGCACCTACTTGAAAAGAGCAAACATTAGTGTGATGATGAAACATCATGCTATGGATCAGAGAGGGATGTAAGTATGTACATATGAACTCAGTGCCCTGTGGCAGTGGTTGACTATGCTTTTCCATAGTTCCGAATATATGTTTGTTTTGCTGTAGTTCACATTCTCTTGAAGTGCTAATCTTAGCAACTCTTAAGTACTTTTCAGAATATTTATTATGTGAAAAAAACAAAGACAAACATCCAAATTACAATTTACATATATACACAGCCCCCACTGACAAATGGATTGTCCAGTAAAATAGAACCTCCCTGCTCTCACCATGCCACAGGCAATATTGCCTCCAATGCCCCCTTCCTGTATAAATGTATTAGTATATTATATGAGGCAGTTTGTCTAATGATCATATCGATGGTTACTTAGAGTCTGTTCCTAGCTCTAGCAGCTTCCTAGATGGTAAGTCACTTGCCCTTTTTGTGTGAGTCAGTGTATTCTCCCTTAAAATAGTTCTGATAACAATATCATCTTCTCAGGGATGATGTGAAGTTTAAATAAGGTTTGTAAAATGGACCAAGATCTTTGGAAGAAAGGCCCAGATAAGTCAAAATGCTGGAGACATTCATAGAGAGACTGATCAGCAAAGTTTGGCTCTAGATTCAGATCTGATATTTCCCCAAGTTCAGGAGTGTGTTGAACAGGGTTTGGAACAATAAGGGTCCGCTTCTCATTTTTTATGTACACTACACCTCTACTCTGATATAACGCAACCTGATATAACACGAATTCAGATATAATGCGGTAAAGCAGCACTCTGGGGGAAGCGGGGCTGCGTGCTCCGGGGGATCAAAGCAAATTTGATATAACGCGGTTTCACCTATAACACGGTAAGATTTTTTGGCTCCTGAGGACAGCGTTATATCGGGGTAGAGGTGTATTTGTATCAAGTTGCTTATTTTTCAGTTGCTGTTAGATTCAAATGATCTTGCTGAGGGCCTGGAAGTCAATGGGAGTTTTGTCATGGACTCCAAAGGAAGTCAGATCAAGTCATTACATTGCCAAAAACTGTTACTAATTGAAGGAGGTTCTTCAGACAGCCCCCTTTGCTTAAAGAACATGAGAGAGCTGATCACAATTTTTTCATCTAAATATATTTCCATTAAACATAACATTTTAACCAAAACAAACATTTTTATGGGAAATTTTAATTTTGCTTGAAATTTTCTGGTGTTTCAACATAAAACAAAAATATTTTTTTAAGATTGTTCAGGTTTGGGTAAAAATGTTCAGTTTTCAATTTGGATTTTGCTAAAAAAAATCATGGTGTATTTAAACTGAAATATATATCTATCTCCAAACACATTCTTTGAAAACTAAAATATTTTTGGTTTACAGGTTCATTTTTAAAAAACGATTTTTTTTCAAACTTAGCACAAAAATAATTGGCAGTTTTTGACCAGTTATACAAGACATTGCATGATAATAAATGGGGGAAAAGAAGTAGTGATCTGGGGAAGTTTGGGGTTCCCTAAAATGATTCCAAATATTTTGTTAACTATGTTAATCTTTTTTCCCCTAAAACTACTTGGGCGAGATCCTCTGCTGGGGTCTCAAGGTGTAGCTCCACTGATTTTGATGGAGCTATGTCTGTTTACATCAGCTAAAAGTTTTGTCCATATTTTTTCCAAATGGAAAATGAAAAAAAATTCCCTTCCCTGCTTTGTTACATTGAGCATCATGTGAACATACATCAAGCAAGGTTCTGATCTTGCTTTGGTGTTAAGTAGGAGTAACTCAGCTGAAGCCAATGGAGTTACACAACTGTAGAACTGGCGTAACTAAGAGAAGAATCAGGACCGGAGCTGTGTATGTCAGTTTGCAGTGGAAGCTCAATTGTCTTGCTATCATGCTTTGCATTATTTATAGAAAATTAAACAGTGTGAGGTTGTATCAATAAAATGAGATTGTTATTACCATATAAGCAATAGTGCTTTGGTGCACTCAATTGCTTTTGGACAGCATATTCAGCTAGCCCACTAATTTGGGGAGGAGAGATGGACTTTCTCAACTGAATCACTCTATTGTCTGCAATTGCATTTATTAGCATATAGCAGGCTCAGGCTCAATTTGGCATTATTTAAATGATTGGATCAGAAAATAAAATGCTTAAATTGAAATATAAATGTTCATGTACTCATATGCTAATATACTGTGTGGCTTTGACTGCATTAAACAAAACTCCATTCTGACAATCAGGTATTTATTATTTCAATTCAAGCTTCAGTATTTTCCTTGTTTATTTCCAGGCCCTTTGTTTTAATTACCTTATTTTCGTATCCAACAATTAAGATGCAGACAGGCAATCCTAGAAGATAAAAGTTTGTCCTTTATGCAACACTTTCAGTTTTCCTAGCTTCTATTTACCTACCTAAGTATCTAGGTTTATACTCATCAGCATGATCTCTAGTCAACTGGTTAATTTTGTGCTGGTGAAAGATGCTAGATTTGTTGACTTCACTTTCAGAGTCGGAGAGTAATAATCATTTCATCCAAGCATTCTTTTTAAACCTATCCAGAATGGACAATTGACCTTGCAATAGCAGACCTCCTCTGTGAAGTAGAGTAGGGTTACCATCCATCCGTATTTCCTCGGACATGTCCGGCTTTTGCGTCTCTAAATAGCCGTCCGGGAGGAATTGGTAACAAGGTTAAAAGGTCCGGGATTTTTCCCCTCCCCTTCCTCCCTCCCTTCCATGCAGAGTGCGGCTGCTGATTGGGCGGCTGGGCCGGATTGAGCCGCTCCCATTGGCCTCCAGCAGCCACAGCCCTCCTCTGCTCCCCCCTGCTGCCTGCAGCGTGTTTTGCAGCGTGGACATAAGCATAGTAAGAGGAGTCCCGGGGGGCAGTCAGGGACCGGGGGAGTGTTGAATGGGTCCCCGGCCTCCACCTGCCACCCCCCCCACGCATCCCCCCCCGTGGGACCCCTCCCTCCCTGCCTGCCTCTCCCATGCCTGCTTGTACTGCCAGAGCCGGCAGCAACTGCTGTCTGCTGCCCCCGGGTCCTAGTGCCCCCACATCCACAAATGGCAAGACAGGCTGCCCTTACCCTGCCCTTCCACCCCAGCCCTGAGCCTCATCCCCTCGCACCCTAATCCTCTGCTCCATCCATGAGCCCCCTCCTGCATCATGAACCCCTCATCCTCAGCCCCAGCCAGAATCCTCATCCCCCCACACCCTAATCCTCTACCCCAGCCCTGAGCCCCCTCCTGTATCATGAACCCCTCAGCCCCAACCCTCATCCCCCCACACCCTAATCCTCTGCCCCAGCCCTGAGCCCCCTCCTGCATCATGAACCCCTCATCCTCAGCCCCACAGCCCTCACCCTTGCACTCCCTCCTATCCCCAAACTCCCTCCCAAACCCCCTCCCCTTCCCACACACCTCCTCCTGCCCTCAAACTCCCTCCCAAAGCCTGCACCCTCTCCCTTTGCACTGCCTCCCACCCCCAAACTCCATCCCAGAGTCTGCACTCCTCACCCCCTCCTGCACACCCACCCCCTGCCCCAGCCCATAGCCTGCACCCAGCACCCAAACTCTATCCCAGAGCCTGCACCCCTCCTGCACCCTAATCCCCAGCCCAGGACCTGCATCCCAGACCTCCTCCCCCCACCCAACCCCCCTCCCAGAGCCTTAGGCAGGTGGGGGGGCGGGTTCTGGGCACCACCAAAATTTCTACAACCCTGCCACCCTTGCGAGTGGATAAGCATCGGGGCAGTCAGGGGACAGGTAGGGTCCTGGGGGGGGGCAGTTAGGGTGGGGGGTTCTCAGCAGGGGGCAGTCTGGGGACAAGAAGCGGGGGGGTTGGGGGTTCTGAGGGGGGCAGTCAGGGGGTGGGAAGTGGGAGGGAGTGGATGGGGGCAGGGCGAGCTCCTCCACCCCCCCAGTGTCCTCTTTTTTGATTGTGGAAATATAGTAACCCTAAAGTAGAGACATCTGAAGACACATTGCTAGGTTAATCAAGCTTAAGACCCATGCAGAAAGGCATTAACTGTATCACTGTCACTCTCTCATTCCTATTTTTTGTAATATCCTGGGGAGCAGTGAAAAAGGTGGGAAGATATAGCAGAAACCTTGCCCAGTTTTGTGAGATGCCATTCACCAACATCTCACATCCCCAGGTTCTGACTGTGACCGACAGGGGCATCTGTCTATGCAAATTTATCAATTCAATTTTATTTTATAAATTATTTTGTGATATAGCATTCAGTGTGGATTAAATCTTCCATTTTATGGCAAAAAACAAACATTCCATGAGAAACTGAACCAGGGTCATCAAGCGCCATTGGCAGTTGAATAGACTTTCCCTAGAGGGGCAATAGGAGCTATCAGCCAAATACTATTGACTTGCTAATTACTCTTATCTGCTGTAAGGACCCTCTGTGCCCACAGGAGTATTGAGGAACTGAGGTGGGGATTGCATGCCAATGTTTGGTGTTTTGGCCTAGAACTGTAACTCTTGTGCTTTTCTATGAGTAAAGCATGTGTGTATTTAAGAAGTTCCTTTGCAAAACCTGTGTGTTCCTGATTTTAACTGTCATGTGGTCCCCAAAGATAAAACTATACTCTGGCTTGCCTATATGTGTGGCGCTTCAGGGAGAGTGTGTTTGAGCAACTGAGGGGGCTCCAGAGTGTTCAGACAATGGTTCTAGGGTGTAGACAGCCAGATTGACAATCCTCTTGGCAGTAGGGATTCTACAGACACGGGGCCAGAAAATGGGAGTGTACCTGAGTGACCCAGAGTTTGGACAGTGATCAGTCACTGCCCAGACCCAGGGAGCTTATCAGCATATGGAATCCAAAGGTTGGGTCCAACAAAGCAGTTTGGTGACCATTCACAAAAGGAAACTCAGTCAGGGCTGAACCATATGGTTTGTGAGCATAGAGCGGTTGCAAGGCAATTTATTCACTGTTCCCAGAGGCAAAGAGGTCAATCACCAGCCCACCAAACTGACTTACAATAAGTGAGATATTTCTAGGTACAACAGTCATTCTGTCAATCTGACTTCTGCCATGTAAATCGTGGTAAGCCTCTCCCACTAGGTGGGCAGGGCACACAGACAGGAAACTTTACCCCAGAATGATGTTCCTGGGCTGAGCAGAGGCTGATCATGTTCTTCCAAGTTTTTTATGAAAAATCTCATCAGACACATTACCTGTTGCAGTCAGAAGACCTCAGTGAATCAATGTATTCCAGCAGGTGGATGCCATGTGCTCCCTTTCTGGTACCCATTCCCTGAACTAAACCAGGAAGATCTCTTCAAAAATGTGATTCTCTGCATTAATCAGTTGTGGGAGTGGAAAATATACAATCGGCACTAAATCTCTGCTAATGGATGCGATAGGGCAAGATGCACAGGAGAACTTAGTGTTAGTGGACAGGTATCATGAATTCCAGATCACTGAAGCATGCAAGTTTATGAAATCAGAATTCCCAATAAGCTCCAATAGGAATTGGATTTTTTTATTTCTGTGAAAATAAACACCACTTGTTTTCCATTAAGACCATCTTCATCTTCTGTTAACATTCCTTGGAGATGGGACCTTGTCCCTGATAGTATTCATCTTAGGCCCAGGCCTATCAATGGATTTCCTGGCACCAGGTATCTATTCTGAATCCAAGACACTCCAAGGACTGTATCACACTGTGTTTGCTTAAGCTTTCTCACCATACAAAACCTTGATCATAAAAATTGTCCAGAAAGAGATAAGTACATTTCCTTCTTCCCTAAAGCCAATATTCTTGCCGCCATGATCCTGGAGACACAACCTGGGACAACATGTAAGATCAAACAATGATAATCAAAGTTTGAGGGGGTGGGGGGCGGAAGGCTGCCATCCCACCTACAAAACATAATGATTTTCTAAAGATTGAGAGATGAGAATATTTTGAAGACAATCCTCCATTAGGAACCAACAAGTGTTTTGGATGGGGCCCTGCTCTGCTTGCCCCAATTCACTAAAGCTAGAAATAGGATGGAGAGCAGGTTGCAATGTCATGATCTAAAGCAGATGGATGATTTCATTCATGTTGTGGCCCTTCCAAAGGTTGCTGAGACCAGGAATACAACAAAGCTGTTCTTGAAATTCTTGTGGAGCTTCATATGGGGCTGTCTCTGGGCATTGTCCAGTGACCTAACTGGATCAGAACTATAGGCAGTCCTTTTGCTCCCAAATTGAGAGAGCCTGGCACCAACTGGAGGACTAACTTCAGACAGGGCTAATAACTTGGAAGCAATGGAGGGCAGCTACTAGTCCTGAAATTTTTATAGCTACCACTTGCAAAGAGGTAATTTTCTCCTGTTTTACTTCACAGACTGCTTCATCTTGTGATATAACCTATATTCCTTTCTATGGATCCTGTCAGGAACCAGCGGTGTAAGTCAACTTTCCTGATGAGTCTGAACAGCCTCCGTTTTCCATAAAGTTTCCCACTGTATCACTAAGATATCTGTGAACTGATTTGTTGAGCTCCATGCACCTGCATGAAACAGAGTTGAATCCCACTTTCCTTCCCCCTCCTTCCCCTCCCCTTTCTTCCTTTCCAGAGAGAAATCCTTAGGTCATGCAATTTATAGATTGAGAGGGACCATACTGGCAATACTGTCCACCCATGTTAGCATCACATATCAAAGCATGCGGAGGCATTTAGGGTGTCAGATGACAGTTCATATTTGCTTATTTAGTTTTGTTGGCTGCGAGCAATAACCTGGACCTCTGGGAATGGTGACCTGCAGTGGCAACCGGGATGACAACCTGATACTTTCCGAATCTTTTAGTGTGGCAGGAAATCCCAGGATGCATGAGGGGCAACATGTAGCTATTGCTTGTCGAGGGCAGTTGCAGACCTCCTAAATATAGTTTACAATACTCAGCACGCACTGACCTGACAGTCTATCCTCTATGTGGCTTTTGAGTATATTTTTCTATTCGATGCTCTAACTCTGAATCTGATATGGGCTGCTGGCTTTCCTCCCCAAAGGAAGGAGAATTCCCTTTGCATGGGGTGTTTATGCATGCCTACAGGAATCAACACATGTCTATTGCCTGGGCATTTCTGCATTAAATTTGCCAAGCTGCACTCCAGGAGGGTAAACTGGAGGATGCAGCGCTGAAGATTATCTGCCCTTCCGCATTCCCTGACGGTGAGCAGGGAAGACTGCTACTGATTTTATGATTCATTTATTTATCCTTGGGCATTTGTCCCCATAATCCTGCTTGGGCATGAGGGGAGGAGCATGAAATTGGATTCAGAGATTGCTCTGAAAATATTTCCAGTAACGAGGGATCTCATTTGTCTCCCTTTCCTTACGTGGGCCCTTTCTGGGTCTCTCTTGGAAGGTACTGGCCTGGGGCTCAAGGACAGGTGCCCCAGAAGTTCTACCCCTCTCTACTGCCTGGCACCAGAGCCATCCCTAGGGTACAGCGAATCAGGGTGACTGCCCCAGGACCTGCACTTTGGGGGGCCCCACACTTTGATAAAATTGTGAGGAGGCGGGTGGGGAGGTGAGGCGGGAGGTGGAGGAGGCGAATGGGGAGGCGAGTGGCAGGCCATCAGGCGGGCGGGCGGGTGGGGGCAGGAGGAGCCCCCCTACCAGAACCTCCCCCTAACCCCAGCGCTTCCTGCCTGCCGGCAGGTCCTGCTACTCAGTGCCTCCCCCTCCCTCTCAGTGCTTACCGCCTGCCGTGGATCAGATGTTTCCTGGTGTCAGGAGGCGCTGGGGAAGAGGGGAGAGGAGCAAGGACACAGTGTGCTCGGCGAGGGGGTGAAACTGGGCGGAGAAGACGCGGGGTGGAAAAAGGTGGGACGGGGTGGGGCCTTGGAGGAAGGGATGGAGTGTGTGTGGGGGGCCTGGGCGGAGCCGGGGGGGGGGAAGCACCACCCCAGAAGATTAGAAACTTGGTGCCTATGTCCCAGGCCCCGCACTTCCCTAGGGACAGCCCTGCCTGGCACCCAGAGCCACAGGGGCGAGGTGGGTTTGTGCTTCCCCTGGAGGCCTCAGCCTGGGGTAGCAATGGGCAGGGCCAGCTCCAGGCACCAGCCCTCCAAGCATGTGCTTGGGGTGGCACCTGGAGGGGGGCGGCGCTTACTCTGGGAGAGCGGGGCCGCGGCCGGGCTCGCCGCCCTCCCCCCAGCGCTCCGGCTGGTCGGGGAGAGCGGGGCTGCGGCCAGCCTCGCCGCCCTCCCCCCGGCGCTCCGGCCAGCTGGGGAGAGCGGGGCCACCCTCCCCTGGCGCTCCGGCTGCCCGGGAAGAGCGGGGCCGCGGCTGGGCTCTCTGCCCTGCTCCCAGCGCTCCAGCCGGTCGGGGAGAGCAGGGCTCCGGCCGGGCTCGCCGCCCTCCCCCCCGCGCTCCAGCCAGCCGGGATGAGCGGGGCCCCTGCCGGGCTTGGCGCCCTCTCCTGCCGTGCTCCCCGCTGGGGGGTGGCGGGAGGCTTTTTTGCCTGGGGCAGCAAAAAAGCCAGAGCCGGCCCTGGCAATGGGCATCTGGGAGTGGGAGCTGTGAGAGACAAGGCAGCAGGGGGATAGAGCTGGGCTAGCAGGCCCCTTAGCGTGTCCCATGCTGTCTGGTGCCCTCCATCTGTGACTCATAGGCAGCTGAGGGGGGAGGGGATGAGGCACCTGAGCACCACACTTAGAGGGATGGCTACTGGTGCAGGCTATAGGGACTCAGGCTCCATCTTCCCTCTGGCACAGTGCCTTCCTGGCTTCGCTCTCCTGGTGGAGATGGGGAGCTGCTTGCCCTGGAGTTAGTTCTTTTCCAATCCTGCCAAGCTCCTTTCCTCGCTGGGGAAGGGAGGGGCTGAGGCACCACTACCTGGACTGGGCTGAGGGGGCTAATTGCACCCAGCCAACAGAGAAAGCCAAGCTCCCGACTGAGATACTCGATGTGGGGGAGCAGGAGCTTTTCTCAGCTTAACTTGCCAGGAAGACTGCAGGCCACCAGCCCACTTCAGAGGGGGAAGTGGAGCTGGGGGAGGGGAGAGAAGCCTCCCCCCACAAATCAAATGCAGACCTGAGAATCACGGCTGCAAATCAGACAGTTGCAATATTGAGCTGAAAAGTTTCCCTCCAAAAAGCTCCACAGCAGGGAGGGCTGAGAGAGCCAACTGCCACTAGAAAGGCAGAAAAAAACTGGAGGGAACTTCAGGGAACTGGATATTCCCCTGCTGCCAGTCCCCCTGCAATAAGACTAAAGTACTTTTTATAACAGATCTGTGGACATTAGCGCAAAGAATTGTAGCATTTCCCTGACAACGCACTGGGATGGCAGCATGAATTTGACACTAACATCATCAAGCAAAAGCGAACCTCAACGTTGAGGTAGAAAAGCCCTTAGTTAAACACAAATCTCCCTCACAGCAAGGGCAGTGAGGGGCAAACCAAATGACTGCTTCTCTACTATTGCATATGAGCTCCCTCATCACAGGTTTGTGTGGCATGAGCATCCTCCTTTAAAACAATATGATTAAACCATATATCCACAGGCATAAAACGCTAGAATGAACTAGGGTCCTATGGCAAGTGCAACAAAAATGACAAACAACAATAAATTCCATCTCATTATTAAGACAACTTCTTGATCTGGCTGCAGTAAAATAGTAACAGTTTTAATAGCCTGAGCACAAAAATAATCTTTGTGGAATTATAAATCTCCTAGGACTTTGGTATCTTTCCCTGTGTATTTCTTATTGAGTTTTATTTTGGGGCTTTGCATGGAATACAAAGATACCAGCCATTTACAAAAAAGCAGATAAAAGCCAAGTGACAACATCCAGATGCTCTATAAGCCACTGATTCAGGGAGAGAAGGGGCTGGGGGCACGATTTATCCGTTTATAGACATTAAGGCCAGTCACTATGCCATGGAAAGGAGAAGAGGAATCATTAGAGGGCTAAATGCCCCTTAGACTGCTCCCCACCAAAAAATTTGCAACCCCAAGACGCAAGCGAGGGTGAAAGAGATAAGGTAGGAAAGTCACATTCACCAGCACAGAGTTTTGCCTCAGCTCTGCAGTATATAAATGATTGTATTCCTAGAGAGAAAGGTCCTGGGAGTTTTATGTGCAACACTTATGAACATTCAGCAGCCTCCTGAGAGGTGATAGTAAGTTTATTTATTTAATATGTTTAAAAAGGACTCAGTCAAGGCTAAATGACAGACATTACAGACGAAAATCTTGATAGATCATCCAGTCAGTCTCCCTGTCAATGCAGCTTTGATTCAAATCATTTTTAAACACTGTGGGGTAGTGTCTGAGCTCAGTTACTATGGTGTAAATCCAGAGCAACCCCATTAGCTTCAGTGGAGTCACTTTGGATCTATATGGGGATAAAGTGAGACAAGAATTTGGCTAAAGCAAAGGCAAGTGGATTCTACAGTGTCAAAAGATAGGATTTAAATCCTCCTCTCTCATGGGAAGACATGTAGAAGGGTGCAAAAGTTGTAAGGAGACCCCCCAGTGAAAATATCACATAATTCCCAACACACATTGCCTGGGTAGGGGAGAGGTTTACTAGCTCTCTAAAGATGTGTCTACACAGCAAATAAACACCCATGGCTGCCCTGGCTCAGCTGATTAAGGCTTGCACGGCTCAGGCTGCAGGGCTAAAAATTGCCACAACGCGGGAGGGTCCCAGAGCCCAGGCTTCAGCCCGAGCCCAAACAACTACACAGCTTGGCTCCGCAGCCTGATCCAGCTGACCCAGGCCAGCCATGGGTCTTTTATTCTGGTGTAGAAATACCCTAAGGGGACAGAAGCATGACCTAGCAATACTGCCACCCGAGGGTCTGGAAGGAAAGCAGGGTCTCTCCCCCTACCATCCAGACAGCCACAGAAAGCAGCATCGCCAATCCCTCAAGAGCTGTGCAACCATGTCCTCTCTCAGAAGGAACCAAAACCAATAATGTATTAATTCAACTTCTAGCAATACTGTCTCCACCTGGAAGTGTTTGAAGAAAGTGTGTCACACAGCTGTTCCAAATTTGCCTCTCCCTTCCCAAGCCCATGGAACTCCAAACCCATGCAAAGCTTCCTGCTCCAGAAGAACACATGGCATAGCCCTCACCAACCCACCATGTGCTACCCTCAAATCCTCCATGCTGCCAGGTCATCTGGTTACTGCAGTGATGGCTCAGGATCCTGTCATGGGATACACTCACCACTAGGGCACTTCCTCCTGGTCACTCTGGGGATTAGTACCTTCCAGGTCCAATACCCCCTTCTGTCACTTGCTTGCACATCCTGCTGCCCCTCTGTCTCTCTCTGCAAGTCAGGGTGCTCTCTTCATGGCTTGGCTGTCTAGCCTGGTCACTATATTTCTCCCCTTCCAGGTTTACCAAAGTTTCTCCATCCAAAATGGCGTCTTCCTTTCACTGCCCAGACCATGCCACTTCCGCAGTGGCTGGTAGGGAAACCCAGGCCCCCACTCTATTCTGGGTTCCAGTCCAGGGACCCTTTGTCTAGTACATGTGGTCTGCTGTTGTTTCCCTGGACTCTTTCCTACGTCTTCTGCCTCCAAGTTTACCAGCCCAAACTCCCTCCTCACAGAGAGTAACTGCAGGCTATTTTCCCTGCAGCCCCTTTCTGCTGCCAACTTCCTGACTTTATACCAGCCCTGCCTGTTCCTTCTCAGCTAGGCTCCCTCAACAATCAGCCTTTCAAGCTCTGTCTCTCCCTCAGGTGCAACATAGGTTAATAAACCTAATTTAACCTGCTCAGCCTTGTGTGGGGTGGACACCCCATCAGAGAACATGTTCTTATTTCTTTTACTTTCTCTTTGGAGACAACTGTGTTATAAATTAAGAAGAATTCTAAAAACCAGCAGCCAAGGAATAAGAACATTTACTAGGCCATGTCTTTCTAAACTTGCTCCATGAGCACCCCCCAAAAGAGCCCACTATGGTCCAGTGGATTGGGCTCTGAAGGGGGAGTCAGGAGAACTGGGTTCTACTGCCCGGTCTGCTACTGACCTGCTGTGCAATCTTAGAGATGTCATTTAGCCTTGTTATGCCTCAGTTTCCCATTCCATGCTTTGTCTGTCTTGCCTAATTTGTCTGCTAGTCCTTAGGGGCAGATATTTACTAGGTGTTTCTACAGTGGCAATGGAGCCCTAAGCCTGGCTGAGGCTGCTACTGTAATACAAATAGCGAATGAAACATCTATGGAGTCCATAACATTACATGCATTCAAAGAGGTAGTTACCTAATTTGTCTATATTTTGCCATTGCACCCACTGCATGGATATTTGACATTCTGATCTATAAAGTTTTTTTAAAGATAAGTTTGCATTTCTTTTTATATAGCTGTACTTCACCTTGATCACTTTGATTGATCGGTCCTTCAGCCCTCATATAGACTGCGCCAGTCACAACATGTCTTCTATTCTTTTCGTATCCTGGCCTCTCTTCTCCATGTGCGGCCATGTCTTTTCATGATAAAATCTTCCCCTCTCTTTGCAGGTCGGCCAAGTGGTCATTTAATTTCCCGTGGTTACCACTCGGCGACTGCTGCAGTCCATCAATTGTCAGTGAGCCTCGCTATATGCCCGGCCTATCGCATTTTACTATGCCTGCTCTCAACGATGACGTCCTGCACTCCACTCTGCTGTCTGATCATTTCATTTGGGACTTGGTCGTGGATTGAAATTCCCAGAATTCTTCTTTCCATTGCCCTCTATGTGACAGACAGTTGCTGCTCTTCTGTATTTATCAGCGCCCTTGTTTTGCTGCCGTACAACATTGCTGGCAGTACTGTTGCGT
The DNA here is from genome assembly GCF_011386835.1 of Chrysemys picta bellii. Lineage (NCBI taxonomy): Eukaryota > Metazoa > Chordata > Testudines > Emydidae > Chrysemys > Chrysemys picta. The sequence goes on from NC_088803.1 coordinate 28,137,147, forward strand.
TGAAGAGGCTGGCGCATGTTGTCTTGTTGATTTTTCCTTGGAGGACATCCTTGATAGAACTGAATGCGCACCAACCTGCTTTCTTTCTTTGCGAGAGTTCACCTTCCTAATGGTGGCGCACATTAATTTCTTGGCCCAAACAGACATATTGCTCAACTTCTTCTATTTGTTCTCCCTTGATTATTATTTGGGCTTTTGGCAAGGTATCAGACTGCATACATTTTGTTTTGGAGCAGTTAATTTTCAGTCCGACTTGGCTGCTTTTTGTGTTGAGTTCTCGCAGCATTTTCTGTAGTTTGATAGTATTTTTGGTGATCAACACAATATTGTCCGTGAATCTGAGATGTTTTAACTGCTCTCCGTTGATGTTGATTCCACCCTTCCAATTCATCTGCTTCATTACCATTTTGAGGCAGGCTGTGAAGAGTTTCAATGAAACTGTGTGTCCTTGTTTCACATCTTTCTTAACTGGGATGCGAAGGGGGGGTATCAAATAAAGTTATATCTGTAGTGCAGTCAGAATTTGCTTCCTTTAATAGTTTGATATTGTTTGTATCGATGCCCTGCTCTGCAAAAGCTTTCAACAATGCATTGATCTCTGTGCTGTCGAATGCTTTTTCATAGTTGACGAAGGCAATACATAAAGGGTATTTGTATTCCCTTGAGCGTTCCAATTGCTGGTTTATAGTGAAAATATGGTTCATTGTGCTGAAATTCCTTTCAAAGCCTGCCTGCTCTCTCGGCTGCTGCTCGTCCAGAGAGTCAGTTTGTTATTATTTTGGTAAACAGCTTGTAAACATATGTGAGCAGGCATATTGGACGATAGTTCTTTAGATCTTCATGATCGCCTTTCTTGTACAGCAGAATGGTGTTGGACTCCTTCCAGCTAGATGGAATCTTCTGCATTTCCAAGTAATGGCTAATCCTCTGAGCAAGGGTTTCCCAGAGGTCTGGGCCTCCAGCTCTTATCAGTTTGATTGTCAATCCATCTTTACCTGGGGCTTTTCCTTCCTTCATGTGAACTGCATGTCGAACTTCGCTGACAAGGACTGGGAGTACATGCTCATTGGTCTGTTGAAGTGTTGGTTCAGGGACATTTATCTGAGACTTGAACAGTTCAGTGTAGAAATCTTTGCAGACCGCTTCCATCTCTGTTCTGTCTTTTCTGTCCCTGTTCTTCAGCGCCATTATTGTTGACCTGTACAGTGTCAGTTCCAGCTGTACTTCACAAGAAAAATGAAATACATCTTGAAAAACCTTAAGATGCTTGAGTGTGTCTCTAGGCCTCTTTGACTTTTGATTAATTTGGATTTGGGATGGAATATAGAGTTAGAACCTTAATAAAGCTCAACAAGTGCTGGAACATACATATTAGTTGGTAGAAAAGTTGGATTTGTAAAGAGAATCCTGGATTTAAAATATAGAGAGATTCATGACTTCGTTGAAACCCTCCCAAAGGTTATTCTTCTATTAAAATGCCTGTTTCTTTTTTCTTCCAACTACAGATTAATTCTTAGCACTTTTCTATAGGGAAAAAAATGAAGGTCAAAAGCATTTCACATGTACTAAGGCCAGGTCTGCACACAGATTTTGTACCAATATAACTAGTTTGGTTGGGTGGGGGAATTGTTTTTTATTGATATATTTATACTAGTACAACGCTTATGTTTTATACCAGTATCCCAATATAATTTAGTCCGCACTAGAAGGGTTATAGTGCTTTAACTATACCAGTATGATTAAAGCAGCACAACTTTCTAGTGTAGACAAGGCCTAAAAGTCAAATAGTACTAAGAGTTCAGCCATATAGAGATATCTATAAAACCAGCCATTCTTAGTCAAAGATCGAGGTGGGCAAATACTGGAAATAATAATCTGGTAACATGCATTTAAATTTGTATATGAATTTACTTCAGCAATATTCATGTGTGTTCCCTTTCTGAACATTTCAGTGGTTGAGTTTATAGGCAAAAAGATTTGCAGGAAGCCAACTGAGAAGTGACTTTCAATATTTAAGCTGGAATTCGTTGTTCACTCATCCAATCAGGGAACAGAAGAAATACCATGTGACCTATCTTACCAATCACAACAAATCTGAATTTAGAAATATCTGCAATCAGTGCATACAATTACAATCTGAAAAAGAAGGTTGAATGCCTTTGAATAGTTAATAAATTTGATCAAATCACCATCTGCTAAACCATGCATTGAAGAAATTGTTCATTGTGGATTATCTACTTGGCTCGAGCAAAGGGGTAGCTGGTAAAGAGGATATAGTCTAATGGTTGGAACAGGGGACAGGGAATCAGCAGAACGAGGTTCTGTTCCTGACTGTATGACTGACTCCCAGAATGACCTTGGCCAGGTTACTTAATTGCTCTGTGTCTCAGTTTCCCCACATGTAAAGTTGGGATAATATTTATCTCCCCCTCAGGGATATTTGTGATGTTTGACCCCTTACTTGTATTGAGTAGTATTGTACTCCATGAGCTATCCCATTGAAATCAATGGAACTACTCTCTGAGTAAGGCACTACTCACCATGAGTAACAGTGGCAGAATCTGGCCTGTTGTGTTCTGCACTTGAAGATGCTATAGAAATGAAAAATAAAAGAATAATGAAACAGCATAATTCAAGAAAGCCCAAACAAAGCCCATATGTGGGCAAACAGCTCTGTGACAAAGTCAGCATTATCTTCTGCTGCAATTCCCGGCAGGCAGAAGAAGTGCATGATGCCATGCATCCGCCCAGGCCAGGGCAGATCTCTACAGTCCTGAGTGTGCAGCAGTCCAACAGTACAGCTGCCACATGCTCACAGTCAGGAAGCTACTGTAAAGATGCCACTTGTCTACTTCTGCAGCTTTTGCTCCCTCCCACTCCTCACAGAGGAAGGGTGCAAAGGGCCCTTGATTAAATTTAAAGAGCCCCTGCTCTTCAAACAGCAGACACAGTTACTATAGAAATCCCACACACACCTGGGGAGCTGAGCCTAGAATCTCTGGAGTCCCTCGAGTTTATATGTCCCATCACCATTATCTGATGATAATGGTGATGGGACATATATTGATAATTATCTTTATCCTGCTGCTAATAATTTTCCATCTTCAAACCCCAGCCCCCTACAGGCAAGCTGAAGGATGTGATTGCTCCTAGCACCAGCTAACTTCCTTAGCATACCTATTGAACAGTCAGAGTACACTTTCAGTCATTAACTCCATCATAGCTAGTCTGGGAGACACATACTTACAGGCTTGTCAGCAATCTTCTTATCAAATGCAGACCATGCCAAGTAACAAAGTGCAGAGACCTCAGACCATCATCCAATCTGGTCAGAGGGCAACCATCAGTGATGTGTGACATTGTCTGTCTTTGGCCACAGCCACATATGTGATCCTCTTGTTGGCCCCAGGTGTGAAGGCTGGCTGCACATTGACCCTGGCATATTCAAAATCAGTTCACAGGGACTCATGAGTGACGTGCCAAATCAAAGCTGGGTACATGCATAGTTGGGTCAGTTATAGGAGACTGGTTTTTGACATCAAGTCCAGACCATTCTTCAATCCACACTGACGTCCTAGAGAAATCTGGGCAAGGCAGGTGGGCCCACAACAGGAGCCTCCATGACAAACGTGCTCTGGGGTGGTTGACGAGGTCTGTGCTTAGTGGTAGGCTCAAGTTTGCCCTGATCTTCTCAACCATTTTGGCTGTAGCATCCTCGCAACGGAGTTGTGGAAGGGTGATGATGCTTAGCACAGGGAGCCACAGTACTGGTGTGTATCGAATCATCCAAGTTACGATGCACATGGTTGAGTAGAGTTGTGTCAACCAACTTGACGTGAGATCAATGGAGCCAGACCGGACCACAGTATTCTGCTGCAGAGTAATAGAGGGCTACAGCTGATACTGCAATTCCTTTATTTCCATATGGGTCAAGGCAGTGGAGACCAATAGCACCCCCTTCATTTCTACAAGGCCAGCTCATTCCAAATCTACCCACAAATAATGTGGACAGCTATTGGGCACGAGGACCAAGTTGCTTGTAAGGTGGCAACTTTACAGATATTGGGCCAGATTCCCCCTAGAATTCAGTTACTTTGCAATGATTCAACAATGCAGAGCTGCCTGAAAGCCTGTTAAGGGGAACCCGAGAGTGGCACAGAACTGGTATAACTATGCTTCAGTGATCCTTAGCTGCTGGAATGGCCCCGTAGGCTTTGGAGGTGGCCAGGCACACTTAAAACAGCCCTAAGACTGCTCTAAATTGTGCCAGGGTCCAGTCCTGCCCTGTTCTGTTGCATTTGCTACTCTTCCAGTGCTGGTGAGGGTCTGAACCATCCCTTCTTTATGTGGCCAAACTATTTTTCTTTGAACTTGCCTTTGTTTCAGGTGAAATGGTTTGGATTAGAAATCTTTGCTATTTGATCTGCTGCAAAGAACATGTCTTTTGAAAACGATGCTGGAAAGGACCCTGAAAAACACCATCCGCTCTTCTCTTTTGAGAAGTGCACAAGGATGAAAGGAATTGGGGCACAATGCAGCTTGCTTGTTTTTTTTTAAATAAAACTGCAAAGAATTAGAAAGAGAAAAGTTCTTGTAGTTTTATTTTATCTGAGGACAGGCTGCAGACAGTAGGGTTTGTATTTACATCTCGTTTAGACTTGTAAATGTGTTCTGTAAATACATTTCTGTAAACCGTTTTCCTGGGAAAACCTTTGCTTATTATGTTTTATTGCTTAGTTTGTGTCTGTTTCAGAAGAACTCGGGTGGTGCCTGGGGACAAATAAAGAGCTGTGATTTACTCACCCAGTAGCAGTGATTCCTGTCCCATGGGGCTGGGCCCAGCTCCTAATGCAACGCCACTTAGTTTGGGGGTTCTCTCAAATGAGGGAATCTGGGGTAAACTGTCCCTTCCACCTCATCCCCAGGTGACCCTGGATTCACACCTCATTTGAGAGTGGTCTACACTTGTAATTCAACAGATGCACTGCTGTAGAGCTTCAGTATAGACACTACTTATGCTGACAGAAGGGGTTCTCCTGTTAGCATATGTAATCCCCTTCAGACAGAATTCTTCCATCAACCTAGCACTGTCTGCACTGGGGGGTTAGTCAGCTTAATTGTGTCATTCAGGAGGTGGATTTTTTTGTGTAGTTGGGTCAATTTAACTTTTTAGCATAGACCAGTCCTGAGAAGATCTCTTCCTTTGCTATCGCCTAATCAGTTAGCCATGTCATGCCTTTTAGGCTCTGCCTGAACTGAGTTTCCTTGCACTGGTGTGACCTCCCCTTGTATCTTACCAGATAAAACTCAGCAGTGCAAGCCCTGGTTTGCATTGGAGGACATCCATGCTGGAAGCGTGACTGGGAGAGTACACGGAAGAAGCAACACCAGTATAAATCTCCCTAGTCTAGACAAGCCCTTCGTTCATTATGCTGCTATTGTCAACAGGCTTTCAACCAGGCTTGGTCCCAGTGCAGAAGCAGTGTAAGCAGGACCTGGGTCATTAGGACTAAGGTGACTGTTTTAAAAATAAAAAGCGAGATATTTGCGTGGAACAATTTTTAGGGTTGTGAAATACTCCTAGAAAAGGGAAAACATTCACTTCCTCACTCTCTCCCTCTGTGCTGGCACCATGATGGCCAGCTTCCGCCTCTACAGCCACACCAGCATGCTTCTCGGAGTGGAGGGCTTTCTCCACTCTGCTAAAAGGCTCTCCTGGGTCAGGAAAACCCCACCTGGAGCCAGGGCCGGCTCCAGGCACCAGCTGAGCAAGCTGGTGCTTGGGGCAGCAGATTGTTCGAGGTGGCATTCTGCCCAATCCTAGGGTGGCACGTCTGCTTTTTTTTTTTTTTGGTTCCGCTCCGGCCGCCCTGCAGTGGGCCGGAGCACCCTGCAGGGCAGTCCTCTTCCTTCCCTCCCCGCAGACCGGAGCGGAGCCCTCGTGGCAGGTGGCAGTGCAGCGGGAGGGGCCGCATGGCAGCGCCCCCGCTGTAGCCCTGGCCGCCCCTTCTCTCTCTCTCCCGCCCGCTTCCTCCCCCTCCCCCTGCCCCTCCCCCAAGCCGGTCCCCCTGCACCCGCGCTCCGGCCGCACCGCAGGTTTTTTTGTTTTTGTTTTGGCTTTGCCATTCTGGCTGCCCCGTTTTTTTTTTTTTTTTTTTGCTTGGGGCGGCCAAAAAGCCAGAGCCAGCCCTGCCTGGAGCATTGGTGGCAGATCTCAGGAAGGTGGAACTCTGCCTGTTCCCTCTGCCCCACATTTCCCTCCTTTCTATGGTTCATGCATTTGTGGAAAAGATTTATTAACACGTGCCACTATTGGTCTAGCCATCACCCTCCTGTAAATTCAAACACCTCCCCTAATTTCAATTCCTGGGGGAAATTCTGCCACTATCTGAATTCATAAAGTCACTCAGAGAATGGTGCTGGCTCTTCCATAGTAGCTCACATATTTCCTACAATTTCTAAAAGTGGAGGTCCTGGCAGGAAGTAGCAGAGGTTAAGGCACAAAGTGGAGTGCATTAGAACTCAGAGCATTTCAAAGCTGCTCTCGGGTAATTTTCTCCCCCTTAACTAATGATAATAGACTCACACTGGTATATAGCTGGAGTAATACAATACTTTCATACAGATATGTTCCATATAGGAATAGATATGAAAATATTCTTATGTGGAAATATTCATGTAGACATCTAAAGATAAGTATAGCATAATAAATGTCAAAGCCATCTTCCTGACTTTAAAAAAAAAATCTCATTTCCCTCCCCCCAAATCCACTAAAAGACCCATAAACGAAGGTACTTCCTATTTCACCTACCTCCATCTGTAATCTCAGGTAACAAGATGGTCCTTCACCCACTCTTCATAAAGAGCCAGATCCAAAACTGATCTCAATCAAGGCAGCACGATTGGCTTTAATGGAGGTAGGGTTATAAACAACATCTGAGGATATGGACTACTGAGCTAAGCACAGGGTTCCAACCCAGGGACTCTTGATCCCAGAGGGGTCACAAACAAGTGTCAGGATCATGATCACCTGTTCTTCTTACATAGCTAATGGGCTAGATCCCAGCTAGATCAGAGGGGATTCCTATGGGTGGGCCTGGATCCAGGTTCAGAAACTGTTAAGCCCCACTGGAGTACAACATGCAAATTTTCTCCTGGCTTCTTGATTAGAGAAAGATGTAGAAACACCCATATCAAATTCCTCTGTTCAATATAGTCCCATGTAGTCAATCTAGTGATATTTCAGCTAGCAATAACTTCATGCACTGACATGCTTTTTTTTCAGTCTTGTTTGCAACGTGTTAACCAAATTGCATCTTAGAAATATATTTTTGTGTGTTATCATTTATGTTAGAATTTGTAAGGTGATGTAAATTTCCCCTTATCTCTTCCTGGAGGAAAGCATAAGTGAGCAGTCCTTCAGAAAATGTAAAAATACAGAGAACAAAACATTTTACATGCAGACAACTTCCAAATATCCATTTAAGAGCAGAACAAGGCACAGGGCGAGGGACGGGAGTGGGATGGGGTGCAGCCTATTGTGAAATTCAATTAGCAGGAAGAAGTGTATCTGCTCAGTGGAAGAACAATTAATTTATTTTTTCTTAAGATTATTACGGTATTTAATTGGGGAACTTTTAGAGGTAGATGTATGTTTCTATTTGTCAGGCAAGTAGATGAAAGGGAACCAAACTGCATTTTGATTGTTGAAAGGCAGACAAAATTGGGAGAAAAATAATTAAGTTATGTATTTCCAGAGAAAGTGCAACATGAAAAATTAGGGTTGCATTTGATGATGTTTGACTTTTATGTGCAGCCAATCAACCATGCAGAATTACTGGAAGGGATGTCAGTCCCTCACAAAAATGGTGAATATATAACCTAACCAATGTGGCTTAGCAGTCACAGATCTCAGACTTTGCAATGAAGGTGGCATGGCTGGGGACAGTCTGCAAAGAAGTTACATTATGTAAATAACCTCCATGCAGTTTAGCTGGATGTTTACAAAAGACTGTGAGCTGCTCAATATTTAACTTTTTAGATAAGCAATAATCTCTGAGGTTTTAAGTATCTTTACCAAGCAGTCAATTATACTTTATCACATGGGTAGTATTTCAGGTCAGCGCTCAATGAATAAGCAAGAAAGCTCATCCATTCAGTCATCGTAATGCATTGCAGATAAACAAGAGGGAAAGAAGAATGCGCTCCACTAGCTGCCATCATAGGCAAAATAGCAAGTACCCTTAATACACGGCATCACATTGAAGCAGAGTTTCAGTTAAAAGGGTATTGGGTCAGGCCTGTTTTCCCAGGCATTATCTCCACTGTTGGTCCTCAGAGGCCTGAGGGCCGGTCCTCAGCGGGTGAAGACTTATAGCTCTACTGAAGTCAATGGCACCATGAAGGTTTTCCCCAGCTGACGACCTGTCCCTGATGTTTACCATCAGCTAATTATATGAAGTAGTATCTAACTGATAGTTCATGTTCACTGGGGCTGTATTTGCTGATATATTTAGGCAACAAAGCAATAAAACCAGACCTAATTTCACTGTAAACTCCAAATCTGTCATTTAGTTGCATGAGTAAAGCATCCGTCAATGGGGAAAATAGTATAGATCTACAATATTGTGGGACAGAGTCCAGTGAACCGTTCTGCTAGTGGCATTGTCATTAGACCACACAGGGCATAGAAAACTCCAGCAACTATTGCGTCCCATGTCTTTTGGTTCTGCCAAGTTTGCAGAGTTCATTCCCCTTTTTGATGCCAGCCTTGAAACTTCATTTCATTATGGTTGTTGGCTACCAGAAAGTCAGCTGCAGTGCACTGCAGTCCAATGCTGCCAGGCTTTATCTCACACAAAGCAGCTTCCACAATGTGGCGTGAGATAATAAACTCTGTCTCCTGAAAAGCAGAAATGGGAATATTTTTATCTCCCGGGGTGTTCCAATATTTTACGTCTTTCAGACTATTCAAAAATATATGGCTAAAGTTGGTGGAAAACAGTGACAAGATCATGATGATCAGCCCATATGATGGAAGTATAACAAGCCATTTACTTGCTATGTCTTCAGATGTTTTGGGTTCTTCATCACTTGAGTCTTTCAATCCAAAGTGTATGTCTCTAAAATCATAGAATATCAGGGTTGGAAGGGACTATCAGGAGGTCATCTAGTCCTACCCCCTGCTCAAAGCAGGACCAATCCCCAGACAGATTTTTACCCCCGTTCTCTAAATGCCCCCCATAAGGATTGAACTCACAACCCGGGTCTAGCAGGCTAATACTCAAACCACTGAGCTATCCCTCACCCGCAGGGATAGTTCAGTGGTTTGAGCATCAGCCTTCTAAACTCAGGGATGTGAGTTCAATCTTTGAGGGGGCCACTTGGGGCTCTGGGGCAAAATCAGTATTTGCGCCTGCTTGTGAAAGCAGGGGGCTGGACTGCATGACCTTTTAGGGTCCCTTCCAGTTCTATGAGATAGGTATAGCTCCATATATTTATTTATTTTTATTTAAAAGAAAGTTCAATGAGGTGAAGTTCCGTGGCCTGTGTTATGGAGGAGGTCAGACTAAATCCTCATAATGGTCCCATATGGCCTTAAAATCTATGAACCTATATTTTTTTGCCATGATGTTCCTGACTCTTCCACCCCATTGCTGGAATTACTGAGGAAAGTTATTTTTGCAGTTGTACCCCAACATGAACCTCTCTCATTTTGCTGATCACCAAGTTTAGACAGTGACTTGCACAATGGACACACATTACAGTTGGGATCTTACTGCCAGCTGTGATGGATCTGCAAAGTAGGGCATTACAACTCCTACCAGCCCCCTTCCCACTACACTTCACTTCACTTCCCCATGGCCTGGTTAGGGGAAAGGTTTTGAAGCAGGAAGGGGCTGCATTCCTTTTGCGGAGCAGCCACCACACAGAAGCCAGGAACTGCAAGGAAGCTGAAATAGCTGCTGCATACCAAACAGGGAGCTGGAGAGAAGCTGGAGGTGGGAGGAGACAGAGAGCTGCATGGGAAACAGGCTGTGGTGGACATTACAACTGGGTGCAGGTCAGTATGGGATCAGCAGCAGCTGGCATTCATGTGACACTTCCCATCAGTACTCAGCCCAGGCCGTGGAAGCTAATGATCCAACCAGCGGACCAAATTTGGTAATGACTTCTTGTAGAGGAGCAGACTCACCCCTGCGGCGCCTCCTGCTGGTGCCTTCTGGGAATTAGCTCTTCCAGCGTCCTGGAGAGCCCTCTGCAGGACAGTGATCCACCTGTCCTCTGGCCCCCCGTGTCCCTCCTGGACCCCGGTGCTCTTGTATCTGGAGTGCTGCCCCCTGGCAGTACACCCCTCAGTACTAGGGTCTCCCCTCCCTGGGGAACCCCCACCCACTATCCCCACCTCGCCTCAGAATAAGGCCACTGCCAGTCATCAACTAGCCCCCGTTCCTTGGGGTAGACTGCAGTATAGGCCATTCATCACAAGCAAGGTTGGGTTTGGACCTGCTGCCTTAGCCTAGCCCTGGGCTACCCTCTGCAACCCCCAGTACTCCTTGGCCTCCTACTAGGCCGCAGCCTGGGGCTAACCAGGCTGGAGCTCCCCAGCCTGTCCCCAGCCCTGTTCCACTACAGGTACCTTATGTCTAGCTCCCTGCAGTCAGGTCCTTCTCTCCCTGAACGCAGAGAGAGACTATTGAGCTCCTGGCTCCCAGCCTTTTTATACAGGCCAGCTGAAGCCTGATTGGGGCATGGCCCAGTAGCTTCTCCCTTTGCCCCAGCCCTCTACCAGGGCTGTTTTAAACCCCTCTGCAGGAGCGGGGTAACCACCCTGCTACACTCCTGGTCAGTGCCACCTGAGGCACATTGCACGTATGCTAAGAAGAAGTGCAGAGTGGTCCCAATGGGAAAGACTGAGACTGGCTTGGAAACCCGCAAGCTCCGATGTGCCTTGAATAGAGACTGGACTGGAGAAGGCACCTCATGCACTAGCTTGGAAGAGCCCTGGCTCTTGATTGGACTGCCCCAGGGACCCAAACTAGAATGGCTGTTGTTCACTTTGAACTGTAACTGTTTAAGCCTCTCTACCCATGGTACTTGCAACCTGTCCATTTCCTGCCTGCCTAGTAAAATAACTTTTCCCTTAGCCATGTGTTGGAGAGGTTACTGGCCCCCTACCAGGGCTAGTGCCTACAGGTCCTAGCTGCTGAAGCACCTACAGTGCTTGCCTCTGAGTTGTGGTGTACCTGGCATGCTACTGGCGGTTGGTGCAGTCCAGCACTGAGCAGCATGAATAGTTACAAAACAAATGCCTGAGACCCAGAAAAGCAGCCGCTCGTAGCTCAAGTTCCATCAAAGCCCAGACACACACATGCACAAGAGAGAAGATATGACTAGGCCGTATCTTCTCTACTGTGCCTTTTACTGTCATATCAATGCTTTCTGTACGCTGGAGGAGATCCTCATATGACATTGTGCAAGTACCTAAAGCACAATGTGCTTTGCTCATTTCTCCTACTCTATTCCAGTGGTTTTCAACCTTTTTTTCATTTGCAGACCCCTAAAAAATTTCAAATGGAGGTGCGAACCCCTTTGGAAATCTTGGACATAGTGTGTGGACCTCCAGGGGGCTATGGACCACAGGTTGTAAACCACCATTCTATTTTATCTGCAATCACACTCACACCCTTTGAATTGTTGATGTGTTTTTCAGAGGGGTGTTATTTTATCACCAACATACCTGGACAGTGGTGCTTGTGTCAAGTGCATTATTGGAACCATGATTCACCACTGTCAACAGAAGCAGAAAAATAATCTCACATCAATTCCTTGTGAGCCAAGTCATTCTTGAAGGCACCACAAACTGGTGCTCTACAGCATTCATCAGCAAGGACTGCCCCTGTGATTTTGCACTGCCTTGTTTCAGTCCTTTCAATCTCATTATGATGGATCTGACTAACATGACTGTACAGATCAGATCTTCCACTAGTACCCAACAAGGCAGCTCTCTGCCAACTCCTCAAGGGCAGGCAGGTCTGGGGAGAGGATATGGCAGAGTGCACAGCACTCCTTCTGGACCTTAGCAGGTGCAGAAGTCACTATGGAATTGCTATAGCTGGAAAAATTTAGAGGCGCTTTTAGGTTGCTCTAAATTATGCCAGCGGCTATTTTGGTCCCTGCCTGGCTCAGGATTGGGGGAAACAGAAAGGTGGCTTAGAACCACATTTCTCCATCAGGTTTTTCAGCTGTGCCAAGTGTAAACTCAGTTCAAAAAACTCCAGCTGGAAAACTACAGAGATTTCCATTTCACAACAAATGAGAGGAAAAACAATCAAGAACCTAGTTTGGGGGAAAGGAAAGCAATTCCCTCTGCAGGGAAGGATTATTTCCTCACCTACACTGTCAGATTCTCAGAATGAAAATGAAGGTGATTATTACAGCTTAGATCTGCCCCTTTAATAAATATGTGTCAGACCAGCTCTTTATCCCTCTTTGGGATTTTAATTACTAGCTATTGTGTCAATTATCAGAGATCTCTGTTTGCCGAAAAGCAACTTTTCCTGAGCAAATCTCAGACTCTTCTCTATATACAGAATACTGTGTCCATTTCCCCCCTGTAAACATAGACATTAAGGTTAACTTTTAGAAAAGTGTCTACTAAGTTTGGATGACTTAATTTTTGGGTGTCCAACTAGAAACACCACAGGATGTCTGAAGTTAGACCCCCAAAGATCAAAGCACCCAGCAATAGTGGCCACTTTTCAAAATTTGGGTTTACGTAGTTATCAGTGGCATCTCTGAACACGGGATAAGTCCCTTCATCTCCCTATATGTCAGTTTCCCCACCTGTAAAATGGGAATAATATTTATCCATCCTCACCAGGCTAAATACTTAATAGCTGCAATGCTTTAAGATTCTTGGCTGGAGTGTAGGCGTGTTGCTCTGCGGAGTGCCTACCCCAAAGCAAGTAGGGCTAATCACTGTAATTTGATAAATTAACAAGAAACGGGACATGTCATTCTTTAAAGCATGCATTTATTGGTGTGGTGCATCTGAACACCAGCTTCTGGACTAGCTCTCACCCTGAGCCCTTCACATACTTAGCAGATTGTGTCTTTAATACTGACACATGTAATGATCCCTGGAAAGCAAGCAGCTTTTCACTGGATGCAACAGTTCCTTGTGCTGTGCAGAGCACACGCAATACCACAAGTACAATTAAGAGAAGTGGCATTGGTTTCTAACACAGGGCCTGTCTGTTGGCTTTATTGCTGCAGACAATGGCAATACAAAGGAGGCATTGTCAGACGGGCGCTTTGTGCACCTCGATGGCTTTGCCCACTTATTGAACTCAGCTCCACACTCTTTCAGAGAGAGGCAGGAAAAGAAAAGGTCACACTTGAGCAGCTAAAAGAATATGTGCTTCCTTCAGCCACTTTTTTGACAAAGGACAGCAGCACTTGCAGGAAAACACAAACGTTATCCAGTCAGTCTATACCCAGCCCATCCATCATATCGCTGAAAAGGTCTTCCCAGCGTAGCTGCTACAACCTGCAAGCCAGTAAAGCCATTCACAGCAGGCCAATGTGGAGGCCAATTCTTGGGATTCTGCAGCCAAACCTTGCAGTCTTGTGAGTAAATTGCCAAAGGAGTTAAAAGCAACAGAGGGTCCTGTGGCACCTTTGAGACTAACAGAAGTACTGGGAGCATAAGCTTTCGTGGGTAAGAACCTCACTTCTTCAGATGCAAGGGACTTACCCACGAAAGCTTATGCTCCCAGTACTTCTGTTAGTCTCAAAGGTGCCACAGGACCCTCTGTTGCTTTTTACAGATTCAGACTAACACGGCTACCCCTCTGATACTTGACACAAAGGAGTTAAGGAACAGTGACCCAGAAGTCAGATTTATAAGACAGAATTCTCAACCAATCTCTTTACATGTGCTGGCAGTCTCCATGAATTACATCCATGAAGCTCACTCCTGTGCAGGGAGCCTGCAGTAGTCTACCACTTAAGTGTCACTGAAACCCTCAAAGTTAGTCTGAAGAGGGGTTTAAACTGGGCATAGACCTTACCTAGACAGGTGTCTGCCCTGCGCTGAATTTCACCCTCTGTGCAGACAAATTTGTTTGCCACACACTCATATGCCAGTGCCGTTTCTGTCTGCAGACAGCGGAGCCCCCAAATATTGCCCCAGGCTCTCTTGTGAGGGAGAACAGGGAAACACAGAAAATCCAAGATCTAGGTGTGACCTTGAGCACAGATGAAGAACGGCCAAATTCCAAAAGGAAACTTACTTACACAGAAATTAATTACACAGCAATCTGCAACCAGCAACATTAAGCAAAATGAAAAATGGGGAGATCAGAGCTGACCTTCCCTCTGCAACTTCTGGATCGCTCAAGAGGAGGAATTTTTTAGATGAACACACTGTGGGCCAAATTCCCCTCTGGTGTCACCACAAGAGAGTTGCATGGAGTTGCATATACCAGGGATGAATTTGGACCCGTTCTTTTGTCAACCCTCCCAGGTCAATTAATCCAACAAGCATGTCACCCTGTTGAAGGCTGGTGAGGTCTGATCCTGGACCACTCAACTCAACAGGGCATGTGCCATAGATTTTACCAGAAGCAGGCTTTTCATGAGGGAAAAAAGAGAATGCTCCCAGAAAACACAGTTGTTGCAGAAGAGCAGGGCCACCCAGAGGGGGGGCAAGTGGGGCAATTTGCCCCGGGCCCCGCAGGGGCCCCCATGAGAGTTTTTCGGGGCCCCTGGAGCGGGGTCCTTCACTTGCTCCGGGGGCCCCGGAAAACTCTTGTGGGGTCCGGGCCCCCGGAGCTTCTTCTGCTCTGGGTCTTTGGCAGCAATTTGGCGGCGGGGGGTCCTTCCGCCCCGGGACCTGCCGCCGAAGTGCCAGGTCTTTGGCGGCAATTCGGCGGCGGGGGCCCCCCGCCGCTGAAGACCCCAGGTCCCCTGAATCCTCTGGACTTTCCTGCAGAAGAGTCACTATGGGAGGAATTTCCAGAAGTGCTAAGCATTAGCCTAACTCTGCTCCCATTAGTCAGCGGCAAAACTCCCATCTACTTCCATCAGAGCAGAGTTAGGCTAATGCAGCATGCATTTCGAAAACCCACCCCATATGCTGAAGCTTCAGAGTGACTCTTCAGGCATGTTGGTACCAGCCAGGTACTGTCCCAGGCAAGAAACACCCCCCAAGCCTATGCATTTTACACTTTAAAGCCTTCTGGAATGACATGCTGGGGGATGATCAAATCTTCTATGTTCGCCCCTGTGCAGAGGGTGCTGCGGCACCTTTTCCTACTTAAGCCCTCAAAATAAGGTAAAGCGGTGCCCAGACCTTGTGCTGGTCCTCTGCACCCTGAATGAACAATGGTGAATCAGATGTATCGTAGGGTTACCATACGTCCGGATTTTCCCGGACATGTCCGGCTTTTGGGGGTTCAAATCCCCGTCCGGGGGGAAATCCCCAAAAGCCGGGCATGTCCGGGAAAATCGGGAGGGAGGGATGGAGGGCTCGGCCGGGGCCTCTTTGGCCGGGGTCGCGGGGCCGGGGGCATGGTGCCGGGCCGGGCGCGGGGCCGGGCGGGGAGCCGGGGGCGCGGGGCCGGGCCGTGCGCCGGGCCACGGTAGCGGGGGGGGGGTGCACCGGGCCGCGGGGCCGGGCAGGGAGCCGGTCCGGGGTAGCGGGGGGGTGCGCCGGGCCGCGGGGCCGGGCGGGGAGCCGGGGGTGCGCGGGGCCGCGGGGCGGTCCGGGGTAGCGGGGGGGGTGCGCGGGGCCGCGGGGCCGGGCGGGGAGCCGGTCCGGGGTAGCGGGGGGGGGGGGTGCGCCGGGCCGCGGTCCGGGGTAGGGGGGGGGGGTGCGCCGGGCCGCGGGGCCGCGAGCCGGTCCAGGGTAGCGGGGGGGTGCGCCGGGCCGCGGTCCGGGGTAGCGGGGGGGGGTGCGTCGGGCCGCGGGGCCGGGCAGGGAGCCGGTCCGGGGTAGCGGGGGGGGGGGTGCGCCGGGCCGCGGGCTGGGGTAGCGGGGGGGGGGTGCGCCGGGCCGCGGGCCCAAGCATTATTATTTAGAGCGCCCTGCATAACTATGGACCTGTATATAGGGAACAGGTGTCTGCATTCAGGAGCTCTGAAATTTTAAATGGATGTTAGATTGTCATTAAGCATCCAAATTCACCATGAATACTGCTAACTATTTCATTGCTGATCATTTAAGCATAAAACTCCAGCTGGACTGGAATCATGGGCACAGGTGGACCAAAACACCTTTCCCTCCCCCTGCTACCCTGATCTTTAGTGATACTGGAAAGGATAAGTCAGAGAAGTTATCATACCCCTATTCAAAGGAGTCAGCTGAACTCTGGCACAAGCAAGTTGTGACCAAAGTTTTGAGGTGGCATCTATTTCAGATTTAGAGTGTTCTTCGAGTCCACATGCTGAAACAGGCTATGTTCTAGACTAGATCACTTACAAATTAACAAAAATTTCAGAAGGCGCTTTAGAATGTCAAGCTTGGTGAGGAGTGCAAAATTCACACAAGTTCAGTATCAATTCTCACAGGATAACAAGGGAGCTAACTAGTGGTCTACCCTTTCCAGCTTCACATCGAAGCCTTGATCACACTGGATCTTTTTCTTTTAACATCCAGGATGAGGTCATCTCAGATTCAGCAGCATCTTGGTGGCAGAAGTAGATTTTTACACCCCAGTGGTGTACAGCCTGCAGGAATGTGATGGAGACCAAGTTACTGACTCACTGACATTGCCATGGGGCTGCCTAGCAGACAGGCATTGAGTCACTCAGGATTAGATGGTTACATGCCTGAGCACTTCTTAAAGCACAGCAGATCCAGAGACATTTAGGGGAGGAATGCTCAGAAAGCAGAGACATCACTTGTTTTCCTCTTTCCTCCCTACTTTTGAAATAACCCACCCCCATCTCCACCCCGATTGCACCAGGTTCTGCTTTCCAATGGCATTACCTCTACTGGAAGGTTTTCAACTGTTGTATAGCTATTGCATCAAAAAGCACTACATTAAAAGAATACTAAGCAAAGTCAAGCACTTGAAAGTTAGGAGATAGAGAATGGAATTAACACCTCCCTCTTCTCCACATTGCCGAGGTGCCAGCAGAGGGCGCAAGGAGACGCTCATCCTGATCTCAGTTTTGGTGCCCAGCAGCCTGGCAACCCCACCAGCCAGGAGGAACAATTGCAGGGAAAGTCCTACTCATTCTCTGCAGCCTGAAGATGGAGCATCCTTACCATATTTTGTGCCTCCAAATGGAGGACACTCCACGGGGCCCCGGCCCCGCCCCCAGCCCCCGAGCCGACCCAGGCTGGAGCCGCCGGGGGGCCAGCCTGGGCCCCGCCTCCTCCCCCCACACTCCCCCCACACTCCCCCTTACCTGCGTCAGGCTTCCTGCGAATTAAATGTTCGCGGGAAGCAGGGGAGGGGGCGGAGACTTTGGGGAGGGGGCGGAGTTGGGGCGGGGCTGGGGGCGGGGCCGGGGCCCCGTGGAGTGTCCTCCATTTGGAGGCACAAAATATGGTAACCCTAATGTATCAGTGCTACAAGGCTATGGCCCAAGTAAAGAAACAAATAGAAAGTGGGAGTGGTCTTCACAGAGGAGCCTTGCCTCTCAAGCAGCAGAATGTGCAAAGCTGTTGCACTCCAGGGCAAGCAGCAGCTCCAGGAGGAGTCAAGCAAGGTGAAACAGGAAGTACAGTCCTCAGGGAGTTTCTAGCCCCCCGGGTGCCCATTCCCTCACATGCAAGTGTGCAGGGCACAGAGTGCATAGGCACAGTCACTGTCGTCCCAATGAGGCACTTAGCTATGCTCTCCCCAGATTGGCGTGGGTAGGAGCAATCTGACAGCCACTTGGCAGTACTCTCATTAATGCAGGGCTGGGCTCCCCAGAGTAGGGTTACCATATTTTGAGTGTCCAAAAAGAGGACACTCCACGGGGCCCCGGCCCCGCCCATGCCCCCGCCCCCAACTCCACCCCTTCCCCAAAGTCCCCACCCCAACTCCGCCTCCTCCCCTGCTTCCCGCGAACATTTGATTCGCAGGAAGCCTGAAGCAGGCAGCAGGTAAGCTGGGGGGGATGGGGGGAGGAGGCGCGGCCCAGTCTGGCCTCCCCAACCGAGCGGCTCCCTCTGGCGGTCGGCCCCAGCGTCTCCAGCCTGGCTCGGCTCCTGGGGTGCCGGCCCCGGGCCGGCCCCCGGCCCAGCACCTCCGGCCCCCGGCCCAGCACTGCCAGCCCCGGCCCCCAGCCCCGCACCGCCGGGCCCAGCCCGGCCCCTGGCCCCGCACCCCCAGGCCAACCCCCAGCCGAGCACCCCTGGCCCAGCACCACCGGCCCCGGCCCGGCCCCGGCCCGGCTCCCGGCCCAGCACCCAGCGGCGCCGGCCGCTCCCTATTTTCCCGGACATGTTTGGCTTTTTGGGATTTCCCCCCGGACGGGGATTTGAGGCCCAAAAAGCCGGACATGTCCAGGAAAATCTGGACGTATGGTAACCCTACCCCAGAGCATCTTGTCCAGCTCCTGACTTACTACCTTGCATTTCTTGCGCAGTTCACCACCATTGTGCTCTGCAGGACATAGCTCCCACAGGCACAGAAGGGACATAGTTAACTTAATTTTATTCCAAACAGGGCCGGCTCTAGGCACCAGCGTCCCAAGCGTGCTTGGGGCAGCACTTTTCAAGAGGCGGCACTCCGGCGCTTTTTGTTTTGTTTTTTGTTTTTGCTTCGGCGGCGGCACTCCGGCTTTTTTTTTTTGCTTGGGGCGGCAAAAAAACCTGGAGCTGGTCCTGATTCCAAACAAAGAAGGCAAGTCAAACCTTTATTTCCATTAAAGTGATAGCACTAGACAGTCCTCAGGCACAAGAGCTACATATTCTTTGTACCACTTGCAGTTAAAATGAATTCTCAGACAGGAAGTCTCCAAGAAAGAGTCTCGGGTAGGATGTAAGGAATGAAGGATTTATAAAGTCTGATTCTTTCTACTTCAGCTCCTAGGCCCCTCCACATCCACCCATAGGTACTGGAACTAGAGGTGCTACCATACCCCTGGCTTGAAGAGGATTCCATTATATAGATGGTTTACAGTTTGGTTCAATGGCTCTCAACACCCCCACTATAAAAACTGTTCCACCCCAGCATCCATCTTTCTTGTGCTCCTCTTTGTCCAGATCTTCAGCTTCATCAGAAATAACATGGCAGTAGCATCTGCTTGTCTAACTAGGACTGGCTCCTCCCTCCTGGTCTGTGAAGTAGCAGGACTAATTCTAGGAAGAACAGTGTATTCTGGGAACTTTACAAAGCACTTCCTTGTATGTGTATGCAGCTTTTAGGGCTCTGTATCCTGTATACCCCAGTTCCAGTTGGTGCCCCAGGGGGAACCCATCACAGCCAGTTCTCAGGATTTTATCACAAGATATTTTGTATTTTTTTCTTAAAGCTGTAGCTGTTGGAATCAATTGGTTGCATGAGAATATTAGTTTTCAATTTAAAATAAATAAATTTCTAGCCCTCATGGTTGGTTAGAGAGAAGAACCTGAAAATGTGCCCCCTGTGTTTCCTAAACACTCAGAAAGGTGTATAAACAGAACCAAATGTTTATCTATTTTTTTAGAATCTCATGATTTGGGTGGGTGTGTGGGGTGGCTCATTCATGATTTGCGAACGTGTGGGTCTGGTAATTCTGGGTTCAGGCGGTGGTACTCAGTTACCATTTACTGCAGTCCATCTGTGGTGACTAATTCAAAAAGATCAGACATCTAATGGCCTCGCCAATTAATTTACTTTAATAATCGATTTATTCAGAATAAAATTTCCCTTTCAGACCACCTCATCGCTACAGAAGGGCTCATTAGGGGGCTATCAATGGGAGTCTTTCCGTTGACTTTAATGGCCTTTGGACCAGGCCCCAGGTGGTTATCTTGCCCTGTGAGCTGCTCAATTTCAAAAGCATCCTTAGCACGTATGGAGGGTTATCTGTTCTCACAAACAAGTTGTGGTGTGACTGATAGAGCCTCTGCCTCCACGACCTCAAGGGTGTGCCCAAGTCTTATTCTTCTGGTAGGTCCTGATCTACAAACCATCTATCCAAGTTTGAAGGGTCTGAAACTGTCCACTATCTTCATTCTTGGACTGGGTAACATGCAGAAGTGATAAACTCCCTCCTCTGCAGCTGGCACCCTGACAGAATAACAGTCATTTCCGTCTTCTCATTAAACTCAGGGTAACATTCATTCTGTGGATCTCTAAGGGCCTGACCCAAAGTCCATTGAAGTCAATGGAGTCTTTCTGTTGACTTCATATCAGGCCCTAAAATACTGTGACCAATCTCACTGGTAGCTATTTCATTAATCCACTACACTTGCCACGTGTGAAGTTCCACAGTTAGCAGGCTCCTCTGATGCTCTAATTAATGGCTTTGTCCTTTTAGTTCTCAACCCTAGAATACGTTAATTTTCCCTGCTGCAGATTCCTACTGGCATGCAGGAGGATATTTATTTTAACTGTTTTTGTATACATAGGCGCTGACTTTAGTTTTTGCCGGTGGGTGCTTTTGAAGAGGTGTGTGTGTTTGGGGGATAGGGTTGCCAACTTTCTTTTGGCACAAAACCGAACACCCTAGCCCCACCCTTTCCCCAAGCACCCCCCCCCCCCGCTCACTACATTCCCCATCGCTCAGTGGCTTGCTCTCCCCCACGCTCACTCGCTTTCACTGGGCTGGGGCAGGGGCTTGGGGTACGAGAGAGGGTGAGGGCTCTAAATGGGGGTGCGGCCTATGGGGCGGGGCCATAAATGAGGGGTTCAGGGTGCGGGAGGGGGTTCCGGGCTGGAGCAGAGAGTTGGGGTGCGGGAGGGGGTGAGGGCTCTGGGGTGGGGCCGGGAATGAGGAGCTCGCAGTGCAGGAAAGGGCTCCAGGCTGGGGGTGGGGCCTAGGGATTTGGAATGTGGGAGGGAGCTATGGGTTGAGGCAGGGGGTTGGAGTGTGGGAGGGGGTACAGGCTCTGGGCTGGGGCCAAGGATGATGGCTTTTGGGTGCAGGAGTGGGGGCTCAGGGCTGGGGGTTGGAGTGCAGGAAGGGTACAGGCTCTGGGATGGGGGTGCGGACTCTGGGGTGGGGCCGGGGATGAGGGGTTTGGGGTGCAGGAGGGGTCTCCGAGTTTGGGAGGGCTCCAGGCTGGGGGTTGGAGTGCAGGAGGGGGTACGGGCTCTGGAATGTGGGTGCGGCCTCTGGGGTGGGGCCGGGGATGAGGGGTTTGGGGTGCAGGAGGAGGCTCTGAGTTTGGGAAGGCTTAGGGCTGGGGCAGGGGGTTGGGGCTCGGGGTTGGGGCATGGGCTTACCTCAGGCGGCTCCCAGTCAGGAATGGAAATTGGGTGTCTATCTCCCATAGACCTCTTTGAAAATCCCAGAGTCTTGACTCTGTGCTTCTTATCATGAGTTTTCTGAATGCAGCAGTGAGGATAGGTGCAATGCTATGTATGCAACTCCAGAATTGGCAGAACATTAGGCAGGTGCCTCAAACCATTACAGCCAATTTTAATCAAAAGTGATAGGACTGACTTTATAAGAGAGAGAAGAAGGTGCAGGCTAGTGGTCTGAGCAAAGAACTGAGCCAGGGTCTCCTAATTCTAATACTGCTGACACTGACTCTCTTTGGCCTTGGTCAAATCACCTAGCTTGTCTTTTTCAGTTTCAAATGGGGATAGTAATAGCAGCCCACCTTGCAGGAGTGCTATGAGAATCAGATAATGGCATAGATGCTTTCCTGCAAGGAGATTCACTCATCACAGGATCAAGGAGGCTATTTGATTCTGATGATTCATCTGCACCGGTACTGGACCCAAAAGTAGGTTATGTCAGCCTAGGGCTTGCTCTAATTAGACTGGCTGGACATGGGCCCCAAGGGACTGTATGACAGCTGGGGATTGCCATGAAAGTGGCTTTCCTCATCCGAAAGTTCTGCAGCCACTGCTCGTCATCCCAGAGTTGCATGACAATGTGATCCCACCAGTCAGTGATTGTTTCCCAAGTTCAAAAGTGGCGTTCCACTGTGATGAGCATGTCCGTGAATGCCATAAGAAATCTCGTGTCGTATGCATTATGTGAGTCAACATCATCGTCAGACTCCTCACTGTCACTTTGTAGCTTAAGGAGTAACTCAAGTGCAATTCATGACTTGCTGGCGAGACCCATCAGCATACTCCTCACAAGTTCAGGATCCTTCCTGCAGACCAAAAGGGAAGACAGAGCGCACAGTACAAAAACATTGAAAGATGGCGCCAAATATGGACAAAAACAAAGAGATTGCTGGGATGCAAAGCGATGTGTCACGGGGCATTGGGACAGGACCCAGAATGCCCTGCATCCCCCCCACCTTTCCCACAAGCCACAGCGCCAAAATGGGAAGAGGTGCTTTGTGGGATAGCTGCCCATAATGCACCACTCCCAATGCCGCTGCAAGTGCCCCAGCTGACAGTGTGAACACACGGCAGCGCTTTCCCTGCTGCGGTCTCCAAGGGCTGGTTTAACTCACAGCACTTTACATCTGCAAGTGTAGCCAGGCCCTCAGATATCCTTGTTTTCTCTTGTTGAATGTCATGCAAACATTGGCTCAGAAATGATATCTTAACTGCAGCTAAGCAGTGCGTTGGTGTCAATAGACTTCTTGGATGGGGAGGCGGACGTTGGAGGGCAGGTACTACTTGGTGTGGGTAAATGTATCCCAGTCTGCTCCATTATTAGCAAATATCCATGATTTTTTTTTCATACCAATACATCCAGATGCTTCTGTTTGAAAACACAAAACACCATTTCCTTAGGCTACCAAGTCAAAGTTTCAGTTACAAGTCATGTGTAAATATTTGATTAGTCACTTATCCAGTTTATAAAAATGGCATATAATTTAAATAGCATATGTAAGGTTAAAAGTCCAAGTGCTGATTTAGTAGCCTTATTATTATCCTGTCAGCAAAATTAATGTTCTATTTGCAAAAAGCACCCATTCAATCTTCCCATCTATAGAAGCAGGTTGGGATATATTCTGAGCTCCTGACAACTGAGAAGTGCACTGTACGTCAGTTTCTGTCACCAGTGCAAGCAGAATAGGCACTTTCAAAGATTGTCTTCCCTTAAAAATAACATGTGTGAAATGTCCCTATTACCAAGTTAGAAGTGCGGCAACAGAGAGATAGGAAAAACAGTTCAGAGATGCATTTGCAGTGGGTAATGTGAGCTCCAAAATTAGCTTCTTTTAAACTAGGCTTCGATACTTTTTAAAGAGGTCAGTTTTAATGGAGATGGATTGTAATTGATAAGATCAGCAAGTAAAAACATTACACAGAGATGTGCAATAACACCTAGCAACTTTCATCTTATAGCACTTTAAAAAGATTGGACCAGACTCTCCTCTGCCTTCTAACCCTTCTGTGTTACTTTGATGGCAGAGATGGCCAGTTGTGAATTTCTCTGGTGGGGGAGTTCTCAGCAGGTATTAAGCCAGTGTATTCAGTCCCTGCACGAATCATTCTCCCCAACCCTGGCATGGGGCCATGATGGGGGTAGGGAGGAGGCAGAGGAGGAGGTGAGATGGGGCGGAGAGTTTGGCTGCTGCTGGGTGCAGAGCACCCACTAATTTTTCCCCGTGGGTGCTCCAGCCCCAGAGCATGGAGTCGGCACCTATGCTGCTGCCTAGTAATTTCATTGCATGACTCCTTGTCTTATGTGAAGGAGTAAATAACACTTCCTTATTCACTTTCTCCACAATGTCCATGATTTTATAGACTTCTATCATATCCCCTTTTAGTTATCTCTTTTCCAAGCTGAAAAGTCCCAGTCTTTTTAATCACTCTTCCTACGGAAGCTGTTCCATACCCCTAATCATTTTTGTTCCCCTTCTTTGTACCTTTTCCAATTCTAATATATCTTTTTTTGAGATGGGGTGACCAGATTTGCATGGAGTAGTCAAGGTGTGAGTGTACCATAGATTTATATACTGTCATTATGATAAATACTGTCTTATTATCTATCCCTTTCCTAATGGTTCCTAACATTCTGCTAGCTTTTTTGATTGTTGCTACACATTGCTTAGAGATAGAAAGCTCCCATCACCTACAGGGGAAGTATCCTGGTCTTTCCTGCTTCTTCTTCCCCCAGAGCCAGACCCAGGTTGCCTGATTTCTGAGCCACTACTATATATAATGACTCTAGCTCAGTCTTCTGATTACCTACCTGCCAAGGGCAGGGGCATATTTTAGCCTGGTTTCCATGTTGTGTTCTGTGGTGGACAGTTCCTGATGCAGAGAGCAGCCCTGCAGCTGGTAAGTGTTAATAAATGAAAAGGAAAGGAAGAGGGGAAAGAAGAGAAGTTGGGACAGAAAGAACACCTTTGGCCCACTCCCATATTAGAAAACAAGGAGGAAGAAGCTGCCCTTTTTGCAGAGCCCCCACCATGCTAACCACCCCCTCCAATGAATTATCAAACCCACATTCAAGGCAGAACAGAGACTGCCACAATTTTGTTTGGTGGGTTGATGAAATTTGTAGGGCTAGGGCCCTCTGAGAAAGCACAGCATTCTCTCCCTTCTCTGAGCAAATGTACTGCCTCCAGGGAAAACCCTCAGCTAAGAGAAAGTGATCTAGGCTGTCAAGCCCTTAAATGCCCGGGTTGACAGAGGACAACGTTTTCCTGAGGACACACTGGGTAAAGAAGGCATCTTAAATGACTTCACCATATGCCTCCTGCATTATCAACACTGCCCCAAATCTTGCTGCTGATGGATCCATGGGGGGATGGAACTGGTGGTTAAAATCTAGTCTCTTTTTCATAAGCTTTTCTGTGGTTCTTATCATGGTTGTATCTGAGCAGGTCACAAATGTTAATGAATTTATCCCCGTGAGGGATGTGTTACTATCCCATAGGAAAAGCACACCCTGCTGGAATACTCATGGAGGAACTGAGCAAACAATTCTCAGTGAGACACCCACAGGACTTTGTGCGCTTCCGTGTCCTGTGTGACCCTCCCAGATGACTTTGGACCAAATGAGGGCAACATCAAAACCCCCATGGACCTCAAATGGTAGCCTTTGAAGTTGTTATCTCAACTCCTTTGTCCCTTCCCTTTGGCCAGCTTCTCCCATGAGACTGGCAACTTCATTCCCACACGCACAATCTCTTCTACGAGATGTGCAGCATGGCCTCTGTCCTTTCCTGGCCGCAGGTCTTGCTGTTCCACTAAGTGGCAGGGAGTTACAGAAGTATTGACACATACACCCTCTAACCTCCGTTACCATCTCATCATGGATTTTAGATGAAAGGTCCACGGGGTGACACAAAGGCCTTTTCGTTCAAACGAGTTTTCAGTCGCCTAGTTAATAGCTGAACCAAGCATTCCAGCAAGACACTGGCCTTATGTAGGAATGCGCCTTCCTTTCAAGCCTTCCTCCTTAACTACCTGAACATAGCATAAGTATCAAAGAAGTGACCTGACCCGACGAGACGCTGTTCGGCATTCACGCTGCCAGTCGCTCACTCAAAAGGCCTCAGCAAATCTACCACCATGATCCATGACTGGCAGGACTGGATCCGACTGATGTTGTGTTTGATTGCTGCAGTTTGAAGAGGCTCTTTCTGGACAAAGCAATTGTGCCATTTAAAACATTTGGAGCCGATGCACGGAAACATCCCGAGCACCCGGCGATATGGAGGGAACTGCTCTGACTGAGAGAGACTCTGAAGTTATTTGTCAGCTTTGCTGGACGGATGAAGAGGCATTGGTCCTTCACCACTTCTGAAAGGGTTACTTGGTAGTGGCTGTGGGGAGGGTCATTAAAAATATTTGGGATGGCGAGTGGCACATTCAGGTGCCCAGTTCTGTAGTTCTGATTGAGGTAAAGCCCAATTCAGCTCAATGAGAGGGCATCAGGATGTGGACCAAGAAAAGTAGAGGTATTTTATCACCAAATTCAATTGGAAAATTGGAGGTGCCTGAAGTTTTTTAAAGTAATCTTATGATTTGTCAGTATTTGGAAACGCACTGCTGAATATCAAGCCTTCGCTACACGGCTCAGCTTTCCCCTGCTCCTGCGTGCAGATAACATAGCAGGAAAGGAAAGGACTGTGCAGTAGCCTCAGTGGTGTTGAACAGCACAACACGTATAAAAAAGAGCCCAAGATAGAGACGCCTCCTTGGGTTCTATCCCCCTCTCTGCTACTGCCCTGCTGGGTGATCTTAGGCAAGTAATTTCTCCTTTCTGTGCCTTTGTTTCCTCTCCCACCTTTTGTCTGTCTGGTCTGGACAGATTGTGACTCTTTGCAGCAGGGATTGTACCACAGATATGTGGAACACCTAGTATAGTGGGGAAGTATTTTCATTTGGGGCCTCTGGCACTACTGTCATTAATAACCACATCCTATAGGCCATGTATTCAATCAGAAGGATTGCTGTTGCATCAATTAATAGATGTTAAATCTAAAAGGTTTATGGTTTAGCCCCCAGTGCTGCAAAGATTCTGCCCCACTGCAGTCCCATTGAAGTCTGTGGGACTCTGCATGGGTTGAAGGATCTGCCGGGGGTGCGGAAGGAGAGGGGAATATTGATAATGAATATCTGTTCTCTTCTGTAGCCGCTCACATAAAAGAATCTCAGAATCCTAGACTTGGGATAAACATGGAAGGGTTTGGATGTTTAGCCTACGTATCAGTCCGTATCATTCAACGGAACATTTCAGATTCATCAACCTTCCTCAGAGATTTCCAAGGCTTCCAGCTTCTGGTCTGGCCAGAAACACCATATCATCAGCCTCTCTTGGGATTCTACAGCGCTTTCATTTCTGCCTCCTCCCCCTTCCCCCCAACAAAAAAGAAATCAGGAAGTGTGGAGAAACATGAAATTAAACAAAATAAATATACCCCACCCCCAATCTTTCAGAATCAGTTCAACTTTGGGGTGAAGGTCTGGCTCAATTCTTTAACTGCACAAGTTGAGGCATCTCAAGAACCTTCTCCCACAGAGCCTATGAAACAGGAGAAGCATTCAGTCCAATGTTGCTAGACATAGTTGCATATCTCAGTTCCCTGCTATTGCTGCCAGGTTGGGCAATGAAATGTGGGCGACTCTTCCTAAGCTATCTTTGCTATGCTGGAGCTCCCAAGTGAAATGTGTTCTACACAGTCTGGGGACACAGCACCAACTTCCTCTGTGCAAATCCCTCGTCTAGAAGATGGGAGCTCTCAGCTCTGCTTACAGTCACGGATGGTGCACACAATCGAGATGTTACTTTTTCCTCCTCATCTTTCAGAAGCTTCAATTTACAGCACCACCTTGGGGAGGGGCTTTTCATGGAGGATAGGTCCATCAATGGCTATTAGCCAGAATGGGCAGGGTTGCAACCTCATGCTCTGAGTGTCCCTAACCTCTGTTTGCCAAAAGCTGGGAGTGGATGATGGGATGGATCACTTGACGATTGCCTGTTCTGTTCATTCCTTCTGAAGCACCTGGCATTGGCCACTGTTGGTGGACAGGATACTGGGCTAGATGGACCATTGATCTGACCTGGTATGGCCTGACAGGGAATGTTTTCCCATGGGTGCATGGTGATTTAATGGCAGCGTGGTTGCAACACTGCAATAAAAGAAGACCCAGGTGCCTCTCACTGCCATTCTGCAGAAACTGAGCAGCTTCCAGAAGAGATAATCCCAAGCACTGAGGCAGGCTGAAGAAAGCTGTTTGCTAAAGCAAAACTGCTATGTACAAAGGGAGCTTTCACGCCACTTATTTAGCCTCGCTCCCTTTCTCAGTCTCTTTGTTTGTGTTGTGTTGCTCAGACTTGCCCGACCTTGACTCTGGCGCCTGCTGACGTCTGTACAGGGAATATGCTGCTTCCCTCACAACCTAAGAGAACTAGGGCCGTGCCAAAGCTGGTGTTGCATTACAAGCATTTGCAATGGGAACACTTTCACTTCAGCTGTTGCTGGTTTAAAATAAGCAGGCCAGCTGTATCTGTGCCCAGCAGCATCTTGGCCTGAGAAGGTTCTGATTCTATTCCCAGCAGAATTGTGAAGAAGAGCTAAACTTAGATATCATTTATCACAGGTTTTATGGACCTCTTAAAGCTGCATGAAAAAAAAAATACTTTCCGTAGTCAAGGCAGTGCATTTTATTATGCTCATCCAACAGCGTAACCTTAACTTAATTCCAGGTTAATGGATCTTAGGGTAGCTCTGGAAGAATAAAAATTACCAGTGAGCAAAAGGAATCCTAAATCTATATTCCTTAAGACAGTTAAAGTTGTACAACCTTAGATTTGACCTCAGGAACAGAGTCATACAAGCAAAACCATTTGAGCTGCAAGCTTCTTTGAGAGCCCAGAATTAACACAGTGCAGTGGGCTGTCCCCTGCGCATGTTTGTCCTTCACTCTGTAAAAAGAGCATCCTATGAAAAAATGGGATTTCCAATCAGTTACGTCACTGTGACAGACAACAGCTCCAACATCCGGTATGTTACAGACTTGTACTAACATCTTCCTACAGAAAAGAAACACATCACTGTATTTGCCATAAAAAGTTACTCTTGAAAAAGGTTTCCTGAGTAATTTTTTAATGGAAAACACCTTGATGCATCTAAACAAGGCCTCTTGGAGATGCAGCATGCTTTAGTGTAGAGGGCACTGAACTGGGAGTCAGGAGAAATGGGGATCTGTTTTCAGCTCTGCCCCTGAGCTGCTGTGTGACCTTGGACAAGTCCCTTCACCTCCCTGACTATGTCTAACCTGTAGCAAATCCAAGTCTGTGGGACCCACACTTGCAAGTCTGGTCTTTCCAGGCTCATGCTTGAGCATCCATACCACATTGTGTTTCCTTATCTCACTTGCCAGCTTTTCAAGGTAAGAACTCTCTTACCATGTGTGCGCACTGTGCCTTTAGTAATGCCCTGTTCCTGGTCAGGTTGTCAGGAGCAAAGATTAGCCGCGTACCTTTGGACCTAAATGTGCTTCTACAGTTGGAGCTAAAAGGCCCCTCTCAATTAGCCAAGACTGTAGCAGGCTCAACCTCTGTGTGGCCCAGTCACCAGTATAGGAGGCTATGTCTGCACTGCAAGCTAGGGGAGGTGATTCCTCTGCTCATGCACACATACTCATGCTAGCTTGATGAGAGCTAGTGCAAGTACAAATAGCAGTGTTGCTGCCGGACCACTGGTAGTGGCAGCGGAGGTACGGCTGAGCCATGCTGAGTGCATATCCATCAGTTTCAGGCAGGATATACCCAGTATGACTCAGCCATGCGTTCTTTGCCACTACCACAGCTACACTGCTATGTATACTCATGCTAGCTTGATTTTCTGTCCACTGCCAAGTCTTTTTAAGGTGACAATACTTTTGAGATAAGATTTTTTTATTATTTGTAGAGTGGGATTGAATAGTCAAAAACTGAGTTACAAATGGTTCACTATGTTTCATGGGGCTGTCGTTTATGTTATGAGTATACGGACAATTACCAGCTGTTTGTGAAAATGTCCCTGAATCCCAGAAGTTTCACCAGTTTCAGCATAAATTCCTGGGAAAATCTGTACCAGCAACTGAGTTATTCACTAACCTCACAACACCGAACTGTTTTAGGTGCCTAAATCTTATTTTCTCCAATGTGTCAAAATCCCTTTTGAAAGTGAGATTTAGGGTCCTAAATCAGGCGTTGCAACACTGAGCATAGCAATGCCTAAATACCTTTATAAATCTTGACTTAGGTGCTTTTCACTTTTCTCCTTTTGTTTAATATGTTCCAGTCATCCAATCAGGGAGCAGAAAAACACCATGTAACTTAGGTGACCAACTGCACCACATGAAGAGACAAAGCAAGTAGTGAACAAACCATAGTCTGAGAATGGTTCACCCAGACTTTGCAGTGAAGGTGAATTCCCCCAGGAGGCAGAGGGCCAGCCCAAGGCTGGTGGGTTTCAGAGAGCCTACGCCATGGGCTGCCTGTCTGCACTGAGGGAGTTTCACCTTCAATACTTACAGACGTCAGTTATGTTAAAGAAACCAGGATGGGTCCATAGCCTAAAAAGGAGCTACATTCTGTATTAATATTATTCTTACCAAATAGTTCACCAGACGTAATTATTTGTTAGGTCTGGTGTTGTAAGAGTCAGAAGAAAGCAACGTCTATAGCGGAAGGACTAGACAAATGTGGGCTGGACACAGCAATGCACTAGGTGCCTCAGGAGATGATGCTGACATACAGCATCTTTTTTCATAATGGATTAGTGACAATGTTCTTCCTGGCCAGGGTGCGAGTTTGATGTCTTATGGAAGAAACAGATTTTTTGGAGAGATTTAAAAGAAAAGAGAAAATGGGTGCTTCAGATATGCATGAACTGACTGTGAGATCTCTGAGGCAGGGACTGTCTTCTTAGTACTTGACTGCATTGCATCTAGCACAATGGGGCCCTCATCCTTGATTTGGACCTCTAGGCACTACAATAATGCTAAGAATAAGTCCTAAGAAGAAATAGTATAGGATTGTGATGAGGCAGGTGATGGCTTCATCCTTGAAGTCTGCTGGTCTGACACTTCTCATTGCAGGGCAACACTTACTAAAACAAAACATAACTGCCAAGATTTTTGCATGAGTGACATGGCATGCAAATTATTGAATGAATGATTTTGCATATTTGCAACTAATTTGCATGTAACCATAAATGCTGGTGTGATGGGGCAGTTGCCCCTCACTGGCAGAAAAGGGGTTAAAAGCAGCCATAGGAAGGTTGCGCCAGAAGCAGCCAATTAGAAAGGGGCTGAGAGGAGTAGCCAATCATGGCTCGGCAGGCTCCTATAAGAAGGGCTGCAGGGCAGAGCAGAGTTGAGTTCAGTAGCTGCCTGAAGTTTGAGGAGGGAAGATCAGGCTCCTAGCAGGAGGAAGGAATGCCATCACCATGGACAGAGCAGTGCTGCCAGCAAGGACCAGGGAAGCTAGAGAGAGCTCCTGGCTAGCTGCTAAGACTGGCAGGCTGAAGCCCTGAGGTAAGGGTGAAGAAGGTGCTGGGGGCCATGGGGAAGTGGCCCAGGGAAAGGTATGGAGAGGTTGGAGGGGACACAGCATATAGTTGCCATCTACAGGGTCCCTGGGCCAGGGCCCAGAGTAGCGGGTGGGCCTGGGTCCCCCACCCCTTCCTTGCCTCTGTGATAGTCACAAGACAATTAGCTGGTTGCCACTGAAGGAACTGGCTGGGCAGTTGACTGCAGTTCCCCCAGAAACAAGTGTGACACAGCTGGAGTCCTGAAGAAGATGCTGTGGTCCTTGGGGAGACATGGGTCCAGGAGCAGAGGTGATGGTGGGTGAGACACCACCAGAAGAGGGCGCAGAGCTAATTCCCAAGACAGCCAACAGGAGACACTGCAGTGGTGAGTCACAGCTGGCTTTAAGAGAGCAGGGATTTGGTGCTTGTGAAGCCTGGCAAAGCAAACTTCCTGCATACACACTAACCTGCCAGCAGGCCTCAACCCTGATCTGAGGGTGCTTTTCTCTAAGGCTAACAGAGTAGTTCGGTTTCCATGGCTTAGGCAGTTCTTGGTTTCTCTGCTGAGCCACCACTTAATGCAAAGCTGGTGGTAGTTTGGGATGTAGGAGCTGGAGCTGAGGCTCAAAGACTCATCTCATATAGGGGCCTCCAAAGATCCATTTGATGAGAATAATTTTTAATCCCTGAGCTGGGCTGGATTCCTAATGGTGACTTACAGACCAAAAGCTCAGATGCTTGTTAGCAATATCCTGAAGCACCCAATCCTTTAGTAAGTTATGCTTGCGAGAGCAACCCTGGTATTGTGGAACAATAAGTGTATTAACGCACGTTCTGACCTTTAGAGGACAGCCCCCATTAACCAAAATACAAACGCTAAAAATACAGCAATCCACTATTAATGCAGCATCCCCATTCACCTCTAAATCTAAGGTTTTGCAATATTTTGGCATCTATTCTAAAGTCCTCACATTCACATATATTGTTTCAGCCTAGGTTGTTGAGTAGGTTTTACCCTCTAACTTTCAGATATACAACTCAGAGCGCTGTCACTTGAGCAGGGGGAATAACTGGGATAGAAACATTCTGTCATCGTCTCTGAGGAGCATCCCATGGCAGCAGAGCCAGCTGTTAGTGAACTAGCACTAAAATGTTAGGTATCACAATTCCTCGGTTCTAGTCTCTGTGCCAGTGTCAGGACCCTGACAAGGGCAGTCAGGACCCAAGGTCTAGCCTGAGCTGGGAATAGCAGGAGAGTCTGTAGTCAGGTGACGGGCTTTGATCTTTGGTATCAATCCTGGCCTAAGTCAGGCTTCAGGGCTCAGGTCAGGAGGCGAGGTCCAAATCAAGCCGAGGTCAAAGCCCACAGTTCAAGAACAGGAATAATCATGACAACTACAAGAGATCCACACTGTTGCCTGGATATTTCCTGGACTGCCCCTTGGGTTTATGTAGGGTGAGGCACCAATCAGGAACCATGATGCTGCTGCCTGTTGGACCCCTTGAGGCGGGACTTCAGTGATCTGTGTCCACAGTGGGTGGTCATTAGTGGAGTGCAAGCCAGCTGCTACTGCTGGGTAGCAGTGTAGAGGTGGTACCTGCCTGGCAGCTCTATAGACCTAGATTCAAGAGCTACTAGGCTTTATATCTAGAACAGGGGTATCAAACACGTGGCCCACAGGCCACATCCGTCCCGCAGAGTTATTTCCTGCAGCCCGCCATAGGCGCCGACTCCACCGGCAGCCAAGCTCCCCTCCCTCCCGCCCCTTCTTCCCCCCCCCCTCTCCCCGAGCACACTGTGTCCCTGCTCCTCCGCCTACCTCCCAGTGCTTCCTGCCACCAAACAGCTGTTTGATGGCACTTAGGACTTTCCAGGAGGGAGTGGGGAGGAGCAGGGACGCGGCACACTCAGGGGAGGAGGTGGAGAAGAGGCCAGGGCAGGGATTTGGGGAAGGGGTTGGAATGGCGGCAGGGAAGGGGTGGGAAGAGGTGGGGCAGGGGCGGGGCCTCATGGATTAGACGCGCAGTCTGAATTATGAAGTTCAGCATGTATGATTCTTTGCTGTGAGTAGTTGGGAAGAATGTTTGTTAAAAGTGGCAACGTATTTTGTATGAATAGTTACTTTAAAAAGTTCCTGCCGTTACAGCTATGTTGATAGACTGTTAGTGTAGATCATCAGTGTTACTGACCACATAAGGAATAATTACAGGTGTTTATATTTTATTAAAACCCCTCTTTGCATTACAGTTTTTAAAAAGTTGATACATTGACTTTTAATAGTATACTATATTCTTTTTTTTTCTTTTTCATTTTTGACTATACTTTTGTATCATTGTATGAAAAAGTTTCAGTGATGCGCCCCTTGGGCCAATGTACTAGTCCTCATGTGGCCCTCGTGGTGGTTTCAGTTTGAGATGCCTGATCTAGAAGCATAGTCTGATCTACTAATTAGAGGCTGCATCACCATGTGTAATGCTTGTCCTATTTGCAGGCAGTGTACCTGAGACTTTTGGATCTAAAAACAAGCACTTCTACAATCTGAGCTAGAGAACAATGCATGTTGATGCCTAAGCAGTAGCAGCCTTGTAAGTTTTTACATGTGGCCCCACCCCTAGAACAGGACAGATCTGCACTGTGGTTTTGGGCAGTAGACAAGCACATTACAATTTTATCAGCAAGGCAAAGCAGAGACTTGAAGATGTTGTATTAGAGACCTGTATGGTAATGCCAGCTCTGCTGTGTGACCTTGTCTGACTGCTGCTAGCTCATCTATACAACAGGTGAATGGTAGTTGCCTCCCCTAAGGTTGGGAGTATAAGATTAGCCCAGAGATGAGCTGGGAGTAGAACACATGACTCCTCGGCTTGTAGCTCAATATGCTGTCAAGGGTAGGAGGACTAAATCTGTCACCCTTCCCCAACATGTGATATGCTACCATTTGTGCAGCAATGTGTGACAGACCTGCAAGATGAGTGACACTTGGCAGGCCTGAAGTCAATGCAATTGGACCTTTTCAAAGGAGATCTCCTACAGCGTGTGTGCCGTGGGGAAGGAGAGGGAGGAAGCAGCTCTGTCCCTTTATAGATGGTTCTGCAAAAGAATCAATATTGATTTTCCTTGGTTTGCATCCTCCTCTCTCCCTCCAGGCTTCCTAGCACTCACAGCCAGTTTTTTGCCTCACTGTTGCAAACCAATCTTGTTGTTCTCACTGCCACAGCTAGGATTACCATGAACACTTTAAACATACCATCTGGGTCAGCATAACTAGGTTAACTCTGTCCAAGTGAAAAAGGAATGGTTCTCAAGCATTCAAGGACGCTCAGACCATGCAGTGTTCAGGGGCCTTCACCAGGCATCCTGCAGCCCACATAAATCAACTTCAGATCAGAGAAGGGGAGCC
Source organism: Chrysemys picta bellii (assembly GCF_011386835.1). Taxonomy (NCBI): domain Eukaryota; kingdom Metazoa; phylum Chordata; order Testudines; family Emydidae; genus Chrysemys; species Chrysemys picta. The sequence goes on from NC_088803.1 coordinate 28,171,596, forward strand.
CTAAGTCATCCCCGGCTTGAGGCCAATTTGTCATTGGGATCTTTGTTTTCCCCCCCCAGTTCGGTCTTTCTCTAGAAATACACAGTAACTAAGGGTACATCTACACTGGAGCTGGAACTGGAGCTGTCATTTGCAACTCAGGCAAATGTGTGTGTGCTAGCTTTGATCGAATTAGCATGCTAAAAATAGAAGTATAACCATGGCAGTGTGAGCAGTGGGATGGACTAGGCGCTCAGGTACAATCCCTCATGGGACCCTCCATACTTATGTGGGTGGCGAGCCCATCCCCCTGCCCACGCTGCCATGGCTACACTTCTGTTTTTAGAATGATCGTTCTATCAGAGCTAGGGCACAAGCTGGAAATGACCCCTCCAGGTGAAGGTAGCTGTACCCTCAGAATGACTTTAAAGCAGTCAGTGCACTGTGTATGACAAGCTACTGCCCACAGCCGAGCAGCACTCACTTTTATAATGCTTGTTATAGCATTTGTATTGCAGTAGTGCCTAGAGGGCCCAGTCATGGACCAGGATCCGTGGTGCTAGGTGCTGTACAGACACCAAACAAAAAGACAGTCCCTGCCCCAAAGAGCTTCCAGTGCAGTCTAAGCCCTTTAATGAAGGCTATGTCCCAGTGCGGCAGTTATTCAGCTTACTAAATATTATTATTCATGGAGTGAAATTCACCCCAGCACGAGGCCTAACCACCATCTGAGTGTCACTCAAGCCCCATTGTGATGGCTTATGTTGGGTGTAAGTGGAACACAGTGAATTTTGCTCATAACATCTAGATGTGTGTCAGGTGCCTAGCAAACATGTAGGAAGACAGGCCACTGCCCCATAGGGTCTGCAATCTAAGCAGACCATATACAAGGAGGGAGATTTTTTTATTTCCCTTTTCTGATTTGCTCTTTAAAAAAAAAAAAAAAAATCAGTTGCTCCCAGTTTGCTGTTTTGTGCATGTGCTTGGATTTTCCTCAAGTACTAGGGCTGCAATTCCAACACTGTACCAGGTAATTTCTTGTACCAGGTAATGAAGAGGAAACTGATCCACTCATGAAGGACGTGGTTTGGTAGCTAATGGGAATCTCATAGAAAACTGCCTTATAAATTGTAAGGAGAAATTGTTTGATGGGGAGGAGGATTTGGGGTTTGAATCGCCTGGCTTCCTCATGGTGGGTTATTATAAATTGTGCTGCTGCACTTAGCATGTAGATTTAATTATGTCAGGGGCTGGATCTAGCACTATTGAAATCCAGCTCCTTTCTTTCCTGGCACTCCCTGTTGACAGAGATCCGTGTGCAGTGGTCTGCCTCTTCTGTGACCCAGCCGTCCAGCCAGGTCACATGTCTGCCCCTTTCAGGGTATATAAAGAGACAAGCAATAGGGTAGCTCTCTGAGTAAGTCAAGGGACTCCAGGCCTACCCCTAGGTAGGGGTCTCAGGTTCTTAACCCTTCTTTCTTTATGGACCTTCTCTCATCTAGATTCCCCATACCAGGTGGACTTTATGGTGGCATTTTCTATGTTTGATGTAATAGACAAGGGGGAGACCATGAAGGAATGCAAAGAGAGGGATGTCATGGTCAAAGCAATGGGCTAGAACAGCAGTTCTCAAACTGTGGGCCGGGTCCCCAAAGTGGGTTGTGACATTTTAATGGGGTCACCCAGGCAAGCATTAGACTTGCTGGGACCTGCAGTTGAAGCTGAATCCTGAGCGCTCTTCTTCCCCCCCGCACCCTGGGCAGCGGGGCTCAGACTGCAGCTCCCTCTTCCCCCACCCACCCAGGGTGCAGGGAGGGGAGAACAGTGCAAGGAATAGATTAAGCAGCTCAAGACCCACTATTGTAAAACCAGGGATGAGAACCACGCCTCTGGGAACTCGTCAACATCCTGCCCCTTGTTTGGGCAGTTTGAATGGATGCTGGGTACAGTGGTTCAGGATGCCCTGGTCAGCCTGGATGCCAACCTTCTGACTTCAGAATCTATTATGGAAATGCATAGGAGCCAGTAGGTGCCAGATCAGGCTACTGCAGTGACTCTGGTGCTTCAAAGCAGTCCTTGAGGCTTTGCCACCACAGCAGCTGCAGCATGTCCTGGGTGCATACTTGGAAGAGCTGTTTGATGGTCTTCTGAAGGAGCAGCCCACGACAGAACCAGCAGCAGAAACAGAACAGGCAGATTAGCCCAGAGCCTGGTAGGAATGGGAGGGATTTCAAGTTTATGGCCTAATGCAAAAGTCATTAGATAGGCAGCAGCGTGTATCCGCTAATGGTGGATAGCATCACCCACACCACACCACCCACTACATGGAATTCAAAATAGAGACTGGGAAGCAAGTATTTACAGTTAAAGTTTTACTAAACTCACACATTCTTGCAAAGGTGTGACAGGGTTTTAAAATAAGAACCTTCTATTGTCTTCCCTGTTACTACATTGTTTCATACAACTGCCAACCCAACAGAGTAACAAGCTACCTTTAAACAGTTTCCTTTTGGGGAGAAGGTTAAATATAGTCAATGGGTGACAAAATCATTAGTCCAAAATATTGCTGGGGGTTGCTACGCATTTCAGAAATGTGCTGGGGGGCTTGGAGGGGGAATGGCAGTGTAGTTCTTCACTAATCCATATTAGCGTGTTTGTTTGCATGCAGTCATAAGGGGCTGTATTACAAGTTGTGGGGAGGCAGTAATTCAGGTGGATGCTAATGCAGCATCCAGTTGATTGCCCCACGAATTTTGACAGAATCCCAGGTACTGATAGCTGCAAACTTTCCCCATAGCAGGTACACCAGAGAGGTAGCCAGATTCTGGGGAAGGGTGTATTTTCTGGACCCACCTCTGTGGTGGTTACCAGCCCACTCCACTCATTGATGTTCTGGTCAGCCATCATAAGTTTGAAGACTCCTGTAGCATACATGGCTAGCTAGCCACCAGCAGCTTGGGATAAAATATTCCTTTTCCATTCTGGAACCACAAGAATTGTTATGTCCTCCAAAAGGTAGAAGGCCCAAAATGATGGAGAAGGCGTAGGTAGCAAGCTGTGGCCTCAACTCGCCAAAACCTAAGATGGTCTGCAATTTTTAAACACAGGATTTGTAAATTTTAACTTACCATAGTCTGTTCACTCTTTTCACTCTGATTAACTCAGTTTTCTCCATGGAGCTTGTTGGAACAGAAATATTCCTCTGGCTATGTACTGAGGCTCAGTTTTACAAAGTATCACTCTTTGGCCTGGAGATTCCACAAGGCACTTTTCTCTGCTGATGAAGTGAAGCCTTTTTTGAATGACTGAGCCAACAATGTCCTGTCTGAGATCTGCTTGCAGGTCCTTCAGCCTCTATAGCCCCTCCTGCCTCGGCAGCTCACCCACATTCCAGCAAAAGCCTGGGTCTCCAACTGTCAGACTGGTCCAAGGGGAAGCATTCCTGTCATGAACTTATAGTGGATATGCTGGACAGGGCCAACAAGCAGGTGTAATACCAAAGGCAGAAGGATTCAGGGCAAGTGAAAGCCACAGGTAGGCTGCAGAGTGTGAGTTCAGAATTGCAGTGTGCAAGGGGAGACTTGCAGCACAGGTTCTGGAACAGGAACCTTGGTTGAAGGAGGATGAGAGTGCAGCAGAAAGACCTGTTTTTGAGAGGCTAATGGCCACGAGTCCAGGCTCCTGCTGTGCCCACATCACAGCCTGAGGCCCCACAACAGTACCATGTACTGCAGGCCAGGAACAGTTTGGACAGTTCCATGGGTGGCCCATGCAGCCAGGACTTAACAGGAGCTGGACAGGGCAAATCTACCCTATGCAGTCCTCTAGCCTCATGCAGGCCCTCTCTCCCCTGCATGCCTCCTCCCCCATGCTTACCCCATCCACCTGCAGGCCTCCACCCTGGGCAGCAGTGCCAAGTATGTGCTAAATGCACAAGAAAGGGAAAGGAGAATGGGGTAGCCAAGGGAACATACAAAATTAGGGGATTTTTTTGATGGCACTGATTGAACTGTTCAGTGTTTGGTTTATGCATTTTGTTTTATTACTGCTTTGGGTGTTTGTTTATTACTGTTGTTTCCTGTTCTAATGGCAGCTGGCCTGCCTGGCAATACTGTAATATTGGTTGGGGTTTTTTATTTTTGTTTGGAATACAGCCATGTTCACAAATAGTCTTTTATTTTATTATGAATGTTTATTGCCATCACTACATCATATCATATAATGTGCATTTTGAATCATAAAAATAAACACAGGGTAAGACACAACTGCTAAGTTGTATCTGAACACAATTTCTCAATAGATCTATGTACATCTATCCATAATGTATATGCACAGTTTCCCTCACCTCCATTTCATAAGCAGTCAGCTCACCCATAATAAAAATTCATAACAATCAGCCCCTGACCATATCCCCTGTTCCATTGTGTGATGTGACACTACCTAATTTACTGTAAACCTAGATATACAAACACATTCACAAAGGTACTGATTTCCCTTTTCCATTGGCCCATGCAAGTCCACAATGTGGGAGCACAGGGCATCCCTGATTTCTCTTGCCCATGTGCATCCTGCTCCAGTTGTGACAGGTGAACTTTCTGGCTGAGTGGACCAGTTCAGCAATCTATTACTGTCATAGCTCCATTCAGGGGTAAATGGCTCACCTTTGGCTTCACAAAGATTATGAAGAACACAGCAAGGCACAATAACATGGACAGCATTCATGACAATGCCAGCAGGATTTCAGTCGGCCAAACACACATTCAACCACCATTCTACACCTACTGAGAGTGTAATTAAACCCTCAGTTGCCAGGCATTCTGAAGTCTCAATGTGGTCTCATAAGCTGAGGCAGGAGGAGGTATGTGGGGACCCCCAGGATAACAGTGGGGACAGTAACTCCATTTATGACAATGTCATTTGGTGGGAATAGTGTCCTGGCCTGTCCATCAAGGTAGACTGCCAATCAGTGGAAAACCCTGGCATCATGAACTTTTCTGGTGCAGCCCACATTGGTGTCCATAAATCTCTCTGTGGTCCACAAAGGCCTGAATAACAATGAAGTAGTACCCTATGTGGTTTATGTCCTCATTTGCTCCCTGAAGAGGACAAATTATGGGCATATGAGTCCCATCAATGGTCCTGGCACTGTGTGGAAATCCCATTCTCCCAATTACTTCAGGAATATTGTTTATGTCCATCACCTTGGTGTAAATCATACACCAGAGAAACTCCATTTTGAAGTCACCAGACTCCATTTTGTATCCCTGGTTTCCATTTTTGAATAGACAAGAGTCACTCCACCATGAGATGGAAGCTGCATGTCACATAGCACCAGGAATTGGTGGGAAAATCAAATTGGTGGGGAAAAGAAGGTTGTACACAATGATTGACAGATCATAACACTGTTAGGTAAATAATGGAAATAACAGTCAAATGGAATAATTGATATGTGACCCTTACCGAAGTAGGGTATAAAAATTGGCAGCAGTTGAGACAGTTGAGAAGACAGTTGAGAGAGAGGGACGATTAGTGCACTCTCTGAAGAACAGCAGCAGAGGGAGTCCTGTGCTATCACTAGAAGTGAGGAGCTGAGGAGATGCAGGAAAAGAGAGAGAGAGAAGAAGCAGAGACTTGAAAGCAGACCAAAGACAGATGAGACCTGATATGAAAGACACTAACAGACTGTTACCAGCAGCTGTCAGCGACCTGTGTCAATCTGATCACCTGAAGTGGGGTACAACCACTTAGGATCATTTTAACTGTTTGTCACTGTGGTTGGGGTGTAACAGCCCATTGTGGGGATTTGTGTTTTAGATTAATAAAACACCAATAAAAGGTGTCTTGTTTTGGAAAAGAACACTGCTTGTGTCAATCATTTATTGGAAGGCTGTATTCATGTCCTCTAAGGGTAACAGATCTGAGCTGTTGGGGAGAGTTTCTGAAAGAGGGAACCCCTGGCAATCCCAAGATACTCCTTAGACACCCTGCAGACCTGTACCCTAGGAGAACAGATTGGTATACAGGTGAGCTATTCTAGGGGTACCCTAATTCTGTTTTTGGGGTAACATGATCACCTCAGAAACCTCCACCATCACTTTACCAACAGTTGACTTTCCAACATCAAACTGGTTAGCAATGGACCTGTAGCAGTCCGGGGTAACCAGCTTCCAGATTATTATAGCAGCCTGCTTCTGGACTGGTAGGGCCATCCTCATACATGTGTCATGACCCTGGAGGGTTGGGGTGTGCTGCTCAGAAAGCTCCAGTAATGTAGCTTTCTTCATGTTAAAGTTCTGGATCCACCAGTCTATGCTTATGGTCCTTCTCCAGAAGCACCAGTCTATGTAGGGGACATCATCAGTGACTGTACTGAGTGTCATGAGCAGCATCAGCGAGTTCAAGGCCACTGTGTCTGTATCATCCTTGTCCTCCATCAGGCATGCAAGGTAGGTCAGAAAACTCCACCAAAAAGTCCACCAGCATCTGATGGAAGCTCTGCCCATTTCCTGAAGCAGAAGCCCAAGCAAGAGAAGTTCTTCAAATGGTGACTCCACCATGGTGCTGGCTCGTTGCCAGAGCATGCTGCCCCAAAGACAGCATAGCGGGATGCGCTGGCGGGCTGCAACAACTTCCTGTAATGTGGCGGGAGGGGGACGGGGGGAGAAGTCAAATTGTCCCACACTGTACCATGAACAAAGGGTTCGAGCAGTCACATTTCAGGTGGGCAATAGGAAGCCTGGAATACGGCAGCTTGACTTGCATCAGCATACTGGTGTAGACACTGGAGCCCAGTGCAGAGCCCAGGCTCAAAATTATTTAACCTAGGGTCACCAATGAGAGTGGAGGCTCAAGCCCTGGGCTTTCTAGCCCAGGGTCGACAGACTCAAATTCCACTAACCCTGTGCTTGCATTGTAGTGCAGACATACCCTTGGAGACTAGGATGAGGCCTATGTGGAGGGCAAGTTATCTCAAATCTGCCTACTGCAAAGTTTGTACACCTTCCTCTGAAACATCTGATGCTCGCCCCGATGGGATCCTGGACAAGATGGGCCTTGGGCCTGATCCAGTCTGCCAAGTCTTATGTTCCTATGACATAAACACAATATCTGTGTGTGCAGCACCCAGCACAATGCGATCCTGATCCCTGATTGTGGTCTCTAAGCCCCACCACCATATAAATAACCATTAATAACAATCTGGCATGTTGTAAATAAAATTGTCCTCAAATTTGCCTAATTTTTACACTCTGTTGTGCCCATTTTAGCATAGATATCTGGGGTGGGGGATGTAGAAAAATGTAAAATGGAGCGTATGGAGAGCTTCCTTTCCCTGCCCTCCCATTTACTGGAGATTTGGTTTACAGAAAAGCAATTATCATCTGCCAATGCATGTAAATCATTTAGCAGGGGCTTACCTGGAAAATTTGAACCCAAATATCAGGTGAGCCAGAAGAAATAAGAGGGTGGCTGGCTGGCTGATCCCCCTCAGACAGGCTCTGGAAGGGCTGCTTATTTGCTGCAGACCTAGTTTTATGTTCCATCAACATGGCAGTTTATTGACATCCAGGTGCCTTGATATAAACCCACATAATGCCTCCACCTGCGTGTGAATGACTGGAATGGAGATGCTTGAGGACACCTTGAGCTGGGCTCAGGGCTCTGGGGAGAGGATGTTAAACAGGAATCCACTGAAGGGCACGGTCAGCTAATGTTCTAGTTGTATCCCCTGGGAATCTGGATTTAAATCCGTTCAGAACAATAAGCGGAACGGCTGCAAAAGTGCCAGGATGGGGATATGCTGCCTTTTATGTCTTTTGCCACAGAACCATTCAAGCGTGGTGTTCTAGCGCAATGGTGGGACACTGTGTGAGATGGGCCCATGTAAACACCAGCTGGGGAATGGCCTGAAAGGTGAGCACTGGGCTGTTCTCCTCACTACCCAAGCTCTCTTTAACTACAGCTACGCACTGTGGCACGGAGGGTTCAGGGGGACACCCGGGCAAAGAGCTCAGTGGAACTTGTCACTGCACAGCATTGTAGTTTGCCCTTGTCAACTTGGGCTGCAAGACTCACTCCCAGCAGCTGTGCAAACATATCCCCAGAGACCAGAGGGATCAAGAGCTAGTAGGGTCCAGGTCCCCAGCACAGCTCTCAGAGCAGGTAGGAGCTTGTGAGGGCTGAGTTCCACCATTTCTCTGTTTTGTATATTACTGCAATTCTATGCCCCTGAGGGTGGCTCAGCCCTGTCACCCCTATCTCTGGTGGGACCCCCATTAGACGGCCATGCTGAGCACACAGTAGCCTGGGATGTCTTGGTTTAATTCCCAACAATGACATGAAGTCAGCACAGGGAGGCACTCCTAGGTGAGTCAGGATGGGGTAGGCAGTCAGCACTTTAAAGTGGGGTCAGCACCATGGGAGAAAGAGCTTTGCTCACCAGAAGTCAGGCCAGAGAGCTCTGGCAAACACAAGAGCTTCCCCGTTTGTAGCTTGTGTATTTGTTTTGGAGATGCCTAGCTGGGAAACTGCAGGGGAGGAATGCAGCAGCCAGAGACATCTGCCAAATGTCTGTTTATTTTGGTTAAACCAGAACTCCAAAAATAAAGCCAGATCCTAGCCCCGTGTGGACATCTCTCTCTAGTTACTCAGGTCATGTCTACATTGTAAAGTAAGCCCAGGGTTGGTAGCATTCCAGTTAGAAGACACTGGGTTTGTTAACCTAGGGCTTGAGTGTCTTCACTCATTTGTAACCCCAGATTAGGAACTGTCGAACCCTGAGCCCAAACCAGGGCTCCAAGTCTGCACTGCCTTATGTGGGCCCAAGTTCAACCACCTATATCCCAGACTTCCTAGCACCCTCTCAAAATGTAGCTGCTCTAGCCCCTTGTTTGTGGTGCAGTGTGGGAATACTTGACTGTCTGCCAAACTTGATTGTCCGGACAACAAAGTTGGCCCGTGGGATTGTGGGATACTTTTGGCAGACTCCCAGAGCAGAGGTTCTCAAACTGGGGTGTGTGTCCCCCTGGGGGGGCATGAGAAGTAGCCTCCGAGCGTCCTCCATCTGCCCAGCCCCGAAGCCAGAGAAGAGAGCGGTGGCTGCTGGCTGAGCACCCAGGTGTTGCCACCCTTACTTCTGCACTACTGCTGGCAGTAGCGATGCCTTCAGAACTGGGCATCCGGCCAGCAGCTGCTACTCTCTGGCTGCCCCACTCTGAAGGCAGGGTGGTATACATATTGGTATATGTACTTGTGTGGCAGGTGGGGATGGGGGGTAAACTACTACAGAAACAAAGAAGGGGGGGCGCAATCAAATAAATTTGAGAACCACTGACCCAAAGCACGACTCCAGTGGGACTGCACCTACACTTCAAAGCAATAGGCCTTGAACCCTGGATCACAGCTTGACTCAGTCTTGGACCCTCCATCCCCATAGGGTCCTGGTGCCCTGAGTCTGAGCCCTTGGTTAGCACGATTTGTGTGAAGGCGGAAGGGGGGTAACGCTTGGGCCTGAGTTCTAACCATGGGCTGACACTGCAGTGTAGACACACCATCTGAACCTGGCCCCACCATAACTTGGTTCAGAGAAACCAAGACACAGATTGCAACACAAATTTAATTCCTGCCACTTTGAAAGAAAAGAAGAAACCGAACAGTTCATTTTTCTAATGGCCTGTACACCTCTGCATGCCCTACTGCCCAGCTCATACTTGCTCAGAACCATTACAGAGGAACAGGCTGCCGCATCATAAGAAAACCTCGCAAGTTCTCCCCAATCCTAGATGGAGCTTTAGATAATATGGATGGGCCACTGAATGGCGACACTAGGAACAGCATGACTGAAATGGATAACATTGCTTCTCTGAAGGGACAGCAGTGAAACTGAGCCAGACCCCAATTTTTGATTCCCAGATTGCCATGCAGACATCTGTGTCATTTTGCATTTGGTGGTTTCACACCAGCCTCCTGGGATTCAAATTTTGCCTTATTCAGCATTCCAGCCAAATGGTTATTTTTTGCAATTAAAGCTCATGAACACAGGAATTTTCTAAGGCAAACCTCAGTTCCAAAAATAGACCGTTCTTGCCCATTTCCCCCCGAAATGGGTTAATTTTTGCTAGAAACTGGCTCATTTTCACTAGATAGGATGCCCACTTTTGCTTGAAAAACGTGCATTGCTTAGTGCTATTTTCCATTAAAACAGGAAAATTTGTGAAATAAGTTTGAATTCTGAGTAGTTTGCATTGTGTTGCCAATATTTTACACCCATCTAGATAGGTGAAATTCCCCTCTGTGCATGAGACCTGGGTGTCACATAACTCTGTCCCGCCAGTGTGCATTTCACACAAAGTGAGAAAAACAAAGGGAAAGTGGTTAGGAAGTGTTAAAGGAAAAGGCTAAAATGCTGGTTTGACATGGAGGTTTCTCTGACTATTCCCAGCCATGAGATGGGGAGAACTAGGGTAGAGTCAAGGAGAAGGGATCAAAAAAAAAAAAAAAAAGAGGAAAAGTTGCTTAAAGTTTCACTTCCTCTGAATACAATTAGAGAATGACTCTGGGTTCACTCCTCAGTACTGAGCCAGGTCCCTTCCCTCCCATTGTACTTCCCTTTCCTATGCTTTGGAGGTTACAGCTGGCTGGGTGTTTAATCAGGGGTTAACGCAGTGCCCAGTAACAAGCCAGCAGATTCATTACAGTACACCTCTGGGTTGGCTGTGTCCACTCAGATAGCCCTCTGGCTAGATGAACTATATAGGGGAGTAGGAGGCCTCTTACACCCTTGTACGGGCTACCCAGACCTTGGGACCAGGTATGCATGCCAAAGAGGGCACTGCATGCCCAATTGCTCCCTTTATCCCTTAGAGCAACTGGGCAGGGAGTGAACGAGGCCTTGGGACCAGTGCAGGAAGTTTCATAATTTGTCGCTGGGAAAGGCCAGCAATAAATGACTAGTCCCTGGAGTAAGGTGGAAGTAGGGAGATATTGTGATTCAGTGGCCCAGTGCCTCTCAAGGCTACTTGTGGATGATACAGGTTACACCCCACTCCATGTCCAGGCTATGGCCAAAGGCACAGTCTCACCTGTAGTTTATAATAGGTAATTTTGCTTATTGGAAGTAATACAGATACATTATTTTTCCCATCTGCCCTTTAAATGCCATCAGAGTCCTTTATAAAGAATGCTTCCTTTCCCCTCTTCACTGATTTTGAACCAGATGCCACAAGACAGAGTAGAACACCTGGCATATAAAACAATTTTTAATATACTCAGTTTGGAACAACATAGTAAAATATGAACATCTATAATCACACTGCCTTGTAAACATCTAAACTAGAGCAGAGCGAATGATCTACTGCACAGTCTGTGTTTCTCCGCACCCCACCCCATTCACTCGTTATTTTCAAACAGACCGTGACATCCTTGACTGTATTTGTGGTTTGAAATGATTTGTGAATTTCTTCAGCAAATACTTCCTGCTCAATTGTTCACCAAGAGTTTTTGCTCCGAATATTAGCCATTTGCAATTACAGCTATTTGGGTCAGATGATGCTCTTTTGGTTGTGAGCTTCAGCTAGCCCCCCCTGAATTCACTTAGGGTTTGAGCCCTACTCCAACTGATTCCCAGTGAGATTTGAGTGACAACTCCCTGAGGGTCCTTTGAAAATCTCAGCCTTAAAGAGGTAGGGGTGAAATCCACCCCATGCACAGACCCTGGATAGTCACTGCTTCTTCAAGTGACATCAGCGATATGGAGGTTATTAACCACCAACTTCCATCTTTCACATTCGCCATAGCGTAGTAATGTCCTTTGGATACCAGTTCATCTGCCAGCCATGTTTCCAATATAGCTTGTTCTTTTTCTTCCTCTTCCTGGTTTGCCTGCAATCTTGTCGATAGTAGGACTGCTGGAACCAAATTGCGCTGTGATTGGCGAGCAATGTGTCCGCAGAAAGATGTTACATCTCCACTAAGACTTCAGAACAGGGCTTCAGTGTGACTTAAGTTGTGTATATTGGGTGGCAACTCACGGGGGAGTGAAGCAGCGACCTCCAGAGCCAAAAGCATGAGTCTCTATACATTAAGAACAAAGCTCTGTGCCAGGGGGCTCTGTAATAGACTCATATCCTCTGTGTATTGGGCACAAAGGGAAACATGTAACACACACTGACCAGAGTAGTACAAAGGGGCTTTGTGTGAATAAGTATAGGGCTGAGTGTCTCATAATGTCCTTTTGGGATAAGCAAGGGAAGGGTAAATCAAGCAGGTCATCAGCTAAATGCAGCCACTGCTAGGGTTGCACACAGCTGTTGTTTAACAGCAATAGTGCACAACGGTTTCATCCAATGGTCTTCAGACCAGGAACCAAGAGGAAGGGAAGAAAAATATCTTATCCCATTGAAATTGCAGGGGAGGCAGAATGTAACTACAGGAACGCGGTCTGATTACTAAAGTTAGCACTCTTCTACGACAAGTGCTATGTGACTTTGAATGGCCTCATGGAAAATTGATGTTTTGGATCAATGAATAATTTCATGGAAAGTGTCTGAAAAGTTTAGATTTTTTATTGAAAAAAATGAACATTAGAAAATGGAAAATCTTGGGCCAAAAATTTAAACTGTTTTAGTTTTTGGGAACTTTCGGCCAAAAATGTTCAGTTGGGGGAGGAAGGGTTGATTCAAAGTTAACATTTCCTGTTGCTCAAACACCCATTTTCTGAGCACCTCTAGTTGCAAATCTCCTCAGAAACGCACTTCGAGCAGTACAGCGCCCCAACACCATCCTGCTGCATGGCTCCAGTATTGTCTCAGAAGGAAGGATGCCACCTACTGAATCACCAGCATCACTTTTTACAGTGCCTAAATCACCCATCCAATTACTAACCCTGGCCTCCCCACCTCAGCTTGAGGAGCTGAAAGGGGGAGTGGTTTATGACAAAATCCAGAATAGAAGGCACCTGCATCGCCGATTATAGATTAAGAAACAATAAACTTTAAAAGGAAATATTTGGAAATCAGAATAATCCCTGCCCCTGCTTTTTATGCGTGTCCTCCCCAATATCTGGTAGAAATAATTAACTGAAAAATTCCCACCTCCATAATCATAAAGCTGTGGAATGATTGTTCTAGCGAAGGCTGCTTGACAGAGGACTTGCAATGGCAGTGTTTGCCTGCTCTAACCAAGGCTATTTTTAACAGGTCATTAGTTTGAAAGTGCAGGATTTGGGAACAGCAGTTTCTTAGTCAACTGGGTAAATCAAATTGTATTTGTTATCTAAGGTTTTGTTGTTCAGTGACCTTTCTGAGCAGAAAGCTCTTACAAGGATTGACATAGACAAGGGAGACAACAGCACTGGGAGTATGTCCACACTCCAGACTTCACACAAATAATTCAACCTCGAGAGACTTCAGTCAGTTTGCAGATTGCTCTCCTGGCCTGCGTCCACACTGGCGTCATACTCAGTCATGCTTGACGCAAAGACTTCCGAGAGACAGAGATCTGAGGAAATAGCTGGAATACTCTGAATTTTAATGGCTGGCTGGTGCTTAAATTATGACCCCAACCTGTAGCCAAAAGCAAAAGCCAAGTTTGAGTTGAGCTCAATATGGCCTTTTTACAGCGCCACTGAGAAGTGAGAAAGAGGCTGACTTACACAACATACAGCTGTTGGCCTTATCTCTCCCTTATCTAGCGACTTGTGCAGTGATTGACAGTGGTGCAAAGGGAGTGTGAATCACGATCATTTGAATTCAGTAGCATTTTACACCCACTCTGCAGTGGTGTAAACAACTGCACCAGGTATCAGGCAACAGTGAACTGGCCCACTGTTTGGATGTTGTCTTTTCTCTCTTGCTGTTGCTTAGCTGTGTATTTCTTACACACTCAGTAGCTTTCAGGTGACTGCAAGTCATTCAAGCACACGCAGGATAGAATTCCAGCTGGTCAGCAGTACCTCTCGTTTAAGCAGATGGAGAGAGAGGCATCTGCCGCGCTGGACCATATAGGAAAGCATCTTAAACTGACCTCACCCTTTGCATAGTCACAAATAGTGACACGTGGACAAATTTCCCATCTTGCAACCAAACCATCATGGACCGTGATCCTATCAGCTTTCACAAGCTGAATGGGGCCAGGTTGGATCAGTGCTTGGCTGGTTCTGGCCTGAGCAGAGTGGAGAATCTGGCTCTCTGGGCCTGATTCACTAGTGCCCTGCAACTTGTGTCATCATTTAAGCCTGTGCAAAATGGATGTGAAATGCCACCAATTTCCTCACACCAATGTGAGTATCTTGCACTTATTCCGATGAGGTAAGGCAGAGAGTAGTGGGAATCTGGTCTGCAGTGTTTCAGGGGAGATGATTATGCTAGTCTGTAGGAACACAGGATAAAGGATTGGAAGGGCCTTTCTGGGTCATTAAATCCAGTCCCCTGCTATCTCAGGCAACCCTGTCACATAATCCTGTTCATAAACGTATCAAGCTCCATTTTGTAACTAGCCAGGTTATTTGCCCCCCACTCCTCCAACTGGAAAGCTGTTCCAGAACCTAATTCTCCCTGTCCTGCGAGTTTGGTTTTAAATTCTAGTTATGTCATAAACAAAGTAAATTTGGTGGGTTCCTCTCAGGTCCCTTTTCCTTCAAAGAAACCAAGAAAGAGCCTGAATCGTGGCTGCGTTACTCCAGTTTTGCACTGATGTCACTGCACTGAAAGCAGTGGTGTGCCACTGGTGTGAACCGACAGCGATGGCAGGAGAAACAGGCCTCCCGATCTTTTTTTTCTAACTATTTCTTTCCTACTAAAAGGAATCAGCTCTGAAGTTTGATCCCCTTAGTGCTTTTGGCAGGCAAAGGCAGGCACTGATTCCCACCGGCATTACTCGTCTTATCATTATTTCTGATGATATTAGACATCAGAATTAAGGGAATGCAAACATGTTTTCAGCCTCAGCTGGTGGCAGGAGACATGAAGGAAAAAACTCCTTGAACATTTCCAAGGTAGAGTCTGCCCCTCAGATACTATAATTCTTTACAAGGTCTCCTGTCTTTCATGCTTAATGTTTTCCAGGGTGAGTGACATGTTGAAAATAAGGTCAGTTGATGTGGTTGCTGAGTTACTGCCACTCATCTCATCTCCTCCCCAAGAGGAAAACTTTTAGGTGAGCTTTTGAATAGCCTGTTTGAATTAAACTCAGTGATCTTGCCGACTTTCATCCCCACGCTTTGTTCTCCATTGAGCTTCACAGACACAGGCAGAAGCTCTGGGAACAATGGCCTCAGCCCACGATTAGAATACAGCCCAACTGGAACAAGTGGAATGTTGTACCCACAGCCTTCAGCATGCACATGATAATGACGAGAGATGAATGAGCAGCTACTCTGAAGGGAAACCATTCAGTGTAGCATGTGCACTTGGCTCATGCAATAGTTGGTAGGGTATCAAATGGCTAGGAAGCTACCAGAGCAGCACTGCTACCCCAAAGTGTTCAAAAATCATGACTCAGCCCCCACAAAATCCCGAGTTTGATTTAAAACTCACGAGATTTTAAACAAATAAAAACTGGGGAGGGTTCTAGTTTGAGCCTTTGGAGGCCACACTTTCAAGCTCTTCTCTGCAACCATAAAATGCACTTATTTAAAAAAATAAACAAAAGCTGCTATTCTCAGCTAAACATCTGGCTCTAGGAGCTGGAGCTCTAAGAAAAATGTGAAACTCCGCAAGGGTGGGCAACACTGCCAGAGGTAAGGAGAGGACTCATAATGACAGGCCCCGGAACTATGGAGTGCATTGCACTCCAATTATGGAGCCAAGGCCCCATGATTTATGCACCAGAGCTGCGCAGCTAATTGGGGATGATGTGGCTGAATGCAGAATAATTTGGTAACCATTACTTTTACTAAAGTAATTCCAAAAATAAGACAGCATGAGCTGAATCCTGTTTCATGGCATGGTGAAGCCCAATATGAAAATCTGTCTGCCTCAAACTCAGAAAATCATGGTGAAAAAAGGTTACTTAAGGCAGTGGTTCTCAAAGCCGGTCCGCCGCTTGTTCAGGGAAAGCCCCTGGCGGGTCGGGCCGGTTTGTTTGCCTGCCACATCCGCAGGTTCAGCCGATCGCGGCTCCCACTGGCCGCGGTTCGCCGCTTCAGGTCAATGGGGGCTGCAGGAAGTGGCGTGGGCCGAGGGATGTGCTGGCCGCCCTTCCTGCAGCCCCCATTGGCCTGGAGCGGCGAACCGCGGCCACTGGTAGCCGCAATCGGCTGAACCTGCGGACGCGGCAGGTAAACAAACTGGCCCAGCCCGCCAGGGGCTTTCCCTGAACAAGCGGCGGACCAGCTTTGAGAACCACTGACTTAAGGGAAATACTTAAAAGCTGATTGAGAGCTTAAGGGAGGAAACTAGAGTAGCATAAATATTGTAACAAATCTATGGCCACCTAGCTCTCCTCAACTGTTGCTCTGAGCCATCGGGACTTCATTGCAACAGTTTGGATAGAGCTCATCTCTTCCTGCTCCAAAAGGACCCTGGCCCTGTGAGCTATTTGAGACTGTCAGGTGTTAGCCTATGACTCACAGTTGAGCAGTTCTGCTTCCATCCAGCAGACAGCAGCAGTGTGCACGTAAACACACGTACACACACACACACACACACACATATGCCAATTGACTGCAATATTTATTGAGCCAAGTTAGCAGCAGTAATCTCCGCACTCTCCTTTCTAGCCCGAATCTCTCCATCCGGTGCCAAATCTTCCCCTGAACATAAGGACGTATTCTGTATTCACTGCACACCTGCAGGTATCAGCGTGAGGTCTGCGCTGAATGAACAGCTCTGCCCTTAAGTTTGAGTCCTTTGAAGTGTAAGATGCTTGCCTGTGGCTGCAGGTCAACATGCCAGGCTCCTCATTAAGTTTTAAAATGTAGAGGGGAAAAAAAGGGTTGATTGAAATGTCAGGCAGCGGCCTCTTGTTTCCACTGCTATGAAAGAGCAAGTTGAAAATAATAATAATAATAATAATAAAGCCCTGTTAGCTGCACAGGCCTTTGCCTTCTTTTGGATTGAATGTGATAAGAACTTACATAAAGAAAAGGCCATGTTGTCTCTGGCTGGATTTAGCACTGGCCCTTGGCAACCCTTTATCACAAAGGCAGCTTGCTGAGAAATAACACTTTACATTCCCAGGGCCAAAGCAGATGGAGGCTTGGAACCTTTGCCTCCCTCCCACGCCTCTGTGCTGCTGCTGCTGCTGAGATCTGGCTTGGCCTGCGGTCCCCACATTCCCGTCAGGTAACTTCAGAGCAAAAGAAAGTGCTAACGTCTGGGAGAGATTTAACAGAGAAAAATCCCAGAAGCAGAGATTAGACTGCATGACATTTACAAATGGCCACACTAATTACCAGCTACTGGGAGAGTAAATCAGGTTGGCCCGGCCCATATTTCAAAATTTGTTCCAATGTAGATTTGGCAGAAACCTCCTTCCCTGTCTTTGCTTTTATTTTGGTTTAATGAGATGAATGTTACAGCCAGAAGGACTGAGGGTCCAATCCTGCAATGGGGCTGTGCGGTTCACCGGGGCCCTCGCTTGCTCTGAGGTCCCTGGAAATCTGTGACATTGTTAAGGAAGAAGCTGACATCCATGAGGACAGTGTATTTTCCTCTTTCAGGGCCGAATCCTGAGAGGTGCCTAGCCTACTCTACACCCACTGAGACAATAGTCACTGCACAAGCTCAGTCACTCTCAGGATAATGGCACTGATATGAAGAAAATATCAAAAATAAAATCAGTGCCAAGCTTCAAAGCTGTGTACATCATACACATGACTCACAAAGCTTCGTCAGCAGAGCCAGATTTTCTACTCTGCTTCCTTTCACTGTGTGGATAAAGCTTCTTAAAACAAGGTAGTAAGTAAGAAAGGAACAAAGAATGAAAAGATGTAGGCTTGTGTCACTACAGGGACAGAGACAAGGCTGCTTTGGAGTGGTTTCTGCTGATGAGCAGGATGGATCACGTAGCAGGCTGTGACGCGTGCTTCCTGTCAGCTGTCACTTGGTTGCTGTGCAGAGTGTTTGATGCAACTGAATGGTGAATGTTTCAGTGTCCGGAAGGTGACTATGTTAGGGAAGCACTGAGGAAGTGTGAGGGTATTGACAGAAGGCGCATGGGTGATGCGGGATGGCTCAGTGGTTTGAGCATTGGCCTGTTAAACCCAGGGTTATGAATTCAATCCTTGAGGGGGCGATTTAGGGATCTGGGGCAAAAAAATTGGTCCTGCTACTGAAGGCAGGGGACTGGACTTGATGACCTTTCAAGGTCCCTTCCAGTTCTATGAGATCGGTATATCTCCATATATTATTATGTGGGAAGATGGAGGGAGCCCAGCAGTGGAATGGGTGAGGGGGATAGAGCAGTGCTTCTTTCCCTTCCATTTCTCTCCCCAAGTCCATCCCAAGTCAAGTCCCAGTTTTCCCCACTCAATCCGGCTCCCCACACACCCCTTCACCTCCATCCCTGCACTACAGGAACCAAATGGAGATGAGCCAGATTACTGAGAGAGCTGATGGGGTGAGTGGTTATGCGGGGGCAGAGTGATGATAGGGGATTATAGGGGGGAGGTTTTGACTGGGAAGGCCTGGATGGGCTGGTCTGGGCTTTGTGGTTGACTGCCTGGGAGGGAAGAAGGGAGCTGTGATGGGGAGTACGTACCCAACACTGGGCCTGGAGGGGTTAAAGGACAATGCTAGGCCATGGTAGCCTCTCCAGACCTGCAGAGCGTGCTCCAACTGGAGAGGAAGCTTAAAAGGCAGGGAGGAAGACAGTCTGAACCTGAGGGTTCCCAAACAAGGGTGCCGAAGAAGCCACCCTGTGAGGAATAGGACCACCTTCTGAGCCCAGTTGGGGCTGGAAGCTTAGTTGTCTTCTCTTTTCCTACTGTTATCTGATATTGGACTCAGCTGTGGGGAGAGACATAGGTCTTTTTGTATACCTGACAGCCTTAGAGGCTCAAAACACAAATTAATTCAAAACTAACCAGTCTCTAATATGTATAAATACAGATATCTTAGAGATGTGGTTTTACAATATCAACAGGGAAATATATATCTTTAGAATAAGGCTATATATTTTGGTATATCTTTTAAAATTTTGCCATTAATTTTCTTAGAAAGTGCCAAGTAGCTTTATTGCAGGAAACTCATGTAGCAGAAAATCAGAAAAGCCAAGGCAAAGAATGAGTTACAGCTGTCAAGGAATGTTAGAGACAACAAGGAGGGGTTCCTCAAATAGGTCAGACAAAAAAGAAAGATGAGGGATGGTGTGCGTTTGCTGCTCAGTGAAGAAGGTGCACTGGTAATGGAAGATGACAGGAAGGCAGAGCTGCTCAATGCCTACTTTGGTTTAGTCTTCTCACAAAAAACATGTGAGCTGCGGACTAGCAAAGTTACCACAGACAATAAAGGGGAAGGGCTGCAGATCGAGATAAGTAAAGAATGCGTCAGAGATCCTCTGACCAATTTGAATTAATTCAAGTCAGTGGGCCCTGATGCTGTTCACCCCAGGGTGCTGAAGGAATTAGCTGAGAAAATCTCAGAATCACTGGCAATAATATTTGCTAACTCATGGATGACAGGAGAGGTCCCGGAAGATTGGAGAAGAGCAAATGTTGTGCCATCTTGAAAAAGGAGAAGCCAGGGAACTATAGACCAGTCAGCCTGACCTGGGAAGCTACTAGAGCAATGTATGAAACATTCAGTTTGTGAATACCTGGAGGATGAAGTGGTAATCACTAGCAACCAGCATGGATTTACTAAGAACAAATATTGCCAAACCAGCTTGATTTTCTTCTTTGCCAGGGTAACTGGTTTTGTGGATGGGGGAGTTCAGTGGACATAATATACCTGGACTTCAGCAAGACTTTTGACAGAGTCCCACATGACATTCTGACAAGTAAGCTGGAGAAATGCGGGCTCAACAGAACTACCATTAAGTGGATAGAGAATTGGTTAAACAACCTCAAACAAAAAGTAACTATTAATGAAATGATATCAGACTGGAGGGAGGTCCCAAGTGGGGTTCCGCAGGGATCTGTTCTGGGTCTGGTGTTGTTTAACATCTTTATTAGTGACTGTATGTAGGGAGAGAGCATCCTGATCAAATTTGCAGATGACACAGCTGGGAGGGCTGCCAACATTTTGGAGGATACGGCTAGAATTCAGAGGGATCTTGATAAATTGGAGAATTGGGATATAAACAACAGAATGAAATTCAACAAAGACAAATGTAAGGTGCTACATTTAGGGAAGAAAAACCAAATGCACAAATACAGAATTGGGGACAACTTGCTTGGTAGCAGCACAGTTGAGAAGTTTCTGAGAGTGGATCACAACCTCAACATGAGTCAGCAATGCAATGCTTAGGGTGACCAGACGTCCCGATTTTATCGGGACTGTCCCGATATTTCCTTGTTTGTCCCGCGTCCCGACTGACGTGCGGTCGGGACCCTGGACAAACAAGGAAATGCCCCGGAGCCTAGAGCCCGGAAGTACTTGCACCCCCCCGCCCCAACTCCGCCCCCTCCTCCCCCGATTGGCTCCCTCCCCAAATCCCCGCCTCTTCCCCGGGCTCACCATTCCTCCTCCCTCCACAAGCGCTGGAGGGAGGCCCGGGAGACGCAGGGGAAGCGCGGGGCCGGGGTGAGTAACAGTCCGGCCTGGTCCCCAGCAGGCAGGACTCAGTTGGGTGGTTGGGAGAGGAGGGGGGCGACCCGCGGGGCCAGGCGGCGGCTGTTGTTGTCCCCCCGGGCAGCGGGACTCGGGAGCAGCCGCTGCTGCAGCTCCCACTGCCACGGGGGAGGAAGCGGCCATGGCGCTCCGCGGCTGCGGCGCCTCCGAACCCCCCGAGCCGGGGCCTGCTGCGGGGACCCAGCAGCGCGTACGCTGGGCCCAGCCACTGGCCAGTCGCGTCTGGGCTGCTGCCCAGCTGGTGCTATCCCGCGGCGGCCCCGGGGCGGAGGCATCGGCCGCCCAGCCCCGTTCGTTCCCCTGCGGGACGGGGGGGCTGGGGCCTGCTGCCCCCACTCCGGGGCCGCCGCGGGATAGCACCAGCTGGGCAGCAGCCCAGACGCGACTGGCCAGGGGCTGGGCGCAGCGTGCGCGCTACTGGGTCCCTGCAGCAGGCCCCGGCTCGGGGGGTTCGGGGGCGCCAGAGCTGCAGCCGCGGAGTGCCATGGCTGCTTCCTCCCCCACGGCAGTGGGAGCTGCAGCAGCGGCTGCTCCCGAGTCCCGCTGTCCGGGGGTGAGAACAGCCGCCGCCTGGCCCCGCGGGCCGCCCCCCTCCTCGCCCTACCACCCAACTGAGTCCTGCCTGCAAGGGACCAGGCCGGACTGTTACTCACCCCGGCCCCGCGCTTCCCCTGAGTCTCCCGGGCCTCCCTCCAGCGCTTGCGGAGGAAGGGTGGTTTTTTTTGGCCACGCCCCCCGCCACCCCCCCCCCCCGCGTCACCACCCCCCTCTCCCCCCGCGTCCCGATATTTGTCTTGGGTGATCTTAGGGTTACCATACGTCCGGATTTACCCGGACATGTCCGGCTTTTTGGGCTCCAAATCCCCGTCCGGGGGGAAATTCCAAAAAGCCGGACATGTCCGGGAAGATCAGGACATGCGGGCGGCGGTGCTGGGCCGGAGGCGCCCAGCGCCGGCGGGACCGAGCGCCGGCGCTGCCGGGGGCTGGCGGGGCAGAGTGCCGGCGCTGCCGGGGAGCCGGGGGCACCGAGCGCCGGCCAGCGCTGCCGGGAGACCGGGGGCCGGCGGGGCAGAGTGCCGGCGCTGCCGGGGGCGCCCAGCGCCAGCGGGGCCGAGCGCCGGCGCTGCCGGGGGCTGGCGGGGCAGAGTGCCGGCGCTGCCGGGGAGCCGGGGGCACCGAGCGCCGGCGCTGCCGGGGGCCGGCGGGGCAGAGCGCCGGCCAGCGCTGCCGGGGGACCGGGGGCGGGCGGGGCAGAGTGCCGGCGCTTTTGGGGAGCCGGGGGCACCGAGCTCCGGCCAGCGCTGCCGGGAGACCGGGGGCCGGCGGGGCAGAGTGCCGGCGCTGCCGGGGGCGCCCAGCGCCGGCGGGGCCGAGCGCCGGCGCTGCCGGGGGCTGGCGGGGCAGAGTGCCGGCGCTGCCGGGGAGCCGGGGGCACCGAGCGCCGGCGCTGCCGGGGGCCGGCAGGGCAGAGCGCCGGCCAGCGCTGCCGGGGGACCGGGGCCGGCGGGGCAGAGTGCCGGCGCTGCCGGGGACCGGGAGCACCAAGCGCCGGCGCTGCTGGGGGGCCGGCGGGGCCGAGCGCCGGCCGGCGCTGCCGGGGACCGGGAGCGCCGAGAGCCGGCGGGGCCAGGGGGTGCTCGGCTGGGGGTCCGGGGGGTGCTGAACGGGCCGGGGGGCCAGCGGGGCTGGGGGGTGCTGAGCGGGCCGGGGGGGGCCAGGGGGTGCTCGGCCGGGGTCCGGGCCAGGGGGTGCTGAGCGGGCTGGGGGGCCGGGGTGCTGAGCGGGCCGGGGGGCCGGCGGGGCTGGGGGATGCTCGGCCGGGGGCCGGCCCAGGCTGGAAACGGGGGGGGCAGCCTGGGCCGCTCCTCCTCCCCCCACAGCCCCCCTTACCTGCTTCAGGCTTCCCGCGAATCAAATGTTCGCGGGAAGCAGGGGAGGGGGCGGAGTTGGGGCGGGGACTTTGGGGAAGGGGCGGAGTTGGGGCGTGGGCGTGGGCGGGGCTGGGGGTGGGGCCGGGGTCCGGTGGAGTGTCCTCCTTTTGGAGGCTCGAAATATGGTAACCCTAGTGATCTGGTCACCCTAGCAATGCTGTTGGAAAAAAAGCAAATGCAAGTTTAGGTTGCGTTAACAGTGGCATAGCTTGCAAGTCACAGGAGGTGATAGTACCACTCTACTCACTGCTGGTTAGGCCTCAGCTGGAAAACTGTCTCCAATTTTGGTCATCAATGTATAGAAAGGATGTAGAGAAAGTGGAAACAATCCAGAAGCGAGCAACAAAGAGGACCAAAGGGATGGAATGCAAGCCATATGAGCAAAGGCTGAAGGAACTGGTTATGTTTAGTTTGGAAAAGATGAGGTTAAGGGGGATATGATAATGGTCTTCAAATACTTGAAAGGCTGCCATAAAAAAGATGGAGAAAATTAGTTTTCTCTTGCCACAGAGGGCAGGACAAGAGGCAATGGGTTCAAGCTACAGCAGATTTAGATTGAATCTCTAGAAAAACTTCCTAATGATAAAAAGAAGAACAGGAGGACTTGTGGCACCTTAGAGACTAACAAATTTATTAGAGCATAAGCTTTCGTGGACTATAGCCCACTTCTTCGGATATGCATCCGAAGAAGTGGGCTATAGTCCACGAAAGCTTATGCTCTAATAAATTTGTTAGTCTCTAAGGTGCCACAAGTCCTCCTGTTCTTCTTTTTGCGGATACAGACTAACACGGCTGCTACTCTGAAACCTTCCTAATGATAAGAACAGTAGGACAATAGAACAGACGGCTTAGGGAGATTGTGGAAACTCCTTCACTGGAGGTTTTCAAAAGGAGGCTAGATAGCCATATCAGCGGTTCTCAAACTGTGGGTCGGGACCGCAAAGTGGATCATGACCCCACTTTGGGGTCGCCAGGGCTGGCTTAGACCTGCTGAGGCATGGGGCCAAAGCCTGAGCCCCACAGCCCAGGGCCGTAGCTGAAGTCCAAGCCCCACCACCCGGGGCCGAAGCCCGAGGGCTTCAGCGCTGGGTGGCGGGACCCAGATTACAGGCCCCCTGCCTGAGACTGAAGCCCGTGGGCTTCTGGTTTGGCTCCCGCACCGCAGCAGCGGGACTCCGGCAGGCTCTGGCTTCAGTCCTCCCTCCTGTGGTCATGTAGTAATTTTTGTTGTCAGAAGGGGGGCTCGATGCAATGAAGTTTGAGAACCACTGGTTTAGACACAACAAATTCTGCTTCTTGGCAGGGGGTTAGACTAGATGGCCCTTGTGGTCCCTTCTAGCCCTATGATTCTATCATTCTTTCTAATAAAAAGACATTCCTGTAATACTGGGATGGAATTGGGATACTACACTAGACAGACATCTGGACAAAATCAATTTCACATGACCCAGAACTCAAAGCACAATAGGCCAACCCTCAATATTAATGAATGAACTGATTCAACTCTCTCACCTCTAGAAGAATATGTTGAGAAATATGAAAACAAAAGTCGCTTTGTAGGAATTACTTATAGGTGGCTTAATGCTTTAAACCCTTTCAATCTCAAAGGAAAAGGGGAAAAGAGACTTAGCTTTACTATCTCAACAGAAACCCGGGAGGCTATCTGGCTTAATGTGGAAGATACTTCAAGTTCTTGATCCTTGTGATTCTTCAGGACTCCAGAACGATTGTTTATGGCTAGATTGGCAACACACGCAGAATGTGGGAGATGCAAACAACCACATGACAACCTTTTGCACCTCCTCTATGCCTGCCAAAAATGCATGTATTCTGGAACACCATATTCAATGCTCTCTCAGAAACTTTAAGTGTTGCTATCTTTCATTTCTTCTCCAAGTTTGTGTATTTCAGAGGTGCGGGATGAGTTGGCATTACCAGTTAACATTAAGAAATGGATTGCAGTAACTATTTTAGTGACGAAAATTGTTATTCTGAGAAAATGGAAATTTGCAATTCCTCCTAATTCACAGGCTGATCTAGCGAGCTCTCTACTACTTCATTAAAAGAAAAAAAATGACTCTGTCTAATAGAAGCACTTGGAAAAAATATGAGGATGTCTGGTTACATATGAAACTATTGCATAGTTTTGCAGTTTAGAAATATATTAGTCCCCAGTACTCATAGGTTATGTTCTCACTTATCTATTTAGCCACTATAATAATTGATGCTCAGCTTGACCTCTACAGGTTCAGGGCTTTTCTTTCTCCAGGTTTTGCAAATAATGAACGTTGAATTTTGTTATTTCTATGCTATTTCCATCTTCTGCATGCATGTTTACATGTTTTGTTACATGTTTATTCTTTATATAAAAACGAAGTTAAAAAAGAAAGATTTCCCCAACCCTTTGGCTCACTGACCACAGAGATCATAACACTATGGGGAGCTCCTGATGCACCGATGCCTCAGCCCAGAGACAATTGGCCCTGCTGTCCCAGTGTGCCAGAGACCTGAGGCAGTAGGAGCCCTTAAAGTGCCAATGCCTTGTTGTGGAGACAGTGGGCTCCCAGGCCACCTATATAGCTATGGCCAAACTCCAGCCTAACCATATACGAGCACCTCCCCAGTGATACTAAGCACCCCTGTATTCACACTCTACTCAGTATTGTCATATTCTTTGTACAAAATATGCCTTGTGAGGTATCATTGGAAAACTAGTAACTCATTGCTCATTTATATTCTTGCATGATGTACTCACAGGTTGTGTACACAAAGTTATGGATATAGGCTGGAATTATGACTGAAGTGTTTAAATCAGGCATTTCAGGGGGAGTTGGTAACAAGTCTTCCTTAGACAAAGGAATGCATATTTAATTCTCTTTCCAGCCCGGTCTTCAGGCAAAGACAATGAAGGTCCCTTTTTTACATATTAAGCATATATTAAGCTAACAAGTGGGAGAAGAAAGAGCATGGAGATTCCTTCACCACCAGACTTGAACAAACATTTCAAAGGTTTACTGGTTTATAAAGACAGGGGGTCTAAATCTCAGGGTGATAAGTGTATCAAGTGAGGTCTTTTCTGAAAGTTAATGATACACTGGTGATTAATATCATTTTGAATTGTCTGTATTAATACAATATAAGGAATTATGGATACTCGTTGGTATTAGGCTTTCCTGTCTGTGACCAAACAAAGGGAGAAACAGACTTTCCTCCAGACTGGAGGGAAGGGAGCTATCTACCTGTCTCCAAAGAAATTAAGCAAGGTGGAATCAAAACAATGGAAGCCCTATTTACATAGAAATCAATAGAGGGATGCGAAGCCCTCAGGAAGGGGAAAACAGCATGAGGTCATCCTGTCCCATGAACAAGTTATTTGAACTTTGGAAGATATAAGCAAGGACAGAAGACATCTTCCGCATCCATCATTAGACAGACACAAGGGAACAGAGCTCTTGCAATCTGAGAAAGGTGCGTCCTTCACCTGAGGGGGGGTTTGAAGTCTCTGGAAATTGAATATATGTGAGAAACCATCTTGAACCAAACATATATCTTGCTAGATTAAGTTTTTGATTTTGAGATGGATGTGTGTTTTAGGGTGACCAGATCACCCAAGTCAAATATCGGGACGCGGGGGCGGGGGTGTGACGCGGGGGGGGAGGGGGGCGTGGCGGGGGGCGGGGCCAAAAAAAAAAAAACCTTCCTCCGCAAGCGCTGGAGGGAGGCCTGAGAGACTCAGGGGAAGCGAGACTCAGAGGAAGCGCGGGGGCGGGGTGAGTAAGAGTCCGGCCTGGTCCCCAGCAGGCAGGACTCAGTTGGGTGGTAGGGAGAGGAGGGGGGCGGCCCGCAGGGCCAGGCGGCGGCTGTTCTCACCCCCGGGCAGCGGGACTCGGGAGCAGCCGCTGCTGCAGCTCCCACTGCCGCAGGGGAAGGAAGCGGCCATGGCGCTTGGCAGCTGCGGCTCTGGCGCCCCCGAACCCCCCGAGCCGGGGCCTGCTGCGGGGACCCAGTAGCGCGCACGCTGCGCCCAGCCCAGCCCCTGGCCAGTCGCGTCTGGGCTGCTGCCCAGCTGGTGCTATCGCGCGGCGGCCCCGGAGTGGGGGCAGCAGGCCCCAGCCCCCCCGTCCCGCAGGGGAACAAACGGGGCTGGGCTGCCGATGCCTCCACCCCGGGGCCACCGCGCGATAGCACCAGCTGGGCAGCAGCCCAGACGCGACCGGCCAGGGGCTGGGTGCAGCGTGCGCGCTGCTGGGTCCCCGCAGCAGGCCCCGGCTCGGGGGGTTCGGGGGCGCCAGAGCCGCAGCCGCCGAGCGCCATGGCCGCTTCCTCCCCCCGCGGCAGTGGGAGCTGCAGCAGCGGCTGCTCCCGAGTCCCGCTGCCCGGGGGGGGGAGAACAGCCGCCGCCCCCTCCTCTCCCTACCACCCAACTGAGTCCTGCCTGCTGGGGACCAGGCCGGACTCTTACTCACCCCGGCCCCGCGCTTCCCCTGCATCTCCCGCGCCTCCCTCCAGCGCTTGCGGAGGGAGGAGGAATGGTGAGCCCGGGGAAGAGGCGGGGATTCGGGGAGGGAGCCAATCGGGGGAGGAGGGGGCGGGGGCGGGGCGGGGGGCGCGAGCACTTCCGGGCTCCAGGCTCCGGCGCATTTCCTTGTTTGTCCAGTGTCCCGACCGCACGTCGGTCGGGACGCGGGACAAACAAGGAAATATCGGGACTGTCCTGATAAAATCGGGACGTCTGGTCACCCTAGTGTGTTTTCATTGTTATTGGCTTGTAACCCTTTCTAACTTTATTCCTTTTACTTGGCATCACAATCTATGTCCTATTGCTACTCCATGCTGTGCTTAAATGGAAGGGTGTGTTTATCTGTTAAGCTAATAAACTGTGATGTGGGTTTGTGTCTTTAGAAGAACAAATTAACTTTATTTTTTCTCTGAACTGTCCAGGAGAGGCTGGACATTGCAGAGCAACCGATTTTGCGAAAAGTCGGGACTGGGAGTGTGTTGGGGTCACCTTGCTGTTTGTAACCAAGGCTGGAGGGAGCCAAAGTGGGAGTGTGGGGCTGTACACAGGCTGCTGGGGTCAGAGCTGCTGAACTAAGGCTGTCTAGTACCCGGATACTCAGGGTGTGACCTGCAGGCTTGTGGCCTGATTGTGAGCATCCCACGTTAGGAGGTACAGCAGCAAACCATTGTAAGGCACACAGGATTGCAGGGCCAGCGATGACACAACCCCTCACTGGTCTGCATTGCACCTCAAACCCTGTGGCACCCTTCCCTCCACAATGGCCCCCAGTCTCCCCTCCCATCCCAAACACTACTCCCTGCTAAACTTCTTATCTCTGCAAGCTCATGCCTCCATCCCCAGACATCATGGCGCACTGGTATGCGCACAGCGCAGCTACAGACAGGGCTGGGCACAAAACAACAATGAACGTTCTCAAAAATAGTTGGGCTTGGTTAAAATTTAGAGAAGAATTTCCCCAAATGTTCTGGGTGGGATTTTCAAAATGGTAACTCTTCTGTGAGAGCCACATGAGATCTGGAGACCCTGAGGATAGGTCCACAGTGCAATCTGGGTGTGTGTCTGCAGCACATGTAAACATCTTAGTTGCGTTACCTTTAATCTAGTTAGCTGGGGTACCAACAGCAGTGAAGCTGAGCCCATACTGACTGTACAGTCCCACCCATGACCCTGGGTACGTACTCAGGTGGCTGGTCTGTACTGATGTGCATGTTGCCATGGTTTCACTGCTATCGGTACCCAAGATTCATTAAAGCTAGCTTGAGTGCGTGTACACATGCTGCAGTCACACCTCTGATTGCAGTGCAGACATACCCTCAGTGACATTAACACTAGCCATGCTATGTGAAGTACAAAACCCTGTCAGGTTTGCTGAGCAGATGGTTATATTTAACACATCAAGTTCAAATTCCTCTCCTTGTCTGAAGTGGTGAAGGGGAATTAAGTGTACAAGATTTCAAGCACAGTGTTGATTTTATGTTCGAGGAAGCCAAGAAAATGTGAGCAAAGGGGGCAATTTTTTTAAAACGTGAAAATTTTAAAGTGTTTCCTATCAAAAAAGGGTTTGCCCATCCAGACGCACATCTGGCGGTCTTAATTTAATGGTAACAATACTTGCATTCCCCCCTGGATTGCCCAGTCTGGTCTCAGGCCTCCAGCTGTCACCTGTCTCTGGGCAGAGACCCTTGTATCACTCTGTTCTGACTGGAGTTTACAGGCTGCATAGCTCCCTGTCTTACACTGTGATATCCCCAGCAAGCCAGCCTGCCCAACGGCAGCACCTGGGCTGTGCTTTCTCTCGGAGGACAACGATTAGTGCGTGTCAGCTTCTGCAAGTTACCACGAAGCTCTTCCAAAGCAAAGTACCTTTCTCCAAAGGGCAAAAGCCATCAGAGAAAAAAATAAAACATAAACATTCCTCCATACTTACTATATATATCAGAAATCGCCCATCTTCCACATGGGGAGCCAATGTCCCCTTTAGCCCATCTGCAAGGGTTGGGGTCCCCTTAGGACCAAAGGTCCTGTCTGTTTGCTGAATCAAAAGGAAGCCCTGAGTCTGTTTAAACTCAGCCTTTATATATCCTGAGTTCTTTCTTTGTCTCTCAGTCGCTGGAAAACCCCAGCTGAACCAATCTATGCAAATCACCCCAGGGGAGGGTACCGCTCTGGAGTAGGTTACAGTCTTGACAACTCACCTTAATCCCCACCCCCCAAATACACACTGTTTTGAGACCCTGGAGGCACTGTAGTAACTCTCTAAGTCACAGGGCACCTCCGTCGCTACCCAGTGAACCTCACTGCCTAGCCAGTTCAGAGGGTCTCGCAGTCACAAATGCACACGGGGCTGTTTATCTTTCACCGAGGTGTGCATTTATTTCCCTCTTACATAATCATAATACTATGCATCACAGGCTTATAGCAAGGACAGGCTTCCCCACAGCCCTCACTCCCTAGCCCAGACTCACCCTCTGAGCTCCCTCTTGAGCTGCCCCTTGCTTCCTGTTTCCTCTCCTTATATTCTCCCCCAATTCCTTTGTTAGCCTTGTGATTGTCACCCAGCTTCTCACCATCCCCCGCACCAGAAAGTGTGTAATTGCCCTCAGCTGGGCCTGCAGCCTTCCCCAGGCTGCAGCAATATCAGGGTGCTGCTGATAGCACCCTGTCACACTGCCCCATGGAGCAGAACACAATCGCACACAGAACATTCGTACATTTCATACAGTGGTCCCCAAAGGCACTGTACGGTGTTGCAATATCTGTCACACTTGCTTCCAAGCACACCTGTGCTCTTCCTGCAGCAGTGAAAGCTCTTCATCCTTTCACCCAGGCCAGGGGAGGGCAGTTCCAGGGGCTCAAGCTGGGTGGGGACGAGCACCAGCAAGAAAACATCCTCTTTCCAGTTGCAGGGCGGGGGGATCAGCTGTTTCTGCTCCCTCCTTCTCCCTCCCCTTTTCCTCCTCCTCCACCCAGCACCTTGGTCGGCTCCTGAAGGGGGAGGGGCAGAACTCTGCCTGCCTCCTCAGCTGCTCTGAAAATTTAATGAAGGCTGCAGTTTCTCTCCTCATGGCCGGAATGGCTCCAGCAGGTCCCAAAACTGAGTCACTTTCAATGAAATGGTGAGAGTCAGCAACAGTGGGGACATACTGTCGGTCAGGATTGGGATGCACTGGCAGAGCCATTGGTGGGTGCACCAGGACCTGAACAGCAAGTGGGGTCAAAGATCAGGATTGAGATAGGTTAACAGATGTGTCCAGGAGTGCAGTTGGCATGGCCAGGGGTATTGCAGGTCAGAGGGCTGTGGTGCATTGGCAGGGATGTGGGGAGGATGCTTCCAGAGCAGCTGTCTGCATTGCAGTGCAATTGTCCCCTCCTTTTTTATAAGCACAAAACTCAAACTCACCAATTTTTCATTAAAAATAAAAATACAGTTCCTCAAAGTCTCGTCCATTAACTATTCATCCTCAACGCTGCAAAGGTGACATGAGGCTAGCAGTAGGACTATGGGACAGCTGGAAATTCTGTTTCACAAAGGAGTTTGAAATCCGGCTTCATTCTGATTTGGAATGACACCTGAAAATTTCCTGCAAAGAAAATTCCAAACAAAAAAATAATAATAATTTCAGGTCCAATGACATGTTTTGTTTCAATTGTAGAGAGACAAGGAGGGAGAAGGAATCTTTTATTGGACCAACTTCTGGTGAGAGAGAGAAGCTTTTGAGCTATGCAGAGCTCTTCTTCTGGTCCAACGTGGACCTTCTTCCTGGGACCAATACAGCTACAACAACACTTCTTTCAATGTTGACTTTTATTTTGCAATATAGAATGTAATCTACATTTTCAAAAATTCAAAATGAAACGTCATTTTGGAAGGAAAATTTGAAATGTTTTGTTTGAAATTCAGAAAATGAAAAAAAATGTCCTGCCTTTTTTCCTCTCCAAATGAGAGTTTAGAAAAAAGGACACAACTTCATCAAGTGTCTCAGTTTAGAGTGAACTGCAGTTTTCAGCAGAAAACGGCTCTGTCAAAGTATTTCTGACCACCTCTACTGTGCAGTAATTTGGTCTGCACAATGGGAGCATTCAATTCCAGACCTACCTCCTCCAAGGACTTAGAAATTATGGTTACAGCTGCTAACAGATCAACTTCTCTTCTAAATTAAATGTCAAAATTTGTTGACTCAAGGTAAATGTTGACAAGAGAGAATCTCAAATTCAATATTAATTTGGAGATTAAGAGAAATTGAAAATAGCACTTGGAGAAATGCATTATTAATCAGTGTTTTATGTAATGACATTTCACAAGAGCTTCCTGGGTCTTCTGCCATCAGTGATCAGTATCAGTTCAGCTGTTGCTTTAACCATCTTATCAAGGAGAAGAACTGCAGGATCTCAGCAGAAGGGAGTACTGGTAGTAGCAGGTGCCCATGGAAACCAAACAAAAGTTGGTCAACTGGTAAGATCTAGCCAGACTTGCCAATGCACAAATGACAAAAGGAAAGCAATGGGAAAGGAAGTCTGAGTAAATATCAGTTTAAGAGTTATTAAAATTTGCAGCCCCACGGAAGAAAGTAGAACAAAAGTGCTACTTATTACCAACACCACTGAGACTGGGAGAGCTGTCAGTGCAGAAACATCTCTTTCATTAAAGTTATCTGAACCAGTTTGGTTTCGGATATAAAAAGGGGGAAAACATTTTTCTTCCCTAGTTGTATACATGCCCTGTGATTTATATTCTTTACGGCACTTTTATGAGCTTCTGTAGCACATCATAGAGTGTAATAACAGCATGGTAATTGTGTTGGCTGCATGTCCTGGCACTTAATTATAATCCTGTCATTGTCATTTGCCAGCTTGTCTAACAGAATAACCTTGCCATGTGGCTGACATCCAACTTAAAAATAAAGGGGAAAGAAAAAATGAAAGAAAAATGGCAAAGGAAAAAACAAACAAGTGTGATGTCAATATAAGAGTCGTATGCTTGAAGAATCTGCGAGGACACTCCAAAGACACACACGCTTGCTGAAGCTTTGTTCATTGCATCTGTAGGATGCTTGCATGGGAGTCATGTCCACAAGAAGGACGTTCTGAGATTCAAACATGCTAAATGAATGTTGGGATTCAAAGCTTTTCGTTCTTTTCTTTTCATTTAATTCTTTTTTAAAAGCTTACTAGAATCTTTTCAGTTCCAACCCAGCTCAAGCCAAGTTTCAGCTTCTGTGTCGGGCAAATAATTCCTTCCCTCCACGAATGGAGTTTGTTCTCCACCTTGAGCAGATACATCCACCACCATAAACTAACTTCAGTCCATGGAAAGCGACCAACACATGACACAGAACGGAAAGCCTGATTAGAGAATGAAGTGACATATCAGTGAACTTCAAAAGTCCTCCAAAAACAAAGACTAGTCTCAAGGTTGGGAATCGTAATCCCTAGTGTTTGGTATTTGTTGATTCCTTTATTTTAATCCATCCATGCTTATGCTGACCAACAAATGATCAGTGGCTAACAAGACAACTGGCATCCATGATCAGACGACGCCCAACTAGCCTGTGTCACTGAAATCTGGAAAGTCCAATATTAGTTTACCTGGTCACGTCAGGATATTAGATACATCACAGACCCAGACCAAGGAAACCTCAAATGTAAGAGAGATGCCCTTTAAACAATGTGTTCCACAGCATCCATGTAATCTGCAAGGCCAAGAACAGGTCAGCATGGTAATCTGTTAATTTGAAGACCACCGCACTACGAAGGTTTCTTAAAGAATCTGAGGGAGTTGCTCTCAGAAGTGGTGTTGAAATTCTCAAGATGCAGGACTTCAACATGTGTACTGACTACAGCCAGTCAGAAAATGGAACTTTCATTCCACATTTCAAAATTTGTTTTTGTTCCAAATTGGAATTCAAAGTTTAAATTTCTCACAGAACAGAATTTCCAAAAAAATTCAAATCAGAACCATCAATACATTTGGTTTTAATAATTTGAACACATCATAATATAAAATATAATGTATAATATAATATAATATAAATATATTAAAATATCCTAATGTAATATAAGTCAAAACTAAATAAAATGAAATGATAAAATCAAAACAAAGTATTATCTCTTCAAAATGAAAAGTTTTGACATTCTCAAAATGAAATGAGAAAGCAAAATGATTTGTTTTGACACTTTTCTGTCTAAAATGTCATTGAAATCACAGTCCCATGAAACATTTCGATTTCAACAAAATTGCATTTTCCAATGGAAAATTGTTCTGTCCATTTTTTTTGACTACCTCTAATTCTGACGGTGTCCAATACACAGGCTCAAAACTTCTCATTTATCCTTTCTATCACAGGTTGCTCTCATGCAATCTCTGGAACGGCTCACTTAAGACCCCATATTCCGGACCTGATCTTTAGACTGGATGTGGACACAGGTGCAAAAACATTATCCAATGTCTTGTTTAGCCATTATCCTCTCTCTTATCTCCAAGCAAGGAGATGCTACCATCATGGCCTGCCCTTGGAAGCTCATAGACCGAGCTTCTAAATTCTAAACAGAAAGAAAACTTTATCCAGCTAGGTGGCCAAACAACAGAAGAACCAGTGAGACATTCCAACCAGTCACAGACTCAGCTGATAAAGTTGTGACCTATAACAGTTTGCCACCTTCACAGGACATCTGAATGAGCTGCAAAGCTCACTTACTTGACCTAACTATTCCACAATAAGTTATAAATCTATAACCTGTGTCGAGGAAGAGACAAAAAGAAATGTAAAATATGCAATATACTTGTAAAAAAATTGCAAACTTGCAAGGTACTTAGATACCATGTTGACAAACATGGTATAAAAACAAAGGTAGATGGGTAAAGTCCTGCCCTGAGGAGTCTCCATTGATTTGCAATGGAGAATTCCTCCTTTCCGCAGAACAAAAGGCTCTCTGGCCTCTCCTTGTCAGGTTTGAGACTCTAGTAGTTTCTTTGATCAGCATTTCAGTCATTCCAATCTGGGGTTTCTCTCACTCCTGAATATGTCAATATTAAGAAAGTTAAAACCCTCCCCCAGAGCCACACACTCAGTGTCTTGAGCACACAGAGAATGCTTAGGAGCAAGGATGCAGTGTATGGAATGACAGCTACTGTATAAAGACAATGTTCTGAGGCATTTGCATCTATTCTCTTTATAGTGGCTTTGGTTATTCTAAGGAACAGAATCCTGATAAAAAAGGGAACAATAGGAATAGGAACAATACTGGAATCTGGGTAATTGGTTTCAGGCGGCTCTTGTTAACGCGTGGTCACTTTGCATGCTATTTTGCTATTTGGAGACAGATCTATTCCCCTTTCTCGTGTCCAGTCACATCTTTTCTGAATTCTGATTTATTTGCTTCTCTCTCCGAGTAGCAAAAATAGCTCACACAAGTTGCCGATTGGATGGGCTGCAGAGAGTGCAGAGGGGAAGCCCCTGCAGGGAGGTTATAAGATCCAATCAAGTCCACACAGCACAGCTGAGAGAGTAAAGATTTGTTTTTCCCTCTGTGCAGAAAAACCTTAGAGGTAGAGTCGCCATATAAAAGTTGGATTGTCATTCAGCAAGAAGGTGTAAGGGAGAAGTGCTAGGAGATAGGAGGGCAGCCTAGACTCCTTGGCTAGCTCCACTTAATGCAAATCTAATGCTCCCGTGCACAGGTCTGAGGACACAGAAGTAATGCCCTGTATGGATTTTTTTGGTAATAGTAATGCAAGATGGGCCAGCCTGACAATGTTCAGCATTTGGGGTGTTCGCATCTGGGGTGGGGGTTTATCCCATTGTAATGAATGAAGGTACAGCAGACAATCCATATGCTAGTTGGTAAATGCCCAGTCTAGGCCTTTGATCATTATCTGCCCTGGATACAGGGCAGCATGTAGCTTCACTGCACTGGGATCCATGCTTTGGAGAGGCATGATTCCCTCTGTGCTCCCCCCTTCCTGCAGGGGTCAGTAATGTGCTAATGGTCATTTTTCATTCAC
This sequence comes from Chrysemys picta bellii, assembly GCF_011386835.1. NCBI lineage: Eukaryota > Metazoa > Chordata > Testudines > Emydidae > Chrysemys > Chrysemys picta. The sequence continues at coordinate 28,206,759 of NC_088803.1, forward strand.
CTGCTAGTGGAGGGGAATGAGCAGCCTGCTCCCGGTCACGCACCCATAGCCAAGGTCTAGGTTGACCACAAGGGGTGGGGTAGGAGGGGTTAGTCCACATAACACTGCTACATGCCTGCACAGCTCAAGGCACAAGATAGCCAGTGCGCCATGGCAGACCAGGACCAAATTCCACGGCAGCAATTCCTAGGTTCTGTGGTGATGTCAATACTTTACTGCCATGGAATCCCCCTCATTCCCAGTCCTGCACAAACCTGTGGCCTGTACTTGCACATAGTCATTGACATAATGGGCAATGATTATTTTAAACAGCAATTCGTTTGCAAGGATGGGGTCTGCACAGTGCTCTCCAGGCAGCCCAGCCCCATTCCCATGGCTTCATCTTCCACAATGGTGTCCAAGCAGCCTGAACCACCTTTCCCCATGTGAGGGGGACGTGGGAGAAATTATAGCTGGATTCAATGGCTCATCAATCCAGGTTTCAGTAGCTGTGCTGTTCTCTGGGCAGCCCAGCTCATTGGCCTTCACTGCTAGCTCCCCCCGACTCCTTGGCTGCAAGCTGGATTCCAGCAAGCTGGCTCTATGGAACAGCACTGGGAGCATACCCTGCAGTCCAAAACTGGAGAAATCCCAGCAAGGTAGAGAGACAGAAAACAAGATGTTGGGCATCTGGATGCAACAAGATGGCACCTTCCATGGCTAAAATGCTAAACTCTGTGGACTCTTGGAAGTTAGTCAAACCTCTTGGTTCACACCACTTAGTACTATTGCTTGAAGTTCTCTGCAGACTCACACAGGTGACAATGCATCAATTTACACTTGTGTCATGTTTTCAAGGTTATCTGCACAACCATAAGGGTAAGATACATTTTTTAAATCAGAAGTTGAGATGCTGGAGTCCAATCCTGTGGCAAGAGGGGAATTCTGCATCATGGCCGTGGAATACATAAGGCCTTGAACATAGGCCAAAGTGTTTAAAATGGGACAGTCCTTATCACTCAGTTGATAGTACCATCCAATATGCAATGGAATACCTAGCAGAGAGCACTGTGAGAAACGCCAGCCTAGGAATAATTTTATTCTGACACATCCTCATCTGCCAGTCTTGGGCCTGTTTGCTTACAAGTCCATGACTCCCCTTTCTGCCAGCTCTTCCTATGTTCCCATCAAACTGACCATTTACAAAGCAGGTGGATTTGTATCAAACTGGAATTGAGTATCTTATCTGTCAGCTCTTTGTGACTGTCTTGGAGGCTGTGTAATCTGAAGGAATGTCCACCGAAAGGGGGTCAGTAGCTGTGAGTTATAAAATCATAGCTCTGTTACTGACTTACTATGTGACCTTCAGTGAGTCATTTCACCTCTTAAGCCCTCACTTTCACCCTCTGTAAAATGTAAGTAATTACACTTGCAAGACCTGATGAACCGGTGAGGACTAATGCATGTTTCTTCAATGCTTTGGATATGTCCAGTTGTAGATAAGATTTGTTTATATTAAAACTTGCACAAATTCAACTTGCATCCGAAGAAGTGAGGTTTTTACCCACGAAAGCTTATGCCCAAATAAATCTGTTAGTCTTTAAGGTGCCACCAGACTCCTTGTTGTTTTTACAAATTCAACTTGTTTTTAAAGCAGTTTAGTTAAACTAGTTTAAACCCCTTTGTGGTCGCTCTTAAATTGATTTAAACCTGGCTTAAAGATTAGCAACTGAAGTAGAGCTGGTTGTGAAGTAGTTCCCTTCCTTCCCCCTCCACCCCCCCGAAAATTTGTATTTTAAAATCTAAATAATTTTGCCCACTCCCACCCCCAAATGTTTATAGATGAAAAATTTCAGATTTCTGGCAAAAAACAAACAAACAAATAATATTGAGGGAAGCATATACTTTCCCCAAAAAATTCATTTTGTCAAAAACTAAATTTTCCATAAAATAACATTGATGGAAAATTTTCAAGCAGTTCTAAACTGAGCTAAGCTAAATCAATATGTCAGGTTTAAATTGATTTATGAGTGTTCGCTCAAAAGTTTACAGTAGTCTAACTAAATTGATTAAAAACTGATTTTAGCAATACTTGTGAAAGTTTTAATATAAACAAGCCTAAGTTTTATGCATGCCCATCCAGAAGATTACAGTTCCTGAGTCCTTTTAGCTTTGACTTTCCAAGACCAAACTCTGTGTTAATATCCCTTTTCTCGGTCATGCATATCACTAATTTTAGTATGAAATAAGATGGGCTTGTGACAAATACTGCTCCTCTTATCCCCAGAAGGCACTCGGGGTACCTGACAATAATCAGAAATGGTCTACATCAGTTAACACATTTTTTTAAGGAGATCCAAGCACCATTCATGGGAAGCACTTGCCCTGGAACACATCCCTGTACGTATTGCTTTTTTAGAGTTGAGCTATAATCTGAAATAATTAGAGACTGATTGCCAATAGAGATAAAACCATGTGTAGCTTTGCTTCTGAAAATATAAAGCCTGGGAGGGTTCAAATCTGGGCTCATTAATATCCCAAACCTAATGTTCAGGGTCTTGGATAAATGCTGCTGGATTTAGTCCACCTTTAGCTAACAACTTGGTTCTCTCTTTCTTCATCAATTCTTCCTGTCCTGAAACCATTTTCTCTTTCCTCTAGGACAGTGGTTCTCAAAGCTGGTCCGCCTCTTGTTCAGGGAAAGCCCCTGGCAGGCCGGACCAGTTTGTTTACCTGCCACATCTGCAGATTCAGACAATCGCGGCTCCCACTGGCCGCAGTTCGCCGCTCCAGGCCAATAGGGGCTGCAGGAAGCGGCGCGGGTTGAGGGATGTGCTGGCCGCCCTTCCTGCAGCCCCCATTGGCCTGGAGCGGCGAACCATGGCCAGTGGGAGCTGGGATCGGCCGAACCTGCGGACGCAGCAGGTAAACAAACCGGCCCGGCCCGCCAGGGGCTTTCCCTGAACAAGCGGCGGACCAGCTTTGAGAACCGCTGCTCTAGGATAATTTAAGCACATTAATTAAGTGGACGTGAACTGAATCACAGACTTCCTAGCAGTGGTGAGAAAACCAGTTTGGGGAAAAAACACAGCAGCCCCTGTTGCTCCACTGATTCTTTGCTTATTAGTAAACCTGAACATGAGCCAAATCTTTTTCTAAATATGTTTTTACTGTGTTTGAGGCAATCTCCATGTAATATCATATGCAGAAAAGTCACTGGGACACTGACACCCGTTGGCAAAGGATCCTCTGTTCTTTGCAAACATCTCACATCTCAGACATAACAAACTCACTACACCACACATGTAAGGTATCTACAGAAAGTTCATAACTTGGCAGGACTCACTGAGATATATGTATTGGTAAGATGTAAGGAATAATATGTTTTTACTGAAAATATGCTTCATGGATTTGGAGTAGAAATTCATCACCAGGAGATACCATGTCTTGGTGATGGCTCATTTGAGCAAGGGGGAGTTGTCACCCCACGCAGTTTGGCCTGTGATTCAATGCAAGGCTCAATTGTTTAGCATTGCACACTACTAAGACTTTAAACAGGAAACCGTCAGCAGCAATGACAAACAATCAAAACCATTTAAAGTTGAAAAAGAAACGTTACAACAAGATTGGGCTTCGCCCTGTCTGTGAATAGAAACAACAGGCTGTTTTCAGTATAACATACAGGAGGGAGAAGCACTCTGTATTCATTCACTGAGGAGAAAAACCTCTTGTAAGGCAGGGATGCTTTCACAAATGTTGGAATCCTGGTTCTTGAGAAACCAGACAGCTCTGCAACAGCATGCACTTTGGGGGCAAACCTACTTTATTAGCTAGGAAAGGTAGCTATTGATTAGTGTAGACCCAGGTTCATGTTTTATGATTTTGTTTTGTATTGTAACCATTTGTTTCCACCATTCTCTTGGCTCTAGCTAAAGCTTTATTCTTTCTTAAATAAACCTACTTTTGTTTTATTATAAGTGCTCATGAGAGCTGTGTGATTTGCAGGAGTTCTAGTTTAAGGTAAAATTGGGGCACACAGCTCCTTTGGGTGCAGAGGACCTGGGATTTCTGTGAGTAGCCAGTATCAGGGGATGGACATCACAGGGGAACACTTCAAAGGCACTTGGGGACGGGGATTCATCTACTGTTAATCTGCAAGGCAAAGACAGGGCTGGCGCAGCCTCGAGGAGAGTGCTTGAGTGACTGAAAAACTAGTGGTTTTAGGGAGCTGACACCCAGCCACCACTGGCAAGGTTGTCTCATGCTGGAAGCAGAGATAATAGGGTGCCCAAAAATTGTCACAGCCATTAATACCAATAACCACATTTCTGAAACAGAGCAAAACGTGGTTATATTTAAAGTATTCTCACATACTCTTACCCTCTCTTTCACACTAAACTCCCTTTCTTGCCTTCCAACTAGCACAGAGGTGGGCAAACTATGGCCCATGGGCCACATCTGGCTTGCAGGACCGTTCTGCCCAGCCCCTGAGCTTCTGGCCCGGGAGGCTACCCCCAGCCCCTCCCCCGCTGTCCTCCCTACCCCGCAGCCTCAGCTCACTGCGCCACCAGCGCGATGCTCTGGGCGGCAGGGCTCCGAGCTCCTGGGGCAGCACAGCTGCAGAGCCTGGACTGACCCGGTGCTCTGTGCTGCGCGGTGCATGGCTGGCTCCAGCCAGGCAGCGCGGCTGCCTGTCCTGGTGCAGCCGTGCCGCCAGCCACCGGTGCTCCAGGCAGCGCAGTAAGGGGGCAGGGAGCGGGGCTGGATAGAGGGCAGCGGAGTTCGGGGGGTAGTCAGGGGCCGGGGGTGTGGATAGGGATAGGGGCGGTCAGAGGGCGGGGAACAGGGAGGTTGAATGGGGGCGGGGGTTCCGGGAGCGATCAGGGAAAAGAGGTGGTTGGATGGGGTAGTGGGGGGCAGTGGTGGGGGGCAGTTAGGGGCAGGGGGTCTGGGGGCTCTCAGGGAAAAGAGGTGGTTGGATGGGGCAGAGGTCCCAGGGGGAGGGGCAGTCAGGAAGGAGGGGGGGTTGGATGGTGCGGTGGGAGGCAGTTAGGGGCAGGAGATCTGGGGGTGGTCAGGGGACAGAGAGCAGGGGGGTGGATGGGACATGGGTCCTTGGGGGGGCTGTCAGGGAGCAAGAAGCAGGGGGGGTCAGATGGGGGCGGGGGCTGGGCCATGCCTGGCTGTTTGGGGAGGCACAGCCTCCCCTAACCGGCCCTCCATACAATTTCTGAAACCTGATATGGCCCTCAGGCCAAAAAGTTTGCCCGCCCCTGAACTAGCAGCACTTTCATGAGAAATCTTAATCTTAGGCAATAAAACGTGGGATTATAGAAACCTTATTAAAGCCAAATCTTTTCTAACATGAGGATCTATTCTAAGAAGTGTCTCTGTAAAAATGTTTCCATGATCATGGTTTCACAGTTATTTCCCTGTCAAATATGCTCAGTTTACAACCAAAAGAAATATTCAGATGATTCTGGATCTGAATCCGTTCCACTGAAACTTGTGGCAAAACTTCCAGTGACTTCAGTAGGAGCAGGGTCTATCTAGGAACTCTGAAATATGAAATGCCATGAGAAAGGCCCATCTTCTCAGAATATTTCTAGCCACATGTGAGAGTGCTTGAAAATCTCAGGAGCGCTAGTCTGTATTTGCGAGATTATTAGTCCAATTGAATGGCCCTGGGCCGTTTGAACAAGCTATGACTAAGTATTCATATTTGGGGGGTGAGGGAGGGCACTTATTTGAATTGAATCGCAACTCCAAACATTGTAGTGTCACCAGCAATCATTCCTAGTAAACCAGGCCATGCTACTGCTTCCATATTTCCCCTTTCCTTATACACCTGTCACTTTGTCCTCCATAAGGCCATCATTACAACCTGGAATCCTCATGTTCTCCTGTTTAAAATGAGAACTTGCCCTTCCGTTGATGGTTGTGTCTGTTTATTCACTGAGGCAATGCCCCGATAATGGCTCTCAGTAGCTAATGGACCCAATTCTGGCCTGCCCCCGGCCCCTTTATGTTGCTCCTTTGTTCCCTTTCTGAATGCACCCGCGCAGGTGTCAGGTCTGGTGCCTTTACCTATCCGAGGGCAGAATTCTGCAATTCGCCCACTCTTAGTCTCAGCCCTGGGTAACGGTATCCTGTGTATCCATCATGCTTCACCAGCAGATCCGACTGAGATCGGACACCTGCAGTTCTTCCCTTTGGGATCCTGGGTGTATAGAGACCAAACAGCCTTCTTAAAGCAAAGTATTGTTTATTTTGCACTAGGAACAAAGCATTTAGAGAAAGGGGACTTTAAAACAATCTACACCCAAGTCTGTTTTACCTAATAGCTTCCCATCCCCTGATGACAGCCTAGGCAGGCCGTGTGTCTTCAAACACTCCCAGCAGGTGTGTCTCTCACTCTAAGTCTCCTACACAACTCCCCCGACTCTGTAGAGAGAGTGTTCCTTTTTAAATCTGCCATGTTTCTTTTGATCTCCATTGTAGGCATGCCTTTTTCCTGACCTGGCATTTGTCTCTTACCAACCCTCAAGTGTTTGCAGAGCAGTGGCTTACCCTGAGCAATTCTTTTTCCTTCCTTGTCATTTTTCCTACAGCCTCCTATTAAACTAAACCACCATATTCATACAGCAAACATCCCAATAACCAGGTCAATATGTCGTATTCACAAATGATAACAAAGCAGCTCCACGTCCGCCACAATGGGGTGTTAACAGGTTGGAACACAACTAGTATGAAAGTCCTACAGTACATTCCCTCACAGCTACCTGCATAGGGACATGCTAAAGATGTGGCCAAGTTTGGGAGAGGACATGATAGGGAGGAAGGGGCAGCATGGGTTTAAGTTAGAGCATTTCCCTTGCCCCTGCCCTAGGCTATGCTTCCTGAGTTGCACAAATCAGAGCTAGTATGTCTAAAATTCCTTCTCGTGTGGAAACACTCCTTCCATACACCCATTCTTTAACCATTTCCTAGACTGAGCTGCAAATTCAGCACGTCAATACTAGTCTTCCAAAGTCCCCCGAGATTTCTTTCTTTAAGACAGAGGGGTTCATTAAAATGTTTCCAACAAGGTTGCTGTTGTTAGCGTCTGTGGATCTTTGATGGGACAGACTTAATGAAGAGTAGAGGACGAAAACAGCTAAGCAGCAAAACACACTGAAAGGCTGAAACATTCAATAACATTACATAAATAAACCAGTGATTTCTCCCTCCCAGGTGTGGTTCTGCCTGTCATTGCAGTGGTCACTGTTGCCTCCAGCCATCAGCAGACATTCGTAGATCTGCACAATGGACATAACAGTGGAAGCATTTTTTGAAAGGAATCATGTGATTTCCCTTCGACCCTATAGGGCAGGGTATTTGCAAACTTCAGGTCATACAATATTTTGCCAGTTTCAGGGAAGCACCTGTTGTGCAGAGAACAATACCAGGAGGAGCTATGGGCTTAATGTTTCAAACGAGAAGAATGATGTTCAGATGATCTGAATTCTATTCCTAGTTCTGTCACAGGCTTCCTGGGCTACCTGGGGCAAATCAGTACTTGCCAGATTTACCATCCACAACTGGGGGCATATTATCAAAAAAGCTCAGCACATTGGCTCTTTTAAAAATCTAACCACAAGGGTCACAATTAGAGCTGGGTGAAAATTTTTCAGTGAATAGTATTTTTGCAAAAAATTCATTGGGAGGGGGTGGAGCACTGAAACTAGTTGTGAACTGAGGTAAAATGCAACGAATAGTTTGGGCTGGGAAAAAAAATCAAACACAAATTTGAAAAAGTAAATGCTTCATTCCAATCATCTCGAAAATTTTCATTTTGACTTTTCATTTCCCCTTTGAAATCTGGGCAATTAAAAAAAAGGGTGGGTGAAAAAACACATAATAATAACTGAATCAAAATGAAAACAAAACAAAAAAATCAATTTGAGTGGACCCAAATGTTTTGGTCAATTGCTACATGAATGGTTGGATAGTATGCCACACATGGAAATAACACAGTTTTACACAACACAGGCTAGTAAGTAGAGCTGGTTGATGTTTAAAACATTTTTATGAAAAATTTCAGCATTTTTTCTACAAAAACCGACAGAGTCCCGTGGCACCTTGTAGACTAACAGAAGTATTGGACCATAAGCTTTAGGCACTTCGTCAGACGCATGTGGTGGAAATTTCCAGAGGCAGGTATAAATATGCAGGCAAGAATCAATTTTTTCTATTTCTATTCTTTGTGTTTTTGAAAATGTTCATGTCATTTTTGAATCAACATTTATATCAAAATCTAGTTTCCAGTGAACAAAACATTTCAATAACATTCTTGATGAAAATTTTGATTTAAAAAAAAAAAAATGTTAAAAGTTCATCCCCTCCCCCACAAAAGAAAATTCAAAGAAGTCTACAACTTTTTGTGGAACACTTTGATTTTGTAGGCTATTTTTCTATGAAAAAAATATATAAATTTAATTTTTTTTGAGCAACTCTACTGTTAATTGAACACCAAACCATTGTAGGAACAAACAGGACTGCTAACACATAACTACATGATTTCCTGATGAATCCATGCATTCTGCTACTGGAGATGAGACTTCAGTTACTTTTGGAAGTCACTGCAGCATTTTCCTACATGCTGTCACCACTTGTAACCTTCAGTTTTCCATGCCTGCCAGATTTGGTCTTTGTGGTTTTTCCTCATCTCATCTGATTGCAGCAAGCATCCCCGCTGCACCACTTGGTCAAAGGTGTGTATATTGGAAGCCTATGCCTAAGCGATACAGATGAGTTCCTCCATTCCTACTCAGCATCTTCTGAGTATTGAGTTTTATTTTCTCTGGGAATGCCCATGCAAGGAGTATATTGGTCTTGTCTGCTACAGGTGCTACATAAAGTAATTAATACTTGAGCCTGAATCACGGATATCAACAGAAGCTTTGCCATTGACTTCAATTGGTGTGAGTTCCTTGAGCTTGAACAATGGAGACATGCTTTTCATACATGAACTCCAGGGTTCAAACCCTCCTGGTGACCCAAGTTGAGCAGCTTACATTAGCAGCATTTAAAAGTTATAATGAAGCACCTTCTTAGACGGTTTTTAAGTCTTGCTGATGCAGCACAATTTATGGGGTGAAATCTGAGCAAATAGGAGTTATGCCATGGGAGTTGTATGAATAACAGAGTTTTAGGTTCACTGGCAATTCCAAAAAAGAAACAAAAAAAAGTTTTGGGTTGAACTGAAAATCAATTTTTGTTTGTTTGTTCTTTGTGTCCCTCCCCCCCCCCCCCCCGCCCAACCAATTGGCAAAACCAACACAAATTTGCAAAAAGTTTCAGTGCCCCTGAATCTGCATTTTTTGCCAAAACCCCCGTACGTTTTAGCCAAACAATTTCATCCAGCTCTAGTAGTTAGTCTCACAATATAAGCAGAAGAACAAATTTTTTTTCCAGCAGGCTGATTCATTGTATTTTCGCAGCACTGCTGGCTTGGCATGATACACTCTTTATTTCAGAAAGATCTCCCCCCTTTGACCTTGTGTTTATGGTTTATCCTGTTTCTTTCCCTTTGATGTCTCAAATGTTAATAGCCCACATCATTCTTGTGTCTTTCACTCTCCTCAATGTTTAACTGAGCTCTTTCCCCCAGTCTGAGGGAAGTGTCTTTCAGTCAGTAGCTAGAGATCAAAGTTTATTTGCTCATATCAAAGGGTTTGGTGAATACACAATTAAAAAATATCCTTCCCAGTTAGACTGGCATTCTTCAGAGGGAGATGAAAACCTGGTAGAGAGGATCGTAGGAATTGTCAGGGCAGATCTACACTTAAAACGCTGCAGCTGCTCTGCTGTAGCACTTTAATGAAGATGCTCTATGTCCATAGGAGAGCAGTCTCCTGTCAGCGTAGCTAATTCACTTCAGTGAGAGGCGGTAGCTACGTTGGCAGGAGAAGCTCTCCTGCTGACATAGCGCTGTCTGTACTGGTGCTTAGGTCAGTATAACTACGTCGCTCTGGAGTGTGGATTATTCACACCCCAGAGCAACACAGTTATACCAAAGTAATTCTATAGTGTAGACAAGGGCTCAGACTGGATCAGACTCAAGGCCCATTTAGCCCAGTGTCCTGTCTCTGACAGTGGCCAGCACCAGATGCTTCAGAAGATGCAATAGGCAGAGGTGGGATAATCTGCCCCTGACATAGCTCTCATCCTGGTCTCTGACAGAGATTGGCTTGAATCCCAAAGAACAAGGTTTAATATCCCTTCCATTTTTTTGTTATTAATCATAACACTGGATATTCTTGATATCCATATAAATGTCCAATCCCTTTTTGAATCTTAAGTTATTGGCCTCAAAGACTTGCAGTGGCAGTGAGTTCCACAGTTTAATCACATGTGGAAATGTATCTCCTTAGATTGGTTTTGAATTTCCCACCCTTTAATTTCATTGAAGGTTCCCTTGTCCTTGTGTTAGAGACATGATGAACATACAACTTCAGACTGCATGTGTCAGAAGGCAGTCACCCCTTGTGCTATAGCTATTTGGGCAAACCTGGAGGCTTTGGGCATGCTAGCTGATCTTTGTCTGAGGCCCAGGTTTGCTGATTCTTGTGCTGTCTTTCCTGAATGCTGATTCACACATTTCCCTGAGACACAAGCTTAGTTGAATACCTTCTATATATGAAGGCCAAGATTTTCACACCTGGGAGCCTAAATATAGGTTCCTAAATTCCCCTCCCAGCACCTAATTAGGTGGCCTGGTTTCCAAAAGGGCTTATCACCTGGTAGCTCCCATTGACTTCACTGGGTTTACTCATGTAAGTAAAGCTAAGCATGTGCATTTTGCAGAATTGGGGCCCTTTATGTGCCCTCCACTATGTTGTCTGGAAGCAACTGCACCTGAAATTCCTGCACCTGAGAGTGAGAACAGTTTACCAGAGCTTGCTTGTCTTTTTTCCTATAGAATCATCAACAATGAGCATGCCATAATGGTAATGATCCATGCAGCCGGCAGGCAATTTCCAAGCTGGAGTCCAAGCGCAGAAGACTTAACACTTCTATATTAACCTTTAGCACAGCTCTTACTATACTGCACTTGTCAACTCTCCCAGTTTTCCACTGAGATTTGCAACTCTCCTGGATCAGGGAAAAAACAAGACAAAACTGAGCTGTGTTTTCTGAAAGGTAAAAACTGGGACTCCTCCCATCTATTTCAATGGATGCTTTAGCACCATCTTGAGATGGACAATGAGTATTTCCCACAGTTCTTCAACTCTTTGTGATTGGGAATGATCTCATAAAGTAACCCATGAAACATTTTCCACTTTATCTTTAAAAGGGAACGGTGAATTCTTTAATTGTCAAAGCTACTTTTCAATTTAGTGCTGAATTTCCAACTAGTATCCGGGGAAAGAGGAGCACTCAGCCCTGAATTTAATTAAAACTTGTCTGTTCTAAAAGTTTTCTACATCCCCAAAATCAAAATTTGCCATTTAACATGCCATGAGTTGCTCCAACAATGCATCAGTCATAGAAATGCCTAGTCTAGGAAAGACAGAATTATAGATTGCGAGGCAGTTCTCAATCTTGCCTGCTTTACCTCACATAAAGAAAGAAGTTAATTTCTATATGACCAATACCCCCTTGTACTCTGCTATACTTACAATAGCAACTGTATTGAAGACTGTCAACTCCACTGTTCTCTATCTAGATATTTACCTGGTCTTCCTCACCAGTTTCTGAGCACCTCACAATCATTAATGGATTTTACCAAACACCTGTGAGAAAAGGAAATGTTACTCCCATTTTGTAAATGGGGAACTAAGGCATGGGGGACATTAATTGACTTCCCCAAGAACACACCGAAAGTCTGTTAGAAACAGGAATTTAACCCAGGTCTCCTGAACCAAGTGCCATCTCCTCTAAACCATTGTTGCTTCACTCTCCTATGCCTATGCTTTCATTACTTATGTGCATGGTCACATCTAAGCCAATAGGACCACTTATGGAAGTAGAGCTGCGCACGTGCATAAGTGTATGCAGAATCATATCAGGCTGCCCCCCTCCACTCCTCACTTCCTCTGCGCACACAGACTGTTTGGAGACTCTCTGCTTGTGTGGTTTATTTAGTGTTCCTGTCACTTTTGCAGCACCTTCTAACATATAATCCCTCAGCCCCATCATTTAGACCAGGGATAGGAGAAGGAGCTCTCACCCTTGGAGATTTCTCAAAGCCAGCCAGCCTCTCTCCTTTCCTCTCTCCCTTCCACTTCCTTCCTGTGTTTTCTTCTACTCCCTGAACTAACAGATAATTGCTGCTTTAACTCTCCTCAGCTCATTCTAATCAGTCAACTAGGCATAGCTTTGCCCATCAGGTTTACTCCAGGGTGACTTAATGGGTGATAAAGTGATCAGAGTGCTGGTACAGCTGCTGTTGCTCAGCGCTCGGTCACAAGGATGAGGGCTGGATGTAACTAATTGCAATCCTCATTTAGTTATCTAAGGCAATTGGCACGTTTTCAAGCCCAGACTAGCTAGCTAGGTGCTGTAGATAGCTGGAATCCCCTCTGAGCTGGCAAAGGGGCCCCGTTTTGTGCTTTTTGTTTATGTGTTTTAGTGAGTAACAGATTGTTCTACAAAGTTGTTTTTAAATATTTCCCCCAAAATACCCTTTTATGGTGGTCCAGAATGAGGCTGTTGAAGCCAGGAGGAGGTTGGCTCTATTGGATACCATGATGGTTGGGTGTTACCCTGGGTATAGAGTATGTTTGGTACCTCACAGTGTGGGGGGTCTATAATTCTGCATGCTGGGGCCTGCATGAAAAAGGGGAGAAGGAAGATAAGGTTTAGGACAAATACTGTATGAGCTGAACACCTTATTTTTCCTGAACACTGTTTGGTGAATTTAGGGCCCGATTCAAAGCCCACGGAAGCCAACCAAAAGACTCCCACTGACTTGTGTGGGCTTTGGACAGGCTCTGAATTCATGATCCTAAATACGCTGCTACTTTTCCCAAAGCATTCGCAAGCAGGCAGACTGGATGGCTCAGTGGCTTGACAATATGATAGAGAACATTCCCTATTCAGGTTGCTGGCTCTAATTCAGCTCAGCTTGGTCGTCATTGAAAATTGTTAGGGTCTGAAGACATGAAATCAACTAGTGGTGCTCTGTGCATTTCCCAAAGTCCACAGCAGAGAGAGAGAAAAAAATACCATCACTCCTCTTGAATTGGTGCAAGTGTATTATTTGGTGCAGTATCACTACCCCCAGGCATTCAAAAATCACAGAAATTACAAGAGTGCCTCAAAAAAAAAAAAAAAAATCCACAGGATTTAAAAAACAATAAATCTTGGGTTCTTTTTATTTGCATTCTGGTGTTTGAGGCTTTCAGTGCTACATTCTCCATCTGTTCTCTGTAACCATGAGGGATAGAAAAGCACCTTTAAAAAAAAAAATGAAATCTGAGAGTCTCACACATTGATGTGACTCACATGCTGGGTCTTTAAATAAAAGATCAAATATCACCATCCTCGTGATAAAATTGGGAGAGTTGGCTATATTTGATATATTGCACCTACTTATTCAGGATTATGTATCTACAATATAAAATTAAACATCACCACTGGTAGCAATCACTCCTGGGACAATTTCAGGAGAAAGGCCAGAGACTGATCAGCCACTGAAATTGCGCTAATCTGCTTGTCCTCCAGGTTAGAGGGGATGAAGCATTTAAGGAGTCAGAGCTAGAAAAGTTGTATTGCCATTGCCCAGGATGTTCTTACTCTGAAGTGAAATAGATTTCCTTTTGCAGGGCTGTTGATCTGAGCACTAAAGTCACATGAAAAGTTAAAAACTAACACTGAAGTATTTGCAGGTTGCCCTACCCATTGTTTTAATATTTGCTCCTTAATATTTAATACATTATTAGCAGCTAATATATGTTAGAGCTAGTGTAGTGTAGAGAAAGGTTGAAATGGATTTTAGTGGGACAGCAGGGGGTTAGAAACCAGAATTAACTGTGTGTCCTTGAGCAATTCATTGAACCTTTCTGTGCTTCAGTTTCCCCACCATCCTTACCAGGGTGTTGTGAGCCTGAACTAATGACTGTACAAGAGATGGCGATCCTTGGATGGAAAGGGCTATATGGGCCTGATCCTCCACCGAGACCTGTAGATCCTTGAGCCTGCACAGTTCCCAATGAAAGTGAATGGAGCTCTGCACAAACACAGGGGACTGCCTGGGTGGCTGGCAGCCAGCATCAGGGCTACACGTGACAATTATTTTTTATTATAACACATACATGCCACACATTACACTGAGCTAGCCTTTTTCACAAAGACACAAATCAAGTAAGACAGCAGCGAGTACGGAGGTGGAGCCAAAGCAAACGGTCACTTCTCCACTTGGTCCAGGAAGAGAGTAAGCCAACAGTAGCCTGTACAAGTAGCCTATGTAGAATTCAATGGGAAATTTAGACTTTTCGGGGGGAAGGAATCAAAAACTGAAAATGTTTCACTGAAAACTGAAAATTCCAAATCAGAAATGCCACCATGGTGCTTCATGGAAGTTATAGTTTGGGTGCCTCATGACCCTTAAGGGGCAGGCTGCTGTGCCAGACTACATTTCCCATGATGCACCACAGGCCTTCTCTCTTACTGAGAGGCCATAGTGCATCACGGGAGTCTCTGGCCAAGGTGCATCATTGGTAGATGTAGTCTAGCTAGAGAACCTGACCCAAAGAAGAAAATGGGGAGATGAGCCCCTGAACAACAACTTTCACGAGGTACTACAGTGGCTTTTATTTTTGGCTGAAAACTGAAAAAAAACAGGAACATCTCAGGTACAGGTACCCCCCACACACACACCGAAGAAAAGTCAAAATTTCACTTTTCATGAAAAAATGTTTTATGGAAAACTCAATTTTCCATCAGAAAAAAGTTTTGATGGAAAATCTGCAACCAGCTCTGTGAGTGACCAGTAATTTTGGGGGCTGTCAATTAATTGCAGTTAACTCACGGGATTAACTCAAAAAAAAATGGTGATAAAAAAATCACTATAAATCACAGTTTTAATCACACTGTTAATAATAGAATACCAATTGAAATTTATTATAAATATTTTAGATGTTTTTCTACATTTTCAAATATATTGATTTCAATTACAAAACAAAATACAGTGTACAGTGTTCACTATATATTATTTTTATTACAAATATTTGCACTGTAAAAATAGTCAAAGAAATAGTATTTTTCAATTCACCTCATACAAGTGTAATCTATATCGTGAAAGTGCAATTTACAAATGTAGGGTTTTTTTGTTACACAACTGCACTCAAAAACAAAACAATGTAAAACTTTAGTGCCCACAAGTCCACTCAGTCCTACTTCTTGTTCAGCCAATCACTCAGACAAACGAATTTGTTTACATTTATGGGAGATAATGCCACCCACTTCTTATTACAGTGTCACCTGAAAGTGAGAACAGGCATTCACATGGCACTTTTGTAGCCGGTGGTGCAAGGTATTTACATACCAGATATGCCAAACATTCATATGCCCCTTCAGACTTCAAACACTATTCCAGAAGACATGCTTCCATACCATTTCTTTTGTTTACCTTTTTTACAATGCAAATATTTGTAATAAAAAATAATAATATGAAGTGAGTACTGTACACTTTGTATTCTGTGTTGTAATTGAAATCAATACATTTGAAAACGTAGAAAAACATCCAAAATATTTATAATAAATTTTAGTTGGTATTCTATTATTTGTTACCAGTGTGACTAAAACTGCGATTAATCGCAATTAAATTTTAAAATCATTTTACAGCCCTAATAATTTTATAGAAATCAAGACTAGCTCATTAATGATTTGCCAAAAAAAAATCCAAAGGGGCTAACTTGCAATAAATATGATCCAATAATGAATAATTTGACTAGATCTATTGGCCAACCACCACCACTTAGGTTATAATTTACTTGATTTTTAGGTTTTCCTATAAGGCTTTTTAAGTAGCCATCTAATATTTATAGCCGCATATATAATAGTTTGTTGTGAATGATTTATTAAGCTCTTATAACAGCCCAACAGCAAAGTGCATTTACTTTATTCGGAAGGTTACCTAGTTCATTGTGAATGATGTAGTACATACTGTAGTCACTGTTTTTAAACACCAACGTCTGCCCTGAGGTTTCCATGCAAATTTTCTTCATTAGTTATCACAGGTGCTGTCTTCCTCCTTTCCCTGCGGATGTGCAAGCCCCGCTCAGCCCCAGGCCCTGCCCCCACTCTACCCCTTCCCCCAAATCCCCACCCTTGCCCCTTCACACCCCGCCTCTTTCCACCCACTTCTGCCCTTCCCCCAAGTGCTCTCCATCCCCGCTCCTCCCCCACCCACCCCCAGTGCCTCCTGCACAACACGGAACAGCTGATTGCTGTGGGCAAGAGGCACTGGGGGGGAGAGGGGGAAGCCGGCTGCCGGTGGGTGCTAAGCAGCCACTAATTTTTTTCCATGGGTGCTCCAGGGCTGGAGAATCCATGGAGTCGGCGCCTATGTTAGTTATAACTGGTCATCGACTGGTACAAATGACAAACTCTGAAAATGATCTTCCTGTGATGAAGAGAGATGGACTAATAGATTTCAAAGGTCAGCATGCTGTCTCAGGGCTTATCTGCATGGGAAAATTATACCACTATAAGCCAACATGTGAATTTAAACGGATACAATTTCACTGATAAAACTCTCCACATGGATATGCTTATTGCAGAATAAGAATGTCCTTTTTCAATTTAGTTTATATCTCTTGGGAAGGGGTTTAAACTAAACCAAAAAAAGCCACTCTGACTCCAGAATAGCATGTCCACATGGGATGTTATACCAGTATAACTACACTAGTTTAATTATAGCAGGATAATTGGTATAGCTATCCCATGTAGACATGCCCTCAGACAAAAATAAAATGCTCCTTTCAACACATTTCAAAGTAACATGGACACATATTCATGGAACCAATATTTTTGGGGTAAATTTTCCAAGCACTCAGCATTGGCCTAACTCTGGCAATGCAGAGAGATTTTGAAAATACCACCCTAAGTTTGCAATAGTTTCTGTTGGAAACCCCTGTATTCTAATTCAACCAGGCAACAGAAATTCGATCATGTGATTTAGCTCAAATTTTGACTGCTGTTTGCAGTCAACCCACAGAGAAAAACATTTGAAGAGACATTCAAATGAAGTAGGAAAATGAATAAACTATAGGAAATTGTGAGCAGTAAAAGAATCTGTTAGTCGCATATATTATTCATTGTGAATTATTCACTCAGCTTCTGTCTTCATGGCAAAGCTCTGTAGAATGCAATAGGTTTGAAACCAACAGGCTTCTACACAAATGATGCTACAAACCTACATTATTTAATAGAAAATTTTATCCCTGCTGGAGAATTTGACAGGATGGTTCAGAAAGCCTATAGAAAGGAGTATAATTCCATTAAATACCATAGGATTTTTCCATAAGGCTGTTCTCTGGCTGCTGTACCACTCCTGGAGACTGGCCCCTTTACCTAGGTGCCTCTGTGGTAGGGAACTCAAATGTCTAAGGGTAGATTTTCAGAAGAGCTCATCTCCCATTCAGGCACCAAAATAAGGCCTTTTTGGTGGTACTAAGCAGAGAAAATGGACTCTAAGGGGCCAGTTTTTTCACAAGAGCTCAGTACACACCAACTCCTGTTGTCATAGAGTCATAGGCCAAAAGGGACCACCAGTTCATCTCTTGCATAGCACAGATCACAGGCCACCAGTAGTGCCCAGCCCCCATTGTGAGGCTTATGGGCAGATTTTCAAATTATCTCAGTCACCACCCACGTGTTGTATCCACCAGGCAAAGTATTAACAACTTCAACAGAACTTTATTTACAGTGCAAGTCTCTTCTCCAAGCTGTAGCTGCACACTCTGTAACTCTCCCAGCCTCAACTCCTCCCCTCTCCTTCCTGTTTCCTGTCCTTTCAGATTCCCAACAGCCAGTGCTCCCAGTTCTAATAATTACAAGCAGCATCTAAACACCACACCATGCGAATCACATTTGAAACTCTGGTCCCTGGTTCTTTACAGTGTCCCAAAATGGAGGCACCCAGCATCACTAGGCACTTGCGAATCATGACCCCAGGCTCTGCCTTTCTGCTCATTCCTCCAACCCTCTGGTCTCACTGCCTCACCTCTGGGTTTCTGGCCAACCACCAAGCAGGATTTTCACAGTCTTCCCTTCCCTTCCCTCCCTCACGTAGGGGCCACTTCCCTTTCTGTTACTGGGCAATAAACTGAGTTGAGGTTTTTTGGGGGGGAGGGAGGTTACTTTGAATGAGAAATTTTCATGATTCTTAAAGAATTAATGATATATTTACAATGCATCGTCCTGTACAGATACCTTTATAAATAACGTACAGAGTAGTTATCATACCTCAGCAGCCACATGACTAACACAACTAATCAAAATTGGATAGACAACTGGTCCCCCAACCAGAACCCTCCAAAGAGAATGACCACACACAAATAGGAGAAAGGGGTGATGACGAATGAGTGAATAGGCATCCACATGCACAAAATGAAAAGTTCAATGGCCAACCACACCCAAAAAAAGGGGTGGGGGAGAAAAGACGTATAACAATAGAACATACAGACTGCAACAACGACTGAATGCAAACCAAGAGTAGAAAGACCTGGCAATGTCAGCAGAAGTCAAAACAGGAAGAAGACCAATCCCCTCTCCCCCCAGCAGCAGGCTACTTATTTGTTTAATGATTCAGTTAAAATTTTTCAAGTAAAGATTTTTTTTTTTTTGGTTTCATGAACTTTTTTGATTTAAAAAAAGGCCATTTTTCAACAAAGTTGTTTTGTCTGTAAAGTTCCAGCTATGTCTAAATAAATCATAAGAATAAATAATGCACGAATATATGAAGGTGTTACCAGCTCACTGTGATGGATGTGGAACTGCTGTCATTAATTCATGACCATGGTGTGTTGACCTGCTTATTTGGAGGTTTACTGTATTACATATATTGGATTAGTTTACAGTGAGTTATATGGAAAACAAGCAGGAAGGAGGAAGAATAGCTCAAGATAAGCCACCCGCAGCAAACAATTGAGGGTTGTTATGGGACAATGGCAGAGCCCTTGGCGCTAAAGCTTCTGGATCAACCTCCTGCTGAGCTCACCAGAAGGGCAAAACCCCAGGAACTGACAAGAACAAAGGGGCTCTGCCTGGATTATATGGGACTCTGTGTCTTAACAGGGGAGCAGCTGTTCAGGAGTTCATCTGGGGGAGCACACTAAGATGCAGGCACACAATGGAATGGCTGAAGAGGACCTAGGCAGGCCTAGCTTCATCACAGAATAGGTAGGCTCTGGGTAAAACAGCATGCCTGTAATCTATTCTTTCAAAATCCTATTTTTTAAATGCTTTGTTCTTACTGTCAAAATTTAAACACCACTTTCGGTTTAAGAAGGCTGCCTAGTCGCTCTGTACATCACTGATCACAAACTCCTAAAAGCGAAGACCCACAGGTGTTGAACACAGTCCAGGGCCTGGTCCCAGAGTGGAAGAATTGTGTAATCCAATCCAGGAGAGGGGAAGGCATGAGGCCTGGTACCTGAAGGGGTGCATTCAGAGAAACCAGTGAGCAGGGCTGGATTAACTCTCCTGTGGGCCCAGGGCTATTAGATTTTGTGAGGTTCCTGTATACAAGTATTTTCCCTGTTTGTTTCTGTGTGTGCCTATCCATCTCCCATCACCTCAGCTGTTCCTGCAGTGTCCTCAGTCCCTGGCCTTGCCTCAATGTCGTGATAAACTGATTCCACATGAACTTAATAAACCTGCTTAATAAACATTGACTGCGGGGATGTTCAAGGTTCACGCACACAAACTGCTGTGCAAGTCTGAGGCATTACTGCTAGGCTGCTGCCTGGAAACTCAGGAGTGTGGTCGGCTTGACAGAAAAGTGAAAACCGCAGGAATTTCTTAAGCTGCTTAACATGGAGTGTTGTTCTCCAGACACTGTCCATCACCAGCTGAGAATCAGTCATTTGTCAGGGCGCAGGTCACATAAAGGCAGACATAGGGGCACTGGCTCCTGGAGTCATAGGATTATACCAAAAACTTTCATTACAGAAAGTAAGTTTCTAGCCCTCGCAACTTCAAAGAAAATTTTCAAAAAGTGACCTGAATGGAATTGATGCAGTGGTGTGTGCCACAGTCTGCAGGGAGTCAGAAACAATAGCTCCCATGTGCCAACAGCTGCACAGAAATGATATTAGAGAGAGAGAGCACATGCCAGATTTTCAGGAAGTGTAAATCAATGTAATTCCATTGGAGCCAGCAAGCTGAGGACCTGAGCCATGATGTGCAAAGTGCTTCAGGAGCCTTCCACATGAGAGGAACTATATAAATGTAGGGAACAGTAGCATTATCATTATTTTCTGCTTTGCTTCTTTCATTTAATTTCATGCTTCACTTTTGTTTTGTTGGTGTTTTATGCACTGGGACATTCATAATCATTTATTATCTGGGGTGATAGAGAATGCATAATGTTTTAGGAGTGATATGACATTTACATTCACTTATGAGTTATTAGATGTCTTCTTACAAGTTAGGATAAATGTCAAACCTCAACATCTTGTATTTTGCACATCATTTAAATTTCCTCTGTAGCTTCCTCTTGGTTACTCACTCAAATAGTTCGCTTGCTTTTATTTCTGGGATGGAAGAAAACATGCTGACTTCCTAAGATATCTTGAAAAGACAATTACAATATCCTGTGACTTGCATGCTGCATGTATGATATTCACTACAGGGACTGATTCTGAAGCCCTTACTCACTTGAGTAGCCTCACTGAAGTCAACAGAACTACTCATGGAGTTGATGTATTCAGCGGGAGAAAGGGTTGCAGAATTCAGCCCTATATGTGCTTTACAATAAAATTATGATACAACTTAACCATCTGATAGAAGCCAAAATCCACACAGAAAAGAAAGTGGGTAGTTTTTCCTGCTGAGTCAAATATTCTCTTCATGACCAATATTGGAAATGGTATTTAAAAATTTAAGACACCCTTTAGTTCTCTGCAAAGCTCTGTTGTTTGATGCTTTCCTGCTTAATACAATGCACCTCAATAATAAGTAGGAATACATTTTTCAGGGTAGAATTAATATAGGTTGTAAATCACAGAACACCTGGCCCAGCACAATAGATGTTTCCACTGGTGCTGGTTTAGCTCTGGTCTACACTACAAACCTATGTAGGTATAACTACGTCACTGAGGGGTGTGGTTGAGCAATGTAGTTACACTGAACTAACCCCCAGTATAAAGAGCACTTTGTCGACGGGAGAGCTTCTCCTGTTGATATAGCTACCACCTCTTAGGGAGATGGAGTATCTATGCCGATGGGAGAAACCCTCCTGTCGGTGTAGGTAGCATCTTCACTAAGTGCTGTGGCTGCAGCGCTGTAAGTGTAGACAAGCCCTTAGGGAAGCTTCAAGATGCTGCTTCCTGGTCCATTAAGGACATACCCCTTTGCTAGCAGCTCCAGAATGCTGCAATAGACAGTAGACATCATTCTGCCTATCAGTCCTTCCATGCCAAGGAAATACCAGGTTTCAGAGTAACAGCCGTGTTAGTCTGTATCCGCAAAAAGAAGAACAGGAGTACTTGTGGCACCTTAGAGACTAACAAATTTATTAGAGCATAAGCTTTCGTGGACTACAGCCCACTTCTTCGGATGCATATATGCATCCGAAGAAGTGGGCTGTAGTCCACGAAAGCTTATGCTCTAATAAATTTGTTAGTCTCTAAGGTGCCACAAGTACTCCTGTTCTTCTTTTTAAGGAAATACCAGTGATTGCTCATGTATTTTTCCCTGGATACTTACAATTAAAATGCACAATGAATAAACCCCAGAGCATAACACAAATGGCCCATATGCTACCAGGTAGCTCTTAAGGTTTGGTACCACTGGTGTTGTTTGCTCCACTCCAGAGGTGGGTGCATTTCAGTTTTACAACAAGAAGACTGGAAAATGTTGGCCCAGAATCCTGGGGCAGACTGCTATCCACATGAAAGGGGATTTTTACTATTCACAGTAGACAAAACCTTGCTTTTGAGACAACATGCAAAAAGACTCCTGTGTGCCAGACTGCTTGGAACGTGCTTTATCTGCCTCAGAAACACGAAGGGCTAAGAGCTCCTTTGCGGGTGTGGTGGTCTGAGGTTCCCAGAAGCATGCTAAGGCCTCCCAGCCAGGCCCTTGGGATAGACCTTTCTGTTCCCAGTGAGAGGGTTCGTACATCTGCAATAGATTGGTGCAGTCTGCTCTGCTCTTTCAGAGATGGATTTCATGCTGATTCAGCCATAACTGTATAACAGCACTGATGTTGGGGAGCGTGTTAAGGGGAACCATATCCACGTTCTAACTACAAGGTTCTGGTAAGCAGGCAGGCTGTGTACACTATGCATCAGAGCCAGCTAAGCTTCCCACCTCAATGAAACTGCTTAGCTGGCTCAAGCCCCAGGTCCGCTCTCATTGCAAGTGCAGTGACTGTTAAATCACTGTTAATACTGCTTCATTTATAAAACAGCCCTTTCCCTAGGCTCTTGGGGCGCTGTACAATAATTTCATAGTAACCTCATTATCAAACCACAATCAAACACCACTTCCTGACTAAAACTACAGACAGAAGAAAGAACGAGGGAGGGGTCGCACATAGGAGGAGGAAGAAAGAAGAGGATCTAACTATGGTGAAACAATTATTATTAACTGTCTTGTGAAAACAAGACTGCCAGAATTAATAATGCACTATTTCTAAATTGTTTAACTAAAAGGCGGCAGCACTCCATCCACCATCAATTTGTTCCTACCTGATGGTGATTCTATTTCCCAATGCATCAAAGAGAAAGGGGCCAGTCAATTGCACGTATCACAAATAGAGCCAGGCAAACACCTCAAAAACATCACCATGAATATTCACCTCGTTCAAGTCACTGAATTCACTCACCTTGTTCATGCCTGTAAAGAAACGGCCTCCACCCAAGAGCCCCCCTCATGGCCCAGGGAAGCACTGAAAGTGGCCCGTTGTCTCAGTCTCCATCTTGGGTAGCCCAAAAGACTCCAGGCTCCTATTTAGACAATACCCCTCCTGGGGGGCAGTTTATTACAGACACCTTGTGCAAAGAGTCTGTAACAAGAGTCCCAAAACATAGTCCATATGCCCCAGTGCATATAGTCCTTCTTGCCAGACCCCAGTGTTTCCAATATAGCTGAGGTCTTCTCCATCCTCTTCCACAACAGCCACCCCAGCCTTTCTTTTTGGGGTGCAACCCCACTCTTCCCAGCAGGAACTCCTACAACCTCTCTCCTAGGAGCACTGCTCCCTCTCCTGCTCTCTCACTGCTCCCCTGGGTCCGCTCTCCAGCAAGGAGATATCAGTGGGTAAGCCCTCCACTGCATCCCCTTTCTGGCCCTTTGCTCCAGCTTTCTGGCTTAGAGCCATCATGCATCTCCCTTTGCCTTTGCTTTTGCTGCCTGGCCCTGATTTAGGGACACCAACCAGCAAATCCCTCTTTCTGTTTTGCCACCTTTAACCTTCTTCCAGGAACCACCTTCTGCCTCAGTCAACTCTTATCTCCTGCTTGACTCCTGACTGATTTTTTATAGTCCCCATGGCTGCCCTGCCCTCTCAAGTGGTCCAATTGGAAGCACCTGGACTGGAACAGGAGTGCCAACCCAGTTTCATTTAGTGGGCCAGCTAGCCTGCTACAGTGTCCCTTTTACATTTGTATTCTGAGAACAAGTTTACAAGCAAGAACAATGCATTTTAAGCCATTGATACTGAACATTTGCAGAAAGTGAATTTTGAACTCCTAGACCTGAGAATGAGAATGATGGTCTAACCAATCAGGGAACAGAAACAGTAACATGTGACCTGCTGTATGTGTCCATTCAAAACGAAACACAGTTTTGAATACTCACAATGAATTGTTCAGGAAGAATCAAAAAGCAAAAAATTGCTTAAAGAAATTATTCGGGGAATGATTTTGAATGATCAAAACAGGTCAGGAAATCAGAAGCTGCCACAGGGACCGTTCATTAGCAGAAAGGCCAAATGTGTCATATAAAGTACTCGTTACAAATTCCAAAAAATGAAACTTTTTACCAAACCTGAACATGCGGAGAAACTGAAAATTTTGGACAAAAATGAAAATGTTCAGAGAAAATTTCTGTTTTAGTCAAAAGGCCATTTTCAGCAACAAGATTTTTCTAGGAAAAATTCTCCCTCTCTAACACATATCTTATGAAGTGGCAAATGAAGAGACGTGCCCTGTTCTTATTGACTATAGAGGTCCATTGGGCAGCTGTCTTTTATTTAACACTTGGGTCACAGCCTCACTGGTGGAAATCGGCGTACTCCTGTTGAAGTTAGTGGAGCTATGCTGTTTTACATCAGCTGAGGATCTGGCCCTTGGACTTTAACTCTCAATTCAGTAGGTTTGGGCAGAATCACATCCTTTCCAGAACACAATCAAGTGGGCTAAAGACATTCAACTAGACAGCAATACACCCAGCACAACAGAGTGTCCTGCTATAGACGCTGGATTACCGGAGTCATGTCAATCCTGTTTGCACTACTCTGTGATCGTGCCATGTTTTTCATATACTTGCTTGATATGTCACAAGGTTTAAAATAAACATTAAAAAAGAAATTGAAAAGCCACTCGAAATCATTAAACCCACCAACAACTGATAGCTTACCTCATTCCTCCTGCAGGGACGATCAGCACTGAATGCAACATCACGGGTAGCTGGGGAGTCTGCAAAGTGGGAATCACTGATCCAGGCCAGGGCTGGGACCTGGAGAAAAATGTTTAAAAAACAGGTAATTTACAAATACACTGAATGCCCCCTATGCCTTCTCCTCCTTCCCTATTATTCCTATTACTGGAGTCCTCTGAGGCCCCAATATGATCAGAGCCCCACTGTGCCAGGCACAAGGTTAACCAGGTTATTTAGGAGCATTCAGCATGCCGCATACTAGTTGTAGCTAGTCATTTATCCAACAAATTCAGCCCTGTTTTGCTGTTGGCAAATTAGGTACTGTGATGGGATGTCTACCCCTAAGGGGGGCTGGAACAATTTGTACAGTGGGGGTGCTGAGAGCCATTGAACCAAATGGTAAATTCTGTATATAATGGAAACTACTTCAAGCCGGGGGTGCGGCAGCCCCACCCCCTCCGCACCCCTAGTTCTAGCACCTATGTTACCCCACATAGGTGATGAAAGGGTTAATGAGAGTCTGAGAGACCAATTAACCCACCTGGTTGCAGGGGTGGGGAAGGGCGCTTAATTAAAGATGAAGTCCACCTGGGAAGGAGCTGGGTAGTGCTGTAATTAGAGGAATGTGGTTCAGAGGAGAGAGGAAAGAACTTTCCAGTTCCCTCTCTTGGTACTAAAGATTAAACAGACACAGAGAGGAGAGGGAAAGAGAAAAGTTGCTGCAGGATGAGGAGGAAGCTAGGGGGGAATACCTGGAAGATACAAGGTTGGAGTGAGCCCCTGTGGCTGACCCTGATACAAGGGCAGGAACTAGAGCTCCAGAGAAAAGCTCTGAGAAGGGCTGCTCGCTAAAGGAGCCCACAAAGCAGCCTGGAGAAAGACAGTGTCAAGGGGTCTGACAGAACAGACCTTGCCTGCTTGTTCTATGGTCCCTGGACTGGAACCCAGAGTAGTGGATGGGCCTGGGCTCCCTTACTAGCACTGGGAAGGTGGCGTGAAGGCCCCCTGACATAAGGATGAGATAAAACCCTGCGAGAAGAGTGTAAGGACCATAGGACTAAGGGATGAGGCCAAGGACAAGGTGTTGGACTTGCTGTTACCCTGGAAGGGGTGGAACTAAAACGTGACCAGTTGGAGAGCCGAGTTGTAAGAGAGACCACCACAGAATGTCACTGTTGACAGGGGACACTAGAAAGGAAACAGCTCCCAGGTCGGCCTCAAGGGGGCATGCCAGTGGTGAGTCCATTCTTCTACATGCATGAAGAGATGGGTATTATAATGGGGTATTATAATATTGACTGCTGTGAGGCAAGGATTTCACCTTTCACTCTTTTTATGAAATTGTTCTGTATTCAGAAGTGTTCAAACGCTCTAGGTAAACAGCTCTGAGCCTAGGATTTGTCCGCAGCTTATTCCCTTTGGCTATTAGCTATTTGTTACCTGTGGGGTGCAATTGTTCGGGTTACTCATGTGGTACTGTGTTCTCCCTCCCAGACTGGCTGCTGAAAAATTACTAAAATGAGGGAAATCAATGAGCTGCTCGAATGTTTCTGATGCGAAACTTCATGCATATGGATGCATGAGTATTTGGAAGACTTCCTTGTCATTTCCATTAACACTTGTTTGCTTCCTTGGCTATGAATTCTCTTGTGAACAAAAAAAGCCATTTGCACAAAGGTTGATGGGGAAACAAATAGAGAGGATCAGAAATACCAACCAAGTGACTTTGTGATTTTGAGCCGAACAGACCTGTTTGCCCAGCTTTATTCAAGCACATATTTTTAGAAGTCATTTATTATTTTTTAACATAATACATTTACTGGGGTTGCCTTTTAGGCTAGCAGCACAAACAGCAAGTCAGCCTGACAGCATTAGGCATATTATATCTCCATTTTAGCACAGAAATAACACGCTGTGCTGACAGCTGAAGCAAAATATGTCAGTCACAGACAGTTTTACTTCCAAGACACTGCAGTGACCCTTATCAAAAGCATGGAAACCAGGGCCTGATGGCTGCTCAGAGCATATGGCTGGTGAGGGACTCATGCTAGCACTTTAGCAACAGCTGATGATATACTGCAAAACATCTGCCCTGTTCCCTGTCCCTGTGAGACCATGACCCAGCTACTTTGAGTCAAGTAACACTTCTCAGGCACCTAATGCATCAGAGGCTGCTGAGAAATCAGTAGCAAAAATACCCGAAATTGTCAGATTGTTATGTGGCTACTCTTGTGCTTGCATTGTAACAAGGCTAAAAATAAAGCTTAGCAGGGAAGAAAGGAAAGTGTTTTAAGGAGTTAAAATGCTAGATTGTCAGCACTTCTAAGCAGGGACCTTGAGCCATGCATAGTTATGACACTCAGTAATAATACGTATCTTTCCATTTTGTCTGGAATAATGATGATGATTTATAGCTACATAATGCCTTTCCCTCTGGAGAATCCCAAATCACTGTACCACCTGTGGTCCACATTTTGACCTCATCTGGCTCCAGAGAACACTTAAGTACATGCTTACATTTATGCCTATGCAGAAAACACACACTTACTGTAAGTGCTTTCCTGAATAGGAATACTTCCCTGAATCGGGGCTTTTCTGCCATGTAATCCCCTATGCTCCAGCCATCAGGGAGGCAGCCAATGGCAACCCAACTCCTGTTGGAGCTGTGCTACCAGAGGACAGGACGGTAGCAGAGGAAGATGAAAACTCTGGGATTCATGAGGCTGAGGGAAGAGCTCTTGAGGGACGTGCAGACTCATGCCCCCTGCCTGCTTCACAGCCATCTAAGGTTCCAGAGGACACTCCACAGGATAAACCTCACGGAGTTTCCTGGGCATTGATTCCCCCAAGTACATTTTGTATGACCAAATACAGTATGTCCCAGAGTAAGTAACTCGTGCACCAAAGATGCCCCGTCCTGCTCTTGCTGTATTTTTTTTTTAACATGGGCAAAACAATGTATTTTCCCCACATTTCGTTCTCAGAAACAGCGGAGCCATTTTAGCTGAAACTGTTAAACAAAACAAACAAACACATTCAGCGGGAGGTAGACTCCTAGCATGGAAAATTTAAGCACAAACAGTTAAAGTCTGGAATAGGGATCGGCAACCTTTGGCCTGTGGCCTGCCAGGGTAAGCACCCTGGCGAGCCGGGCCGGTTTGTTTACCTGATGCATCCGCAGATTCATAGATTCTAGGACTGGAAGGGACCTTGAGAGGTCATCGAGTCCAGTCCCCTGCCCGCATGGCAGGACCAAATACTGTCTAGACCATCCATGATAGACATTTATCTACCATCCCTGGGAGACATTATCGCGGCTCCCACTGGCCACGGTTCGCCGCTCCTGGCCAATGGGGGCTGCAGAAAGCGGCATGGGCCGAGGGATGTGCTGGACGCTGCTTCCCGCCCCACCATTGGCCTGGACTGGCGAACCGCGGCCAGTGGGACCCGCGATCGGCCGAACCTGCAGATGTGGCAGGTAAACAAACTGGCCTGGCGGGCTGCGTGCCAAAGATTGCCGATCCCTGGTCTGGAATATGTATAAGCAAGTGAAAAGAGTCTTAGCTATGTCTACACTAGCACTTTTGTTGATAAAACTTTTGTCAGACAGGGATGTGAAAAGAACAATCCCTGACCCACATAACTTTCACCGACAATAGTGCTGGTGTGGACAGTGCTATGTTGGTGGGAGACGCTCTCTCACCAACAAAGCTACCACTGCGCATTGGGGATGGTTTAATTATGCCGACAGGAGAGCTCTCTCCCATCGCCATAGAGCGGCTACACAGGAGACCTTACAGCTGTGCTGCTGTAAGGTCTGTAGTGTAAGCATAGCCTTAGAATGTGTTGGGTAACCTTAACTCTAGGCATTGTTACCACAACGGAAACAAATCAAGAATAAAATGTATAATTCCCCAAATGATATCTAGCAGTTTAACCTCTGGAGGAGTTGATTAAGCATGTTACTGGATTAAAAGTAAGATTTAAAGGTGGCTAGAAGATATCAGGACTTCAAACACTTGCTATAAAAAAACATTTCAGAGTCTGGCGGGGAGGGAGATCCTATCACTTAATGAGGCTTCTCCATTTTATTTTTTTTAGTCTTTTCATAGTGCTCCCTAAAGAATCTGCGCTGCTTGTAAGTGGCAGTCTGGTTCAGTACAAAGGGCACTGGCCTGGGAGTCAGCTTCTATTCCCTGTTCAGCTACCAATCTACTGCATGTCCTTGGGGTGGTCACTTCCCCTGTGTAACGTGCCTCGGTTCCCTCGCCCTGCACTCCTTGCTGCAAACAGCCCTCGCACTCCAGTGGCAAGTTCAACACCATGTGCTCCTTCCCCACCGCATAAGCCTTTTACCATCTCTCTGGACAGGAGAGGTGGGGAAGGGGGAGGGGGAGGGGGAGGAAGAGGAGAGCGAGCAAGTGAGCATACTCACCTACCTGAGATTCATCCTGGGCTTCTCTTCACCAATCCTATCTCTTCCTGTCTGGCCTTTTTACTGTCCTCAGCAGACAAGCTGAATCACCTTGTTAACCACCTGGTGCTTAATCAATTATCTCATCAATTTGGCCCATGTGGGGATGCTTACAAAGCCCAGAGTACCTCCTGTCCTTTGTCCTTCTTGGCTAGCTAATCTGTCTTTGGAGCAGAGATGTTTACTATGTGTCCGTGCAGTGCCTAGCACAGTGGGTCTCTCGTGGTAGAGCGGGGAGAAGGAAATTCCCGACTGAAGGGGATGCTCGGGATTTGCTTCCTGTGGGTGTAAAGGAAATAGTGTTCCCCTCTCAGGCCATATCTGGATTCTGTAGGAAATGAAACAGGGGCTAAACCTTTCTGACTTGAACGCATAATAGTGCTCCAAGAGGGGCACAGCTAGGTAGTGGCAGCGCTTGCAACTATACCTGCAAGCTCACTGATTTCACAAGCTAATGGATGGGCACCTGGATGGGACACCTCCAAGGAAAATCCAGGGTCTACAGGAAGTTGTGCTGGCAATGTAATTGGTGGCTCTGGTCCCCCAGCAGGATGTTAGGAGGCACCCTGGGAGCATCCTCCTTTTGGATGAAATATTAAACTGCGATCCTATCCACCTGTGGTTATTAAAGATCCAATGAGACTTTTCCCAATGGCCTTCTGGCCAAATTTCAGTCTGAACCATTATGCTCTGACCAACCAAATTCCACCGGTTCAACTAGATAGTGTGTATTCATCTCTTCCTGTCTTCATGTGTTGTGTAATGTCACTGTGTGCTGTGAAACAGCTGTTGCAATCTACCCCAGCGGTGGCTGCATGATGAAGTGCTGTGTATATGTATAGTGTGCAAAGCATTAGGGGAAGAAAGGCACTATATAGATGTAAGCTATTTTTTATTGTTAAACTGAGTAGCTAATGCTTACACTGCACTCCTCAGTAACCCCAAATTGCAAAATTCACTTCCCTGCACCAAAAGGAATCCAGGATAGTCCTTCTGCCAACATGCCACTTTGTGAATTTCTGGTACTATCTCTGCTGGGACCAACATCATTCCTGTGTCTTAAAACACAGGGTCCAGTAAAAGCTCATATGTAACATTTACTGGATTATTAGGCTAATTGAACGACAAGGTTAGTACTGCTCATGGCTAGCCGTTATTTCAGTAGCACATGCATCCATGGGGGGGGAGGGAGCGGGGAGCGTTTTCTTTAACAGCATTAAAATGAAGTCAGAGCAAATCCCTTTCCTTCCAGTCCTGTTAAGACTTTGAATTGGACTTCCGAGCACTGTGCATGCACAATCTGCAATAAAGAATTTTTCTGGTAAATCTGT
This sequence comes from Chrysemys picta bellii, assembly GCF_011386835.1. Lineage (NCBI taxonomy): Eukaryota > Metazoa > Chordata > Testudines > Emydidae > Chrysemys > Chrysemys picta. Next base: position 28,237,362 of record NC_088803.1, read on the forward strand.
ATTGCCCCTGGACCAAGATTTTCATTCATTTGTTGGCAGTTCACAATAGTTTGATGAATGAATTGTGCAAACTAATTGGAGACTTGCAATTCAACAACACTGTTATGTGATTGGTCTCCTAAGTCACATGGTATTGATTCTGAACATCTGACTCACCAACCCTCAGAGTTTTCAAGATGGCTGCGCTCACTCACCCAGTGCAAATATTTGCATGAGTATTCCTGACACTTTTGATGTCCACTAACATTATTATGAATAAAAACTCAGTTGGACAAATGGCTACAAAAAGTGAATGAATGAAGCTCTGAATCCCAGCTCAAGGAACACAGGGAGTTCATTCAAAAGAATATTCAGGCATACATGTTTGCCTTAATCCCTCAATTATAGCATTTACAAATGAAATTCAGCTGAGAACAATTTTTCAGGTAGGGAAGTGACCCTGCCAGCAGGTAGGGGATCTTGCGGGACAACTACTGCACTGGTGGGGTGCAAAATAAACTTTATTAAGAAAATGCAAAAACAGGGAAAATTCAATAGTGAGGGGTACGGGGTTTGTTAAGGTAGACAATTGGGGAGGGGTTTCTTTTAGTAAATAGGATAGGGGGTTTCAATAGTGGGGTACAATACAGTGGGGTCCAATACAGTTGGTAACCAATTAACACTGAAGTATAAATGTAACAGGTAGTTAACAGTTCCTATGTAAAGGGTGTGTCACAGCAGCGTATAACCAACTAACAGTTATGGGTAAAATGTGTTAAATAACCAACAACTCTAGGTAAAAATATGTCACAGTGGTGTAAATGTAAAATGTGAGGGGTGTTAGAGAGAAAAAGGGTAACCAATGCTAGACTTCAGTAATACAATTGAGGTTTGGCAGCAGCAGGAGCGGGGTGAGCACTTGGGGGAAGGGATTAAAAGAGAGAGAGAGAGAAAGGCAGTGGTAGAGGAGTGAGGTTGGGGGATGGGAGAAGAGGAGCACGTGGTGGAGCAGAGACCAAAGGCAGAGGCGCTGCGGAGGGAGATTTAAACTCAGGGAGACACAGAGAGCAGACCGGCTGCAAGTTTAAACAGCAGAGAGACTGCAACGAGTGACTGGGGAGCTCGGGGGGAGACACGGGCAAGCTCGGGGGGGGGGGAGGGGTTAGGGCAGCGGGAAGACAGACTTAACCACAATTATACAGAACACAGTAAAATCTTATCTATGATCTAACTTAACCAAGACTACACAAATTAGCAAGTAACAGAACACAATGCAACAATTTTTTTAAACCTAACTTACAGAGCACAATACAAACAATTCTTTAAACCTAACTTAACCACAGCTCTGCAAAATGAAATTACAACTTATCTAGACTAAGAACCTGATTCTAATAGGTGCACCTTACACTATGCCGCTTCTTTGATTGGGAGGGGGAGCAGTTCTGGAGGGCAGAGTGGTGTGTGCCCAGGGTACAGCCCCGGGGCGGGGGAGGGGGGGTTAAATAGTGGTGGCTGCAGCACTGGGGTGGCTGCAAGCCGGCAGCCCAGGGTACAGTCCAGGAAGGCACAGCCTAGCAACGGCACAGGCTTATTTCCAGCAGCAAAGGTGCTGCGGAGCAAGAAACAGATTACAGATACAGACCAAGGAGTTAGCTTGGGTCTGTCTGCTGGGAAAACAAGGCCAGCAGCTAGGACAGGGGGAGTTTGCAAGAGGGAGTTCTTACCAATCCCCAGGACAGCAGCAAGCACAGAGACAGGAACGGCAGTAGCATCAGAGGACGCAGAGAGGACTCGATTCGCTTACAATAATCAGGAGATCTCCAGGCACAAATTTTGTTGTTCGTGGGAGGGGAGTTTAAAAACGGGGGTACGCTCAAAAACAAATGAGAGCGGGGAGAGGGCCCCCCAAAGACCCCTAGCTGATCAGACCAGGTGGCAAAGCAAGGACCTTCTCCGAGGTCTGATCAGAAAATGTCCGGCTTTAAAGGCAAACTCGGGCAGTTTCCCACCAGTACTTTTGATTGGCTCCTCTTGATACAGGGGAGGAGAGAAGGCAGGGAAAGGCTGCAGGTAAGCATAGGCATGCCTGGGCATGTTCTGAGCCACAGGTATGACTCATATGCTTAATTAGTTGGCCACTTCAGGTCTTGCATTTCTGGGCAGCGCCCCCCACACCGAGCCCGGGTCTGAACAAAGGAACCAAACAAAGAAGCAAGAAGCCCCCTCCCTAGGCAGAGCAATGGCTCCAGTTAGTCTGTACAAGCCATTCCTAGGAATAGGGCTGTGACTTTAGTTAGCACAATGGCCGGGAGGGGCGGTCACACAGGACAAACAGAAAGGAGAGGGGGAAAAGGAATGCAGCAGGGGGACAGCTGTAACAGACAGGAAGGACTACAAGCAAAACCACTCGTTGACCCTGGACCACAATGGACAAAGGGGTCACAAATTCTGAACTGTGAGAAATTAAACTCTAAAATCCAGGTGAAAATGAAATGCATTTATAGGAGGACTGGAAAGCTTGTTACAAGCTAAAACCAAAGCTGTGCAGTCTGCCAGTTCCCCTGAAACAGCACTAACAATAGGTCAGCAAAGGCGGAAATAACTTTAAAATGTTTTATTTGCAATTCTTCGGGCCCCCAGGGATTCTGTCACTAAACTGGGCTCTTGAACTTTTCAAAGCTTTTCGGCTCACAAAGCTTTAACTGCCACAGACAAGTGTCCCCACAAAGGGCTCCATCCTCCCTTCAGGAGAGATTTCCTTGCACGTTCTCAATAGTTTGGGAGACCAGGGCAGCAGAAAGCTGTATACAACTTTGCCTGTCACACACTGGGAGGAAACAAGAAGCTGTGAAAGGCTAGGGTCTTGTCTACATTAGAGCTTACTTTGGTATAATTTACATTGCTCAGGGGGGTGAATAAACCATACCTCTTAGTGGCATAAGTTACACTGACCTAAGTGCCGGTGTGGACAGCGCTATGTTGATGGGAGAGTGTGTCCTGCAGACATAGCTACCGCCTTTCACAGAGGTGGAGTTGTTATACCGACGGGAGAGCTTTCTCCTGCTGACATAGAGCATCTTCACCAGGTGCGCCGCTGTAGATCTTCTAGGGTAGACGAGCCCTAAAGCCTACACTTGCACTCCTCTTTGAGCAAGCTCCTCTGTGCACTTCACTGTTTACCCTCATGGCACGCTGGTAGTTCTGTTGTTTCTTAGCTGCCCAGAGAAACTGGGATTGCTAAACTGGGATTCCACTGTACAGATTCGGTGCAAGAGCTGGGCAACTACTTCAAAGAGACATTTCACAAATATTTGCTCAAATAAAAGTTGGGTTCATGTGGGCTGTTTTTGCTCCCCTGTTTTGGCTTTGGGGGGAAGAACAGGTGGGAATTAATTAATTTTAAGCAAATCTTGGCAGAAAACAAATGTTGAACCCACAACCTTTAGCATTTTCACTGAAAATACCTGACTCTAAGAAACACCTATCCAATCATGGAACAGAAACAGTAACACATGACCCTATGCATCCAATCAAAACTTACTTCTACTCAGCTCGAATTTTGAATCCTCACATTATCCATGAGCCAGATTATTCACCCAATACTTTGAAATAATGAAGGTGTATGAGGAAGAGCATAGCCTGCACATGATGGTTTCACCAAGAGAAAGAGGCCAGGGGCAGGGTCACAGATGTGGTGTGTCTGCTTCTCACTGCTGCGCCAACATCACTGGCAACAGTACGTGCAACCCAGCATAGGGGGCTCCCAATGTGGCCAAAATCCAGCATAGAGACTGCTATACCCCCCTGTAATCCTGTAGTCAGTGTACGGGAGCGTGACTCAGGTGCCTTACTCAGTCACTCCTCAACCGCAATTTCAGCCCCAGGAGGACACCTCCTCCTCCCAGGGGCTCTGTGCCTCTGTAGGGGAATAGTAGCTGCACTGTATCACCTGTATCTTAGCTGCCAGCTCACACATCCTGGTCAAACAGGATCCGGCTTCTCTATCATGGGGCTGTAGCCAGGCAGTAGGGCCACCAATAGGAAAGAGAGACAGACAAAGGCAAAGACTTTCCCCAAGTGAATCCCCCAAAGTATGCATTTATCACCCAGAAGCCTCACACATTTGAAAAGTTTAGCTAGTGAGCAGGGCCATCCTTTAGTAATGCCATCCTAGGGCTCAGGCCACTGCTGGTATTGTTTAAAGGAGAGGTGGGGGAGACCAGGAGCGTGCAGGGACAAAATCAGGAAAGCCAAGGCAAAGAATGAGTTACAGCTGGCAAGGAATGTTAGAGACAACAAGGAGGGGTTTCTCAAATAGGTCAGACAAAAAAGAAAGATGAGGGATAGTGTGCGTTTGCTGCTCAACGGAGAAGGTGAGCTAGTAATGGAAGATGATAGGAAGGTAGAGCTGCTCAATGCCTGATTTGCTTCCATCTTCTCCCAAAAAATAATGTGTGACCGGACAACTAGCGAAGTTACCACAGACAGTAAAGGGGAAGAGATCTTCTAACCAATTTGAATGAATTCAAATCAGCAGGGCCGGATGCTATTCACCCCAGGGTACTGATGGAATTAGCTGAAGAAATCTTAGAGCCACTGCCAATAATAATTGCTAACTCATGGATGACAGGAGAGGTCCCGGAAGACTGGAGAAGAGTTAACGTAGTGCCCATCCTTAAAAGGGGGTGGGGGAGGAGAAGACAGGGAACTATAGACCAGTCAGCCTGATCTGGGACGCTACTAGACCAATGTATAAAACATTCAGTTTGTGAATTCCTGGAGGATGAAGTGGCAATCAGTAGCAGCCAGCATGGATTTACTAAGAACAAATATTGCCAAACCAGTTTGATTTTCTTCTTTGCCAGGGTAACCGGTTTTGTGGATGGGGGAATGCAGTGGACATAATATACCCGGACTTCAACAAGGTTTTTGACAGAGTCCCACATGACATTCTGACAAGTAAGCTGGAGAAATGTGGGCTCGGTGGAACTACATTTAAGTGGATAGAGAATTGATTAAACAACTACAAACATAGAATAACTATTAACGAAATGATGTTGGATTGGAGGGAGGTCTCAAGCGGTCGCTGCCTCCCAAATTGTAGCGCCCTAGGGCGACTGCCTAGGTCACCTAGTGGGTTGCGCCAGCCCTGCTCAGTGCTGGTTAGGCCTCAGCTGGAGTACTGTGTCCAATTTTGGTCACCAATATATAGAAAGGAGGTAGAGAAATGGAAAGGATTCAGAAGTGAGTGACAAAGATGATCAAAGGGATGGAATGCAAGTCATATGAGCGAAGGCTGAAGGAACTGGGTATGTTTAGTTTGGAAAAGAGGAGATTAAGGGGAGATATGATAGGGTCTTTAAATACTTGAAAGGTTGCCATAAAAAAGATGGGGAAAAGTTGTTCTCTCTTGCCACAGAGGGCAGGACAAGAGGCAATAGGTTCAAACTCTAGCACAGCAGAATTAGATTGAATTTCAGGAAAAGCCTCCTGCCTGTAAGAACAGTAGGACAATGGAACAGACTGCATAGGGAGGTTGTGGAAGCTCCTTCACTAGAGGTTTTCAAAAGGAGGCTGGAGAGCCATCTTTCTTGGATGGTTTAAATAGAACAAGTCCTGCATCTTGGCTAGGAGTTAAAGTAGATGAGGACCCTTCTAACCCTGTGATTCTATGAAGGGAATTCCACATTTGCAGAAAAGCTGGATATGTTTCACTGGCAGATGGCTTTTAGAAAACAAAAGGTGCTGAGAGGAAATGAACTGATGGGCACAATACAGGCGAGGATGTCAGCTGAGCATGGTAAGTACAGCCTGTCATAGCATCAGGTGTATCAAAAGGAATAAGGCAAGACAACATTGTCTGAAAAGCCAACCCACTTTAATGCAACCAGACCAGAGCCTTCACACAGCACCTGTTCTTTTCCCCATCCCACTCCCCCCAAAAACACGGCTACACTTCCCTTTCCCCCGCCAGCTCCTCCCCAATCAAACCCACCTGCCACCCAGCCAATGAGGAAAAGGAAATCCAACCCATTATCATATGGTTCTGCTAGATCAACATACATTCTCTCTCTTAAACACACACACACAGACTTAGTAAACATTTATCTGAATTGACTAATCATCACAATTTTCCTTTTGTTTCCTCTTATTGAAGTTGACAGGACCTTTTCATAAGTATGTAGCATCTGGCTCAGGTCACTTGCTGGTTTAAATGAGAGTAAATGGTGTATTCTCGGTAACCTGAAGTCTTTAAATCAGGATTTAAAGGTTGGGGCCTACTACAGGACTGGGTGGGTGATGTTCTGTGGCCTGCAATATGTAGGAGGTCAGGTCAGACTAGATGATCATGATGGTCCCTTCTGGCCTTAGTCTATGAAAACTTTAAGAACTCCTGGGTTCTACAGAATTTACTCTAAAAACCTATAGAATTTAATGGAGAATAAGCGCCTTTCTCTAGGCTTTCTGAATTATCCTATCAAATGTTATAGCAGGGATTTCATTCTCATTGAATTCTATTGGATGGTTCAAGAAGCATACAGTAAGGTTCTTATTCTCCATTAAATGCTATAGGACTTCTGCAAATGGGCCATTTATTTCTTTTGTTTCCCATTCCTACATTGTTCTGTTCCCATCTAGGGAAGCATCTCCCCATTGCTGTTGCCCCAACTACCTCATAAGGAATAGTCTACACAGATACAATTGTTGTGCTATGGATGATTGTGCCTTTAAGGGCTGAGCTTCCCAGACAGTCTGGCCGGGGTGCCGTGAAGCTCTTGTTATGCACAGCCAGCTGGAACCAGACACACAATACAGCAGATCTCTTGCAAGCACCTTAAGCACTGAGTGATCACTGACCACCACAATCATCAAGGGGGAAAAAAAATCACACTTTTCTCCTCTGCTGTCTACCTGCTTCTGCAATGCTGCTGCTGCCTGGCCAGGCTGCTTAGCTTGTTAAAGTGTCATGCTGTTTTGTGTGGCACTTTATAACTAGCTGTCAGTGTGTCCATTGAAATCAATGGTGTTACATTAGCAGATGCTGTATAAATATTAAGGTATATGTAGCTAGACAATTCCCTGGCTCCACATCTTCTTCTGCTGAAAGGCTGGAATGATTTGCTCATCTGAATTTACCCTCAGTAAAGCAAGTGACAAGGTGCATTAGCCACAGGACATCAGAAAGGTCCTTAGAATCTCCACAGATGGAACTTGCTCCAGATCTCATGATCTAAGCAACTCTAGAGTTGGTCTCGATTGTTACTCAGAAGAAAAAACCTTGGCGTTGCAAGATGTGGCATTGGTGATTCAGTAGGGGGTGCTCTTCTCTCAGAATGAATACTGACCAATGCTCCAGCATAGTATTAGGATTCACAGTACTGCTAATGCTATTTTTCAGAGGGGACATAAAATTGAGGTCCTGTATGGTGGTGGTTATTTAAAAATCCTATGACACTGTCAATGGACATGTTAGCCTTGGGGTCCTGGCCAGGTTTCAGTTTAGATAACTATACTCTGCCTACCCTAAATTCCCTCTGTAGTTTCAATTGGCTGTAATATTCTTATTCATCTGTAGTCACCTCTTAGGTAGACTTGCTGTCTGTGTTCCATTGAGGAGTGGCTGCACTGATGAGTGGCGTGAACCCATTATGTGTCATTTATAAGGTTTTGGTTTGTGATCTTTGGATGGGAGGTGCTATATTGATGTCAAGTATTATAAGTGTGAGACAGCATAACACACAGCCTGATGTGGGAGAACCCCACAGATCCCCGGTTGCATTTTTCAGCCTCCTCCTATACATTTCTTTTGAGCAGCTGTTCTGAGAAGTGGCTGCTGCTATAGCCCTGAGTGTCACAGTTTAATGGTAACTGCACCCGTATTCCCCATCTGTGGTCCCTTAAGGGCACCTCCTGGTTTCTGGCCCCCGTCATCATCTCTCTTGGGCAGAGACCTGTGTCTCACTCCCTCCTGACCGAGGTTTATCCAGGATGTACAGTTCCCTGCCTACACTGTGATGTTCCCAGCAAAGCAGACTGGCTAAATAGGTCAGTTTCTTCATTTTGATTTCTCTACGAAGGCTATATACAGTGTAATTGTCAGCAGTTACAAGTTACCACTCAGCTCTTTCTAAGCAAGCACGTTTTATTCTTAAGGTGAAAGCATTACAGAGAAAACAACAAGAGCCTACACACATGCTAAAAAGCTTACCAGAGATCACCCCAACTCCACCCCCAGGCTCTGGCAGGAGTCAGCCCTTCAAAACCCGCAACTGGGTTTTCCCTGTGGTTACGAGTTCATTTAGAAGAGAGCAGTTCACCTGTTTTTGTTTTATACAGCTCAGGCCTTTGACCTTCCGTCTCCAGGAACAGGTAATCAACAATCACCCTCTTCTCAGGGTGGGTGTGTTCAGAACCAGAGGTGGTGATTTGCAGGAACTCCACTTAATACTTATTGTCCCCAAAGTCTATTCTTGTCTGGCACATTTTTAATATATGTCTTTGAACTTCCAGGTCTTACACCTATCACATCTGTCTCCCAGGGAGGTTGTCTACAATCCCAGCCCAAAATAATATGTAAACTTTGCATTTAATACAATGACCCCAAAGATACTTAAACTTAATTCAGTAAAATGTCCAAAGGATATGCAGGAAATTGCCGTATCTGTCATACTGAGATCTATGGATCTATAGGAGAATTCACCCTAAACTATTGATTTAATGGGAAATCAATAGGTTGAAAGTGGAATGATCAGTTTCTGCAGAAGGTGACATCCAGTGGCATTTAAAACAGAGCAAATGGAATTGCTTCTATCCTATTGCACTGAATACTAACAGGAATTGATTTCACCTTCAGAGGCCAGCACTTCCCCCTCCTTCCCCCTCCCCCCCCCCGACTTTGGATGCTTTGCCCAATCCCCCTTTGAAACAAACAATGGGACAGAGGCAGCAGACTCTGTGTAAGATCAAACTGGTGATATAAGAGGCATGTTTCTATTTAACGTAGGAATAGAAGAGTATGTGCCAAAGAATTTGGCAAACTTTGGAATGCAAAGAAACATTTGAGTTTGCTTCACTTCCACACCCTAGAGAAGAAAGGAGAGAGAAGTCAGAACCAGGATAGGGTGAAGGTTTGGGCAGTCCATCCTTGCAAAGTCTAGGCGCCTGATTCCTTTCTGACTGAAACCAGTTTAACACCAGTCTAACTCCACTGACTTCATTGAAGTTACTCCCGATTTATGTTAGTGTGAGTGAGAGAAGAATGAGCCCTCAAGAATGGGGGGGGGGGAAGAACTTCATTTTCCACTAGTCTGAAACAGAAGTACATGGTGGTTTATGAGAAGATCTTTATTTATAGTTACAGAATATGTCATTCATCTGACCTGAGTCGTGAATGTTCCCTAATTTGAGGAGACGTGTTTGTGACACTATTTCAGCTATCTGACTTTTGAACCTGTTTGCTGGTTGGTCTGAGGGACTCTGCAACTGTGGAAGACAAAAGGACATATCAATCTGTCTGGCTGCCACGTCTGTCTCCTATATCTGGTCAGTGAAGACTCACACCTCTTTGCAAATAACAAAACCAGTTGCGTAGGAAGAAAACATGGGGACCCAGAGAGCGACGGGGAACTAATATGACCATGGTGTCACTGTTGACTGGACATAGTAGCAGTGAGAGGCCTGATTAGATAACACTGTGATGATGTAGTCCTTGATTGGCTGAAAGCAGTAGCCAGTATATTTGTAAGGGAATTTAGTGCTAGTTTATCAGGGACCATGGGTTTTGAAGCCTGGTCCACTGGGCGCTAAGGAGCCAGTAAGGTGCAATGTGCCACCTAGTGACCTGCTACCAGAACTAGAAGCACAAGTCCAACAGAGGACTCCAGCCCTGGGATCTGATTGGTGGAATTCTAGAGTCCTGACTGGCTCCCTGCTTCTATTTAAACCAAGCACAGGAGCAGGAAGCTATCCATGAATCTGGGTTTTCCCTCCTTGGCACTGCTTCTCTTGCACTACCTGCTCCTACTGCCTGACTCTGATCTGGTAACCCGCCCCTGCCTGTCTCCTGACACCTGGCAGGCAGTTTGTCCTCTGACACACCTCAGACTCTGATCTGCTGGAATCTGACTTCTGCTCTGACCACTGGGTCAGGCTGACCACATCCCAGTTGTGACTCAGACAATCAGCTGCGAAGACTGGCATTATAATGCCCTGTTCACCCATGGAGTAAGTATCACAGGGACAGCAGAAGAGAGAGCTTCCCTCACAGACTGTGCCACCAACACGTCTGAGCCATTACCTGGAGATCCCATCTCTTGGGAGTGAAATGGGAGTTTGACCTTCTGGCCCCACTCAGCAGAGAGGTCAAGGACTAGCAATGCCACAAGGGGCCAGCTGTGTAGGTGGTGGCTTATATTTAAAGTTAAAGTGGCAAAAAATGGACTGAGAGCACCACTAAGGGATGTATTGAGGGGAATTTACAACCACCAGTTCATTTCACTGAAGTCCCCAAACAGCCATCATGTGGCAATGACCTTTAGCCAGTAGAGACTCAGTGAAATCAACCAATGGGAGTCTTTCCACTGACTACAGCGGGCACTAAATTAGGCTTGTAAGGCCTTGTTTCTGTCAGGTGTATCCTGGGAGGTGATGAGTAACCTCACTGGTTTTGAGGGCCCTTGGCATCTCTCAGGAGGCACCTTGCAAAGCTGAACCTTTATTGACTCGAGCTGGATTTGACCCATGTCTCCTGACCCATGCAGTCATCCACCAGCTTCACACAGTGCGACAGAGTCTGCATTCCATTAGCTTGACAGCTCTTGGCTTGGCTTGTTTGCAGCAGTTTATCCATTCCTCATTAATCCATTCCCTGAACTTTAGCCAAAGGGCTAAATTCAGCCCAGGTTTTACAGGGAGGCTTTTGCTGGCACAGACCCTGGCTGAAGCCATGTGTGGTGGGTGTTGCAGGGAGGAGGAGATTTCTGCAGGGATGTTGCAACAGAAAGTTTTCATAACTTCTCCCCGGCCAAGGAGCCTTAGGGACCCAGCACAGTACCAGTTAGGTGGGTTCATGAGCCAGGTGTCTGGGGGATGCACTGGTCTACAGAAAGAAGAACAGGAGGACTTGTGGCACCTTAGAGACTAACAAATTTATTAGAGCATAAGCTTTCGTGGACTATAGCCCACTTCTTCGGATGCATTCAGCTGGTGCAGCTCCTGTGAAGAACAGTCAACAGCTAAAGATGTCCTGCCACTCTTCCCAACAAAGGAAACCTCACTGTGGATGGATGGGGCAGTGGCAGAGAGACTACTGAGTACATGAGTGAGGGAACCTAACTGGCACAGGAATAGGGTGACCAGACGTCCCGATTTTATCGGGACTGTCCCGATATTTCCTTGTTTGTCCCGCGTCCCGACCGACGTGCGGTCGGGACACTGGACAAACAAGGAAATGCGCCGGAGCCTGGAGCCCGGAAGTGCTCTGGCGCCCCCGAACCCCCCGGGCCTGCTGCAGGGACCCAGCAGCGCGTACGCTGCGCCCAGCCCCTGGCCAGCGTCTGGGCTGCTGCCCAGCTGGTGCTATCGCGGCGCGGCCGCCCAGCCCCGTTCGTTCCCCTGCGGGACGGGGGGGCTGGGGCCTGCTGCCCCCACTCCGGGGCCGCCGCGCGATAGCACCAGCTGGGCAGCAGCCCAGACGCGACTGGCCAGGGGCTGGGCTGGGCGCAGCGTGCGCGCTACTGGGTCCCCGCAGCAGGCCCCGGCTCGGGGGGTTCGGGGGCGCCAGAGCCGCAGCCGCCAAGCGCCATGGCCGCTTCCTCCCCCCGCGGCAGTGGGAGCTGCAGCAGCGGCTGCTCCCGAGTCCCGCTGCCTGGGGGTGAGAACAGCCACCGCCTGGCCCCGCGGGCCGCCCCCCTCCTCTCCCTACCACTCAACTGAGTCCTGCCTGCTCGGGACCAGGCCGGACTCTTACTCACCCCGGCCCCGCGCTTCCCCTGAGTCTCGCTTCCCCTGAGTCTCCCAGGCCTCCCTCCAGCGCTTGCGGAGGAAGGTGTGGGGGTTTTTTTGGCCCCGCCCCCCGCCACGCCCCCCCCCCCCCCCCCGCGTCACCCCCACCCCCCCCGCCGCGTCCCGATATTTGACTTGGGTGATCTGGTCACCCTACACAGGAAGCTGCTGTTTACTCCTCCTTGCCCCAGCCTCAGTGAATCTGGGCCAGAATTCTGGGATGCAGCATCTCTATCTGATTCATTGCTTCAGATTAATAGATTTGAAGGCCAAAAGGGACCATTATAGTCATTTAGTCTGACCTCCAGCAAGACTCAAGCCATAGGACTTGACCCATTGATTCCTGCATCAAGGCCAATGACTTGGGATTGAACTAGAGCATGGTTTAGAAGGATATCCACACTTGATACTCCCCTGTCCCCCCGATGGTTCATTGCCCTCACTCCTAAATTCCAAACCTTATTTCTAGTTGAACTTGTTTCGTTTCAACTTCCAGCCATTGGCTCTTATTATCCAGAGATTTTACAGAGTATTTTCTATTAAATTGTTTCATTGTAAGGCGGTTTCTGCAAAAACTAACCCTGTGGTTTTTGTGTGTGTGTATTTTTTGCAGTATCTGATCACACCTGCTCATTACAAAAGCAACTTCAAGGGGAACTAAAAGGCTTTTTACCTGCCAAAACCTGAGTTCAGGGGCTTTGTGTTTCCAATGCCAGAGTACAGGGTCACTAACAGCCAAAGTGGTGTAGAGTGTAAGGAAAATGTTGTTACAGATGTTAGTAAGTTCATCAGCTGGTACAGGTGGCATACAATGAAGAAGAAAAGACTTTCAACTTTAGTTCTCTGCATGTGCATTATTTGTAATTTGGAGGCCAATGGCTTCTGCCCACCCTCTAAATTACTTTTGCTTCATTTCTATTTAAGGCTGACATTGATGAGCAAATTGTGTATCCTAGACTCCAGAGTATGATGATAAACTCAGAAGAGATCCGTCATGCACAGTGAGCACCATTCAATGAGAAATGCAGTGTTACAATACATTGATTTCCAATAGGGGACGCTATGGTAGGCATATGTATAGGGTGAAGTCCATAGAGGGCGCTACTTTCAGGAAATTCCTCATGGGGAATACAGGAAAAGTGGAGGAAGAAATAAAGCCTGAATGTTGCACTGTTGTTGTAGCTTTTTCTCATTTTCTGCTTAAACACTGAACATGGTGTCAGAAGTGAGTTGGTGAAATAGGAAACTAAGAATATTGCAAGAAACCCAAACAAAGAAAAAACAAGACTGGCAGCATACCAAATTCCTGCCCCTGAGCAGATGGCCAGGCACAGGGAGGGGTTAAGCAATAACACACTCTTTAAATCACAATGGGAAAGCTACAGAATTGCAGTGGGGATGGATAAAAAGAGACGCAAAACAAGAGCAGCCAAATATAAGGAGTAATGGGTAAAGTCTGCCACATGCTCCAACAGCTTCCAAATATGGCAGCAGCAGATCAGGAGGCCCCATGTAACATCCTTGAAGCACTCCAAAAGCATTTTCAACCCACAAAAAATGCCAGACGAAAGGTATCTTTTCAATAAGTGTCACCAAGGAGCTGGAGAAACGATAGATCAGCGTATTGCCAAACAGCACAGAGTGGGGGACTCTTAAGACTTGATAATTGCATAAGGTAAACTAATTTGTGAGAGATTAGTAATAGGGACAAAAAATGCAGGAGCTCAAATGAGGGTGCTCAGAGCCCACGCTAGCTCTACAAAGAGATATAGACATGAGTAAAGCTAGAATAAGCTCACATCCAAATGTAGATCATAAGTGGAGCAGACACCAAGAATTCACCAAGTAGCACAGGAAAAGCATGGAAATACAAAGGGGGAATATACAAAGCAGAGATAAACAAAATGCAAAGGAAGACCTGTGGGTATTGTGGAGAAAAACGTGATAATGGAAAATTGTATATGGGGGTCAAAGGCAATAGTTGTGGCAAAGGAAGTCATTATGCAAAAGCTTGCAGACAAGAAATACAAAGAAAAATATACCATATTTATGAAGCAAGCAATTACTCAGAGGATAAGGTTTTTACATGTATAGGACATTAATGCAGTGCAAAACTGCCAAGATAAATAGTTGTAAAGCTGAAACTAGCACCAGAGGCAAAGACAAGGTAGAAGCACACAAGCAAACAGGAAATTGAATGCCAAATAAACATTGGGGCATCAGTGAATGTGATTTGCTGAGGAATTCTTTGTAGCCTGAGAAGAGGCTGCAATTGCAGTCAAGCAAATGGCATGGTCATAATGCCACTAGGACAATGTAAATTACAAGCAGAATACCCAGGAGAAGTAGGCAGGCTGAAACGTCAGGTAGTATCCACAACACAGAAGCAACTGCTTTCAGCTGAAACAAGAGTATTCACAAATGTAGTGACACTATACCTGGGACAAATGATTCATGCAATGAACCCCAGTTCACTTGCAGCGAGTTTGTGCAAGATTCTTGGGAATGAGAATTCAGTCACATCAAATCACCACTATACCAGAGACAGTCATATGGCAACGCCGAATGGGCAGTTAAAATTGCTAAGACTATTAAAGAGCAAGGAAAATATACGGCAAGTCATCCCTGAATGGATAAACATTCCCACAAAAGACCTATGTCTACCCAATACAACAGTTGACATCAAGACGAATGCTTACCTTGGTGCCTATAGCTCCAGTATTGGCAGTGGTGGAAGGAGTAAAGGACAACAATGAAGAGATACTCAAAAGCCAAAGCCTACTATGACCGACAAACTAAAGATCTCCAAGAAATACAACTAGTTTGAACTTGATATTTCCTTAAGACAAATCCTGCTTTTGGAAACAAACTACATGCATTGAAGAGAGAAATCCTCATTCATATAACATAGCAGTGGATGGTCATATATTTCACCGAAACTGCAAATACATTCACTCACTATGAAAGCAAGACATAAACATGGAGGGTGGTGAAATATGTCTTCTGTTGTGGCATGATCAGCACAAGGAACACAGGCTGACCAGTAAGTGATAGATACCAGAACAGCCTCTCTCAACACTGCACGAACCAAGGGCCAGGCCTAGTTCAGTCGTCATAAGAAAGACTCGCACTTGCTCAGCATCAACCTGCCTGCAAGGTATGCACAGGACTTTTTATAATATTAAGGCATGAAAGCGAAAACCCAGAGGAAAATATCTTCATTCCCAACCAAGTTAATACTTAACTTAAAAAGGGTGGCTATTAAGACTATATGATATAGTCTTTTAGGGAGTGTAGCCTGAGCCTCTTCCCATAGAAGAAAGTGGCCAAGCTCCCACTGATTTTAATGGAAGCAGGGTGAGGACCCAGGAGATTCTCTACATCTTACTAGGTCAGAATCCAGGGGGGGTCTGATGGATGCGTTTTAGAAATACATATTGTAGCTGCCAGGTTACAGTGGGAAATGCAGAGAGCCATGAACTTGGGAGTTACTGTATATACTCGTTCATAAGCTGAATTTTTTTAGTAAAAAAGGGAAGCACCAGAGAAGGGGGTCGGCTTATGAACGGGTATAGAGAGGAAGAGGTGGGACACAGCCCCTCCCCCCAACAGAGGGAGCAAGGAGCGGCAGCACAGCCAGAAGGGAAGAGGCGGGGCCAGAGTCTCTCCGCTTTTGGCCATGCTGCTCTCCCCCAGCCTCCGAAGCAGCTGCAGCTCCAGGGCTGGCAGGCTGCAGCCATGCCGCTTGGCCCCGCCCCCCAGAGCAGGCTGTGGCTGAGCCGCCCAGGCGCCGGAGCACGCTGCGGCTACGCCACCCGGCCCAGCCCACTGGAACATGCTGCAGCCGCACCACCTGGTCTGGCCCGTCGGAGCAGCTCCAGCCAGGCCAGAGACATCCTCCCCAGATAAGGGGGGAAGGGATGGGATGGGGAGAGTGTGGGGATCCCGGGCTAGGGGTGGGGTCATGTGGGGGGTGGTCACAGGGATTACTCCCCTGACCCCCAGCTTCTCCCCCCCAAAAAATTTCCCCACCAGTTGCAGTCTCGGCCCGTCAGGGTAAGCAGCTGGCGCACCGGGACACTTTGTTTACTTAGGTTTACCTCCGTGCCTGCGGACGCTCGAGGTAAACAAACCATCTCGGCCAGCCAGCGGCTTATCCTCATGGCCCAGGAGCCAAAGTTTGCTGACCCCTGAATTATAGGATCAGCTTATGAACAGGTCATAAAAATTTTCCATTTTTACTTATCCATCTTTGGGGGTCAGCTTATAAACGAGCCAGCTTATGATTGAGTATGTATGGTACATAGCCTTTCAGTTCCCTTTTGAGCTGCTTTACAGATCACTGGCTAAGGGGCTGTTTCTGAAAGCCCCTTGACCCCTTCCAGTTAGTCCCTTAAAACACTACAGTCAAATGCAAAATAGTTCTTGAGGGGCTAAATTCATCCCTGGTGTCACTAACACATTCTTAAATGTGAGTCAGTTAATCAGCCTCCACCACAGAACCCTTTGAGTGAAAGGCAGGCAGATGATTTATTTAAGTGGATAAAAGGCGGTAAACAAAAGAAGGCAGTGCTGATTTGGGGATTTTCAGCAATTTTTTAAGTATTTAAGTATTTTTCTTTTGTTTAGAAAAAGCTTTTCAGTTCTCCTGACAGATTCATGACAGAGATATTTTTTTAAATGCCACATCGTTTAAGAAATCAAGTAAATCTCAGCCTGTAAACCAGAGTAGTGTGGACAGACTTGTAAATAATTAACCACTTGTTTCCATAAAGGGTCCAAAATATTCAGTTCCAGCAAAACAGGCAGAAATGTGACTATTTACTCCAATGAGGAAAAGAAGGCTGGATCCGGCAATACGCAAGGCTGTGAGAGTCTGCATTCTCACCTCGTCCTTGGGCCAGAGCGACAGAGCTAGCTAGAATGACTCTATAGCCTGGGGCTTAGGCGATGCATCTCAGATGTTGGTGACCCACATTCAAGTTCCTGTTCCAAAGGCTATTTAGTGATGTGTCCAAAGCGAACAGCTTCTAGAAGGACATAAAGAGCAACTGGTCTGGGCACTCACCTGGATTCACTTCCCTGCTCCACAGCCTGCAGAATGGGGATTTGAATCAGCATCTCCCACATCCTAGGGAAGTGCTCTGGGTGTGGGAAACCAGCACCACCCCCTCTGATTTGTGCAGGGCCCAATCCAATAGACAGGCTCTAAGGCAGCCTCTCCTAGCAAAATCCCCCCAAGAAGGGATCCAGGAGTAGTTAGGACCCTAGAGAAAGAGTCCTGGCTGCTTGGAAATTAGTTCTTTGCCACATTAATGATTTATTAATTAGTATTATTATGCTTACAGCCCTAGCATACCGACCATAAGACTCAATACGGCTCTGATTATCCTGTGGGTCCCCCGTGAAAATGGCCTGGCTTTGGAAAGTGCAGCCTTTGAAGTCCTCTGTGTGTGTTTCACATGCAGGCCTTCCTGTGTAAGTGCATCTAGCAACATTAAAATGAAATATAACTGTTGCAAGGGGCTAGTTTTGCAGTTAAATGGCAATGATGTGATATAACTGTCACCTTCACAAGAAGTGTTACCAACCCACTTACTGTAAGGTTTGGGTAAAAATATTATACAATCCTCATGAAGGTAATGCTCCTCACAAAGAAAAGCGTGTAATTTCCTAAAAACTCATTGACCACCCTCCACTCCCCCAAATAGCGTCAGTTCCTTTGATGGCTGGATTGATGGCTCTGTCATAGACATACATTATTTGCACTGATGGGAAGCTGGATGTGAAAATGAATCATTTTACTATGCCAGGGTGCTTGTAAAATGTGCCGGTTTTAGGAGAATGCCATGGGCATGCCCAAGAACATCTCCTACTGTGTATTCGCAAAAAGAACAGGAGTACTTGTGCCATCTTAGAGACTAACAAATTTATTTGAGCATAAACTTTCGTGGGCTACAGCCCACTTCTTCGGATGCATAGAATGGAACATATATTGAGGAGATATATATACACACATACAGAGAGCATGAACAGGTGGGAGTTGTCTTACCAACTCTGAGAAGCCAATTAAGTAAGAGAAAAAAATTTTTTGAAGTGATAATCAAGATAGCCCAGTACAGACAGGTTGATAAGAAGTGTGAGTACTTACTTATATGTTCCATTCTATGCATCCGAAGAAGTGGGTTGTAGCCCATGAAAGCTTATGCTCAAATAAATTTGTTAGTCTCTAAGGTGCCACAAGTACACCTGTTTTTTTTGCGGATACAGACTAACACGGCTGCTACTCTGAATCCTACTGTGTATTGTAGACACAGCCAACAGATAGTGTAATAATAATACTGTGCATTTCTGCAATGCCACCTAGCTAAGGATATCAAGGCGCTTTACAAAAATTAAGTAATTAACTATGTGAGATAGTTCAGTGGTAGTATCCTACCCTTTGAGATGGGGACACAGAGAGAAATGAAGTGACTTTAGAACATAAGAACGGCCATACTGAGTCAGACCAAAGGTCCATCTAACCCAGTATCCTGTCTTCTGACAGTGGCCAATACCAGGTGCCCCAGAGGGAGTGAACAGAACAGGTAATCATCAAGTGATCCATCCCCTGTCGCCCATTTCCAACTTCTGGCAAACAAACCCTAAGGACACCATCCCTGCCCATCCTGGCTATCCATTGATGGACCTACCCTCCATGAACTCCCTGACCAGTGCTGAGAGTGCCGAATCCTAACCACTAGACCACCAGGGAGCTCTTGGACTTTGCCCAAGGAAACACAGCAAATCTCTGGCAGTGCCCAGAACAGAACCTAGATCTGGTGATGCCCAGGAATGCAATTTACCCACTATCTTTCCATGTCAACGACTCCCTCCCCATCACGGTAATAACAGAGCACTCCAAAAACATTAATACATTTATCCTCACAGCCTGTAATGTAATAATAATGTAATGTAATAAAAAAAAATTAATAATAATACCTACCTCCGATACAGCGTTTTTCATCTGTGGATCTCAAAGCACTTTACAAAAGGAAATCAGCATCGTTATCTCCATTTCACGGGTGGAGAAACTGAGGTTCAGAGAAAGATGAAATAATTTGCCTAAGGCCAGTTAGCAGTAGAGCCAGGAATTTTATGCATGTCTCCTGAGTCACAGTCCAGTTCATTACCCACAACACCATCCCCCACCAGACAATGGTTTCTCCCTGTATCAGGTGAAAGCCCCTTTAAAGGGGCCTTTGACATTTAGTGAGCTTTGAAAAAACACAGTATTTCCTTGTTCTTTTTGACAATGCTTTGTGTTTCCTGTATTCACTTCTTCTTGTTTCTACAGTGGAGCCAAAGTCCTAGGGTAAGAACCTACACAGAGTAGAATGTAATAGAGTCAAAATCCCAATAAAGATATCACAGTCTGTTGCTGGGGAAAGCTACATGTCACAAATTCAGCGTTATGATTACTTCATAACTGGATGCAAGATGTGGAGGAGATGGACTTAGAAAGGGAAAAAACGACATATCAGTATTTTGTTCTTGGGGAACGGGGGCTAGCTACTGAGTGCAGTGTTTCAGAGACAGCCATTCTCTGGTTTAGTTCAGGTGGTGACTTATGGTGATGTGCTGGAAAATGCAAATAACTGTATCTGGGCACATTTTTTAAAATTTTGGCAAATAGTAAATTTGCCAAAAAAAAAAATTTTCAGGGCACCAAAACTATTTGTGAATTCAGTTCAAATTCAGCAAATAGTTTGGGCTGGGAAAAAAATGGAAAAAAAATGGAATTGTCAAAAAGTTTTCACGTTTTTAAAACAAACTGTTTTGATGTTGTTTCAAAACAACATTCTGAAACAAAACGTCAATTTGAAATGACGTTCAAAACATTTCGTTCAGCCCAAACAATTGTTTTCCATATTTTCGGTTCAGCGAGAAAAAAACAAGAAGATTCTGTTTCAGTTCAAAACACACTGATTTTTCTTTTCTGATTTTTCGGGTCGGCCACCGAACCAAAAACAATCCATTCCTTGCTCCACTCTACAAATAACCTTTGGAATCGGGCAATGGTAGCTGCTACCATCTGTGCTACAGTTGTACTTGCATCTGGCAGCTGGAATGTGGGTCAACAGCTAATCGCACAGCATTAACACCTTTTCTTCCTCAAAATAGACTCAAGTTTTTCCTCTGAGAAAAAGCTGTACTTAGGAGAAGCAATAATTCTGGTGGCACCTTTTATTTCTGCTTGTTGAGTAGAACCACAGAAAAGAATATTTGAAATCATTACATAACAGGTAGCTATTCCCTCCCATCATGCATTTAAGTTCACACTGCTTTTTGAACTTTGATGTGAAGGCTGTGGAATTAAAAAGTTGCCTCTGGAGAAATGTAGCATGGTCCGAAAATATGACATCTTCTGTCACCTCCCCCCAAGCATTGCTAAATTTAGCTGCATCACTCCTAACATGAGTTTCTCAGCTAAATCCCTGGGCATAGCTTTGAAAATTTCAGGGAATGTGGTATAGTGCAGTTTCAAAGCGGCATCCTTGCTGAATATACCTTTGATCAGAGCTGTGAGGCATATTTTCAACCATCTGAAACTTGACTGATTTGGGGTTTCATTACACACTTGAATCTCAGACCATTTTCATCAAAGGCTTTGCTAAAGTTCACCAGTCTTGCGATGGAACCTTTGATAGTTTATGGTTTTCCATGAAACTCAGTTTTGCTGGGGTTTTTTGACATGAAACGAAGTGCGAGGGGTTCTGACTGAATTTTGAGAGTTTGGGATCACACAAAAGTCACATGGCCAGATTCTCTATTGAATTTACAGCTCCTTTTGACTGTAATCTGGCTACAAAGTATAACTCTGCTGGGAACAAGTCTTCTGGGTTTGCACATCTGCCTCCGTCCCCCCTCCCAGCTCCCAGCAGTACCATCGAGGAACACTCTCTAACTCAATTAAGTGCCCAAACTACCCCAGTCTCTCAGTCCTAAACCAGTACCTCCTGCACCTTGCACTGGGCACTTGTGCTTGGGTGCAGTGTGAGTTTAGAGGGTGGACACCATCTCTGCTGTGTCCCCTGGTGACCATCCTTCTGGTCACCATGCTGGATCGAGGCTGCTCGCCCAGCCTGGCTGCAGCCAGGCCCCCATCCTACGGTGTGGGCCCATCCCTAGGCCAGGCCTTCGCTGAGTAAGTTTGGGACTGCTCCCTCCAGCAGTGCCAAAAGATCCTCAGGCTTAAAGCACGTGTGTCCTCTCTCCAATCCTGCCCCTGTGCCTGCCAAACAGCCCAGAGCCAACCAGGTGGCCTGCAACCTATCCTCTGTTCCCTTTGGGCAGGCAGGGCCGGCGCAACCCATTAGGTTGCCTAGGGCGCTACAATTTGGGGGGCGGCGACCGCGGCAGCATTTCGGGCCGGGACCTTCCGCCGTCTAGGGCGGCAGAAAAGGTGGTGGCGCTCCTGTGGGCGGGGCTGAGCTCTGTTCTGGAGGGACATTCCTTTTCTCCAGTAGCGAGATGGGCAGGCAGCAGGGAGTCAGGGTGTAGTTTCCTCCCAGTCTGCTAGCAAATCTGTGTTCTGGGGCCAGGCTATCCCCTTGTGCCCACTCAGTCAGCGCTGGTGGGATAGGGCTGGCCTATTCACACTCCTGCTAACCTGTGTGTGTGTGGGGGGGGAGGGTACCAGACATGCATGAAAAGTTCCTGAGCCACTGAGTTCCACTCAGTTTTGTTTTTTTAGCTCTGCTTCCTTGTTACCTTTTCAACAAAGGTTACAGCTAGTAGCCGAGACTATAACAAAAGAATAGAGTGTCCCCGGTTATCATAAAGGCCTGATGCATTTGCACATCTAGTACCTCCTCCAACTCCCAGTGGGGGTAATGGAAAGACTCCCAGCAGTGACTGCAGTGGCCATTGGATCCGGGCCCAGGTTGGCATGCCCCATTTACTGTACTTGTGCATGAAGAGTCCCAGGGGTGTAACGGGTCATTTGCACATGCAATTACCACACTTGCCTGAGTATATAAAATAGGTAATTGTGCATGCTCCTTTCTAAAGACCTGAGACAGTAAAATGTTCAGATAATAATAATCAGTTAAAAGGTTTTCTGTACAGAAGGCCACTTGCAAAGTTTAGGTGGCTACAGCAGTCAGAATCGCAGCTGTTTGATAACAGTTTCTATTCTAACCTCCTGTTTTGGGGCACTCATAACTCTGAAACTTTCACTGCTGGGGCTGAAATTTTCCAGACGTCACGTCTGCCTGAAGGTGAATTCCTATGGAATGCAATGTTTGAGCAAAACCAGTCCCACTCTTTGATTAAGAGGAGATTGGGGAAAAATATACTTTTCCCAATATAATAACATTCTTGTGACCTTGCCTGAAGACCCCTGCAGCTGAAAAGGCTAGAAATTAAAAGGTGGCCTATGTCACTGCCATGCCCCTTTTGGAGAAGCCTTTGCATGTTCAGATGCAAATTGGGTTTGATGTGATCAAACTATGAGCCTTTGAAAATCCTGCACCAAGCATGCACACAACGACAACAACTGTCCCGATATTTAGGTGTTTGTCGGTCGGGACGCAATTTGTCCTGATATTTCGCTCCACCGGCAGCACTGGGTTTTGTTTTTTGATTTTTCTCCGCCGGCAGCACTCGGCTTTTTTTTTTTCTCCACCAGTGGACACCCCTCCCCCACCCATATGTCCCGATATTTTCTTCCTCTCATCTGGTCACCCTACCCTAAACACAGCAAACTCAGATAGTGACGATAATGGGGCTGGCTGCCCCTTTAAGGGCCAGGAGGCCTCAGGCCAGTTGGTCCTGGTTAGTTAGCCCAGCCGGCTACACCTGTGCTGGGTGTTGGATTTAAGAAGAGTTGTTCCCTGGGATGGGCTGGCTAGCTGAGGAAAACAACTGGGGCTGTCTCCTGTGACTAGCCCTGAGGAGAAGGAGCAGCTAGAGAGGAGGAGAGTTGAGAGGCTGACTGAGGATGTCCAACGTTGAGGCTGGCTGGGGAGGAGAGCAGACAGGCTGCTCCAATGTGAATTAAGAAGTTAGACTCAAGCTAGGAACTGGCTGAGGGCTATGGCCTGCCAGAGGCCCTTGGTAGGAGGGTAGCCAGTGAGACAGGCTATTGGGACCCCACCTGTAAGGAAGGAAGCTGAAGGCAGAACCCTGTGGGGCTGAGGACTGTTTGGTTTTGCTGTTTATTTCAGACTTGGACTAAGAATGAGGACATGAGGCATCTGAACTAAAACTCCCATGAGGCAGGAACACAGGCAGAAACAGTTTAATGTTGAACTGACTTGAAATAAAATGGATTGATTCAGGAATGTCAAATTTTCATTTGCTTGAATTGTGCCAAATACACATTTTTTTTTTATAAAACATTCTGTTCTGCGAGAAATGTTGATATTGGGACGTTTTGTCCTGACTGAGATGAAAACAAATGTTGAATTATTGGAACTTCCCCAGGGGGCAGAAATTCCAGTTTCATTATTAGATGGGCAAGTGCAGCAATAGGAAAACGTTGCAGTGTAATACAGAGTCTGAACTGAATCCCTGAGGGCCAGAGCCTGACAGTTAGTGACTGCCCTGCCTCGGGGGTGATGAGGAGCCACACAGCCAGGGTGGGAGCACAGAGACACACTGTGTTTCAGGGCATGCTGCTGGCCGGTGTGGAGGCGAGTGGTGGGACCAGCCCCTGGAGTGGGATGCTCAGGGAGAGGGCTTGTTGGGCACCTGTACAAGAGACAGCCACAATCTGGCATTGGGTGCATTGGTTGATCCACAGTGTATCTGAGTAAATAATAGAGACCCATGAGAACAATGAAAGGGTGGGAATGGGAGGAGAAAGAAATGGATGCACTTCAGAGGTCCTTTATGGAAAGGCCCTTTTCCTCTCTGCTGACTTGCAGGCCCCTACATTATAGTGACTATCATTGACTGGCTAGAGGCTTCCCTTTAGCACCATCAGTGTTACTTCTAGGTGAGCCATAGGGCAAGGGGCTCTGGAGAAACCCCTCCTGTCCCAAGGAAGAAAGGACCAGAGCCAGTAGTTGAACCCCACCATCTCAGGCATAGTATATTGCAAAGCATTAACTTCAGATCTACTGGGCCAGCATCTCTTTCTTTTGAAGTGTAGACTGAAGTGGAGGGGTCAGCATTGTTCTGTCATTCTAGCTGATTCGCCCATCCCAGATATCTCATGCTATAGGCTGGCCAAGCTGGAAAGTTTAGACCTGGATCTCTGGCTTTGGATTTCATACACATCATAGTTCAGGGATGTTCAAATCTGAGCTTTACACACCCTCTGCATCACACCTGCATTAGCTGCAGTTAGAGATGTAACCAAATCTCCCACGACAGGTTTGTCACTCTCTTTAATGTAGGATTCAGAGACATGACTTTCCTGTTCCTGCTCTAATGTACAAAGCAGAAAGAAGAAAGCCTGATTTGCATCAGCTGAACTGAAGTGACATTTGAACGAAGTGAAATCACGGGTCTTCATTAGGAGGCTCAACAGTTAGAAATGAAAGTCATAAGGGACAGCCAACTCTATGTGGATCATTTAATTAACATGCTTACAGAGTCTTCCTGTCTCCTATGCGACTGCCCAACCCTCCCATTACAAAGGTGTTTTCTGTTTTAAATGTCCCCTAGTTTGACATATTGGAAGGAAAAGTTACTGTGATCTGCTCTGTCTAATCTCCTAAACTGAATAATCCAAGCACTCTTTTTATGCCATAAGTAACTATCACGTTTGAATACTAGGTGAAAGATAACAAATAACAAATCAATGCTGGAGCTGAACCGAACTTCTGATAACAAATTTGGATTTGGATTAGCTTTAGTGATTTTTGCATTGGCATAAGCAATCAGAAATGATTGTTTGTTCATCTAGCTGTCTAACTTGTATTTGTGTCCAGTGAGGGCACCTGATTGTCAGAAGAGCTGGGAAATCAGGCCAATGCTGCACAGTTCAGATATATTTAGAAATCATGCAGATGAAATTTGGATAAGGTAAAAACAGACAAAATGAGAAATTATAATTCAAAAAGAAAATTGTATCTGAAATAAAATTCTGTCTCTCTGCTCACCTTTAGACAGCAGCTTGAAGATCTTAAAAGGTCAGGCTTTCAGACCTTGGCTTCCACTTGTGAGCGTGTACAGTTACATATCCACAAACATGTGCCTAAACTTTTCAGGTGCACAAACTTGTGAGTGCATTAACACTTGAGTGTGTGCCCTTGAAATAGTTTAACACAAGCATGCAGGACCCATTGCGGCCAAAAGGTTTTGTGAGTGCAAATTCTGACACATGTGAGAGCTCCTGCAAATATAAGAATTTGGGGGTCATGGTAGATAACCAGGTGAACGTGAGCTTCCTGTGCAACACTCTGACCAGAAGAGTTAATGGGATCCTAGGATGTATGAACACGGAAATCTCTAGAAGGAGTAGAGAGGTTATTTTACCTCAGTATTTGGCACTGGTGCAACTGCTTCTGGAATATGGTGTCCAGTTCTGGTGCCCACAATTCAAGAAGGATGTTGATAAATTGGAGAGGGTTTAGAGAAGAGCCATGAGAATGATCAAAGGATTAGAAAACCTGCCTTATTCAGGGTGGCTCTATGTTATTTGCCCCCCCAAGCACGGAAGTCAGGTGGCCTTCGGCGGCATTCCTGCAGGTGATTCGCTGGTCACACAGATTCAGCGGTGTGTCTGCGGGTGATCTGCCTGTCCCGTGCCTTTGGCATACCTGCCGCTGAATTGCCGCTGAAGCCGCGGGACTGCCGGACCTCCTGCAGACATGCCGCTGAAGGCTGCCTGACTGCCGCCCTCACGGCGACCAGCAGGCTGCCCCCGTGGCTTGCCGCCCCAGGCACGCGCTTGCTGCGCTGGTGCCTGGAGCCGCCCCTGGCCTTATGGTGACAAATTAAAGGAGCTCAATCTATTTAACTTAAGAAAAAGAAGATTGAGGGGTGACTTGATCACAGTTTATAAGCTACATGGGGAACAAATATTTGATAACGCGCTCTTCAGTCTAGCAGAGAAAGGGTAAACGTGATCCAATGGCTGGAAGTTGAAACTAGACAGTTTCAGACTGGAAATAAGACTAATTTTTAACAGTGAGGACAATTTTAACATTGAAACAAGGTACCTAGGGTCGTGGTGGATTCTCCATCACTGGCATTTTTTAAATCATACTCTTGGAATTTGCGGGGAGAAATTCTCTGGCCTGTGTTATACAGGAGGTCAGACTAGATGATCACAATGGTCCCTTACAGCCTTGGAATCTATTCATTTTTAGCAGGTGTTTGCACCTTCAAAGTGCAGGCATGAGTATTTCTGTGTCAATTTTATATGTGCTTGAGTGGAAGACAGGTAGAGAACTGACTGAGAATCTACCCCAAAATGTAAATGCAGAAGCAGGTGCAAGGCAATCTTAATAAAACTAGAGGGAGGCTCAGTGATTGTTGGCTGAGTGCTTCCGGGCTCAGACAGGATTTACAAGTCATATCAAGAAGCAGACTGAGGGACTTGGCATATGTATATTAACTACAGACATACAGGGTGGCATATATGAAGCACAACATTGGGAAGGAGAAAAGGAAACAAAAGAAGTGGTCAGAGATGTTTTGAAGGTGCAGAGGAGGTGATGATGGTAGAGATAAGGGCAGTGGCAAAGTGATAGCTCTGAAAGTGTCTTTCTGAGGAGAAAGTGGAAACCAGTGCAGAGTCTCAAGACAGAGGAGATGCAAATTGTATCACAGACACTGAAGGAATTCTTGACAGTGGCGTTCTGAACTGGAGGAAGGGAGCTTGGAGAATGGGAGGCTAAAGAGAAACATCTTGCAGTGACAGGACATTAGCAGAGCATGGTTTGGCAGCATCTTGGTGGAAGAAAGGGGAAGAAAGGATAACATTTGGAGACACTGCATAGGAAGTGATGAGACTTAGCAAGAGCCTGGTTGTAACGGAGAAGAGAATGGAGGGAGGTCAAAGATAACACCAAGGTTGCATGCTTGGGTATTAGAAAAGATGATAAAGTTGTCAAGCTGGGTGTATTGATTAAATCAAAGCAATTTAAATTGCTGGTTTCAATCAGTAATCAGGAAACCTTGATTTAAATAATTGATTTTAATTGTGTTTTGCATTTGGACATTTTAGTAATTTTCCTTTAAACAAAAAAAAAAGATTCTCATTGGTTGGTAATCATTAAAACATTTTGTTGTCAAATAAATGTAGCCTTTACACTAAATTTGGTGCTTCTTTTTGCTAACCAAGAGGATACACTATATCTATATACATATATTTAAGCAATTGTATAGCTTAATTTACCTTTATTCACAGTCTTAATTTTTACATTTTTATTATGTTAGAAAATGGTGAGTGATGCATTTCTTATATACCAGATTATTATTAGTTTTTTTTATTTTGTGTCAAACTCTGTTTGGATGGAAATTCAAATTCAATTAAAAAGACACAAAAACAGTATTTGAATTGTTTTATTAAATAAAACTACCTTAAAAGGGCTGGATACATAAGAAAAAAGTGTATCCATTTATTAACAGGTTTTGCATTTAAAACTAAGTGATATATTAAACAAAGGACGTATTTTATCTGTAAATAATTAATTGAACTGATTGTATCTGGTCATCATGTCCTTCGAGATTTTAGAACTAGTAGATCTCATCCTTTCGCAACTAGTTTTTATTCACAGGTTGGAAGAGAAACTCCCAATTGGTTTCTCAACTTTGACTAAACTAGTCATTGAACTGAACTAGCTGAATAAACTTTGCATTTGCAGAAGTTAGATTACTGCTGTTAAAAGCCGATTTAGCATTTTAACAATCTTTGGCTCCAGGTGCTTAGCCAATGACTTCCACTAGTTAAGTAGTTTGACTTTCTTTAAACTTGGCAGCAAACATTTATTGCTTAATATTTTTGTATTTAATTTAAATGATTTAATAGATTATGACAAATGTAGGCAACCCAGGTCATAATTTCAAATGTAATTTTAAATAGGTTTATTTTTTAAAATTTGTATTTAATTTAAATTTCAAAAAAATCCAATTTAAATAAAACAAAATCAGTGAGTCGGTAGTGCAATAATAGTACTGTGGGTGCATTGGCTGGAAAAATGGAACAAAGTATTGTGAAAAGTGTCTTCCATTTGCTGATCAGCTGCAGTGAATAGTACAGTATATTGCTGTGTATAACAGGCCAGTATGTAGGGCTACGTCTGTAAAGTATAGCACGTGGATCTGTCAGTATTTGTGTGTCTATGCAGCATATGTAAATTAGCCAGTATTTGTGTGTGCTTGTACATGTCTTGGTACAGAGATATCAGCCAGTGTGTGTGGGTGACTGCAAATAACACAACATGTGATGGCGTACCAATGTCTGCATTTGAGCCCAGACAGTAAATGAATGCAGCACACACATCTATGAAGAATTCATGTCCTTCCTTGGAATAGAGGAGAGACATTCAAGAGGATCTAAGGGCAGAACAGCAGAACCTGCTATTAATTAAGAAATTAAATCCCCTCAGATGTGGAGATTCAAAGGAAGCACAACAAATCTGGAGTGTCCATGCCAAAACCAATTTGTTACTTTATAATTCAACATGTGTTACCAGCGCCTATTATTAGAAATCCAAATTTCCTCTGTCATGGGAAGAGGCTGAACTAGATCCTTTTAGCCTTGTATAAGTTAATTACAGTACACATGTTAAAGGCTGCATCTGTCTTAGTCAATCTAGTTGATTATTTCAGTGCTTTATTTTTAGTTCTCATCAAGGTGAAGGATGACACTAATATAAATGGAGGGTTTTCCGCAGATGCTGCTCTACTAAGTGCTCTCCAGAACCAACCCTGCCAGGACTCTGACAAGAGCTTCTTTCCCTGAGACATACTGCTCCTGAGATGGTTTACATGCAGTACCAAGTGAGCCAAGGAAAGAAAATTCTTCTCAGGCTTTGACTGCAAGTTGCAGAAAAGGTAGCCAGTTCCTGCCCCAAAAAAGAAGTAATAGCAACCCTAGGGCTGTCTGTCAGACTGTCATCTTAGAGAGTGGCTACAATCTCAACAGGGCTCCGTGTCTATACCAAGCTCCTCTTAAAGCATATCTTATTGTTGTTGTGACTGAATGCTTTCGTTCATTCACCATACAGTGTCTGTGCATGACTGTTCTCCCTATTCCACTTCTACTGCCGAGCGTCTCACATTATTTACCTTTCTGAGTCAGATCTTTAGTGGGTGTAAATCAGTGGAACTCCACTGAAGTCATAAGAACATAAGAACTGCCATACTGGGTCAGACCAAAGGTCCATCTAGCCCAGTATCCTGTCTTCTGATAGTGGCCAATGCCAGGTGCCCCAGAGAGAATGAACAGAATAGGTAATCATCAAGTGATCCATCCCCTGTGGCCCATTCCCAGCTTCTGGTAAACAGAGGCTAGGGACACCATCCAAGTCAGTGGAGCCATACCAAGTTCATATTTGAGAATGATCTGACCCTCCAAATCTAGCAAACCTCTAATTACATGAATCAGGCTTTTCAGGATCGGGCCCTAGGTAGGAAAGAAGGAAACATATCACTCTGAGATTTAAGTATTGTGAAAAAAAACACAGAGTGGCTCACTTGCTGCAGGAATGGCAGTGCCAACTGGGTGCACATCTAACCTACCAGTCTCTAAGCCCAGGATTCATTATACATTAGAATCCCCTTCACCGGCATGGACTGCAGTGGAGACAGAAGACAGTGACAATGAAGCAATCCGTGGTCATGTGTCTCCAAGGCCGCCAGGGACATCCCTATGTTTACTATTCGTCCCTGTACACAGCACAGTTCACAAGTATCCGTGTTTTACAAAATTAGAACAAACACATGGACAAGTGACATACAAATTCGGAGCAGAGAAAGTCTTCAACTTAGATTTTAAAATAGTCATTAGGTCCAACAACCAGCTCTTCCTGACTTAGGTGACTGGGGACGCTGTCCCAGCTTATGCAAAAGGAGCCTTCATTTTGAGGGTTACTGTTTCCTGCAGTAATGTTTACCTTGGACCAGCCATTCTTGCTCCGCAGAGCAGGGAGACTTGCAATCTGAGCAGAGAAACGCGCTGAGGTGGTGCTCAGAGATGGTACCAGTTATATCTGTTCCTCTTCCCCTACTGAAGGGAGGAACAGGTCCTCATCTATTGTAAATTGCCAAATCTCCATTGTCTTCACTGGAACGACATTGATTTACACAGCTGAGGATCTGGCCCATAATGTCTTGGCTTCCTAGGGATTTTCCTTTACACGGATTTTTGCCATTAAAACTTAATTTATCTTATGAATGGCATTTCAGCTCCTGGTTATCCCAGGTGCTGGCTGTCCTACCTTTGATTGACATTTGTATGGCATTTGGTACAATTGGCCCGGCCTACATTTGCTGGATCACAGTAAAATCCTGCCAGACTGCTGAGTCTACTGGCACTGCGCCTTGTGGCAGCTATTTGGCAGGATGGTAGAATGACACTGCCTGAAAATAACTGAGATTGCATGGATCTGGGCTTTTGCAAGGAGAGTTTGTACTGTGTGTTGCCCTCCTTTGGATTCCCTTTGTGTGCTCTGTGTGTTGCTCATGTTGACTCTGGAAAAACTGGCTAGGAAAGAGAATCTGCTATTACACACAACATTGGTCCAGCCAGATCTCAGGCACTGTCTCCAGGCCTCACCTCAAAAACGATCTAGCAGACCCTGCAAAGGCCCAGCGAAGGGGAAGATCATCCATGGTTCAACTGTGATGGCCCTGGTCCTCAGTTATGGCTGAGGTACTCTCAGTGACACTCAGGAGGGCGGGTGACTTTGTGCTACCCCCCAGAATCTGGAGCCAGCTATATACCAGTCCGTTTCCCCAGCATAACTTAGAGCAGCTTGAGGGTTGCTTTAAATTATACCAGCTGCCTCAAAAACTTATTACAGCAGCTTAGAATCAGCGGAGTATAGGTGACCTCTAGTCGTCCCTCCAGTGATGCCCCCTACTCTAGCCATAGGTTGGGAGTGACATAAAAACCCCTTTCCAAGCAACACGCCCTTCATTGGGATGATCCTCCCATGGCCCGCGGTGCAGTCCCCAGCAGCCCCAGCACAGCTGCAGATGGAGACTGCCAAAACTAGGCTTATTTCCCTTGGAAGGGAGAGTCAGGCTATGTCCATACTACACGCTAGGGGTGTGATTTCCGGCTTGCGTACACCTACCCGCGTTAGCTCGATGAGAGTTAGCATGAGTATAAATAGTAGTGCAGCTGCAGTAGCACTGCAGGGGCAGCAGCGGTACTGCTTAGCCGGCTGAGTATGTACCCAAAGGGTCCAGGTGGGTTTGTACTCTGGTGTTTAAGCTGTTCCACCGCTGCCTGCACTACTGCGGCGACGCGGCTGGTTACGCTCGCGCTAGCTCTCATCAACCTACTCTGAGTAAATCTACTCTGGCTGGGAATCTCACCCCTGGCTCATAGTGTAGATGTGGCCTTATGGGGGGGTCGTTGAGAAATTCAATGTTACATGGGGCATATTGAAAGTCTCTTCTTAGACACACTTTTTCCAAGGTGAGATACAAGGAGAAACACAGTGAAATTAAAGGGAAGGGCATTTAGAAGCAATACAAGGAAATGCTCAGAACCCAGCTCCATTGTTGATATTGGTCTCTGACTGTAGAGCTGTAAGTGATAGACAAACTGCAATGGGTTCTTACTGAAATTGTCGGGGTATAACAAGTGGGATTGCAGGAATCAGGGAGATGGTGGCGATGCACGCAGAAAGGCAAGGAGATTCCCAACCTCACCAGCAAAACAGACCACTTGACAAAGCAGGGCGATCATAACAGTAAGGTCCACAAGTGTCAGAATTCAACCTGGTATATTCACCTCCCTTACCGAGCTCCGTTAAAGAAGAATTAGAGAGATGCTGCGACCACAATCCCTTAGGATCTCAGTGTGGGTACAGTCTGAGAATTTAATCGCAGCTTATATTAGCCACCACTGTCAGTAAGTACAGGCACAGTCTGGGTGGGAGAAGCAGCTATTAAAAAGGAAGGGGAGAGTTAAGGTGTAATGCAGTAATACAGCTCTGATGGGTATATAAATGGAGCAAGGTTTTTTCCATTATATGTCTAAAACCCTGTTTCTGGAGGTCTGTGAGAGGGGTCAGTATGACAAACACACTCCACTGTAAAAAGAACAGGAGTACTTGTGGCACCTTAGAGACTAACAAATTTATTTGAGCATAAGCTTTCGTGGGCTACAGCCCACTTCATCGGATGCATAGAATGGAACATATATTGAGGAGATATATATACACATACAGAGAGCATGAACAGGTGGGAGTTGTCTTACCAACTCTGAGAGGCCAATTAAGTAAGAGAAAAAAAACTTTTGAAGTGATAATCAAGCTAGCCCAGTACAGACAGTATGATAAGAAGTGTGAGAATACTTACAAGGGGAGATAGATTCAATGTTTGTAATGGATCAGCCATTCCCAGTCCCTGTTCAAGCCTAAGTTGATTGTATCTAGTTTGCATATCAATTCCAGCTCAGCAGTCTCTCATTGGAGTCTGTTTTTTAAGCTTTTCTGTTGCAAAATTGCCACCCGCAGATCTGTCATTGAATGACCAGACAGGTTAAAATGTTCTCCTACTGGTTATGATTCCTGATATCAGATTTGTGTCCATTAATTCTTTTGCGTAGAGACTGTCCGGTTTGGCCAATGTGCATGGCAGAGGGGCATTGCTGGCACATGATGGCATATATGACATTGGTAGATGTGCAGGTGAACGAGCCCCTGATGGTATGGCTGATGTGATGGTACAGGAGCACGGGAAAGCCGTCTGCTGGAGATGTGGGAAGCTTGGTAAGTGCTGCTAAGCGTGCCTGCATATATATGTGTGTTTGCTGTGTGCGTACATGCTGCCCAGGTGCGCACATGTACATATGCTTATACGGGCACATATGTATTTGTAGCTGTCAAGTTTTGTACTACATACTGGCAACCAGTCATAGAGGTCCCACTGTTCCTCGCAGCATCCCCAGAGCTGTAGGAGGAGCAGGGGAGTGGGGAGGAGAGCAAGACCCCTTAGATGTGGGAGGGGAGGGCTTGGGGGATGCTAAGGATAACTGGGGGGGTCAAGGTTTTGGGGTGGGAGAGAGCTCTGGGGGATTATGGGAGTGAATTTAAGGGGGTGGGTTGCTAGGGGGTAGGTGGGAACCTGGGAGAGGTGTTGGGTTGGGGTCCTAGCTCAGTGTGGGGGAACAGGGCACTGCTCTGTCCACATGGCTGAGCCACTTCCAGCCCAACTCCCTGTGTTACCTGTTCCCCTGGGGTCCCCTCAATAATGCCCCCCCCGGGGAAGATGGACCCTCCGACTCCAGGTCTACTGATCATTATACACCAGATGGGGGAGCTTCTCTCATTCTCTCTTAAAGAGTCATTTGTGGGGAGGGGATTGAGAGCAAACAAACATGATACTGGCTCTATATGGCTTGAGTACTCACCCAGGATGGGGAGGCGGGGGCGACCCAAGATCCAGTCCCCCTGCTCTTTATGGGGGAAGTCATCCTCCTCCTGCTCCTCCTTCATCTCTGCCCCGCTCTCAGGGCCTCTCACTAAAAAAGCACAAGGTGCCTAACTCCAAAGGGTTCCTGGCTGTGAATGGCAAGCATATTTACAGGCTACGGTGTAATTTAGCGCGGCCACTTGCACATTCGCCGAATACCGGACATTCCAGCACTTCCTGGAATAACGTGGGCCTACCCCTGCCGGAATGACCTTGCTGCACATGAGGTCACACTGCTCAGGGGGACAGCATTGTGAAGAGCACAGCTCTCCACCCCTGATATGTGCAAGGTCACGGCAGGGGAGGGCAGAGCTACACGGTCTTCGAAATGGCATCCCCATCCAATACAGGACAAAACCATCTCCAGTTTTGTCTCGGTACCAGACAGGGGACAAATCACACAGAAAGAGCATTGTCTGGTTTAAAACTGGATGAATAACCTGCCTAGTAGACTAAATTTGTTAGTCTCTAAGGTGCCACAAGTACTCCTGTTCTTTCTGCCTAGTATAATTACACTTCGCAAGCCCAAAGCTATTACTGTGTAACCTGCCTTGGGAGACAGAAATAATAATCATATGCTTACCCCATAATAACAGGGCCACACCAATTCTTTGCGACTTCCTCTTTGTTAATTAACATTGACATGGGTAACCAGTAGCTTCAGTGTATAACCTCTCCACAATAGCCACTCCCACATGGGAACCCTGGACCCGCCCTTGGTCTCGTTCACTGTTGTAGGATCTCCTGGGTCCGAACCAGAAGATGTAGCTGGCATTTCCAACACCTGGGTACATCAGATGGGCAACATCTTCAGCGAAGTATTTGTGATGATACTATACTGTGATTGCTCAGATCTGTCATTAAATGCTTGGCCAATTTGTTTCAGACATGAGGCCTAATGTTCTTTTGAGCCTCTGCCATCTTCATTGACTTTCAGAGGTCTAGCTTCATTACATATCTCTAACTTTGCCATTCTATAAGTACCTGGATCTGAGAGACTAGTGTAGATTGGTGCACCTCAGTCCCTTCTGTTGTCTTCCTACGCAATGGCTGAATCTCCCGAGGGCTATAGTATTTTGGTCTAATTCTGATAGTTGGTTTGGTGTGGGGGTGGCTGGGTGGTGTTGGTGGCCTGTGATGTACAGGATTTCAGAGTACATGATTTGGTAGTCCCTTCTGGCTTTAAACTCTGTGGCTATGCTTTCCCTGCCCATTGGAGAAAGTTCTAGATGCTGCCAGGCCAGTGAATGGTCTAATCTCCTTAACTTGATAAGTGCTACACAAGACAGGGGAGAAGGATGGGGGTGCCAACGGGAAAAGTCAGGAAACAGAGGTTCAAAGACAGGGCAAAATAATGCTAGATAATAAAGAAATTGTGGAGGTGAGTGAAATCTGAGAAACACAATTAAAATTGTACACAAGTTGCATATCACCCTGGGCCCACAGAGGAAATTTTTCCTGTAGACTAGCCCTCTGAGTCTTCAGCGGAGAGATGAAACAGCAAACTGGCCCCACTCCGGGTGAACCTATCATCTGATTCATTCTTTTTAGGAAGTGATCTCATCTGCGCTATCAAATTTCTGTACCTCTCACCCCGGTGCTGTTTCTAATGGGCGGGGGAACCTCTCTGTTACCAAGAAACACTTGTTATCTTCTGTTACCAAGAAACACTTCAGACTTAGTTTATTTCCAGCTGACAAGTGCTTCCTTATCTGTTGGATCATTGACAATTCCCCCTTTGCTTACCCTGTGCAGAACTACACTCCTGGAACATTTGGCAAAGGGAAAGAAATGGAGGTTTGCCCTGAACAGAAATGAAGAATTGGGCTTCTAAGGAGTATAAAGGCCCTTCCTGAGCTCTCAGAGTGAGAGAGCAATAAAAGGAGCAGCATTAGGGCTGGATGATTTTATAATAATTATCAGTCTTGTCTGTTCTGCTAGTGCCTATGGGGTGGTGCTAGGCCCTGTACAAACACAGATTAATAGCTGGTCCGTGCCTTGAACAGCTGTGATTGGAGTGGTCACCAAACACATTATAAGACCTTAAGCCTTGTAATTTCAAGACTATACAGAACTGACATTATTTTCCATGGATGTGTGTGCAGAGGGGAAAGGACAGTCAGAAAGGGTATGTCTACACTGGCAGAGCTACATTGCCGGCTGTTACAGTGCCGCTCAGAGAGCGCTGAAGAGAAATCGCTGTTGTGTGTTCACATTGTCAGCTGCCTGCGCAATAGCGTGTTCACACTTGCAGCGGTATTCGGAGCGGTGCACTCTGGGCAGCTATCCCACAGAGCATCTCCTCTTCTGCTGCTAAGAGTTATGGGAAGGCGGAGGGGGTCGCAGGGCATCCTGGGGTCCTGTCTCAATGCCTCGTGATGCATTGCTTTGCATCCCAGCAATCCCTGTGCTTCTGTCCGGATTTGCCGCCATCTTTCAATGGTTTGTGTACTGCGCGCTCTGCCTCTTCGGTCTGCAGGAATGGATCCCACACTGTTGACCAATATGCTGCTCACTCTCACTAACACGTCACGAGTGGCAATGGAGTTATTCCTTAAACTACAAATGCAAGAAGAGTTCAACATTAATCTTGCCACGCGTAGTAGCTACAACATGAGACTGCTTGTGGCATTCATGGAGGTGCTGACTACAGTGAAACGCCACTTTTGGGCTTGGGAAACAAGCACTGAGTGGTGGGATCACATTGTGATGCACGTCTGGGATGACGAGCAGTGGCTGCAGAACTTTCGGATGAGGAAAGCCACATTCATGGGACTGTGTGATGAGCTCACCCCAGCTCTGCAGCGCACGGACACGAGAATGAGAGCTGCCCTGTCATTGGAGAAGTGCATGGCGATTGCACTGTAGAAGCTGGCTACTCCAGACTGCTACCGATCAGTCGCTAACCAGTTCAGAATGGGAAAGTCGACCATTGGACTCATGTTGATGGAAGTGTGCAGGGCCATTAATCGCATCCTGCTCCGAAAGACCATGACTCTGGGCAACGTGCATGACATTGTGGCTGGCTTTGCACAAATGGGCTTCCCTAACTGCGGAGGGGCGATAGCTGGCATGCATATTCCAATTCTGGCACCAGACTACCTAGCCACTGTGTACATTAATCAGAAGGGGTATTTCTCTATGGTTCTCCAGGTGCTTGTGGATCACCGTGAGCATTTCATGGACATTAACACAGGCTGGTCCGGAAAGGTACATGATGCACGCATCTTTCGGAACACTGGCCTGTTCAGGAAGCTGGACCAGAAGATCACTGTAGGGGAAGTCGAAATGCCCATTGTGATTCTGGAAGACCCTGAGTGACAGATTTTTGTTACCAATCTACCTGAAGCGTCAGGTGATTAGGCTGAAGCCGCAGGATTGTTTGGGGAGGAGATGACGAAACACACCAAATGTTTACATTTTAAAGCTTTATTAATAAAAAAAATAGGATATCTCCATTTATTTTATCTCCTAGAACTGGAAGGGACCTTGAAAGGTCATTGAGTCCAGCCCCCTGCCTTCACTAGCAGGACCAAGTACTGATTTTGCCCCAGATCCCTAAGTGGCCCCCTCAAGGACTGAACTCACAACCCTGGGTTTAGTAGGCCAATGCTCAAACCACTGAGCTTCCCTCCCCCCATAAATCAGTCTAATCACCTGACGCTTCAGGTAGATTGGTAACAAATCTGTCACTCAAGGTCTTCCAGAATCACAATGGGCATTTCGATAAATAACAGCGGAGAGTGCTAAAGTATCAAATTAACTCGTTCTCGGCTCTCTTCCTTCCTCTCCCTTTAGCCTTTCGCAACCTGCAAAAAAATCTTCCACTTTACATTTACACACCTTTAACCCTCCCGCAAAATACCTTGCAATGCTTGCAACTGCATTAGCAACATACAATGCTAGTTTGCCTCCCCATAAAACCCCCTAAAAAAAACTCCTTAAGCCTGTAACATCTGCCTACCCCTTAATGTCATGGCTTATGAAGCCATACACAGGGCACCTTGACAGCAGCAAGGAGCGGTTCAACAACAGGCTGAGCAAGTGCAGAATCACTGTTGAGTGTGCTTTTTGGCTGTTTCAAGGCCCACTGGCGCTGCCTATATGGGAGGCTGGACCTGGCCGATGACAATATTCCTATGCTTATAGCCGCGTGCTGTATGCTCCATAATATTTGTGAAAGGGAGGTGTAGTAGGTCTTAGCTGGGGCTCGACCCTTCCGGGCAGGAGGGGAGCCACACCGACTCACTACTGTGGGAACAAGCAGTCAGTTAGTCCCGAAGCTCCGGCTCTTTGGTGCAGGGCCGGAGCAACCACAGTTAAAGCTCAGGCCCTTGACTGCAGGGGCGGAGCAAACAGTTCAGAGCCCAGGCCCTGGATCAGGGCGGGGCAAACACAGTTAAGCTCAGGCCCTTGTTGGCAGGGGCTGAGCGAGCAAACAGTTCAGAGCCCAGGCAAGGCACGCCTAGGCTTTCTGTAGCCGAGCGTTGGGTGAGGGGGAAACCTGCCACCCGTGAGCGGGGGTGGCAGGGGGGAACGCAGGCCCACCCACTCCACTGCGTTCCAGCCCGGGGCCCTAGCAGCGGTTACTGCCGCGGCTGGTCAGTGGGGTATCCAGACCGCAACACACGGACATAGGCTCACACTCGGTTGCAGCTGGACCGGGGTCGGCTACCCCCGGGCTACTTCCACGATCCCCCTCAAAGCCTACCTCGTTCGTCGTGCCGGGCTCGGGCCAGTCCATCTGCATGGGCTCCTCTCTGCCAGGGCTCGGTGGCATGTCCGGTAGCTCTGCCGGGAAGTCAGGTCAACGGTCCTCAGGCGGCTCCTCTGGGTAGCAGCAGGGGCGGAGGGGTTCGGGTGCAGTCTCGCCCTCAGGGTTGGTGGGGTGGGGTTCCCAGGGATTCTCCCAGTGACGGGAGCGGACGGGCTCCGGTGGCTCCTCCTCGTAGCGTGCCCGAGGTAGCTCGGGCCAGCTAGGGTCCAGGCCTCGGTCTTCGGCGGTCTCCTGGCCGGGAGCTCCCGGCCACACGTCTGCTCCCTGTGGTGGCTGGCCGCCAACTGAGCTCTGGCGGCCGGCCTTTATACTTCCTGTCCCGCCCCTTGACTTCCGGGGGGCGGGGACAGGCGGTGGTGGTCCCACCCACTCTGGTGCCTGCACGTGGGCTCCCTCTTCTGGGAAGGAGGGGAGCCACACCGACTCACTACAGGAGGGTAAAAGCTTCACTCAGGGCTGGACCACTGAGGCTTAGTGCCTGGAGGCTGAATTTGAACAGCCAGAGACCAGGGCTAGTAGAGGGGTGCAGTTCGGAGCCATAAGGGACCAGGGATGCCTTGAGGCAGCAATTTGAAGCTGAAATCCACTGATATTTGTTGCTATGCTCTGGAGTGCAGTGCTTGTAATGCTAGGAGGTGATTGTGATTGGTGCAGACAATACACTATGAAGGTTTAGGAAAATTGCCCGTTGCTTTGCAGGGCTCTGTTTGCTTTCAATTACTGAAATAAAGATTGCTTCCAAACCAAAACTATTCTTGTATTAAAAAACAACCGGAGGAGAGAGACAAACAAAAAAAACCACACCAGCACTGTGGGGGATGAGGGAAGGGAGGGTCCCAGGAGGAGGTGGAGTCCCAGGACAGTTAAAGATTTGTGTATGTCCAGGTATCATATGTAACCTTGTCCTTTGGAGTACAGTGCAGCGAGTACTGTACTTCAGCAGGGCTAAACTGCAGAGAGACAGGTGCTGAGTGCAGTGGGTACTGGAAGTCCACAGGGCTGGATTGTGACGGGGCAGGAGTGGAATGCAGCAGGAACAGACTGGAGCCAGAAGGTTGATAAGAGTTTGTTGGCATTGTCTGCGGGGTGCATGGGAAAGAGTGTTGCGACAGCGGCTGCAGGGGAGGGCAGGCACAGAACTGCTCAGTTTGCAGTGCTAGTAGCACCTGGAGCATGTCCATAACTTTTAAGAGCAGCTCCATGGCTTCATTCTGGCATGCCGTGTCTCCTTTCAGTCCCTCTTCTCACTGTCCCGCCACTGCTTCAGTTCTTGTTTTTCAGCCATGGAGGGCATCATGACATCACACAAAAAGTCCTCTTTAGTTCTTTTTGCGAACAGGGGCTGCTAACAGGGAGTTTCACAAGGGAGTTTGGAAGGGGAGCAGGAAGGGGGCGAGGGTCCCTTGCTGGTTCCATCCGTTTACTCTTGATTCCCCTTAATACCTATAAAGCAACTACATTCATAACTTTTTGCTTAAACAACCCTTTCAGCTGACAGGGGGCTGCAGACGGGAGTTTGACAGAGGGAGGCTTACGATGGTTAGGAAGACCCGCAACACCTGTGCCAGCACTGCTACTGTCTCCTCCACCTGTGCCTGTAGCCAGACAGAGTGCCTAAGCATGGATGCCTCTACCCAGATCCTGGTGTGGTTTTGCAAAGACTGTAACTTGCAATTTCCACTTACTGATATCCAGGCTGGGGGGACCATCCAATGTGAGAGGTGCCTGCTGGTGGAATCTCTCAGGCAGCAGGTGGGAGAGCTACAGGAGGAGGTGGCTAGGTTGAGGAGCATCCGTATCCACGAGCAATTCCTCGACAGTGTCCATGTGGAGACAGCTGAGGTAGCTGTCCCAGTACACAGGACTGCTGATACACCACTGGTGGAGGAGGAGATGGTTCAGGGTGGACGCTGGCAGCTGGTTACTTCTGGCAGCAGGCAGCGCTCCACCCTTGCTCCGAACCCTCCTGCCGTGGTTATAGGTAACCGTTATGCTCTTCTTGATACAGGAAAGAAGGAATCACTCCCTACAGTAAAGGAGGAGAAGCCTCGTACCCCTAAGGCTGGAGAGTCTGCTGCCACCACTGCGAATAGGAAACGTAGGGTAGTGGTGGTCGGAGACTCTCTGCTGAGGGGGACGGAGGCGCCCATCTGTCGCCCTGACATTTCATCTCGGGAGGTATGCTGCCTGCCGGGGGCCCGTATCAGAGACGTTACGGAGGCATTGTCGAGGATTATCCAGCCCTCTGACTACTACCCCATGCTACTCATCCATGTGGGCACAAATGATACTGCGCGGTGTGACACTGAGCGGATCAAGAGTGACTACAGGGCTCTGGGAGTACGGGTGAAGGAGTTTGGAGCACAGGTGGTATTCTCTTCAATTCTTCCTGTCAAAGGTAGGGGCCCGGGCAGAGACAGATGCATCATGGAGGTGAATGCCTGGCTGCGAAGATGGTGTCGCCAGGAGGGCTTTGGCTTCCTAGACCACGGGATGCTATTTGAGGAAGGACTGCTAGGCAGAGATGGCGTTCACCTTTCGAGGAGAGGAAAGACCCTATTCGGCCACAGACTGGCTAACCTAGTGAGGAGGGCTTTAAACTAGGTTTGACGGGGACAGGTGAGCAAAGCCCACAGGTAAGTGGGGAATATGGAGACCGGGGAGATGGGTCGGAAACAAGAGGGAGTGTGGGCTATATTGGCAGTGAGAAAGGAGAGTCAGGACAAAACTGGGAGGAAAGATCAAACAAGTATCTTAGATGCCTATATACAAATGCAAGAAGTATGGGGAATAAGCAGGAAGAACTGGAAGTGCTAATAAATAAATACAACTATGACATTGTTGCCATCACTGAAACTTGGTGGGATAATACACATGATTGGAATGTTGGTGTGGATGGGTACAGCTTGCTCAGGAAGGATAGACAGGGGAA
The DNA here is from genome assembly GCF_011386835.1 of Chrysemys picta bellii. Taxonomy (NCBI): domain Eukaryota; kingdom Metazoa; phylum Chordata; order Testudines; family Emydidae; genus Chrysemys; species Chrysemys picta. The sequence continues at coordinate 28,278,647 of NC_088803.1, forward strand.
AAAGGGAGGAGGTGTTGCCTTATATATTAAAAATGTACACACTTGGACTGAGGTAGAGATGGACATAGGAAACGGAAGTGTTGAGAGTCTCTGGGTTAGGCTTAAAGGGGCAAAAAACAAGGGAGATGTCATGCTAGGAGTCTACTACAGGCCACCTAACCAGGGGGAAGAGGTGGATGAGGCTTTTTTCAAGCAACTAACAAAATCATCCAAAGCCCAAGAATTGGTGGTGATGGGGGACTTCAACTATCCGGATATATGTTGGGAAAATAACACAGCGGGGCACAGACTATCCAACAAATTCTTGGACTGCATTGGAGACAACTTTTTATTTCAGAAGGTTGAAAAAGCTACTAGGGGGGAAGCTGTTCTAGACTTGATTTTAACAAATAGGGAGGAACTCGTTGAGAATGTGAAAGTAGAAGGCAGCCTGGGTGAAAGTGATCATGAAATCATAGAGTTTGCAATTCTAACGAAGGGTAGAAGGGAGAACAGCAAAATAGAGACAATGGATTTCAGGAAGGCAGATTTTGGGAAGCTCAGAGAGCTGATAGGTAAGGTCCCATGGGAATCAAGACTGAGGGGAAAAACAACTGAGGAGAGTTGGCAGTTTTTCAAAGGGACACTATTAAGGGCCCAAAAGCAAGCTATTCCGCTGGTTAGGAAAGATAGAAAATGTGGCAAAAGACCACCTTGGCTTAACCATGAGATCTTGCACGATCTAAAAAATAAAAAGGAGTCATATAAAAAATGGAAACTAGGACAGATTACAAAGGAGGAATATAGGCAAACAACACAGGAATGCAGGGGCAAGATTAGAAAGGCAAAGGCCCAAAATGAGCTCAAACTAGCTACGGGAATAAAAGGAAACAAGAAGACTTTTTATCAATACATTAGAAGCAAGAGGAAGACCAAAGACAGGGTAGGCCCACTGCTTAGTGAAGAGGGAGAAACAGTAACAGGAAACTTGGAAATGGCAGAGATGCTTAATGACTTCTTTGTTTCGGTCTTCACCGAGAAGTCTGAAGCAATGCCTAACATAGTGAATGCTAATGGGAAGGGGGTAGGTTTAGCGGATAAAATAAAAAAAGAACAAGTTAAAAATCACTTAGAAAAGTTAGATGCCTGCAAGTCACCCGGGCCTGATGAAATGCATCCTAGAATACTCAAGGAGCTAATAGAGGAGGTATCTGAGCCTCTAGCTATTATCTTTGGAAAGTCATGGGAGACGGGAGAGATTCCAGAAGACTGGAAAAGGGCAAATATAGTGCCCATCTATAAAAAGGGAAATAAAAACAACCCAGGTAACTACAGACCAGTTAGTTTAACTTCTGTGCCAGGGAAGATAATGGAGCAAGTAATTAAGGAAATCATCTGCAAACACTTGGAAGGTGGTAAGGTGATAGGGAACAGCCAGCATGGATTTGTGAAGAACAAATCATGTCAAACCAATCTGATAGCTTTCTTTGATAGAATAACGAGCCTTGTGGATAAGGGTGAAGCGGTGGATGTGGTATACCTAGACTTTAGTAAGGCATTTGATACGGTCTCGCATGATATTCTTATCGATAAACTAGGCAAATACAAATTAGATGGGGCTACTATAAGGTGGGTGCATACCTGGCTGGATAACCGTACTCAGAGAGTTGTTATTAATGGTTCCCAATCCTGCTGGAAAGGCGTAACGAGTGGGGTTCCGCAGGGGTCTGTTTTGGGACCGGCTCTGTTCAATATCTTCATCAACGACTTAGATATTGGCATAGAAAGTACGCTTATTAAGTTTGCGGATGATACCAAACTGGGAGGGATTGCAACTACTTTGGAGGACAGGGTCATAATTCAAAATGATCTGGACAAATTGGAGAAATGGTCTGAGTTAAACAGGATGAAGTTTAACAAAGACAAATGCAAAGTGCTCCACTTAGGAAGGAAAAATCAATTTCACACATACAGAATGGGAAAAGACTGTCTAGGAAGGAGTACGGCAGAAAGGGATCTAGGGGTTATAGTGGACCACAAGCTAAATATGAGTCAACAGTGTGATGCTGTTGCAAAAAAAGCAAACATGATTCTGGGATGCATTAACAGGTGTGTTGTGAGCAAGACACGAGAAGTCATTCTTCCGCTCTACTCTGCTCTGGTTAGGCCTCAGCTGGAGTATTGTGTCCAGTTCTGGGCGCCGCATTTTAAAAAAGATGTGGAGAAATTGGAAAGGGTCCAAAGAAGAGCAACAAGAATGATTAAAGGTCTTGAGAACATGACCTATGAAGGAAGGCTGAAAGAACTGGGTTTGTTTAGTTTGGAGAAGAGAAGACTGAGAGGGGACATGATAGCAGTTTACAGGTATCTAAAAGGGTGTCATGAGGAGGAGGGAGAGAACTTGTTCACCTTAGCCTCTAAGGATAGAACCAGAAACAATGGGTTTAAACTGCAGCAAGGGAGGTCTAGGTTGGACATTAGGAAAAAGTTCCTAACTGTCAGGGTGGTTAAACACTGGAATAAATTGCCTAGGGAGGTTGTGGAATCTCCGTCTCTGGAGATATTTAAGAGTAGGTTAGATAAATGTCTATCAGGGATGGTCTAGACAGTATTTGGTCCTGCCATGCGGGCAGGGGACTGGACTCGATGACCTCTCGAGGTCCCTTCCAGTCCTATAATCTATGATTCTATGATTCTATGATTCTTTGTGGCCGCTTTCTAATTCTGCGCATCCATTCAGCTGGTGATAACAAAGAGGGAGACTGGGGTCCCAAGGTCATATCTGTGGATCCAAAATGCAACATTTTACAGAAGTAGCATGGTTTGCAACACACAGACCACTGATTCAGTGATTTAAAACACAGCCACTATTCACATACCTGTCACTAACTGGCTGACCCCAGGCAAGCTCACATGAGCCAAAAGACCCCCAAAATGGTGCGTAACGACAGGGGCAGAGGAAATCAGTGTTCCAGGACTATACTGTACACTGGGCACGTGGCTCTTGGGGAGAGCCAGCACTGTAGGGAGGGCCTTATAATCATTACTGTCCCCACATTTTCCACAGGCTGTGTTCATTATGGAAGATATCTGCTGAGAGTGAGCAGGGAATCAAGGGAGGGTCTTCTCCAAGACTGCGGCTTCTTCCCTGGCCCTTATGCGGCTCACCTGTGTGCGGCAATGGTGTGTGTCCCCCCCCGTGTCGTCCCCCCCCCCCCCCCCGTGATGGCAGAGTGGCGCAGGAAAGTTACCGTTAATGGGGCAAGAAACAAAGCAGTTCTGCCAAAGAACCTGCGGCAGTGGATTGCCCAGTATCTCCATGAGAGTTTCATGGAGATCTCTGAGGCAGATTCCCGTGAATGAGGGAGTCCATCAACACCCTGTTGCACCGCTCAGACTAGGCATGTGGTGGTACGCGCATCATACAGACCCAAGCCTGCTTTCTGCAACCGTCCTGTCCCCAACAACTCGCTTCAGCGATTCCCAAAATCAAAGCCACTTACCAGGGGCCTCCTCTCCTGTTTGCACTTCGCCAAGCTCCGACAGTTGTGACTGGGTAGCCTTCTCTGGGGTAGAGATGAGCTCCTGGCTGCATGCATCTCTGGCCTCTGAGTCATCCTCTGCCTTTGGTCCCCCTCCACATCATTGTCCAAGATTTCCTCCTCCTGGCTTGGTCCACTCTCGACTGGCATGCGAGCCACCAAACTATCCACAGTGGCCTTCACAGTGGCCAAGGTGGTTTGCCTCCCGAGCCTTGTAGTAGGCGTTCCACAGCTCCTTCACTTTGATCCTGCAATGCAGTGTGTCCTGGTCATGGCCCCTTTCTGTCATGCATCGTGAAATCTGTCCGTAGGCAACATAATCCCTACGGCTTGAGCGCAGCTGGGACTGGATAGCCTCCTCTCCCCAAATGCTAATGAGGTACAGCAGCTCTGCATTGCTTCAAGTGGGGGATCACCTGGTGCATGGAGCAGGCATAGTCACCTGGAAAGATGCGCTGAGACCACTGCACATGTCACCGAACAAAAAGGAAGGGGACTTTAAAAATTCCCAAGGAATTTAAGGGGTGGGGCTCACGGTTGGCCACCTGAGGGAGGGCAGTAGAGTTCAAACCGAGGACCAGAGAGGTGAGAACAGGCATTGTGGGACACCTCCCAGAGGCCAATCACAGCGCTGTAATCGACCAGAGTGTCTACAAGCCCCGGCGCAGAAAGTTTGCACATCTTGTCAGGGTGGTTTTTTACAGTGTTGCAACTGCGCAGTAAGTGGTTTGGCAGTGTATACATCTCGGGAATTACACTGCAGAAAGCTGCTTTACTGCGCAGAAACTTGCCAGTGTAGACAAGGCTGAAGAGGTTTGCTGAGGGCTTTTATTAAGTAAAGGGGGGTAGAAGAAGGGATACAAATCTAAAAATTAGGTCCAAGACTGATCATAAAACTCAGTTGCTAAAATCGTTATTTGGTCTGTTATTTATTCTTGGTAGGAACCGGGTAAAGAGTCAGAGGTTTATACTATATGGGCTTAATTCACCTTTGCGTTACCCCACTTTTATGCTGAAATCAGTGGAGTTGCACCAGGCTAGATGTGTAATTACACAAGATGTTTTCTGTGTAAAAGGGGGGAAAAACAAACCCTGCATTAAGAAAACACGAAGATTTCATGGATACACAATCAAAAGTCTCAAAATTCTACAGTGAAGGTTGCATGTATAACCTTAACTCTGCCCCTCGTGTGCACATCAGAAAACACTGTTCAATCACACAGCCACATACGATTTCTCAAAAATATTTACTTATTCATTTGGGGCCAGATTGTGAAGTCTTTACTCACACTGATGAGTAGGTCCTGGGGAAACGAGCCACTTCATTCAGATCTCTGCATACCAACTACTTTTTGCTTTTCTTTCTTTCTTCTTTAAAACATCCATAGCCGATGATGGAGCCTGAACCTGACTGAAAAGCAATTCCACACCAGGATCACTCCACTGAACTCAGTGCCGTTTCAGCTGAATTACACCAGTGCATGTGACGGGAAAATCTGGTCGTTGTGGCCTGATTCAGCATTACCCTGCAGCTCCTTTGTGCCTGCTAGGCTGGCACAAACAAGCTAGGGGGTGGGTGTTCTATATTCTATATAAGTTCTTATATAGCACGCATCACCCTAGTAGCTGAGTGCCTACGTGCAGTATCTGAGTTTAAGGCCCCTACCCTCCAGGGGGGAACCCTCAGCTCAGGGGCTCTATGTCATGCTTCTGCAGGAACCCCCACTGATGCAGGCAGAGGAGCCAGGGGGTGGAGAGAGTGGGAGGAGATGTGGCTGAGCTGTTCTGGTGCCCTCGCAAGTCTGTGCCCCTGCAAGTGCTCTTAAGGGCTATTGCAACAGGAATGCAAATTAGGGAAGCCCCACGGGTTGCCCCATCCTTCAGCTGAATAGAGGAGAGAAAGCCATCTCCTCTCTGTCTCTGTGTGGGCACCAGCACGGAGCTGAATGCAGCCCTTGGTGTCAGAACTAGTGATGTGGGATGAATGGCCCAGCCTCGAGTGACAGTGAGAGGATTATTCTGCCCCATTTCCACATAACAGCCACTTTTGGGCTACAGCTACAAATCAGGGCAGCCTGGAGCCCTCTGGGTCCAGGCAGAATGTGTCACACTCGCTGTGGCTCGAGGTATGAAAGGAGGCGCTGCTGCTCCGGGGACCCTGCTGCACCGTTTCCCCCTGCGACTGGGCTCTGGGGCTGGTGGTTCTGGTGCATTGCTAGGGAACTTCAGCAATCCCCGGAAGCTGGGCACACAGCTGTTGCTGGCACTGAGTGTGCCTGGGCCTATGTATGTGCGGCACGGGCGCTATATTTGTCTTTATATGTTTCTGCAAGTGACTCTGACAAGGATCTGGTCCAAATGCTCATGCTCCTCTCTGCTGCTGTAGCATAGGTGTTGGGATGCATAGCCTGAGGGAGCCTTCTCCTGTCAGATACCAGCGCTATTTTCATTTGCAGATGTTTTTCACCTGTGTCTGGATTCGTAACCCACCCTCCCTCCTCCCAAGGCTGCCCACTGATTGCAGTGGTATTGGGTGAAAGCAAATGAAAGCCTTCACTCCTCAATGGGCAACAAATAACTTCCAAGCCATCCTGGGGACTTTCAACACAACTGTTCTCTTTGCTCCTTTCACATCTCCTCCTGGGTTAGGGAGGCTGCTCATGTGGGCTCTAAATAAGCATCTGTAGCTGTAGGACATGAACCAATAGGGAAAGGATAATAATAGCCAAGGGTTTTACGGCACATGGTGAAAAGGGAGTGAGGCTGCAGAGAGATTGTTGAAGAGCAGCTTGCTTGAGTGATGTTGCAAAAGCTAAACACAGCAAAATCCTTGGAAAATGTCTCTGAGCAATGATTGCTTTCTCAGAAAGCCTTGCAATTAGGCATAAAAGCAGTTCTTGCAAGCTCCTACAAATGCATTAAAGACATGATTATGAAATAATTAAGGAGACTGGAATAACTCAGGAGCTGCTCCCCCGCATAGTTTCAGAACTTCATAGAAAAAGGAATGTAACAATTCCTAGAACCCCTCAGGTTGTTTAGTTGTCCCTGTTTCCATGCTGACCTTTGCTATATTTAATGTGGAGATGTCAGGATCCTATCTTTTATGTACTGCACCTTTAAATGTGAAGACTCTTCTTGGTGTCTCTTCTAAGGCAGTGCTGTGCAAACCCAGGAGTCAGGAAAAAGTCTCAAATCAGAACAAAAAGTCAATCTTGAAGATATTCAAGAATAAAAAAAATGATATTTTTTTTGGGGTCAGACGAAATGTTCCATTTTAATTGTGATCTTTTTTCTTTAACCATGTTTTCTAGTCTAATTACTTTCAAAACAAAAAGTCATTTTGAGCTGGACAATTGGAAGTTTTTCATTTTGAAAATGTTGAAACTAAACATTACAACTACTTTGAAACATTTTTATCAACATTTTTTTTTGAGTAAGTCATGCCTCAAAATCAACCCTGTTTCGTGAATGGTTTTGGTTTTGATGAATGGTAAAAATGTTTCATCGAAAAATTCTTGGCCAACTCTACCCAGGAGTTCAAAAATCAGGACTCAGGTGCTAACAACTGGTGAGAATGGCTAGATTTTAAAAATAATAAATGTTGAGATTTTTTATTTGCTTAGTGGTTTCTGAGCCCTTGGGGGTCAGATTTGCAAGTTTTCGCAGCAACTGAGTGATAGAAATGTATTCTTTTTTTAAAGGCTCAGAGTCTCATATAATCATGGATTTGAGGAGCTCGGGATTTAAAATCTTGAGAGCTGGCAACACCGTTAATTCAAGATACTTGTTACAGAATGAGAACGACACTGTGCACTCGTTCCCTCTTGGACACATTCGTTCTTTCTTTATTTTGTGTTTTCCTTAATCTGAAATCAAAAATATCCAGACTAGAACTGATCTGAAAACGTGGACAAAAATTCAATGGAAATGGAAATTTCCCCACACAACCCTGATTTCCACCCTGCTCTATGCAGACTGAGCTGGTATTCTTAGCTCTGTTACTCAGCTATTGGCATACAAATTACTCAAAGAGGAGGCCAAGCCAAAGATTTCCATCACTGGGGAAGAGATTCACATCCTTGCTGGTCCATGGGGAATGCAGAAAACTTCTCATTCTTGCTGATATGCAGTCACCCTTTATCTACCCGTGCATAAGCCAACCCTTGTACCCTATGAACTGACCTATTAGGTGAAACAAGGAAAAAGCAACAAAACTGCACAGGGTGGATATAAACTGAGCTACTAGCAATGGCACAATGAAACCAGGAAACTAAAACGAAAATCAATGAAAAGTCCACCATCTCCGTTTGGAATCAGGAGTGGAATTGGTAAGGGCGCGGGACTGCTCCATAGTGAGGTTAGTAGGCGAGTTCTTGTGAACTCAGCCTTGTTCTTCTTACTTCACCCCAAATCCCACGATACTGTCGAGCTGTTCTTATGTCCCCAGCTAAATCTAGCGCAGGTACCGTGATCTTGGGACTTGTAGATAAATTCCCACCCTTCTGATTCCTTGTGGCCCATGGCTGAAGCTGCTGGCATAATGCAGAGATGAGAATGCCCACATTTGCAATGCACATACTCTGTTTGAGTAGCGCTAGTCACCACGCTGTATGGACATCACACTTTGGGAGGGCCTCACATGCAAGCACAATGATAATGGATGGATTAAGATAATTTGGGGGCTTTGGCATCCCCCCCCAATACACAGAGCCCCCCTTGCTCCCTCCCTCACACCATTGCCACCAACTCTTTGCTCTGGTTCTGCTCGTTCCTGTGATGGTAGAGCAGGGACACTGCACAGGAGCCATCTGTAGGATTGTTGGGGGGTGGAGACTGCCAATGTCTTGTGGCAAACTAAGGGTCTCTCTTCTTCCCCAGACCACTGCTCCTTTCCTTCAGGTCGGCTGGGAGCCATCCAAGAGGAGGGAGGACTGAGTCCTCATACCCAAAGTCCTGTGGCCCTGCTAACACCATGCCAGCTGCGCCATGATGTGGTGGCAACAGCAAGAGACCGCCCACCCAACTCCCACAAATACACACACAGCTCTCTGCTGGGCTGACACTGGTGAGTGCCCCTAGAGCCACAGGTTTCAGTGCTGATGCCCCATGGGTATGAACGGGGGGTTCACCCCTCCAAGCCTTGTTGTCCCAGGCTCTGGGCTGCATTTCTCAAGAGTTTCTTCACAGCCGGGAGCAGAATAAACTTTTTTTTTTTAAACGAAACCAAAGAGTCTGACATCCTCGAGAAGCCAGGGCCCTATGGATAAGCCTATAGGCTGATTGGTCTGTGCTTAAATCTACTCTGTGCCCGAGAAATAAGGCAACGCTTCGAAGTTCCCCTACTTCGAACTCACAGGATTTTGCCCCGGATCTTCCTTCTTTCTCCCTGCACCACAGAAAAACTCCTGAAACCATTGCTAAGGGACAAATTTGGTGGCTCGTTCCCAAGCAAAGCTCCCGCTGAAGTCAATGGGACAAAACTTGGACTCCTTATCAAGACTTTTGACTCAGCCAAACTCCTATTGAAGTCAGTGGGAGATTGTCTGAATAAAAAGGGGGGGTCTTTTTTCAACTTTGAATCATTGCTTCGAGATCCTGAACTCAGCTGAATGGTCTGTTTTATGGAGCCTTTTCATGTGCCCCAATTAATTAACTTCAGAGCTTTAGCGCACCCCCTGAGAAAAACACTTTGCTCTTTCTGATGCTCCCTTTAACATAAAGTCTGTTTGACAAGAGGTTTTCAGGAATGTTTTCCTGGTGTTCCGAGCTGGTGACTCATCTAAAGCACAGGGGAGAGCGGGTTTGTGTCTCTAATGTGATTAGCTTGATTGAAAGTGACATGCACACTTCCCCTGTGCGAGTGGTTTGCAATAGATGGAGGTTGCCTGCCCTGCCCTGCTCAGGAGAGGCAGTGTTCAGGAAGCTTCCACGATCTTCAGGGAGGTCTTGGGACTTTGGGGCCCAATCCTGCTCTCAGGGAAGTGTCTGTGGGACCCCCCCAGGCCTGGTCTCCTCTAGGGAGTTTGGTATTGCAAGCCACAGCCATGCTTGTAACACACCTTGTGCACTTCCCATAGCACACAGGCATTGCCAGTATCACTGCAGCAGCGCTTGCCTGGAACAAGGCTCCCCACCCTGCATCCTGCAGTGAGTCACTCTGCGCTGTCCTCCTGCTAGTGTGCCCCAAAAGTGCTGGTGTCTCAGCTGCACTGGAGCAAAGGGCATTCCCAAGGGGCCTTCTCCTGTGATCTAGGCCATTGGAGGGGCATTGACTAGAGCCTGAATGCCATGGGAGAAGACTTTATTAATTCCCAGAGATAAAATGATGTGAAGGAGTGGCGCTTGAAAGGGTGTATCAGTAACTTAAGGATAAAAGGGACTCGGGGATGTTGCAATTATCTCAAAAGCCAGCATTATAAATCTAGGAAATTCAGAACGATGGTTACACTGAAAAGAAATCAAAACAGGTTAAGGTAAGAAATGCACAATTAAGGCACCCAAACAACCTTAACTCTGCCCTGCAGTGATGCAATGCAATCACCATATCCCAGTTAAAGGATTTTCGTGTTTGTGGTCCAAGAATAGATTAAATTGAGTTTTAAAGACACATCAGGATTTTTAAGTCCTGCTCATAGGGTAAAGGAGTAATTCAATTACACCTCTACCCCGATATAACGCGACCCGATATAACACAAATTCAGATATAATGCAGTAAAGCAGTGCTCCGGGGGGGGCGGGGCTGCGCACTCCGGTGGATTAAAGCAAGTTCGAAATAACGCGGTTTCACCTATAATGTGGTAAGATTTTTTTGGCTCCCGAGGACAGCGTTATATCGGGGTAGAGGTGTAGCTGGTAGCAGTAATAGTTTTATATCCTGTCTGTAGTCCAGCAACGAAAGGGATACTTGACACACTTACCTGTGTACTTACATTACGTTGTATGTATTATGAATATAAATAGAAAGCATTGTAATGAATAAAAGGGCATTCCACATAATAGCTGATTATTCACCTATTTAAAACTTGCAACCTTTGTTGTGTAAAGCATCATTTGAAAAAAAAGGAATATCAGGGTGAACCAACAACCCCAAGTTACACTGGACCAGCACATTAGCAGACGTGTTGGCGGGACAGTGTGTCGGGGAAGTTTGTCCTGCCGCTGGACCAGTTTCTGAGAATCAAGCATTAGACTTCGACACTTGCAGGGTTGCCAATCTAGCTTAAAAGATTTTGTTTGAGATGGAAATGTCACCCTGACAGATTAATTGAGCTATAACGTATGTGAAGAAATGTAAAAAGAGAATGCAGTTGCATTACCCGGCGTTAGCACCTCCAGTAGGCACTGCTACCTGCCATAATGACTGTCTCGAATGCTAACGGATTCCATTCCCATGGGCACCAAATGAGGCATTTTAATGTGGAAAAATATCATCCCAGGCTTATCCGCAGTGAGGGAAGGGACAATACATCTGGGAAGCAATTCTGGGGCGGTCACAGTGGTTCATTTATCAATATTAATAATCATGCATAAAACTGGAGCTCGTGTATTATCTCCCGCCTAACAGAAGACAGAGACTGAGTTGCATGTAATTTAATTTCAATTAGTGCATTGAAGCTTTTTAAAGATTGGACTCTCTATACTTTTCCAGTTGCTCTCAGACTATTAAGCACAATACCGGGAAATTATTATGTAAATGAGAATTATCATATTGTCTTTGCCATCCTTCTCTCCCTCCCCTCCCCAGGTAATTGGTGAGGGAAAAGTGGGAACAGAACAGAGGATGGCAAGAGTGACTAATGACACCTTGGCAGCGCTCTCTCCTCTCAGATGGAGAAGCCCAGAATATATGTGTGTGTCACTTTAATTTAATTGCCTGTTAATTAGCTTGAAGAGGAGTCTACATTGTGGGCACTCCAGCAGCTCAGCTACACTGGAGAAGTCGTGGACACTTCCTACAGCAACTGAAGGGGTTTCTCCATCACGGTAGGTCATTCACCTCTGAGCAGTGGTAGCTGGGTTGGAGGAAGCATTCTTCTGTAGACCTAGCTGCATCTAGGTCAGCATAGCTACAGGGTGCCGGGGTGTAAATTTTTCACATCCCTGAGCTACTCCAGCTACGTCAACCTAACTTTTAAGTTTATATCAGGCTCTGTGTTCTTTTGCTTTCATTGCCGTTTCTCTCCATGCTCTCATTAGGCACCCGGATAAAGTCCGTGCTTATAAAAGACACAATAGATGCACATTTACATTAAAAGGCTGCCCCTAGCGCGCGCACACACAGCCTTGTCCCCAAATACAGGGCATGGAGAGAATGTTAGCGGTGCCTTGTTTTTTACTTATTAAAGCCCAGCACTCTGACCCCCGTGAAATAATGAGACATCTGTTTTAAACGGGAGGAGCAAGGGTTACAATAAACCACTGGGTTAATGACTTACTTCAGGAATAAGCTGATGAGCCGAGACATTTTTAAGGTGGGAATTTTGAGTTGCTTAGGATTTGGACACCGAATTCCCATTGATTTCTAATGGAATTGGGTCTTCACACCCTTTCTACGGCTTTGAAGATGCCGGCCCTTGAGGAAGTAGTTCCAAAATGCTTGTTGTTCAGACAAACAAAGAAGAGAGAGGGAAACTGAAAAAAGCGAGATGAGGCCTGATTCTGTAAGGAGGCACTTCACCCCTTGCAGGATCAGGCCAATGGGGAGAGCGGGTCAGAGACAGACTGGCAGGCTGAGAAGAGAAAGAAGAGAGACTGGGGAGAGGGGACCATAGAGGCGAAAGGGCAGAAAGAAAGAATTCCAGCATTGCACGGTGGTGTCCTCCAATATTAATAGGAAGCAGAGGTATAAATAGAAACAAACACATGCTTGTGAATCTAATAAGGGCCTTGTTTACAAGAAAGCAGAATGATTCATCAGCAGCTAGAACCAGATTCCAAAACCTGGGCAAATGCCAGCGAAAGAGTTTAGAAAATAGAAGTGTCTGTGTATGTGGGCGAAACGTTCTTTCTTTCTTTCGACCTGCTCCACGCTCCTTGTACAATGATCAGCACAATGATCTCTCTAGGGACACCCCAAGACTTCCAGGGGAGCACGGCCTGGCACCTAGCCACATTGGAAGGTAGTGGCAGCTCACAGATAAAACTGACAATTCCCAGTTCTTTTCTTCCACCATTATAAGTTCCGTGGAGGAAAGGACTTAAATCTGAATAAGCTGGGCCAGCCCTTTCCCTTCTCCTATTCAGCAGCCCCTTTAGTTCCCTCCACCTTATTTCAGTCATCTCTAGACGGGAAAGAAAGATCGGCAGTGATGACTGTCTAACCCCGCTCGGAGATGCATGGGTACCACTTGTATGTAACAGAGTCTCCTGATCTTCTTGATACCTGAAAATGTGTTGGCTGGGGAGTGGTGTCTGGTGAACGAATAGTTTTCATCTCTCTCCTGGTCTGCACGGACAGAGCATGAGGGAGCCACGCAATTGGCAGAACATCCAAAGTGGAGATCAGAGGGGATTATGTAGTGTGGACTGTGGTCCATGTTCTGTTTTTAGCTTCACGGCTGTAATCCCAGAGTGACTCCACTCACGTCCATGGAGTCAATCCAGGGTGACAGAAAGCAGGATTTAGCCCCTCGTCTCTCGAATGGATTCCCAACTAATCTGAAACCAGCCAACTCAGCTGGCATGTGCCATGATATGCTGCAGCGGGGCACGCATGGGGTGCAACTGTCCGCACCTGGCATGTGCCATGATATGCTGCAGCGGCGCATGCATGGGGTGCAACTGTCCGCACCTGGCATGTGCCATGATATGCTGCAGCGGCGCATGCATGGGTTACGACAGGTAGCAGCTGGCATGCCATTGTGCCATGGCGTATGTGCTGTGTTATATAAGGGTTTGTATCTTTTTAAGACAATGTCACACTTGCTACCCAAAGAGGGAGAGTTCTTTTTAACTTCTACCACAGTGCTTTCAGTCAGCGCTAATCCCGGAGTTACCACTCTCATCTCCTCCCTTCCCCAGCTGAGCCGCTGTTGACTTTTTATCTTTCTCCATAACCCGAGAAGAGTGTGTTTTGGCTGGACACAGACATGCCTCCGTGGTACCAGGATAGTCATCAGGCTGCTGAGCCTATCTTCTGCCTGGCCTCCTTGTTTCTATGGGGATCCAATGGTGAATTCTGTGGCATTCTGGGGCTGAGTTCTGAAATAGGCCCGCAAATTTACAGCAGCTTCTCATAAACTAAAAACTAGGGGCTTCTACGGAGTTAAATATGGCAATGAATAACGCAGTCAGTGCCATTTCCCTTGTGTTCTCTGCTTTTATACGAAATCCCTTTTCTTGTATTCTCTGCTGGAGTTCTCCATATGGTGCAGCTCTTTGCATTAACAGGGCATGTCTGCATTTCAGCAGTTGTCAGAGGGGGAAGTTGATGGCTGCAGCCACTGGCTGTGGCATAGGTGGGATTTTGGGCATTGGGGAGCAGGTGATGCTCTTGGCACTAGCAAGAAGACACATCTCTTCATCAGTTCCCCTTTGTTGGCACAGCAGTTTGGGGAAGTCTAAACATCTGCTCTCCCACCCGGAGACCTGTAGCTGAACGTAACTGCTCCCCTCCCCTCACCCAGCTATCCAGTACTGTATCCAGCAGTGGTGGATGAGCACATTCACTGGATGTATCTGTTAAAATGATCAGCAGCGATTTTGTTAACTGTGTTGATATCATTATGCTTTAGAGTGAACATCCCATTGGAATGAATTAGGCAATTGCTTCAGGGAGTCTCTCTACAGACTCAGGAAGACAAATGCTGCCTCAGTTTATACTCAGATCACCTTGTGAGGGTTTTTTTTTACAACAGTAAAACCTAGACACTTAATTATCTTTGACAGCTTGGATTCTGGAGTCTAATTCTGCAGGGACAGGCATCATATAAATCTACACATGCGTTAAGTAAAGAAGGGACAGATTATGGCCACTTCTTGCACTGGTCCAGAGTGGAGGATACATCGCACTCTTCCCAGGTGGTGCAGTGACCCATTAGCCAGCATTCCAGGGCTCCAGCTACAACACAGCCCCTCCTTTGCACTCGTGCCACTAGTGCTCTGGGCAGAAATGTGCCTTGGAGAAAGGGGAGTGACAACACCCCATAAGAAGCTTGCAGGGCAGCAGATCTTAGGGACAGTTGCACACAATGCCTGAGTGTAACCCTGGCTCTAGGCTGAATGCACCTCCTCGGGGGCATGCTGGAGATGAAAATTTGGAAGGTGCCCTGCTTGTTCGCATTACTCGCCTGCCAGCGTGTTCTTCAAGCTCACAACAATTGCCTAGGTACTGCCTGGTGCCTGCACTTTTTGGATTGTAAGCAGAGCTGGGTGAAAATTTTTGTCCGAATCTTTTTTGGGGTGAAAAGTGCAGATTACACATTTCACGCATTTGTGTTTTGGTTTGCGAAACTGTGTTGAGAAAATTAATTAATTTAAATAAATTGAAACGGTTTGTGTCAACATTTTTTTAAATGAAACTTTTCAAAATCTCAGTTTGAAACGTTCTGTTTTGGAATCCCCTGCAAATTTACTTACAAAATAAAAATAAACTCTCAAATCAAAACAAGATTTTTGGTCTACCCAGGGAACTGAAAAAATCATTCTTTGCACAGCCTCTCCCACCGAGGAATGGATTGTCTCTTTCCTAGGGAACAATTGTGGGTTTTCCATGAGTCCTGGGTACGAAGCAGCATAAGGGAACAGCCCAGAAAGCAGTATATGATTCAGAATCACAAACAGCCTTCACCAGGCCCCACCCACCCATTCCCAGCCCACCTTGCAGGGCTGCTCTCCCCACACTACACTGCTACCCGCAAAGGGGGAACCAGCACAGAGGAACAAGCAAGCACCTTCTCCCCTTGTAAGCTCCTACATAAGTGGGTTTGATAGACCTGGATCTAACCCTGTGTTTGAACCACAACCAGCGCAATGTTGTCCCAATCACAGCTGGGGTTTTTGGATGCTACCATAACATAAACACGTAACTCATATCTTGTATTTACTAGTGAAACAAAATGTGATGTTCCCAGCAAATGAGATGCAATGTTGGAAAAACTTGACTTCCAAAGTTTTTGCATTTCTCATTGCAGCCTAATGAAATCCAGTCTCTTCTGCTTCATTTCATGCAGTTTGGAAATCCCTCTTTCCTATACCCTAACTTTCTTGTTTGGAAAAAAATGCTCAGAGTGAGACACTACAATACAAGCACTCAACAGCCAGAAACATCTTTTTATTAGTATTTTATTTTTCATGCTGGTGAAAGGTGCCAGGACTGACAGCCCTTGGGACAGAATTGGAATTGCAAGCTATTACTTTGGTTTTTGGTCCTTCTTGGTGGGTAAGGGACTCTGTAATGAAGGGTATAATCTGGGAAAAAACAGCCTTCAGTAAGGTGGGGTGAGTTGTGCCTTTCTGTTTTAGGGAGCAGCCTGCTTTGTCTCTTTCTGTAATTGGTTACCATCTGTTATCATTCTGCCTTGTAAGAAATAAAGTAGCATTACACTGCAACCTTCCAGCAAGAGCATTTTATTGTGTATGCCATGAACATAACACTTTTTCCCACACTTTGCCTTGTCTGTTTTGATTCAGGATGGGGATTCTCTTGCTGTGCCCGTATACAGCACCCAGCAGAATGGACGCCTGATATTGGTTGGGACATCTAGGTGCTAGTGCAATACAAATAATTTATAATAGTAACAATATCACCAGTGATAGATCATCACGGAGTGCTTGCTGATACAGGGGGATAGCTTTAAGCATCATGGTGCTGCTATAAAAAGATAATGAAGCCCCAGTACATTACGAGGCAAACATAGAAAAGACCTCTGTCTTTTTTATCAGGTCCAATTGCAAGGGTAACAGGTCTGTTTGTTCAATCTTTCAATACGATCTGACTTCACATGCTGAGTTCAGTACAAAGGCTCTTTCCCCTTAAGCACTTTTATGCACTTTGTAGTTACTTATTTAAAAGGACTTAGTTATATACTTGCTATATGTTATTTTGAATTCACTGCAAGATCAGAGATGTTATAAATCCAGAGAGATGTAATTAGTGCCTAAGTTCTAGCCTTCTGCACGGTATAAAGAATGCAGAACAACCTCACTTGCAATGAATGCTGAAGGGTGAATTTCACTTACCTTTTATTTTAAACAGCCTTGCTCACTTCATGTTGTGCCTTATGCCACGGTAGTCCCATTAAGTTTTATATGGCTGTTTCCAGAGTAAGGTTTTAAACAAGAGTAAGGTTGACACAATTGGTCCCATATCAATAAGAAATCAGTTTGTTTAAAAATCTATTTGCAATGCCCATAATTTTGACAAAAAAGGGCTAATGAGATCCTCAGATATATAAACCGTGCAGGCAGTGAGAACAGGGAAGTGCTTTTATGTGACATTGGTGAGACCGATACTGGGACACCTTCCAGTTCTGGAGGCCACATTTCAAAAGGATGTTGAAAAATTTGGAGAGGGTGCAGAGAAGAACTCAAAAAATGGCTATCGTCAGAGCATTAAAGAGCTCAATCTGTTTAGTTTGTCAAAAAGAAGATCAAGAGTTCACGTGATTGTACTGTATATGTAGAGCCCTATGGAATTATTTTTATTTTGTACATTTTTTTCTTTTACTTTTGGGGAATTTATTATTATTTTGTTTTATTCATTCCCCACCCCCTTGGGTTTGGGTCCTGCTGCCAGGGGATGGGAGGCCCAGGAATGGGTGGGGGGGAGGCACAGAGAGGGGGCAGCAGAGCGAGTCCGCCCCACACTCACCCTTCAGCAGTGACTCCTGTCTCACGGGACTGGACCTGGCTCCCTGCTCCGGGCATTGCAACCTGGCATACAAGGTCGCAGTGATACTCAGGTTTGGTCCAGCCGCTCCTCCATGATGGGAGATCAGGCCAAACCTGAGCAGCACCATTACCCTGTGTGCCAGGTTGCAACTAAATTAATCACTATTAATCACAGTTTTAATCACACTGTTAAACAATAGAATGTATTAAATATTTTTGGATGTTTTCTACATTTTCAAATATATTGATTTCAGTTCACCTCATACAAGTACTGTAGTGCAATACCTTTATTGTGAAAGTGTAGCTTACAAATGTAGATATTTTTTTTTGTTATATAATTGCACTCAAAAACAAAACACGAAGCAACATATGAATCTTTAGCACATCTGGCACGTAAATATCTTGCAACACCAGCTACAACAATGTCATGTGAACGCCTGTTCTCACTTTCAGGTGATATTGTGAACAAGAAGTGGGCAGCATTATCTACTGCAAATTGTAACCAAACTTGTTTTTCTGAGCGATTGGCTGGACAAGAATTAGGACTGAATGGACTTGTAGGCGCTAAAGTTTTACATTGTTTTATTTTTCAATGCAGTTATCTTTTGTACATAATTCTATATTTGTAAGTTCAACTTTTATGATAGAGATTCCACTACAGTACTTGTATTAAGTGAATTGAAAAATGCAATTTCTTTTGTTTTATTACTGTGCAAATATTTGTAATAAAATAAATATAAAGTGAGCACTGTACACTTTGTGTTCTGTGTTGTAATTGAAATCAGTATATTTGAAAATGTAGAAAACATCCCAAAATATTTAAATAAATAGTATTCTATTATTTTTAACTGTGCAATTAATTGAGATTACTTTTTTTAATTGCAATTATTTTTTTAATCACTTGACAGCCCTAATATATATATATAGAAAGTCAGGGTTGGAAAGGACCTCAGGAGATCATCTAGTCCAACCCCCTCTGCTCAAAGCAGGACCAATCCCCAACTAAATCCCCAAATTGCCCCCTCAAGGATTGAGCTCACAACCCTGGGTTTAGCAGGCCAATGCTCAAAACACTGAGCTATCCCTCCCCCTATAGATGGTGCTGGGAAATCTTCTCCCTGCGTGTGGTATGGGTCACCCCATGGTGAATGAATATAGCAGGAATAGTAAAGGTTTGGAGAAGGACAACAGAAATTATCTGGAGGCACAGAAAAACTTCATTAATATTGTGTCAACAGCATACATAGAGAAATTAGATAAAAACATAAATACTCTGGCTGGAAAGTTGCATCCTAACACAACTTTATTTCTTAGAATTCAGAAGGATAACACATAAGAACCCAACAAACAGAGAGAGAGAAAACAAGCAGCTTCTTAAAACAGAAGCACATTTCTCCCCACCTTGCTTTATACTGGCTCTTTCGAGCCTGGGTGTCTGCTGCCTTCCTCCGAGGACCCAGATGGCATGGCTTCCCTCAGAGCCTGAAAGCAGGACCAGGAAGTCCCTCTGTGATGATCTGGGACTATCTCTGTACAATTGATGAATTCTGGTTAACATTGTGAAGATGACTTATGAAAGATATACTGTATCATGAATGCTTATAGGTATGTGGATCTGCCATTGCTGGCGGGGGCTGTAGCAGGGACAATGGGAAATACTGAAGGTTAACAATGGCACTTAGCTCTGTGATGGGGTGTTCACCCCACACAAGCCCTAAGCAGGTTGATGAGGATCAGGAGTAGCCAATTAACTCTAGGGGCTGTACCTGGAAAGGAACCAGGGCTTGACAGGGCCTAATGGCAGAAGAAGCCCTGCTGGGGGAGGAGCTGGGCTAGGATTGGATTATAAAGCAAGGAAGTGAGAGTTGGAAGGAGCTGTTGGGAGGTCTGTAGTCACTCCGTGGAGGGAAGGGGTGTTGGCTAGGAACAAGGCAGAGCTCTATGGGGAGAGTAAGCTATGTCCTGGATTAGGGAGTTTCACAAGAGGCCTAGAGAGGGGAGAAGTAGCTATAGAGAGTGGAGGAAGGCCTGGTGGTAAACCCAGAGATAGGCAATAGAGATAGGCTTGCCAGGTGTCTGGTTTTCAACTGGAATGCCTGGTCAAAAAGGGACCCTGGTAGCTCTGGTCAGCACAGTCAGTGCTGCCCAGAGCCCCCTCCTGCACCCCAAACCCCTCATTTGCATCCCCACCCCAGAGCCTGCACCCCAGTCCACTGCCCCAGACTGGAGTCCCCTCCTCAGCCCTTCATTTCTGGCTCTACTCTGGAGCCTGCACCCCCAGCTGTACCCACACCCCAATCTTCTGCCTCAGCCCGAAGTCCTCTCCCACACTCTGAACCCCGTGGCCTCCTTCTGCATCCCAAACCCCTCATCTGTCACCTGGTGAAAATGAATGAGGGTGGGGGGATGGAGTGTGTGGGGGCCTTAGAGAAGGGGCGGAGCAAGTGTGTTTGGTTTTCTGCAATTAGAAAGTTGGTAACCCTAAATAGAGAGGTGGGGTAGGAAGGAACCCAGGGAAATAGTAACGAGACTGAGACTGGGCAGACCAGGGCTTCCCTGGGTTTGAACTCAGACTAGCAGGCATACTTGGGTTCCCTTACCAGCCACTGAGACAGTATTTTCCCCCAGCTTGTCTGGTGGGATTTCCTTAGCCAGGGGGGAGGGGCGGCTATATAGTGACCTGGCCGGAGGCTGAGTCATGAAGAGAGAGCATACTGAATTGTGACGCGCGAGAGAGGGTTGTTGTATGAGTAACCAAGGGGGTTATTCCAGGGGTGCCAGGTGGAGCAAGAACTAATTCCCAGGCCGAGGCACATTCAGTGAATTGACCCCTTTATGAACCCTTCGAAAGGTTATGCAAAAAAGCAGTTCAAGCCTTGGAAAACCACTTTTACTTTCATTACCCAGAAGGGAGGGGGAAGGCAGGAGCAGCAGAAAGTCACCAGGAGGGGTTTAAATAAAGACACACAGGGACCAGGAAGGTAGAGGAAGCATAGGGCTGGAGAGTACAAAGTCACAGAAGTTGGGTAAAGGACTCCAGGAGGGAGAGGTCACCCAGTATGTAGCAGTCTCCTAGGGCAAGGGGGCCCTGCCTGCTTTCTTGCACCCACGTGCCCCAAGGACTAAGATCACAGCCTAAAGAACGCCCTGCGGTGGTGAGGAGACCGAGGCAGGGACGTGCGTTTACTGTATGTTGTCTTGTAAAGCACAGGACAGCACAGATCATACATGTTTAAGTATCACTGAGCATAAAAGCGTTTGACTGTACAAAGTGCATCTGTGTCAACTGCCCCTGCCCTGAGAGCATTAAACTGTAAGGAGCAGTGTCCCACCATGGCGTTCATAGAATCATAGAATATCAGGGTTGGAAGGGACCTCAGGAGGTCATCTAGTCCAGCCCCCTGCTCAAAGCAGGACCAATTCCCAACTAAATCATTTCAGCCAGGGCTTTGTCAAGCCTGACCTTAAAAACCTCTAAGAAAGGCGATTCTACCACCTCCCTAGGTAACCCATTCCAGTGCTTCACCACCCTCCTAGGGAAAAAGTTTTTCCTAATAGCCAACCTAAACCTCTCCCACTGCAACTTGAGATCATTACTCCTTGTTCTGTCATCTGGTACCATTGAGAACAGTCTAGATCCATCCTCTTTGGAACCCCCTTTCAGGTAGTTGAAAGCAGCTATCAAATCCCCCCTCATTCTTTTCTTATGCAAACTAAACAATCCCAGTTCCCTCAGCCTCTCCTCATAAGTCATGTGCTCCAGCCCCTAATCCTTTTTGTTGCCCTCTGCTGGACTCTTTCCAATTTTTCCACATCCTTCTTGTAGTGTGGGGCCCAAAACTAGACACAGAACTCCAGATGAGCCCTCACCAATGTCGAATAGAGGGGAATGATCACATCCCTCTATCTGCTGGCAATGCCCCTACTTATACAGTCCAAAATGCTGTTAGCCTTCTTGGCAACAAGGGCACACTGTTGACTCATATCCAGCTTCTCGTTCAATGTAACCCTTAGGTCCTTTTCTGCAGAACTGCTGCCTAGCCATTCAGTCCCTGGTCTGTAACAGTGAATGGGATTCTTCCATCCTAAGTGCAGGACTCTGCACTTGTTCTTGTTAAACCTCATCAGATTTCTTTTGGCCCAATCCTCTAATTTGTCTAGGTCCCTCTGTATGCTATCCCTACCCTCCAGCATATCTACCACTCCTCCCGGTTTATGTCATCTGCAAACTTGCTGAGGGTGCAGTCCACACCATCCTCCAGATCATTAATGAAGATATTGAACAAAACGGGCCCCAGGACCAACCCTTGGGGCACTCCCCTTGATACCGGCTGCCAACTAGACATGGAGCCATTGATCACTACCCGTTGAGCCCGATGAACTAGCCAGCTTTCTATCTGCCTTAGAGTCCGTTCATCCAGCCCATACTTCTTTAACTTGCTGGCAAGAATACTGTGGGAGACTGTATCAAAAGCTTTGCTAAAGTCAAGGAATAACACATCCACTGCTTTCCCCCCATCCACAGAGCCAGTTATCTCATCATAGAAGACAATTAGGTTAGTCAGGCATGACTTGCCCTTGGTGAATCCATGCTGACTGTTCCTGATCACTTTCCTCTCCTCTAAGTGCTTCAGAATTGATGAGCACCTACCCTCTGAAATCCAGGGCCCTTCAGAAACCGAGGCTCCCAAAATCACTAATCACGTGGCCAAGTTCCATTTGACAGAGTGATGATGTAATCCACAGCAAAATCATGGAGACACTGTCCCTCTTTTTCAGTTCACAAATTCTTAGCAGACTGGTATTTATCAGATGTATTTGACATTATTTACCAAATCATATCTAGGTCATATTATTAACTGGCATATTATTAACTGCATTTAAGTCCAGGTGTAGCTCCCTGGACTTCAATGCAGCTTAACCCATGAACACCAGAGGAGGATCTGACCCTCTGAATTATTCTTGGTATGTAGCTTGTTTGCGAGACACTTGCTGGGAGTATTCAGTCTTCAAAATCCAAGCTGTTTTGCATGGATGCACAGGTCACATGGTATTTCCTGACTGGATGAATGCCACTTTCAGAATCAGAAGTACTTGTGGCACCTTAGGGTATGTCTACACTACGGGATTAATCCGAATTTAGATAATTCGGATTTGAAAAACAGGTTGTATAAAGTCGAAATGAATGCGGCCACACTAAGCACATTAATTCGGTGGTGTGCATCCAAGTACCGGGGCTAGCGTCGATTTCTGCACCGTTCCACTGTGGGTAGCAATTCCATAGCTATCCCATAGTTCCCGCAGTCTCCCGCGCCCATTGGGATTGTGGGTTAAGATCCCAGTGCCTGATGGGACAAAAAACATCGTCTCAGGTGGTTCTGGGTACAGCCTCACCTCCTCCTTCCCTCCCTCCCTGCATGAAAGCAACGGACGGCAGACAACCATTTTCGCGCCTTTTTTCCTGGGTGGGTGAACACTGCAGACTCCATACCACGGCAAGCATGGAGCCCGCTGAGCTCAAGACAGCAGTCATGAATATTGTAAACACCTCGCGCGTTCTCGTGGAGTTTATGCTCAGCCAGGACCAGAAAAACGAGGCGAGGAGGCAGCGGCGGCGGCAGCGCAGCGACAAGCATGATGAGGACATGGACACGGACATGGATACAGAATTCTGTGAAACCACGGGCCCCGGTGCTTTGGAGATCATGTTGTTAATGGGGCAGATTCTATCCATGGAACGCCGATTCTGGGCAAGGGAAACAAGCACAGACTGGTAGGACCGCATAGTGTAGCAGGTCTGGGACGATTCCCAGTGGCTGCGGAACTTTCGCATGCGTAAGGGCACTTTCATGGAACTTTGTGACTTGCTGTCCCCTGCCCTGAAACGCCAGAATACCAAGATGAGAGCAGCCCTCACAGTTGAGAAGCGAATGGCGATAGCCCTGTGGAAGCTTGCAACGCCAGACAGCTACCGGTCAGTCGGGAATCAATTTGGAGTGGGCAAATCTACTGTGGGGGCTGCTGTGATGCAAGTAGCCAAAGCAATCACTCAGGTGCTGCTACGAAAGTTTGTGACTCTGGGAAATGTGCAAGCTATAGTGGATGGTTTTGCTGCAATGGGATTCCCTAACTGTGGTGGGGCAATAGACGGAACCCATATCCCTATCTTGGCACCGGAGCACCAAGCCACCGAGTACATAAACCGCAAGGGGTACTTTTCAATGGTGCTGCAAGCACTTGTGGATCACAAGGGACGTTTCACCAACATCAACGCGGGCTGGGCGGGAAGGGTTCATGACGCTCGCGTCTTCAGGAACACTACTCTGTTTAAAGGGCTGCAGCAAGGAACTTACTTTCCGGACCAGAAAATAACCGTTGGGGATGTTGAAATGCCCATAGTTATTCTTGGGGACCCAGCCTACCCCTTAATGCCATGGCTTATGAAGCCATACACAGGCAGCCTGGACAGGAGTCAGGAGCTGTTTAACTACAGGCTGAGCAAGTGCAGAATGGTGGTAGAATGTGCATTTGGCCGTTTAAAAGGTCGCTGGAGATCATTATTGACTCGCTCTGACCTCAGCCAAAGAAATCTCCCCATTGTTATTTCTGCTTGCTGTGTGCTCCACAATCTCTGTGAAAGTAAGGGGGAGACCTTTATGGCGGGGTGGGAGGCTGAGGCAAATCACCTGGCTGCTGATTACGCGCAGCCAGACACCAGGGCGATTAGAAGAGCACACCATGAAGCGCTGTGCATCAGAGAAGCTTTAAAAACCAGTTTCATGGCTGGCCAGGCTACAGTGTGAAATATCTGTTTGTTTCTCCTTCATGAAAACCCGCCCCCTTTATTGACTGATTTTCTGTAAGGAACTCACCCTGCCCCTTCCCCCAGCTTTCTTTCAAACCAAATAAAGTCACTATCATTTAAAAATCATTTATTTTTTATTAATAGATTAGAAAAAGAGGGAGGGAACCCGGGTGGTATTTGGGAGGAGGATTGCTGGGAAGGAAAAAGCCACAAAGAAAAGGTTAAAAAAATGACAGCCTTTTGCTTGGGCTGTCTACTGGGGTGGAATGGGAAGGTGTACGGAGCCTCCCCCCCCCCCCGCGTTCTTACACGTCTGGATGAGGAGGATACGGAACATGGGGAGGGGGGAGGGTGGAACAGGGGCTGAAGCGGCAGTCTGTTTTCCAGCAGCCGTTCCTGAACATCCACCAGACGCCGGAGCAGCCCCAGCGTTGCATCCTTCATCCTCTGGTCTTCCTGCCGCCACCTCTCATCTCGAGCGTCTCTCCTCTCCTCACGTTGGTCCCTCCTCTCCTCACGTTGGTCCCTCCTGTCCTCACGTTCACTGACTTCTTTCCTATACTTTGAAACTGTTTCCTTCCACTCATTCAGATGAGCTCTGTCACTGCGGCTGGATTCCATAATTTCCGAAAACATCTCGTCTCGCGTTCTCTTCTTACGACGCCTTATCTGTGATAACCTTCGGGATGGAGGAGGGAGGCTTGAGGAATTTGCAGCTGCTGTAGGGAGGGGAAAAAAGAGAGAATTGTTTTAAAAGCTACATTTTGCAGAACAATGCTTTTACTCTTTCACGGTGACCAACACTGTTCACATTACATAGCACATGTGATTTCTGTGCAAGGTCGCATTTTGCCTCTTAATGCTGAGTGCCTGTGGCTTTGCTGCTAGAGATCACAGGTCTGGGCAACAGAATTCGGCTTGCATGCGGCCATGGTAAGCTTCTGCGCCCTCCTTTCCCACATACCAAGCATAGCTTGTAGAGTGCTGCAGAAGCCTGGCCAATCTCAGCCAGTTTTGGGGGGGGCAGTGTGGGGGGGCTTGTCTGGGCCCCTTCAGGCAAGTAGAGTGCTGCGGTTTTTCTGTTAACATTCAGCAGCACCAGAAAACAAACTAACCCCCCCCCCCTCTCGCCATGAATTCTCTGGGATGATCGCTGTACCCCTCCCCTCCACCGCGTGGCTGGTATCAGGGAAGATCCCTGCAGGCACCAAACTAACCCCCCCCCGCTGCCGCCCCCCTCCCGCCATGAATTCTCTGGGATGATCACGGTACCCCTACCCCCACCGCGTGGCTGGTAACAGGGAAGATCCCTGCTAGCCAAACGCGAAAAACTCAGGGCCAATTTCCCATCTGCGCTTGGCTAACTGCAGGGAAGGATTTATTTTCCGCCACAGGCAAACAGCCCAGTAGGAACGGCCACCTCTGTCCCCTTAATTAAGTTCCCGTATTTCAACCAGGTTACCAGGAGTGATATCACTCTCCTGAGGATTACACAACAAGATAAAGAACGGATGTTGCTTGAATGCCAGCAAACACCGGGACCATACGCTGCCAGGCTTTGTCAGGCAATGATACCAGATTACTTGCTGCAAGCATGGCGTGGTCAAGTGTCCTACCATGGAGGAGGGAATAAGGATGCACTGCCCAGAAACCTTCTGGCAAGGCTTTCGGAGTACCTCCAGGAGAGCTTCATGGAGATGTCCCTGGAGGATTTCCGCTCCATCCCCAGACACGTTAACAGACTTTTCCAGTAGCTACAGACTTTTCCAGTAGCTGAACTGACCGCGAATGCAAAGTCAGGCAAAGTAATCATTAAAAACCGTTTGCTTTTAAAACAAGTTTTAAGTAATCATTAAAAACCGTTTGCTTTTAAAACAAGTTTTATATTTTAAAAGGTAAACTCACCTGAGGTCCCTTCCATGGGGTCAGAGTCTTGGGTACTGGCTTGGGAGGCTTGGGAGGGTACTTCAGTCGGGGTGATAAAAAGATCCTGGCTGTTGGGGAGAATGGAGTGCTGTGTGCTCTCTGTAAGCTCATCCTCATCCTCATCCTCCTCCTCTCCCCCATCGGCAGAATCCTCAGGCGTCGCTGATGAGACTATCCCCAACCCAGAATCCACGAACACAGGTGGGGTAGTGGTGGCAGCCCCCCCTAGAATTGCATGCAGCTCGGCGTAGAAGCGGCATGTCCGCGGCTCTGACCCGGAGCGACCATTTGCCTCCTTTGTTTTTTGATAGGCTTGTCTGAGCTCCTTGACTTTCACGCGGCACTGCTCAGAGTCCCTATTGTGGCCTCTCTCCATCATGCCCTTGGAGATTTTTTCAAAAGTTTTTGCATTTCGTCTTTTAGAACGAAGTTCTGCAAGCACTGAATCCTCTCCCCATACAGCGATCAGATCCAGTACCTCCCTCACGGTCCATGCTGGTGCTCTTTTTCGATTATCAGCCTGCATGGTTACCTGTGCTGATGAGCTATCTGTGGTCACCTGTGCTCTCCACGCTGGGCAAACAGAAAATTAAATTCAAATGTTCGCGGGGCTTTTCCTGTCTACCTGGCCAGTGCATCCGAGTTCAGATTGCTGTCCAGAGCGGTCACAATGATGCACTGTGGGATAGCTCCCGGAGGCCAATACCATCGAATTGCGGCCACACTAACCCTAATTCGAATTGCTAAAATCGATTTTGGCACTACTCCGCTCGTCGGGGTGGAGTACAGAAATCGATTTAAAGGGCCATTTACATCGAATTAAATAGCGTCGTTGTGTGGACGGTTGCAGGGTTAATTCGAATTAAAGCTGATAAATCCGAATTAAAGTCGTAGTGTAGACCAGGCCTTAGAGACTAACAAATTTATTAGAGCATAAGCTTTCGTGGGCTACAACCCACTTCTTCGGATGCACATACAAAGAAGTGGGTTGTAGCCCACGAAAGCTTATGCTCTAATAAATTTGTTAGTCTCTAAGGTGCCACAAGTACTCCTGTTCTTTTTGAGGATACAGACTAACACGGCTGCTACCCTGAAACCTTTCAGAATCAGGTTCCCAATGTGAATAATCACAAGGATGTATTCAAAGTCATTTTCACAAAGTGTTTCTAAAACTCATTTAAAAACTTGGGAACATTACCACAAGTGAAATCATGCTGGAGCATTCTCAGCAAGCCAATGAAAAAGGGATTCAAATGTAGTCCGTCTGGCACCAACTGCATTAAAACCAGTCCAGCACTATCATCCACCCACACGTGGGTGATTAAAATAATATCATATACAACTGCTTTCTGTCTTAATGGAGACAATGTTGTGTGTTGGCCTAGAGATGGATTCCTGCCGCAGACTTCAGCTCTGATCCGAACTTCAACAGAGTTTGGGTGTTCAGATCCAGGTCTTTGATTTGTCCCGTTACAAAAATAGGTGTGAATATGAAGTTCAGATCTATAGTCAAATACTCCCAAACTTTAAAGGTATTTGGATCTGAGATTTTGATTTAGGCTGATGTTTACATTGAAAATTGCACGGATTCCTTTGGAGTAGCATAGCAAGTAACCCAGAACTGCAGTGACTATAAAGTACTGGTATATTAATGTTTCAAAGGCTTTTTTTTGTTTTGTTTTGTTAGAAAAGAGATGTTTTCAAAAACTAAGGCAAAGCAGAAAGTCCTTAAGAGTCATGGATGATTAGGGTTTCCAATATACTGGAGAGAATCAGGCAATCTAGTTAATTTGTATATCTGACCATTTTATGGCATAATGTAAGCTAATCTAGTCAAAAGAAGTGCCATGTCCCCTTTGCTTCCATTGTTCATAATATTCATCTGCAAGGCACGTAGAGAAATACGCAGCAAACAGTTTTGATGAAGTAGCTAGTGGGTGTTCTTCCTTAGTATACTGGTGTTGAGACTCATTGGGTTACCATGATACAATTTACTATTGTTGGTTGTTTGTATTGCAGTAGAACCAGAAGCCCGAGCCCCACTGCATTGAGTGCTGTAGAAGCACATGAAAATGTGGCCCCTGCTCAAAGAGCTTACAAACCTGTTTCAAAGTGGAGTGGATCAAAGTGCACTATGGAACTTCTAGTGCCTGGCAGCAGAGACAGCACCAGTATACAGTAAAGTAGTGTGAGGTAGACTTACATCCCAGTTCGCTAGTCATTAATTGTTTGTATAGACAAGCCCTAAGTCTAAGGTGAGAGACCACAGGTGGATACAACAATCAGATGGGAGGAGCTCAAGGCAATAGGGATGTGATTTTGACTAGAAATGTCTCAAAGATAATTGACTGAGGAATTGCAACACCAATGTATTTCAGCTAGCTAGCTAAAATATTGCTGTAGTGCTTGGCTGGATCACCAATAAGCAGTTATTCAGGCTTTGCTCTATGCTTCTTTCTTGTGTTTTACATTTCATTATCAGTATTTTCAGATGAAAATATTCCTACTTCAGTAAATTACTGGAGGTGTTTCTTATTTTGTCAGTTAGAGACAGATTGTTTCTCTGCTCTTCTTCAAGACCTGAAACACTACAGCAATATGCCTTTCATTAGGTGGAATGGGAATGCTCTATCATTTATAATAGTATCTCCCCCCGCCCCCATCTACTGGAATTGTCACTGTGGTAATTTCCTTGGATTCTGTCACCTGTTTGACTGCACGTGTGTGTGTATGCACACTGCTTTTTAACGCATAGTTTCAGGCTGGTATGTGAACTTTAGGGAACCGCAGATGCTTGCTTTGCAGCTGGAGATGTTAATGACAGGACACATGGTTGCAAATGAGAGCAGTCATTCTTTAATCTCCTCGATTCATTTTTGAATGTGGGGGTGGATATTAGGGAAAGGTTTTCTCATTAGAACAAATGTCACAGATCTAAAAACCTCCCCATTTATATTCCTTCTAATGTTCTTCTGCTTGAGCAAGTGAGTTCTTAATGTCGATTTTAATTAAAGCATTTAAACCAGATTGCAGCTGTGCATCTAATGAATGGACTAAAGGGTCACTGGGAAATGTTTGTTTTCCACTCTTCCAAGGAGCAACACTTGTTGTTTGAGCCATGTGGACTCCAATCCACCCTACACGGAATGGAAGTCATCCTTCCAAGTTGCTAGAGTGTCTTGTTTCTTTTTGGTTTCCCTTTACAAAAAAAAATTAAATACTCCCTAGGAAACAAAAAGCAAGGTCTGGCAGGAAAGAGGATTCTGTGTTTACAGTACAACACAAATAATAAAGACCTCAGATCTCTTGCAAAAGGCTGGTTGGGAGATTCAGCTTTTCATATGTTTCCCTAGGTCACCACTGAACTTTCTCTCCTTCTTGCTGCCTTTCTAGTTTCGTTCAATATTTCTCCTTCTCTGCAAAGCCGTCAGCAGCTAACCAGTCTCAGGATCACTGTCCTCAGGCTTCAGTACCTGTTATTTGCAGGCTCTCAGATCTCATAATCTCCCCTGAAGGCTCCTAATTTCCCTCTAGGTCTAAATTGGCTCCTTCCTTCATCTCCACTGCTACCTCCTGGAATGCTAGAGATGTTCATTGATGTAAACCCATAGGAAGCTTGTGTGAGAAGAACATGGTGTCGGCTTTCCCAGGGTAATCCAGAAAATCCTCTTTGACTCTGGATGCTTTGGGCCAGGGCTGCTCTCCTAGTGCCTGCCATATTACAGAAGGGCAATTACTACTCTGCTGTGAAAACTATTGTTGCAGCATGGAGAGATCACAGAAAGGAGCGTCTGCAAAGCAGGAAACTGACATAGAATCAATGATTGCCCCCCCAGCCCTCCGTTCTGTTCTTTTCCTGTTTCCACCAGGACAGTTACATCATGGACAGTGCCAGTGCAAGCTTCCTCACCCAGCCACCGCAAGGGTGAGACTGTGCTGTGGCTCCTCAGAGATAGGCTGGGGAATTGCGGACAGAGAAGGTTGATACC
Organism: Chrysemys picta bellii; assembly: GCF_011386835.1. Taxonomy (NCBI): domain Eukaryota; kingdom Metazoa; phylum Chordata; order Testudines; family Emydidae; genus Chrysemys; species Chrysemys picta. The sequence continues at coordinate 28,308,721 of NC_088803.1, forward strand.
TGCTGGTCTCTGTCTCTTGCTTTTCTGCTCTATCTCCTTGCCGACCCAGTCAGAGCTGATCAAAGAAAGGAGTCAAATGCCAAGCACCCAAAGCCAGTGGGAGTAGCAGGTCTCCATATATGACACACACACACACACACACATATATATATATATATATAAGTCCCAGGACCAGATTCTTGGCTGCTGGAAATCAGAGGGCTCCATTGAAGTCAACAAGGCTACACTGATTGCATCAGCTCTGGCCCATGGTCTCTTTCCCTGTGTTAGTCATCTCAAGATTCACCAATAAAGATGAAAGAATTTTTAAAATCTGACAATCTTCATCGTTCTTGCTGCTGTGTAATGCTGTGTCCAAGTGGGTTGTTGGCAGAGGGGAGCAAACCTGGAACCTCTGGGTCTTACAGCATGAACTTCTGCTGCCTCGCTAAAAGACAGGATTCTATCAAGCAAGGCTGTACCAGGCTCATCAATCTCTAAATGTGCCCAGTCACCACTAGAAAGGGTCAGAGTGCCACACTGAAGGAGTATGGAGTGTATTTGTTCACTCCGTTCCATTCGGTTTTCAGAGTGGGAATAAAACTAGACAGTTTCACTTTCTAGCACTCAACTACTAGCACAATACTGTACTAGAATTTTAGCTGGTTAACTGTTTTTTTTTTTAACTGAAAAGTCTTCCGTGAGAAAAATATGGCTTCTGTGAAAATGTTCACTTGGAAAATGCCAACTTCAACAAAATACTTTGATTTGCCTCTTGGAAAAAATCAAAACAAAGTTAACTTTGAATCATTATGAAATGAAACATTTTTTCGCAGTTTGAATTTGTTCGGGGAGAACTGATTGTTTTGGGGTCCCCTCCCCCTTTTTGGTTTATGGATTTCCAAGTGGTTATTTTCTCTATCTTTTTCATACTCTTTTCAACTAGAAAAAGCTAGAAAATGATCATGTTAAAGTGTGTGTGGGAGGAGGGTGGGGGGTTGTTTTCCAATGAGCTGTAGCTACATTTAGGGTACAGCCACTGTAAGGGAAAATTTCAATCCATTTTTCATAACTGAATTTTAAAAAATAATGAAAATGAACATTTCATCGCATGAATTGATAAACACTCATTGGAGCAAATTTGCACACACATTTGCACACGTGACTTCACATAGAAATATTCCAAGGTTTATTCACTCACGAGTTAAGTGCACATATATCAGGGTCTTTGTCTAAATCAGGAGGATGAAAAATTACACATGCTTTTAAAAATGTGCCCATACAATTTTTTTGAAACTTTTAAAAAAGAAAAATACTCCTTTCCCCCAGCATCTTTATTGGTTGTAAAGAGATTTGAGATCAAGGAGTGGAAGATGCTATACAAAGACCTTATCCGGTTTGTCAAGCTGGTCAATTTACAGGTCAATTAATGGCAATTGACCATGCTTAAATTCTTTCAAATATTCTATCAAGAAAGGCTGCCACCTCTATCAAGGCAATCTCTTTGATTGCATCATGGTGCCATTCTTTCTTCTTTTTTAAAAACGTCATTTCGTTTAACATTTTTCTAAATTAAAATAACAATTAAATAACTTGTTTTTTGTAATAAGGCATAAGAAGCTAAGCCTGTTGGAGACTATAAAGTCTTACTCTTTTGTTACTGTTCTAATAAATCTGTGCTCTAAAATATTTGACTATTTTTGACATTACTTGACAAGATTTGACTGGTTGGTTGACCAATTATTTTTGGACGGGTCTATTGTCCAATCCTACCTTAACTCCCATTGAAATCATGTCATAGCTGGTGCATGGTACCTTTTGTAATGGACCCAACAGTAAAACTACTAATATACAAGATGAAAACCAGACAAGACCTTGTCTGTGCTTGGAAATGTACCCATTGCTGGTCTCAGCAGTGGGGGCTATTGAGTGGGGGGCTTGAAGGCAATTTACCTGAAAGTGTAGACAGGACAGTACTGTTTAACCCAGCAGCAATTCCTGGCACTCATCAGTAATGGGTACAAAGCCCACACAGTCATCCTTACTAGGCAACCTCTTGTCCTGAGAGCATTCTAAAGCACACTCCAGTACATGAATACACTTCTGCTTCACCTTTATTGGAAATACACTTCTGTTAGGCTTTTGTTTTGTTTTGCCAGACCCTTGTGTGGTTGCTTATGACAGGCTTCACTATTCAGGAGGCACAAATCTCTCTGGAGAACTTGAGAGGGAAAAATAGAATCTTCTCTGTATTGGAATTCTTAAAGTCTATTGTTGCAGATTTGCTGCTATGTAACTTTGGAGTGAATTCTCTTTTTGCTCTGACATTGTTTGCTTCGTTGTTATTCTTTCTGTACCTAAGGAAGAAAATTAAAAAATCATTAAAAAGAAAGGGAAAGAGTATACAACTGCCCTACCTCTGTTCTCCAGAACAAAATCAAGTCCAAAGGACTATAGTCAGGGATATCTTAGGGAGGGAAGACCCAAACATTTTAAGAGTTCTAAATACACTTTTGAAGGTTTAACTTCTGGTCTAGATTTCCGAGATTTTCTAACTCAGTTTCTAGAGGCAAGAAGCACCAGCGGGGTAGAAGATGGGCTCAGAAAGAACTTTGTGCTCATTTTTCCTAATCACTCTGGGAGGTCAGTGAAAAGCAAAGGAATTGTTAATCAGCAACATTAGAAACAATTAGCTTTGGGATCTCATATTGCACGAGGGACAAAGTCCTCTCCTCTCCTGCCGCGGTCATGTACTCCTGACTGAAATGTGTGTTGATCAAGAGTAACTCCACTGAAGTAAATGCACAGTCCCTCCCCCTGGGGCAGTGCTTCTCTGCACAACCCCCAAAAGGCAGGGGGAGGGTCAGAGGCAAAGAATCCTTCCTAAAGCTGTAGAACAGGAGCAGAATTGCTGTACATCTAGTCTTGAGTCCAAGGTGCTATCCCTCTGAATCCACCAGCCATTCTCCCCTTCAGAGTTGCAGCTCCCCTGGCCCCACTGCTCACCCATCCCTTCCTTATGCCTCTCCCTGAACACTCCCCCTCTGTGCTAGGATTCAGAGGCCTGGTCTACACTAGGCGTTTATGTCGAAGTTAGCGCCGTTAAATCGAATTAACCCTGCACCCGTCCACACTGCGATGCTATTTAGTTCGACATAGAGGTCTCTTTAATTCGACTTCTGTACTCCTCCCCGACGAGGGGAGTAGCGCTAAATTCGACATGGCCATGTCGAATTAGGCTAGGTGTGGATGGAAATCGACGCTAATAGCTCCGGGAGCTATCCCACAGTGCACCACTCTGTTGACGCTCTGGACAGCAGTGCGAGCTCGGATGCTCTGACCAGCCACACAGGAAAAGCCCCGGGAAAATTTGAATTTGAATTCCTTTTCCTGTCTGGCCAGTTTGAATCTCATTTCCTGTCTGGACATCGTGGCGAGCACAGCAGCACTGGCAACGATGCAGAGCTCTCCAGCAGTGATGGCCATGCAGTCTGGGAATAGAAAGAGAGCCCCAGCATGGACTGATCGTGAAGTCTTGGATCTCATCGCTGTGTGGGGCGATGAGTCCGTGCTTTCCGAGCTGCGATCCAAAAGAAGGAATGCAAAGATCTACGAGAAGATCTCTAAAGACATGGCAGAGAGAGGATACAGCCGGGATGCAACGCAGTGCCGCGTGAAAATCAAGGAGCTGAGACAAGGCTACCAGAAGACCAAAGAGGCAAACGGACGCTCCGGATCCCATCCCCAGACATCCCGTTTCTACGAGGCACTGCATTCCATCCTCGGTGCTGCCGCCACCACTACCCCACCAGTGACCGTGGACTCTGAGGATGGGATACTGTCCACGGCCGGTTCCTCAGACATGTTAGGGGACGGGGAAGATGAGGAAGGAGATGAGGAGGGCGAGGCAGTTGGCAGCTCTCACAACGCTGATTTCCCCGACAGCCAGGATCTCTTCATCACCCTTACAGAGATCCCCTACGAAGCGTCCCCAGCCATTACCCCGGACACAGAATCTGGTGAAGGATCAGCCAGTAAGTGTTGTAAACATCTAAACATTTATTTTTAACAAAACAGGAATATTAACAATTAAAAGAATGGGTTGTTCATGATTAGTGTGCCCTAGGCGCTTAACGGTTTAGTAAGGGGCAGTGCAAGTTTTGAAAAGAAATCTAGCAATGTCCGGTTTTCAGTGATTGTCCTGCACAAGCCGCTCTACTGTGTATTCCCTGCTACTGCAGCTACAGTAAAATGCGGTCTATATGTGCGGGGATAGAGCAGTAATCCTCCTGGGACATCTCGATGAAGCTCTCCTGGAGGTAACTTGAAAGCCGTTGCATGAGGTTCTTGGGGAGAGCGGCCTTATTGGGTCCTCCGAAGTACGACACGTTGCCGCGCCACGAGATTATCAGGTACTCGGGGATCATTGCTCTGCACAGCAGGGCGGCATACGGCCCTGGTCTTTGGAGGCTTTCCCGGAGCATTCTCTCTTTGTCGCTCTCGGAGATCCTCATCAGGGTGATGTCGGCCATGGTGACCTGCTTTTAATTAGGTAGGGGAATGTTAGTGTTGGGACTGCTTTCCCGTTCCTTTACAGAACTGTCACCGCTGGTTTGCAGCCACGCGGTGGAGGCGGGAGAGGGGCAGCCGAAAGGGATCGTTCCCGGGGACAGCCGCGAGGGGGTGGGACAGGGGCAGAGTTCCCGCTTGCCGGATTGCTGGCAGCAGGGACTGACATTGATTTAAATGTGAAATGAGGCCAGTGGTAATATAAAAGTTTTAAACTGCCACAAGTGTACGGCTTACCATGTCTGCCTGCAACAGAAATTCCGTTGTGCTGCCTCGCTTCTCAAATGTGCTGTTCAAGACCCCAGGCACAGAATGCGAAGGCCGAGAATTCGACCTTGTGCTGAGTGCGCATGTGAAAGGTGCTGTGCATGGTCTTGTTCACAGAGAAAGACTATGTTCTTTGTTCACAACTACATTTATCTTTCAGAGGAATTCACTCCCTTTTTCCCATTTCCACAGCCCCGTCTGCGACTGTCTCACAACCTAGCCTGGAATCACACTCCCAGAGGCTAGCGCGGATTAGGCGTAGGAAGAAGAGGACACGGGAGGACATGTTCTCTGAGCTTATGGCCTCTTCCCAAGCCCAGGCAGCACAGCAGACCCAGTGGCGGGAGAACTTGACCCGAATGCACCAAGCCAACATGGATCGGGAGGAGAGGTGGCGGCAGGAAGACCAGCAGGCGACTCTAACGCTGCTTGGACTACTGAGGGAGCAAACGGACACACTCCGGCGCCTTGTGGATGTTCTGCAGGAACGGAGGCAGGAGGACAGAGCCCCGCTGCAGTCCATCTCTAACCGCCCTCCCCCGCCACCAAGTCCCATACCCACCTCACCCAAAGTGCAAAGAAGGAGAGGCGGCAGAGTCCCTGCTAACTCTCACTCCACCCCTGCAGAGAGCTCTAGTAGCAGAAGGCTCTCATTTCCCAAAATTTGAAAAGTTCTTTCCTTCCCGCCTGACACAAGCCCACGTCCAAGTTTCACCTCCCAATGCCATGTGTAGTTGATAATAAAAAATTCGTTTCTGTTAACTACTGTTTCAATCATGTTCTTTTGGAGGAGGAGGGGAAAGGGGGTTGGAAATTGGACAGGACAGTCTCCTTTGGCAGGGTACATAGTCGGGGGCAGGCACAGCAGCAGGGCACATACACAGTGCAGTGATGCAGTGACTAGTTGCCCCGGTTAGTCTGGGAGGTTGTTTTGATGTAATGTTGGGGGGGGTGGGTTGCTCTGTGACTTTGTGGCGGGGGAGGGCAGTTACAGATCTTAAGCGCCGGTCCTTAGACAGGATCACAGAGCCACACAGCATGGGATCTGTAACCGTCCTCCCCCTGCCACAAAGTCAAATAGACCTCCCATACACACAGTCCCGATCAGGAGGGGTGACAGGCTCCGTTGAAACAAGCATCCCACCGCAGCGGAGCCTGTCAATCCTTGAGTTTAGAAGCTGCATTCGCATCACAACACTAGACCCGCCCCGCACCACAGTCTGCGTCCCAGTTTTAAAAAATTCCCGCTAAAACAGTATTAAAGAAAACGGTGTGCTTTAACAAAGTAGAACTATTTTTATTTCGACACGTGTGTTGGAGGGGGGGTGAAGGGGGTATGTAACTGGATAGGATAGTCAACATTACCTGGGTAAAGAAACGGGGGCAGGTTTAGCTTCTCAGTACACAAACTATAAAATCACAGGTTACCCTGCTCACTCAGGAACTTTGCTTTCAAAGCCTCCCGGATGCACAGCGCTTCCCGCTGGTCTCTTCTAATCGCCCGGCTGTCTGGCTGTGAGTAATCACCAGCCAGGCTATTTTCCTCAACCTCCCACCCCGCCATAAAGGTCTCCCCCTTGCTCTCACAGAGATTGTGGAGCACACAGCAAGCTGCTATAACAATGGGGATATTGGTTTCGCTGAGATCACAGCGAGTCAGTAAGCTTCTCCATCTCCCCTTGAGACGGCCAAAAGCACACTCCACCACCATTCTGCACTTGCTCAGCCGGTAGTTGAAGAGTTCTTTTTCAGTGTCCAGGGCGCCAGTATAGGGCTTCATGAGCCAGGGCATTAGCGGGTAGGCTGGGTCCCCGAGGATGACTATAGGCATCTCCACATCCCCAACAGTTATTTTGTGGTCCGGGAAGTAAATACCTTGTTGCAGCCGTCTAAACAGACCAGAGTTCCTGAAAACACGAGCGTCATGAACCTTGCCCGGCCATCCCACGTAGATGTTGGTAAAACGTCCCCTGTGGTCCACCAGTGCTTGCAGCACCATGGAAAAGTATCCCTTTCGGTTAATGTACTGGGTGGCCTGGTGGTCCGGTGCCAGGATAGGGATGTGAGTTCCATCTATGGCCCCACCGCAGTTTGGGAATCCCATCGCTGCGAAGCCATCTATGATCGCCTCCACGTTTCCCAGGGTCACTACCTTTGGCAGCAGTACATCAACGATTGCCTTCGCTACTTGCATCACAACAACCCCCACGGTAGATTTGCCCACCCCAAACTGGTTCGCGACTGACCGGTAGCTGTCTGGCGTTGCAAGCTTCCACAGGGCTATGGCCACTCGCTTCTGTACACTCAGTGCAGCTCGCAACCGGGTGTCACTGCGCTTCAGGGCAGGGGACAGCAACTCACAAAGTTCCAGGAAAGTTCCCTTCCGCATGCGAAAGTTTCGCAGCCACTGGGATTCATCCCAGACCTGCAGCACTATGCGGTCCCACCACTCAGTGCTTGTCTCCCGTGCCCAGAATCGCCGTTCCACGGCATCAACATGACCCATTGCCACTGTGATGTCCTCGGCGCTGGGTCGCCTGCTTTCTGACAGGTCTGTGCTACTCTCAGACTTCAGGACATCACCGCGGTGCCGTAGCCTCCTTGCCTGACTTTTCTGCATCTGCCTCAGGGAAACCTTTATGATAAGCTGCGAGACGTTGAGAGCGGCCACAACTGCAGCGATGGTCGCAGCGGGCTCCATGCTCGGAGTACAGTGGCGTCCGCGCTGTCAATGACTGGAAAAGCGCGCGAACTGTTTTCCCGCCGGCGCTTTCAGGGAGGGAGGGCGGGAGTGATGGACGGATGACGACAGTTTCCCAAAAGCACCCTCGACTCATTTTGTTACCCAGAAGGCATTGCCGGCTACACCCAGAATTCCAATGGGCAGAGGGGACTGCGGGAACTGTGGGATAGCTGACCACAGTGCACCGCTTCGAATGTCGACGCTATCACCGTTAGTGTGGACGCACAAAGTCGAATTACTGTCCTTAGTGTGGACACACACGTTCGACTTTGCAATATCGATTACAAAAATTCGATGCAAGTAAAATCGAACTACTCTCGTAGTGTAGACAAGGCCAGAGACACACAAGGAGCACAGTTTCATGGTGCAGACCCCTATTTCTACATATGAATAGCGCTGGTCCCACACGTCCCTCTGTGAAGGAAAGGACAGGATCTGATCCTTAATACAGTGGGGACATTAATTTAATGTTATATTTTCCTCCTGCGATGGGAATGGGAGTGTGGACTCTTGGGTTCCATTTCCAGCCCTTCCACAGATGTACTATGTGACCTTGGCCAACCCACTTATTTTTGTTGTTAATAATAATAATAATTTGTTTTCCTAGCCAGGGTGTCATAATATTTTCCGCTCTGTAGGAAAAAGTCAAAAAAATCCAACCAACCCTGGACAATCAGTCTTGGGAGAAGATTTCTCTTTGTGATCAAAAGTCTTAACTTCAGAAGTATCCCTGCAGCATCTTTGAGGGGCACCTCTCTGCAGCTTTATTAATAAGAAAAAAATGGTAGATGTTAAAAAGTAAATACTTTCCCTTCCATGGCAAAAGCCCTTATCCAAAGAATGATTTCATCCATTTTTCCTATTAATTGATAATACCAAATGCTTTCATGCTGCTTTGCATCCATAGATCTCAAATCAATTTACAAAAGATGGTAAAAACTGACTAGGACTGGTCAAAACATTTCCATCAAAACTGTTTTTGATGGAAATTTGGATTTTTTGAGTGAACATAACTCCTGTGGAAAATATTGACTTTCCACAGAAAGATATTTATTGACAAAAAAATGAAAGCCCAAAAACTATATATGTAAAAAAAATTGGCTAAATGCTGAAAGATTTTTGGCCAAAACCAAAAATATCTTATTCTAAAATGTCTTCACTGCCTCCTGGGAGTTGTAGTTCAGTTCCTCACAATTGTCCTTTGAATCAGGATCCGCAGCTTGACTACATCTCCCATGATTCACTGTGGCCATCTGCCTATTGTGGTTCTGGGAAAATGGTGCTCTGGCACTGTACCTGCCATAATTCATGGCCTCCCCTCATCAAGAGGGGAGGCCATAGTGCATCATGGGAGACGTAGTCCAGTCAGGAAGCCCCGCCTAGAGAGGCATCATTTCAGAATTAAAAGATTTTGACTTTCAGCTGAAGTATTTCTTTTCTTTGCTCAGTCTGACATCCCCCACCCCACTTTTTGGCCAGCTCTAATTGCGATCCCCCTTCTATAGATAGAGAAACTGAGGCTCAGAGAAATGTGACTTGTCCAAGATCGTAGACAAAGACAGAGCTGGAAATAGAGAAGTCATTTAATTCACAGCTCGATAATCTACTCTCTGGATAACATTTTCTTCAGACAATAGCTGACTGCACATGAGAAAAATAGACACTTCCTTTCTCAAGAGTCTACTATTGATCTTGTGTATATGTAAGCAGAGTCAGGATGAGCTCTACCCTGACATCTGGTGGTGAATTATGGCAAGGGTGGAAAAGAACTTCAGGGGCTGATTTTGTTTGCATAGGCACACCCACCTGCCTAGCCTGGGACAACAGCACCTGAAAGTGGTTACTTTGGCTGGTGTGGGATCCCCAGTTTCTCTGTTATTGGGGCAGGAAGAATAAAGTGTTGTAACCCTGATTCTATGAATCAAGGCCAGTGGAACTGTTGTATGACAGAGGGACTCACCATTAACTAAGTAGCACTCGCTAGACAAGGGGCATGGGTTACAATTCCCAGTGAATGGAGAGAGCCTAGGGAGAGGCATTTGTACCTGATAGTATGGGTGCCTTTTGAGGGCCTGAAACACCAATTGCACCACCTCCCCTCTCCACTGTTAAAAAGCAGAGCTAATTTTGATTCTATTAAGAGTCTAATTACAGGCAGCTATGCTGACTTCACTTTGGGCCAATAGTGCACTAGTACTGGGGCTCCCCTACTAAAAGCTGAAATCACTATGAGCTGAGATTACTGAGTGCTGTATTAACTAGTGGGGGAGCTTGAAGATTTATTGCTAAGCGGTGAGCTGAGCAGTTTGTGGGACAGCTGGAGCGGCGAGTGGGACGTGAGTGGATCAGTTTGCGGGACGGCTGGAACGGCTCACAGGATGGCTGGAGGAGAGGAGTGGCTGGTGGAGTGGAACGGCTCGTGGTGAAGATGGCAGCAGAACCCCATGGAGAGGCGGGGCAGTCGGCCTCGGACCATGTAAGGTGCCCCTTAATACCCCGCATGCCCCTTTCTTCCCCCCATTTCCACCCAGGCTGGGGTGGGGGGTAAGACTCTGCAGATAAACTTTTGAACTCTGGGGCTGCACTGACCAGGGACAGAGACTTTTGGGTTGTTGGACTTTTGGGACTTTGGGGATGGGTCTTTTGCTCATGGTTTGTGCTATGAATCCTGTTTGTGGTGTTTTCCCAATTTAATGCTGTCATTTACCTCATTTTATTAAACATTTTCTGCTATACTCAGGCTCCGTGCTTGCGAGAGGAGAAGTATTGCCTCTTAGAGGCGCCCAAAGGGGTGGTATGTAATTGTCCCAGGTCACTGGGTGGGGACTCGAGCCGGTTTTGCATTGTGTTAATGAAACGGAAACCCTAGATACTGAACCCGTCCCTTGTTGCTGCCAACTCAGATGGGCAGAAGGGTTACATATATACCCTGACATAGCCACATTACTAGAAAGCACTATGCCCAGTAGCTCCTTCCATTGGTAGAAAGCACTGTGCTCAATACTGTTTGCATGATCAAACACTAAAAGACCAACATGGAATCAACTAGGAAACCCAAGAAAGGAGCTGACTCTATCTTGACTGTTAATTATCCATTCACTCCTTTCAGGTATCTTAAATGCTCCAGTAATGGCTCGAAACAGTGCACATGGTAAGCGGTAGCATTAGGGAATGGTACTGCAGTACACACATGGATTTCACACAGGAGAGTCATTCCGAGGTTAAGTTCACTGTGCCTAGGACTGCATTTGGTCCATTGCAATGCACCAGAACACTTCAGAACTTTGAGGCTGATCTCATCACCATTACTCACAGGAGTAATCCTCAGTCCTGCACACAGTTCCAGAGTCTTCAATGGCACTACGCACATGTATCAAGGTTACTCCATTATATTGTATTATTTACACACCAGAGGTGATGGTGACACTTCACAAACAAAAGAGATGGGGTGGAAAATCTTAACCCTATTGAAATTAGTGGCAAAACTTCAGTGGGGGTCAAGATTTCACCCATGGTTCCTATCTAATTTAGGATTCTCTGTAGCAGCCACCACTGTACTATCCTGGCCCAAAGAAGCAACCATCTGAGCCCAATTCTGCCAAAAAATGTTAATTTTTTTATTTCACTAAGACTTCTCACTCGAATAAGGGTTTTCAGGATTGGACCCTGATTTGCATAATTAACCCATGGAACACTCTTCCGCAGGATATTACTAAAGCCAAGAGATTAACAGGGATTGCTAAAGGGTTATTTATTTATGAATAATAGCATATACTTAGGCTTGGAAGGATTCAATTTTATTGGTAAATGTCAATTTCACCATACACATAAACCAATGAAAAATATTTCCATTGATCATAATTGAAATTTACAGACAGACAAAGTAAGAAATATGCTGCTTGAGAATTTATTAGTTTGCTTTAAGGCTATTGACCTTGTATATTTTGCCATGTGATGTTGACCATTTGTGTTTTAACAGTTACAAAGCTGCAATTTGTTGCATCTCAACATCTATGGTCATTAAATAATATTCTGCCTCCATAATTTCCCAGAACTCTGAAGATTTAAACGGATGAAAATAACAGAGCTTAAACACCAAGTTATTATCTGTCCAAATTATAACAAAAATCAAAAGCAAATTCTGCCATGCCTACAGGCCAGCTACCATTACTTTACACAGGGAAATTTTAAACATAAAAGGGATATAAACCCTCATTCTTCAGGTCATAAGTCAAGGTATAGCTGAGAGGAGATAAGAAAAAACTTCCCCAGTAGGCAGACAATTCTGTAATTGTGCTTTTTCATACATCTTGCACCTTTTTCTGCAACATCAGGTGCTGGCCCCTGTCACAGACCAAATAGTGGGCTAGATGGAGCCTGAGTCTGATCCAATCTGGCAATTGCTATTTTCCTAAATTACTTGGGTGAGTAAAGCTCTCACCACTGGGCCCCTTTTCGTCTGTTCACCATGCGCTTGATCCTGCAAGCCCATACTCATTTCAGTAGTCCTTGCTCACGCAAGAAGTCCCATTCATTTCAATCGAGCTACTACCCTGAGTAAGGAGAACTGCTCAAGTGAGTAAGGGCTCTCTGGATCAGACCCTACGTCCATGGTGCGCATTGGGACGTATGGATGGAACTGAGGCTCTTCTCTCTGCCCCAGGAGTTCTAGGCTACGTGGGCTGAGCTGTGCGTCTTCCCTGCAGCATGCCTGCCCTGCTGGGTGCCCCCCACTGCTAACCAGCCCTCTCCTCTGAGGAGCAAGCCAATCCCTTCTTGCAAGGATCCAGCCATTGCCACCCACAGCAAGTGCAGGGGCAATCCAGCAGGAGGTCCCACTGTGATTACATTGCTCACTGAAGGGGATCACATCTGGGATACAATCAAGCAGAGATTAGAACTAAGCCTCAGCAACCAGACCCCTCCTCCCTGCTCTGGTTTTCCTCCCTCTCCCCCATTTGCTACCTCTAGGAGCTGGCCTTTTCCATCAGCAGTCTGGGGGAGAGACGCTTCCCCACTCCCAGATACTGGGCACAGTCAGACCCTCCCGGGGTGGGGGAGGGCTTTTAAAGCAGTGTAACCCCCCCCCCCCCCAGCTATGCGCCCACTGGGTGCTTCGCAGCATCTCTGCAGGGTAGAGGAGAGGAGACTGGGGGGCTCTTTTCTCCCCCTCTCTGGCTCCGGCAATGGTACGTGCTGCTGGGAGGGCTCTCAGCGGCTGGACTGAGCGCTGCTGCTGTCAGTGTCTTCGCAGCTCCCTAGAGTTGAGGACAGGCGCTGGCTTGGAGGGGCAGCAGTAGCTAGGGCTGCTGCTGCTTTTCTGTGCGTCCTGGGCTGGGCTGGCTTTCACTCTTTCCTCCTCCCCTTTCTCACTCACTTCTTCTTCTTTGACATTTTTACCTCTGACATTTTCTTGCTTGGTGAGTATTTTTTTTTCTTCTTTCTTCTTGGGCTGCTTCCCCCCCCCCTCCTCCCCCTGAGTCTTTTTCTTTTACTAAATTAATCATGATTTTTAAAATCCTCTTTTCAATAAAAGGTTTATGGGATTTTTTTTCTTTTAAATCAGACCCTTTCTGTCTCTTTGTTTCTGCCACTTGCAGTGTGAGGTGTTGGAATTAAACTCGCTTTCTGATGCCCCCGCTGATTTTTCCTTCCTTTGGTCCCTCTTATTTTTCCTTTTAAAAAACAAAATACGCTCCCTCTTTTAAAAAGTCTGTTTTGAAAGTGGGTTTGTTTTAAGCTCTGCTCTGTGTTCAGAGGCATTTGTCCTTCTTGTTGCAGGTGCCAGTGTTTGAATGCTGTGTGTGGTGTCTTCTTTCTCTTAACTTTTAAATTTTTGTGCCCCCCCCTGCTTTTTTTTTTCTTGGATATTACAGCCTTGCGTCTTGCAAAAATACATAGAATCTTCTTGGAAGATATTTTAAAAAAATGGATGTGTTGATGGAAATGAGAATTCCCCCTCCCCTCCTTTTTATTTTTTATTTTTTTTTAAACTGTTATTTGGAAGTGATTTTCTTGGGAGTATTGACCTGACTCAATGTTTTTCACCTGTCTAGTAAGGTGGGGAGAACAGGAAGGGGGAAAGACGACGGAGGCGTCAACAGCTGTAGGCTGGAGGATGAGAAACTTTCATGTTTCAAAAACTATCTGTGTGAAATCCTGGCCCCACTGAAGTCAATGGCAAAGCACCCATTGACTTGAAAGGGGCCCAGATTTCATCTGCAAAGTGTGGGATAAAACCTTTTCTACCTTAATCCACTATGAGGGAAATAATAAACCAGTTCTGATTGGATGATATACCATTCCCTGTGTCTCAGCGCTATACCGATGGAAATATATCGACCCAGGTGTGTCTGTGTTTTTTGTCATGTATCTTTGATGCTGGATTTGCTTGTTATGTTCAAAAGAACACTTCTATCCATTATTGCAATCAGAGGTGCTGTTTGGAAAAGTAGTAGTGAGTGAAATGATAACAGGTTATCTTATCGCTCTTGTAAAATTTAAGCCCTGTGCTCTCTGTGGCTAAGATTGCTATTGTGCCTGTTGGAACTTATTTAAGATGCTTTGTGCTGGCTGAATAGACTCTGAATGTCAACTTGAACCACACCTGAACAAAAGTGCTTTCTTTGTAGCAAATGCGGGCTTGAAATAAATCTTTCGCCTGTTATTGTTAAAACACTTTTTTGTTTTTTTGTTTTTTAAGCAGTAGCTTCCTAACATACCATAGTTGAAGCTGACAGGTTGCCACTGCTACTGACAATTTCAATGTCCATTGGAGACGATAAACAAAAATCCACTTTTCATACAAAATTGCGCTCTCAACGGCTTGGTTGTTTTTGTTGGATTCCGTTTGAGTCCGGTTTCTGATTCTGGTTGAGTAAACCAGATTAGAGAGAAACTATGCCTATTTATAAAGATATTCCCACATCTAATCTTTTCCATGTCTGATGACCTTCTGTAAACTAAGACACCAAATTCATTTGTATGAACATGAATCTTTCTCACATGTCTTTGTTTCCCTTTGCAGTAAAGGGAGAACTGTAGATGATTTAAGCTTACATCTCAGAAGGTTGCACTGAGCTTCAAACTGAGGCTTTCCCACTTCCCTGCAGACTGTCCATGCTTGGTAGCTCTCCTCTTTGAACTTTAAAGGGTGGAGGGCTTTAAGGCTGCATTTGACAGCTCCTGAGGCAGGATGCATCCTGTTTCATATTAAACAGGTTATTATTGACTTGCCTTTTGTGAGTAGGTGCCATAAGTGTGCTAATCAATAGCCTATGTCAGTGTGTGGTGCCCAGGAGGGAGCTGTTATGGGAGACATCTGCATGACAGTGGTCTCCCGAGTGGGAGAGAGCAGTGCAGTGGCTCAGACCTGTATTCACTAAGGAGCTAAATCCCTCAAGTCTAGCCTATCTTCCCCTGTCTTAGATTAAGGGGGGACATTCAGCTGGATTTTTGTATCATCTCATTTTGCTGTTTCTTATGATTTGGGTCTCATTTTATTTGGGAAAAAGTTTCATGTCATTGGACTAAAGACAGCAGGTACGGAAGGAGCTTCTAAGCGATGTAGAATTTCTTGCGTCTTTTAACTGGGATTTCTCTTTCATCCCTGAGGGAGGGGGGAGATGACTAAAATGCACATATTGTGTGACCAAAATCTAGACACTGTTGCACCAAAGTAGTGTAAAAAGAAAAAAAGCTCTTTGGAGTAGGTAGGTTGTAAAAGATTCTAATGACCACTTGTCATAACGATTATTCCTATATGTTTTTAAGACTTTTTTTTTTTTTTAAAGCAGAATTAGGCTTGTTTGAACCTGAGATCTTTCTTCATGAAGTGAATATAGTAAGACAGGTATTCATTTAGTTCTCAGTGCTGTGCCAATGAAAGATTGCCTGTATGTTGGCTCTGACTGTCAAGATAACGTTGTCAGTGGATTTTAAGGGAATGGCAAAGCAACGAAGGTGTGTCTTTTAAGAACCACTTTCTTTAGAAAAGGCAGATAATAAGCAGTGATTTTAGAAGAATGTTTTACTTACAGATTGTAAGGGGAGGATTAAGTCTCTCAATTGAGACTGGCTTGTGTGAAATAAGACTCAGTCCCTCAAAAAATAAAACATTCTCCGCACCAAGAGACTCTTTAGCTACCCGTGCACCAAATTATTACGTAAAAGCAGCAGAACTTTCTTTGATTTGTGTTCTGTATTGATGGCTGCATCAGGAACTTTCAGGCCTAGAATTTTATATCTAGTCAAAGGAAAAAGCCTCTGGATGTAAAATCTCAGCAGCTCCTTGATACACTAAAGCTACTGTAGATTTTTCCAAAATGTTAGTTATGCATATCGGAGATGACTGAGCTTCATTTGAAGAGATCCAAATCTCTTCCTTTCCCCCGCTAAGTCACTCCCTTATGTGCTACTCTGGACAAGATTGCATTCTGTTATTTGGAGAAACACAGAAGGAATTTATTTTAGAATTAAAATGTGTGTCTGCGGGTTCAGGCTTCAATTGAAAGCTAGTCTGAAGACATTGTTTGATTTGAAACTAGGAAGTAAAGATGGAAAGACTGAATATATCTAGCAAGTAATACATGCTGGGGAAAAAAACCTGAAATAATGAGCTGAACAGAGCTAACTCTAGGATAAAATGTCACAGCAAATGGTTTATAAATTCATAAACTGTACTAAGGGGGAAAAGGAAAATGTTTCAGGCAAATAACAAGCTATTTTCTCATAACTATAAAGTTTTAATGAGCTAGTTAAAATATAATCCTAAATCTATGCTTTTCAGACCTATATTCCTAGCGGAAGGTTAATCGGTAGAATTCATGCTGATCCGAATCCAACTGAATAGTAAAGAGAGGCTCTTAGGAGAATCTGAAAGCCAATAGGCATTTTTCAGACCTGAGTTATGTCACTTTTTTTAGGATGCCTGAGGCCATAGCATTTTAAGAAGACGACAAAGCTTTTGTTTTCAAGCTGGCCTAGAAAAATGCAAGGGATGAATCCAAAGAAGGTTTTCAGAAGTTGTCATTTGTGATTAAGTTGATTTTGCTGTTGCACAAGAATGCAGCACTGTTCCTTGGCATAGCTTGAACTGTCTATTTCCTCCTCCCCCCACCAGTACCAGTTTTTTATTTGTAATGTACTCTAATGAATTCAGGCGAGTGAGAGTATCTAGTTCCTCTGACTCAGAAGTTTATATTGAATTAGGGGGTCAGATTTCTGGTAGCTGCATCGCTGATGTAAATGTAATTATGCATAATTTACAGAAGATGGGATTGAGGTGACATGAATGCAGAGACTGACTTAAGAGCAGCTTTCTGGCATTCTACAGATTTAACAAGTGAGCGTAAGTTTATGGTTTTACAGGTAGGGGCTACCTGTTAGGATCGGAAACTGAGATCTTCAAGCAAAGGATTATAATGACATGAAGTGGGACGAAGGAGGACTGTTTACTGTGCACATTCTAGGTAATCCTCCATTCCTCTACAAATGAGAAACATTCATGCCAATTGCAAAGAGCCCTTCAACATTTTTAGACATTCACGAACCTTTCTTGTATCTTCATCTGATCCATGCAGCCTAAGCCAGCCATCGTTAGTATCCTGTTTCTGTTAGTCTGTGAGCAGGATCCAGCGGCCGTTGATGTGAACGGGAATCTTTCTATTGACTTCCATCGGGTCAGGCCCTGGGGCCGGTGAATAGACCACGTATACAAAGACTGTAAAGCTGGATCTGAGCTCTGTAGGATTTTAACAATAGGTGAGAGAAATTATCTGTGTTTTTAATAAAAGTCAAGTACTAGGAGTATCAGAGATAACTGTTTCAATTTTAATAATGAGGCGAAAGCTGAGGACAGGTTGCCGCTTCAGAGAGCCCAAAAACTCATTCTTTAGATTAGCTATGTTAGATAGGTTGTGATAGCTTTAAAGGGGCATAAATACAACCCTTCAAAGCCACCTCATTAGTGAAATTACGAAGGAGGTTATAATGCTGCAGAGGTCAAGTTCTAAAACAAACTCATTCTCCAAGGCAGCTCTTCCTTAACGGTGTACATATATATTTCACTATAAACAGTCCTGCTTGAACACACAGAGGATGCTAATTAGTGGGACAACCCGTTCAGGGGAGCGCATGAGTCATATTTGAACCAAACAGGAGTTACACAGACAGAATAGGCTCAGCCTCCAACTCTGCCACGCAGACTCAAAATGACAATCATTTTCATTACTGATCTTATCAGGACACTTGTGTCTTTCAGTCCAAAATCTTTGTGTTGGACGTGTCTGTCTGCACAGGGATCAAATGAATTTCTGCAGCTGCTATTTCCACTCAAAAGGGCTTGTCTCTTCCTTTTTCTTGAAAAGCACAGGCCAGAACCATTTCCAAGCCACTCTTTGTAAGAGTCAGAAACTGGCTAATGGCCTAAAAAGGAGACGACTGTTTCTCCTCTCTCCCAGAAGGGAGAAATGCTAAAGCATACTGGATTCAGTCTTGCCTCCGATGGAAGTCATTGGGAGTTCTGGTATTGACATTACAGGGAGCAGGACTGGTTCCGCTTTCGGCCTGATATTGTAGCTTTCCACTCCTACCCTAAAACTAGGGTTTAGAACCCAGTTTCCCCAGTGCCACAAACGGCTTCCTTGTTCCTCTAGTGCATCTGTTCTTCTCCTTTGGAATGGTTTACTAGAGACATTGCATGAGTTGTCTTCTTTTCTTGAAAAAAGATCTCTTTTAAATCAAAGGAAAGTGAATGGCATTTGTTTTTTAGAAAACAGGAGCAAGTTAAATGGCATGGGGACCTTTAGGCTATGTCTGTCTCTCCCTGACTAATACGAATAGGCTCTTATTGAAATCTGCAGCATCAACTCAGCATATGCTGCTACCACAGGAGATTAGAAACTGACTGGGGTGCTGCTTCATCATTCAGATTCTTTCCCCAGAAGACAGCTTGGGCTCTCTACTACACTATGGTAAGGTAACAGTGTATGTGTCTCAGATTGCTACTACAGGGAGCTATAAGAAGGATAAATGAACAAGGGTGAGGGTACTAGTAAGTTCAGCTCCAACTCCACCACTATCAAAACCCAAACACTAGTTAGGCCCAGCCTTTATGCTGTGCCGCTTCGTATATTAAGGAGAGATGCATCATGTTCTTCCACGTGGAGTCCTGCCTTTCAGTAAACGAATTAAACATGGACATGAAGGTGAATAGTAAAATCTCCAGCCAGAGAGAAAATTTCAGTGTCAATACATGCAACGGTGATGGGCACCCATATACGAAGCCAGACCTATACAGTCAGAATTTGGTTTTTTTTTCTTTTTTTTAAAGAGTTGATTACATAACCAATTCCTTGGAGGCAGGCCCATATCTTCTAGCATGGGGGAGTGTGGGCAGAAGCTGTTGTTACTAATGCCCATCACCCTGGTATCTAGATGTCCTGGTACATGAAATGCTTTACAAGACTTAAGATGAGACATTCACGATCTAACTAAGAGAAGCCCAAATCCCAGGCTTGCCTGCTGACTTCAGGTTTGCTAGCCCTTTGGGAAAGCAGGATTTGGAGGGGTCTGGACAGAAAAGTTCATCTCCATCTCCTTCTAGTTCTGCACTCAGTTATATTTCCACAGGGAGTGAATTCCAGAGGTGTGGGCCCAGGACTGACTGCAGCTCTGTCAAGTGTTCCCTTCACGTGTCAAGTTCTCATGTTCCAGAGAAGCTCAGATCATACCCTGCACTGCTGCAGTCCTAAAGAGATTTGTACTTAGACCATTTAGGGCTGTATATACAGCAACCAGTTCCTTGGCTTTCACCTGGGGTTTGATGCGCTCCTGTCTGCTCCTTCACTCAATGTGGACTTGTCAGCCTTCAAGGTAGACCTAATTAGAACAGCCCAGGCAAGAGGATATGAAGATGGGGGGGGGGGGGTGACTGAGGCAAGAGCTAATTAGGAAGGAGTGCCACCTGATGGAAGCCTCTGGGGGAAGTGAATTTGTTCCTAATCAGGACGTACTGAAGCACAGTGGAGATGCTTCAGAAGTGGTGGGTTCTTTGGTGTTGGCATAGGATAGGTGGGAAATTTAGCAGTCCCTCACAAAATGATATTCCAGAACTGCCTATGCTGCTTAGCTTCAATGTTAATGTTACTGCTGGAGGCCAGGCTTCAGATGGGCTGTGTCAGACAGGTGTCACGGTGTCTGTATGAGGTTGTTTGGTTACAAGGGAGTATCTGCTTGTGGCTATTGGATTGTGGCAGGGCGTGTGTTAAAAAAGAAACACAAAGCTGCTGTGATCCATGCAAAAACTCCAGTTTGTAGAAGCTTCTGTTTGGCTCCTCTGTAATAGCTCATAGTTAAGTTAAACTTGATTTGACCATATGGATCTTGCTATTGGAATTTAGGACCTGACTGTGCATCCCTTACTCATGTCGGTGAGCCTTACTCACACAAGTAGCACTATTGCACAAGTGGGCCTTGAAGGTTTTGCTAGCACATATGATCCCCTCTAAAAGTTAGCTGGGATGAATACTGCCAGCACCTGTAATGGCAGGATCAGACCCTTAGTCTCCAAGAGACCTCCAGGAGCAGACTCCTGTGCCCATATGGAGCCCTGTTAGTTCTTATGGCAAGATCACTGTCCTAAACCCTGGAGCTGTAATTCTCTCTGTATTAACTGAATGCAAGAAAGAGCCGAGAGAAGTGTGTGATGGTAAAATTTCACCAAAAGAGTTTGGTATGGATTGAATATTCAACTGTACAACATCAAAAACACATGAACATCTTATATGGGAATGGAAGGTTCATCTTAAATGGGAATGGAAAGTTCTCATCGTGAAGCAAAATAAGATGTTCTCCAATAATTTTAATGTGGTGTAAATAATATCTTTCCGTAGAGTATATTTATTAACAAACTGTAGCTTATTTTCTTCTGGAAGCAGAACAGCCCCCAGTGTTTTTTGGGGACAGAAGGTTTATAAGCTTTTCATTACAATAGTTCCACAAAAGGTATTAAAGCTGGTGTCTTGCCTCAGAGGCATGAGGGTGGGTGAACTCTTGCCTCTCCTCAAAGAACTGGGACCTTTCTGAGCCCAGCCATTAGCTGGGTAATATTTGCTTAGGAAAAAATGCAATTCCTCTGTCAGCTTCCATCCAGGCTCCTGGGCCCTGATTACTTGTTTATTTTCTGCAGCTTATCGAATCACTTTGAAGACCGGGCTAAGCATTGATCATCTCTTATGGTCCTTCCTCTTTGTTCTGTCAGCAAATGTTACAAAATGGACCTTAAATTACCTCTTTTCCAAAATGAACAGGCCCTGTATACTCTCAGGTGGTGGAGCTCTTTCAACTGAAGCATAAATCAGGGGTAGCCTCTACTCCTGCTGTTTGGAGGGCACTGAGGAGGGTTTCAAGCAATGCTTTCTTTACACAGCCAGGCTTTGCGGACAGGCCCAAAGGCAAGCAGGGGTGTGATGAAAACAAAGAAAGGAGGCACCAAAGTGCCATTTACTTTCATGATGATTAAAAAAAAGCAAAGTCCGAGTGCTTGAACCACTGCACTGGGTCCCATCTACAAATGGCTCATTCTTCCTGTATTGCAACAGATGAGCCTTCGTGCAAGCAGGGGAGTGGTCCCGCTACTGTGGGGAACTTCCCTGGCTTATACACTCCCCCTCCCTTTACCCACAGGCCTGCCTGACCTCGAGGGCTTCCCTTCCACTCTCCTGTGTGGCAGAGTCTTGGTAACCCCAACAAGGCTGGGTCCAGGATTCCTGGGGTGCTTGACCCCCAACCCAAGTGTTGTGGTCACTTAGGGGAGGGCTAGGGGGTCCTCACTCTGGAGTGCTCCCTCCGTACTGGACACTTCCCTGACCCACTGATCATTACATACAGTTCAAAGCAAATACAATTTATTAATCAGCAACCAATTAAAAAAAGAAAAAGAAAAAATGGGAAAGGCTAAAGGAAAACACATCACCCCGCTCTGTGGCATGGGGACATCACAACCAGCATCTCTGGAATGTGAGGCCTGGTCTACACTGGGGGATGGGGGGTCGATCTAAGTTACGCAACTTCAGCTACGTGAATAATGTAGCTGAAGTCGATGTACTTAGATCTACTTACCGTGGTGTCTTCACTGTGGTAAGTTGACAGCTGACGCTCTCCCGTCGACTCCGCCTGCGCCTCTTGCCCTGGTGGAGTACCGGAGTCGACGGGAGAGTGCTCGGCAGTCGATTTATTGCGGCTAGACGTGATAAATCAACCCCCGCTGGATCAATCACTGCCCCTTGATCCAACAGGTAATGTAGAGTCCTGAGGAACAGACTGAACATCCCTTTCACCCTCAGGCTTTAGGTGGCAGGACCCTTCTTTCCAGCATTGCCCTGCCCTGTTGGGGTTATGATCCCCCTCCAAGTCTGGTCTGCATGGCCTCTTGGCTGGGGGTGTCTCCCTGCGCTGGGCCCGCTGCCCAGGGTCCCCCTAGCTGCTCACTGCGCCCGGCTCCGGACTGCTCCAGCTCCACTCTGCCTCAGCAGGGCTGCTGCTGCTGCTCTGCCTCCAGCTCCCTGGGCTGCTTCTCTGGCCCCTCTGGCGCTGGTTGGTGCAGCTCTGCTCCCAGCTCAGGTCTGCTCTGTGGGCTGCTTCTGTGACTCTGCTCCCAGCTCTGACCTGCTCCGTGGGCTGCTTTTCTGGCCCCTCTGGCTGGCCCGGCCCAGCTCTGCTCTCCAGCTCAGCTTGGGCCCCTGCTCTCTCCTTAGCTCGGCCCCATTCTGTCTGACCCAGGCAATTCCAACTCACACAGAGGACGGGACCCCCCTGGCCTCCTGACTCCCTGATTAGCCTGCCCGCCCTCTCAATCAGGCTGACCTGGAGCGTTGGCCTCTCCCTGGGGACTGTCAGTCTCTGGGTCCTGATTTCCCATCGACCCTTCCCCTTTCTTTTGGTACTGGGAGCTAGCCAACCAAAACACCCCCACTGAGGGTTAATAAGGGGACAACAGTCCCCTTACAGTTGTCCTTTCCGTTTGTCAGTAGGATGAGGGCACCATTGAGTAACATTTAGCAGTGGAAGGAATGCCATAGCGGAATCTGATGCCCAGAACCAATAAATGTTAGCACGGCAATTTAATAGTGGTATGGCTGGTGGAGGGGACTCTGTCTTCAATTTCCCCACTTGAGAACATTGTGATGCTATGGTGATGGGCCTGGGGTATGATTGTAGAGGGAAGAGAGCTCCCCATCTACCCTCTGTGTGTATAAAGGCAGCAGGGCCTCATTTCTACATATATTATACAGAATAATCCAGTGGAGTGGCACTGCTCCAGCATACTGAAGGTAGACTGAGCGTAGCTAATTCAAGGGAGGAAAGCCCAGAAGCTGCAGTCTTACTTGGAACAAGCAGTAATAAGCCATTACCTGATATTTCATTTCTGGCTGCTTCCTTGGTATGCAGATATTTTTCTAACACACTAATTCTAATCCCTAATAAATGCTATCGAGCAAGAGAATGCATACAGTCATCAATTGATATGTAATTTCTAAGCAGTGGTCAGACCAGGGAGTGCATCACTGATTTCATTATTCAGATACTTGCTAGTACTTGTTCCTCTACAGTATGTCTCAGAATACCAGATCTTATGAGACAAGAGCTACTGCACCTCTGAAAATATACAGGGAATTACCCAAATGAAGGACTCCAAGCAAGTGGGTAGAATGAATAACCTGAATGGTAAATGAAGGTTATGTTAAGAATGTTTCCATACTTTTATTGTCATTCCATACTTTATCTGCGTTGCCTTCTCTAGTTCAGGTTTTCAGTTGTTAACGCTGGTTTCCGGCTTTGTGTCACTCTAGCAGGTCTGTCTAACAAGCTGCTAATATCTAAGGAAAAAATACAGCACTCATCACCTTGTAATTAATGGATTTTTAGCCTATACTCCTGGGGCACAGGCAAATATTACGTGACAAACTAAGGCACTAGGGCAGGGGTCGGCAACCTTTCAGAAGTGGTGTGCAGAGTCTTCAGTTATTCACTCTAATTTAAGGTTTTGCGTGCCGGTAAAAAATGTAAACATTTTTAGAAGGTCTCTCTCTATAAGTCTATATTATATAACTAAGCTATTGTTGTATGTTAAGTAAACAAGGTTTTAAAAATGTTTAAGAAGCTTCATTTAAAATTAAATTAAAATGCAGATCTTATCAGTTTACTGCAGTGGTTCTTAACCTGGGGGTGCACACATCCCCTGGGGGTGCAAGATGCCCTTTCTGGGGGTGCAAGACATGCAAGATTTTTTTAGAAGGTAAATCATCGAAAACACAAACTAAGCACAGGCACATAAGTACAACTACTTTGTTTCATCAGACCTATGTATTTATTAACATTATACATGTTTTAACGATTACTGTAATATACAAAGTTTTTAAGTTTTCAAGTTTTTAAGCTAATTGTAGTGTAATTTTTGATAAGGGCTGCAGAGCGCTGGTACTAGGCCAAGAGAAGAGCCCTGGGGTGGCTGCCGGTAGCCCAGGAGGGCTGAGCAGGGCCGGAGGCCTGGACCCCGGCTGGCAGGGGGTCGGGTGGCTGGAACCCCAGAACAGCAGCGAGGTGAGCGGGGCCGGTGGATGGTATCCCAGGCCGGCAACAGGCTGAGCGGGTCCGATGGCCGGGACCAGCTGCTGCCGGTCTGGGGTTCCGGCCACCGGCCCCTTGCCAGCCAGGGTCCCAGCCATCGGCCCCGCTCAGTCTGCTGCCATTCACCCAGGCAGGCAGTGGGCTGAGCGGGCCGGCGGCCGGGACCCTGGCTAGCAGCAGTGTAAAAATTGGCTCGCATGCCACAGGTTGCCGACCCCTGCACTAGGGGTACGTCTACACAGCAACTAGACACTTGTGGCTGGCCCGTGCCAGCTGACTTGAGGCTCGAGCTGTGGGGCTGTTTCACTACTGTGTCAATGTCGCCTGGGCTCAGTTTGAAGCCAAGGCTCTAGGACCCTGTGAGGTGGGAGGGTCCCAGAGCTCAAGTTCCAGCCCAAGCCCGGAAGTCTACGCTGCAATGAAACAACCCTGCAGCCTATGCAATGTGAGCCTGGATCAGCAGGCTTGGGCCTGCTGCCAGTTTTTGTTTGCTGTGTTGACATACCCTTAGTGGGTTAAGTGACTTGCCCATGGTCTCCCAGGAGGCCAGTAGGTAATCAAGGATTTGAATCCATGTATCCTAGTCCAGTGTCTTAACAACTAGGCCATCCTTTCTACGTTATGATGGGATAACATCTTGTATTTACACAATGCTCCTCATCTAGCAGGTTTATGAAGGGTTGAACAAACTATGCATCCAATCAGATTCCTATGTGTAATGCCAAAAACACAGCCTGCCGTGGAGCCAAACTCCGTTACGCACCAGCATTACACAGCAACTTAGGGCAGGGAATGAGGAGGAATATTCTTCTCGGTTTAGCAAGTGGCTCCACAAATCTGAAATTTTGCTGGGTCAGTGATGTGAATAGGGAAGTTCGAGTGATTGCAGCAAATGTGCTGGTGTGTGTATATACAGTAAAATAGTCATATAAATAAATGTCACTTAAGCAAATGCCTGCAGAAGTTTTTCAACACTTTGATGCACTGGGATGTTGTTAGCTTACTTGATGGAGACTTCTGTCTCCATGTGAACAAATGAACAGCGATGGAGAGACGCCCTCTGTCGCTGACTGCAGTGAGGAAAGCACTCTGCTTCTGAATGCTGATTTTTAACTAAGTTTCAATCGAGTGTGGAAATGGAGAAAGCAGATGTTTGTTTTTCCTGTGCCAGAGCTTCACTCTCCTTTTATGCCAACACAGAGGTCTCCTTGCAACTAACAAAGGGAGTTTCTCTAGCAAGTGGATTGAAAACAAGCCGACACAATGAATGCAAACTCATTAGCTTGTTTGCATCGCTGTTATTCCTGAGAAGCCTCCTTTATTTCCAGTGAGATATTTTTTTTTTTTTTTTTTTTTTTGCGCGTAAGAATAAGAGTGAAGCTGTCTGGTAAGGAAAGCCAGCGTCCTATCTCCCCCACCCTGCGGGAAGAGAGCTAGGGGACTTTTACATAGGTACCTTAGGGGAGTACTTCATAAGAACCCTAGTTCTGAGGCTGAGTCCATGTCGGCTATCCTCATCATTATTCTTTTCACTGCAGCAGTAGGTAGGGGCTGTGCATACAAACAGACAATCTCTGCTCCAAAGAGCTTACAGTCCAAATGGCCAAAGAATGGGAGGGGAAACAGAGGGAATGTCTGTTGCTCAAGGGCACAGAGCAGATCCCTAGCAGAGCCAGGAATAAATCTAGGGTGACCAGACAGCAAGTGTGAAAAATCGGGACAGGGATGGGGGGTAATAGGAGCCTATATAAGAAAAAGACCCAAAAATCGGGACTGTCCCTATAAAATCGGGACATCTGGTCACCCTAAATAAATCCCACGTTTCCTCATGCCCCATTGTGTACTCTGGGTCGCACTGCTCCCCACCCCTATCAGACCCAGACTCCATCTGCTTTGAAAGTATGCAAACCCAGTTCACGTGTAATAGAAATACATGCAATCACACGTTTTAAATATATTTTGAAATGTGCCTAAAACCACTGTTCCAAGTTTGGTGCTTTTGCCGGGGATGCCAGGTGGAAAGAGACTCACTTTGTCACAGTTAATGTCTTAGTCTCACTGGGATGAATGTGTTTTACCATATTTAGCTTAAGACAAGTCTTGCAAATACCACTACTTTGCTAGTGTTTGGTTTCCAAGGAGTTAACCCATTGTTTGACAACTGAGATCTGGTGCAAAATTTCCCTGCTCTTAGAGTGGTGGTGTTGTCTAGTGGGTAGGACACATAACTGGGGCTCAGGGGATTTGGGTTCTGTATCTGGCTCTTCCACTGACCTGCTGTGTGACGTGAGGCAAGACATTTCACCTCATTGTGCCTCATTTCCCCCAATTTAGCTTATAAGATCTCTGGGACTTGGACTGTCTCTTACTATGTGTTTTGTACAGTGCCTAGCACCATAGGCCCTTAACTTATCTGGGGCCTTTAGGTGTTACTGTAACATAAATAGTTGTTTGCATAATCTCTAGAACAGTGAACAATTTATTCCTTGTTCTTTTCGTGTTCCTGATATTTGCTAACTTGTTCATTATTCTGAATTGTACAAATAGCTTTAACTAAAAGGTTTTGGACCTGTTGGTTCTCTTTTAGCATCTTAGATTACTCTAGGGTGACCAGATGTCCTGATTTTATAGGGATAGTCCCGATTTTTGGGTCTTTTTCTCACATAGGCACCTATCATCCCCCCACCTCCTGTCCCGATTTTTGACACTTGCTATCTGGTCAGCCTAGATTACTCTGTTGTTCAGAATTTGGTAGTCAGCCTGTGATTGGCCACCGAAGTCACATAATATGCTTCCTGTTCCCTGATTGGATGACTAAGTCCTTATAAACAGGAACAGTGACAGAACAGGTTGAATTTCAAGGAGAAATGGTGCACTTTAAGGACAGAGGCTTGGGAGATGAGCAGGCCTAGGAATTTTTTAGTACATTCAAAACTTCTTCATTTTTATTTTGGAGAAGAGCATTTTGTTCAGCTATACAAGTGAATCCTAAAAATAGCTGGGTTCCTACCTGACTGAGGGGGAGAGAGAGATGTCAGGTGCATTGGCTGTAGCACAGACTTCACTATCTGCTGTTGTCCCATTCTGACACCATAACTGAGCCCACTATGGTGCTGAAGCAATGCAAATATGCTCACTTCTGAATGTGTCATTTGCACATGAATATTTGTATGTAAAGGAATAAAAGCTCCACTCCAGGTATTTATGCAGATGGAGTGGGAATGTAAAAAGCAAACAAAAAGGTCAGAATGCAGTGGGATAGACTCTCAGGTTGGCTTTCACTTAAGGGTTCATAAAGGTAATTTACGTCTGTTTACCCATTTCCAGCAGGCAGGTAGGCAGCATTTAATTTTTGTGCACACACATCTATGCAGTGCTGTGTAGGGCCACTCACATCTGTGCACTCTATGTAGGTCAGATGTGTGTTAGTTTCTTTATGAAGACAAAACTTGACAGCCTTTCCTCTGTGCAAGGAAGGAAAGAAAACCATGGAATTAGCCATAAGGAATGTTTTTAAGGACAGAGCCCTAAAAGAGAAGCGCATGCAGGTGAACTGCATTGGTATTGCCATGTGCTTCAGGTTGTGACAATGAGCTTTATTGATGAAAGATTTATCTGAGCTGTGTACCAGAGTTTGATGCAATGTCATATCAGATTAGTCTTACAATGCAAAATACGAAAGGGTTCTGGGTTGCTTCTAACAAATGCTTTTGCCTTTCTTTTCTCTTTATAAAAGGCCTTTATTTCAGTTGGTGGAGCTTGTGATTCTTCGTTGGTTTATACATGTAAATGTAAAGCCCGCTTTGTCCTACTGTTGTGTTCGTTGACCCATTCCTGTGCCTCTGGTTTGGTCTTACTGGTAGGGAAAGTGAGTACAAGGCGAAGTCAGAATGCCCCATTTGCCCTAATACTAGCTAAGCTTAATTGAAAGACTCTCATTGCTTCAGTGGGTGTTGGATTCAGGCACGTAGTGTATGGCTCCTGCAGAGGGCACCACCCCAAGGGAAGGTTGGTTGGGATGAAAGACGAGGCAAGGGGATTAGTAGTGGCCTAGGGAGCTGTTTACTTCTAGGTCACCAGTTTGATCCAGCTCATGTCATTAGTGACCCATGCCACTGTTGCTGATTTTCATGACATTAGGGGGCCTTCTTCACGTCTGAGCTCCTGATGTCGTGTTGACGTGAGAACCTTTCTTTTTTCATTTACAGAAATAGAAGTTTCTAGCTGCATAGTTGTGGAGAAAAGCTTGGGATTATGACCCAAGTGCAACGTAAAGGCTCTGAAACAAAACTGAAAAGAACAGAGTTTATTTTGTGTTTAAAATCTCATGATTCTTAAGCAAATCTCATGAGTTGCCAAGTTTTTGGAACATTTTGGGTTGCCAGTGCTGCCTGAAGTCATGACCAGCTGTTGACCTGTTGTATGGAAATACCTGGACCTCTATATTCACTTACTTTGATGTCTAAGCATATTAATGGGCACTGCCCCATGCAGTGAGTACTTTTACTAAAACCGGCTGCCCTCCAAAACCATCCCAAAAAATCATTTGTAATGACAGCATGGCTGCACCAACTCCCTTTCCCCCACCTGTCCCTTCTGCAAACACCTGGGAAGAAAGATGGGCTTTGCTGTGTGCCCAAAGGGTTAACACATCCATGCCCTGATTTTTGAAACTGGGGGCTGACAGGCTCCTACATCTATGTTTAGGCATCTACGGAAGTGGCATGAGTTTCCTAGGTTCTCAGCAGTCAGCAGCTGCCAATGACTTCAATAGGATAACGTGGCTTTGGTGGGAATCTGGCAGACGATCAGCACTCTTGAAAATCAAGCTATGTGTAGGTTCAGGAGCCGAACGCTTTAGACAGCTTTGTTGGCCCTGGCTTCTGGCAGGTCAAGGGTGGAGTAAGTGAGTTCCGGGCTTCCATGGAGGGGCTTGGACACCACAGTAATGGGAATAAAGAACAGAACACCCCTCTGGCAGCAACCTCGCCTCTATCCTCCTGTGTCGAAAGAACTCCATCATGAGCCCCTCTGCTGGTCCCACTGTGCTCGCAAGGTAATAGGCAGGACCAGCTCCAGGGTTTTTGCCGCCCCAAGCGGCGGGAAAAAAAGCCACGATTGCAATTGTGATCGGCGGCACTCTGGCCGCAGCTCCACCGCGCCGCTTTCTTCTTCAGTGGTAATTCGGTGGCAGGTGTTTCCCTCCGAGAGGGACCCGCCTCCGAATTGCCGCCAAACAGCCCGACGTGCCGCCACTTCCCCTTGGCCGCCCCAAGCACCTGCTTGTTGGGCTGGTGCCTGGAGCTGGCCTTGGTAATAGGTAAATGCATGGCTAATTCTCAGTAGACGGGTGTCCCCATTTGTGGAATCCTCAGACTTCCTATCTGTTGACAGGCTCAGCAGAGAGGCCAAGGACCTGAATAAGCACGGAGACTAGCTTTCCCTCTGTCAGCTAGGTGGTCCCTCGAGGTTCGGGTCAGGGCACATTGGCAGGACACCGCTTGGCACTGACACCTCCTACCCCTAAACCTCTACCAAAAAAAGAAGAGGAAATTAATGCAACGTCCCCATCCTTAACCCAAGCAGGATTTTGACCCCAAAAAGGGAAGGGTGCCAGCGTCTCCATGAAGTCCAGTAGGGACCTGACTATTGCTATTGATTTTGATGCGGAGGGTGCTCACATACTCTGGTGATGAGCAGAAGTATAAAGCCCTAAGATTTAAGAAGGTTACCTTCCTGTTGTCCCTGATCTGTGCATAAGCAGAAGACGTCAGGCCCCAGGGCTGTCAGGCGGGAGTCTTCCCACTGATTCCTGTTACAAAGCAAACAGAGAAGCTAAGACATTTTTCAGTTTTATTCTGGCTTGATGCTAAACAGAGGGCGTAAAATCCTTATTTTCTGGGAATAAAAATATATAAATGCTGCATTCCCTGCCCTGCATTTACATACCAGAACTGCAATGACTGTCTGGTTTGATCAAAACAAGGCAAGATGAATATTTTTGTAGCAATAAGCACCCTTTGAGAATGATTTGGATGAAGTTAGCACTTCAAGAGAATTCAGCCCGCTTGAGCCTTCGGTGCGGCTCAGCAACGACTTTATTACTTTTATGTAAATTCAGAGTTAGATTGAAGATGATGGGATAATGCCAGGTTCAGCTGCTGCTAATAGCCTCAAAATTTAGAGGAGAATAAGGATTCTGCATTGTCTTGTTTATTCATCAGGGCTCCTAATCATGAATAAGTCTGACTCATCCTTTAATCTGGTTTGGAAAGCAACTCAGATTATTACAAATATTTGGAGTTAGTGTTCTTCTTTAAACCAAGGAGCTGGGCATAAGGGAGCACATAATTGCTGAGGTCTTAGGGGCAGGTTTTCAAAGAACTCAGCACCCTCGGTGATCATAGCGGTAGAAAATTGAGCCATAAAGGTCGCAAGGAGCACTGCTAGGGACTGAGCATTTTTGAAAATATGGCCCCAACTGAGAGTGCCGAGCTCTTGAAAATCCGTCCCTGTGCTAACAGTACTGCAAATAACGTAGTATTATAATTGCACTGAAGGGCCCAAGCTGAGCCCGGGCTCCATTGTTAGGAACTATACAAACATGGGTGGCGGGTATCATAGGCCAAGATAGGATAAGCTTCCCCTAATCCAGGCTGTGACCGCAGCCTGGCCTGAGGCTCCGCCCTGACTCCCCCTCTCCCCAGAAGCCAGCGGGGGCTCCGCTCGGGCTGGTGGCCTGGAGCTGGGGCTTGGCTGCTTTGGCTGGCTGGCGGCCAGGTGTGGCTCGGGCCAGGGGGTGGCTTGGGGCCAGCTGGCCGGCTGCAGCCCGGAGGTCAGGCAGGCCAGCTGGTGGCTAGGAGTTGGGGCAGTTTGGCCAGGGCTCCTCCTGCTGCAGCGGGGCTGAGTGCGGGCTCAGGGCTCTGGAGGGTGAGGGGGATTGGAGAGGGGGCTCAGACTGAAGGAGCAGGGCCGGAGGGCTAGCCTCCCCAAAGGGGGCGTTCACGTGCCTCCCATGTATATAAACACATGAGTACCTCCAGCATACAGCCTAAATAGACAAGACAGGCAAAGGGTGGGAGAAAATAAGTGTCATTATACAGACAGGGAAGTGAGACACAGAGGTAAGTGACTTGGCCAAGGTCACACAGGAGGTCCGTGGCAGAGCCAAGAACCCAAGTTTCATGAGACCTAGTCTTGTGCTTTAACCTTAAGAGTATCCTTTCTGTATAGTGAATCATGCTCCATGAAATACAAGGGAACACATTTCAGCTATAGTCTCCTCTTTTGTGTCTCCACTTTGGTGTGCTGCTAATTGTGTTAGGAAAACAGACATTTGCCACTTTTGAACCTGCAGAAACCTCCATTTCCTTGTGCTAGGCAGGTAGCTAGGTGCCCATCTTCCCTCTGTGTATGTGTCAACAGTTGGTGAGTGTGCAAAGGGTTTGTGTCTTTTTTTTTTTGTCCTTGTTCTGGTAATACAATTACTTACAAATATTTGCATACTGTCCATCCGTTGAACTGCTGTGCTCCAGGTGCACTGTTAGCAGCAGGGATTGAACCTGGAAACTTTAGATCTTAAAGCCTGAGCTAATAGGTTCTAGCACTGTTAATCAAGGCTGTAGCAGGTTTATCAACAGCTACATGTGACCCAGCCACCAATAGAGAGGACATGGCACTGTGTGAAGTGGGTGTGGGTCACAGTGTGCAACTATGTGGGGCTCTGGAATTTTGGTACACGTCAGTGGTGCAAGTAGATTTTAATACTTACCAGTATGTATAGGCGACTCATGGGAGGGATACAAAGGGGGGCATGTGACCTCCCCATGTGACCCCCAACATGAGTCCTCTCCACCCCACCCCCTGCCCGGGGACCCCACACTCTCCTCGTCCCCTCCCCATCCCATGTTACCTGGTGTCGGAGAAAAACTTCCACACTGGGAAGGGGAGGGGGAAATCTGTCCTCCCGCTGCGCCAGATACCGATTTCTGAACCTCAGTGCTCTCCCAGGAACTGCAGCAGCAAAAGGAGCAGAATGTGGGGCCGCCGGGCAGCCCCACGCCGGCAGCTCCTCTGGCACAGCTGTACTACCCCCAGCCCTATCCTCCAGTGGGGCTGTACAGACCCCAGACAGGAGACGCAGCTGCATGGAAGGGCTGAGGGCGGGGCTGGGGGCAGCATAGCTGTGCCCAAGGAGCTGCAGGTGTCCCCACGTTCTGCTCCTTTCGCCGCTGCGGTTCCCAGGAGAGCCCTGTGGTTCTGAAAATGTGTCTTTCCGGTGCAGCGTATCTGACCATACCTGCTAACTTGCACCACTGGTACACGTCCTCGGGTGCCCTGGAAGTGCTTGGTGCCCCAGGGGCACTGGCAGCTTTCCACCATTGTTCTTTCCCTTTCCCCTTCGGCTGGGGCTGTTAGGGGCTGGTTAGCCCTCCACCTCCCCAACACAACTTAGCACATCTTAAGGCTGCTCTAAATTGTACCTGCTTATAACAGCCAGCAGGAGCCTATTAGGTTGGTGATCCAAACGATTCATCCAAAACAAAATTTCATCAACAAATGGAAAATAGTTTTCCTGACATTTTTTTGCCTGTTTTCTGACAAGTTCTACTTTTGAGTAAGGAGGGGCTATTTTTACAGAGTCCCTTCCCAGTACAGAGTGGCACTCTAAAGGGTGGGGGTGAATTGGGGGACCCCGTTCTCTTGAAACTGTTCTCACGCTTGAGAAGGCCATTGGCAGCTGTTTCTAGAACCTCAGCATGGTGAATGCAGTGAAGTGATGTTTGTGTAGTAGAAACACTAGCTCCCGTGTTGTTGGTGGCAAGGGGCTTCACATTGCAATACCGGCTTATAGAAAGCAAAGGTTTCATTGGGTCACTGCTGCAAGTGCATAGTCATGGGATCCAGGTAGGTTTGCACTTGTGGTGGCTGACCCATGCTGTCGCTACCTGCGCTACTCTTGAGAACCAGTGTGAGTATGTCTGTGTGAGCTGGGAATCACACCCCCAGCTCCAAGTGCGGGCGTAGTTTAGGTTAAAGACCCCACCCCACCTGTTGGAGGAGGTGCTGCCTAAATGGATCATGACCATATGAATCCTGTCTCTAACACTATTGTCACAACCATGTCCTAATTACATCAGGGCCAAGCCATTTCTCAAACAGCCCATTCTCTCCCTTGCTGATTCTTTATAACTGCAGTGAAGTCACAGTCCTGTATGTGTGCCATTATTACAGTAATTTCCATGACAACCAATCATGATTTCACAGGTAAAGTAGTAAGAGCCTAAGAAGTTTTAGGAACATGAAAAGGCCAGCAAACTCAATACGCCCACTTTCCCGCTCAGTTTATTTTAATCC
This sequence comes from Chrysemys picta bellii, assembly GCF_011386835.1. Taxonomy (NCBI): domain Eukaryota; kingdom Metazoa; phylum Chordata; order Testudines; family Emydidae; genus Chrysemys; species Chrysemys picta. Next base: position 28,342,265 of record NC_088803.1, read on the forward strand.
CATTTTCCTGCCTTTTCATCATATCCCTCAATCCCTTCCTTCTCCCGAAACAAATCTGCCTCTTGAACTCACCTGCACACTTTGCTTCGTTCATTGCCCACAACTTTATCTCTTCCATGTTTATTACTTGCTGCGTGAAATACAGTAGGCTTGCATAAATTCCCCTTTTAATTCTAGTTGCTCTTGAACTTCAGATTGCCTGCTGCTTCTTGAATCTGGCGACAGTTGAAATATTTGTATCCACTAACTATCTCAGTCCCTTGCATCATTTTGCAAACTTGTGGTAGATCACATGACCCTCATTTTGGGTCAGAATAACTGCAGTAGTTTATTCCCTTCTTCATCACTTGGGTTCTTGAGATGTGGGCCCCAATTCTCACGTCAAGCTACACCCTGCTTTATGCCACCTTTATACCTCCCCGATCCTGGGGCCAGCCAGGACCAGTTCAACCCCAGCATAAGGTAGAGGAATCTCTACATTGGCCTGGCATTCAGCATCAATTGACTATAATCTGTAAAATTGGGTTGTGATTTGGATTATGTCCCCATATAGGAAATTAAGGAGGAGGAAGAACTCCCCTTACCCTGCACCTTGCATCCTTATGCAGGCTCTGTATCCCTGATCCTACAGCTTGGGTCCAGGGGTATAGGAGTGAGTGGGGCTATTTGCCTGCTTATTTCCTGCTCAGTAGGCACAGGGTTGGATTTGGGAATGACTGGATCTTTTGATCTGTGCCTCTGTTCAGTAGCAATAGCAGCTGAGGCAGTGCAGTGGAGGGTAGTAATTCATTGTGGTGTGCAGTGTGCAGACCCAGGTTAAAGTAACCATGTCCCAGAGTCCCTAGTGTGCTCCACCCTCACCCCCAGATGTGGCCACTCTAGCCCTAGGACCGTGGTGCACTGTGGGAAAACTTTACTGCCCACCCTGCACATTACCAGGAAGCAGCTCACTTTGCAAAAAGCTTGAAGAATTCGCTCTCCATTGCTAATAGTCCCATCAGTTTGATCTATCTATCCAGGTTTTATACTGAGCCCATTATCATGGTATCTGAAACTTCTGGACGCTTCCCTCCTCCCAAAATCCATCATCAATTCCACCTTCTCCCCACCAGCACTTCATTCCATAATGTTTTGCCACCTTCTTCCTATCCCAAGTTCAACCAGTTCTCATCTGCCCCATTCCCCAGCATTGCCAACCCCAAGTGCTGAAAATGCATCAATAAGACCAAATCATGATATTGGCGTAAAATAATACATTTGGGGTTTTTTTCCTTTGTCTTTTTGTGGCTGAACTTTTGGGGTGTTCCCGGGTCATATTTTTCAAGCTTTCCTCTGCAGCTGGGAGGGCTAGAAATGTCCTTTTGTAAAAATGAAAGTTGAGATTCTCACATAATCACTAGACTCCAGGAGCTGGGACTTTAGAAAGCACAACAAATATTATGAGGCGTGAGAAAATGGTGAGAGCTGGCAACACTCTAATAAGCGCCTGTGTTTGGGGGGAATGGTAGCGCCCCTCCAAACTCCAGCTGCTGACATGGAGGCCAGCTGATTTCACCCTGGAGCCCTAGCGATTTGGTTTATGTTTTCAAAGTTAACGTTGCAAAGAAAAGGAGCTGAATTCTGCTCTCAGCTACACCTGGGTCTCTCCGCAGTAGCTCCATCAACTTCATTGATGTTACCCCCAAATTACACTGGTTCAGCCTTGTGCAGAATTTGATTCAGGGGCTAGAAACTTCCTTAAAAAAAAAAAAAAAAAAGAAAAGAAAAGAAAGAGAGAGAGGGAGAGATCTGAGATTTTTTTTCATGTGGGCCAAAAGCCAGCTCTGTGGGATTCATGTCAATCCCTGCAACCTGCCTGCAGCTCATCAGAGGGCAACAAAAGGCCCTGTTTTAGCACACTTGCAGTCTTATTAAAACAGAGACTAGGTATTCTGCCAGCATGCTTTGCCCCAATCCTATTTGATAATAACTGGGTTTACTTAAGTTAAATGTGCTGCTTCTGCTGAACTGCATGTCTGTCTTCACCCTTTGGGGGGAGGGATAGCTAAGTGGTTTGAGCGTTGGCCTGCTAAAGCCAGGGTTGTGAGTTCAATCCTCGAGGAGGCCACTTGGGGATCTGGGGCAAAATCAGTACTTGGTCCTGCTAGTGAAGGCAGGGGGCTAGACTCAATAACCTTTCAAGGTCCCTTCCAGTTCTAGGAGATGGGATATCTCCATTAATTATAAATCAGAAGGGAGATTGTTTATGCAATGGGTGGACATCTTAATTCTTATGCTGATGATGTGCACACGCTCGTTTGCTGTTATGCCAGCAGTAAAACAGGGAATGCCATAGACCCAGCTATGAGGCTGGAAAAGGCAATGTCAGCAAATGGATTGTAGTGGAGGCTAGTTCAAAGATTTGCAACCGTAGTTTGGTGGCTGTGGTGGGAAGTGCTTTGAGCTCTTGCTGTCCCTAGGAAAAGCACACCTTTCACGCTGAAGCATTGATAGTCTCTTTCAGTCCAGGGGGCACATGCTGTGCTCATTATGGCCCTAATCCCCATGAATCTATGGGGCAGTTGCAGGGGCGGCTCTATGTTTTTTGCTGCCCCAAGCACGGCAGGCAGGTGGCTTTCGGTGGCGCGCCTGCGGGCAGTCCACTGGTCACGCGGATTCGGTGGCATGCCTGCGGGAGGTCCACCGGTGCCGCGCCATCGGCATCCCCGCCGCCAAATTACCGCCGAAGCCGCGGGACTGGCAGACCTCCCACAGGCAAGCCGCTGAAAGCCGCCTGCCTGCCGCCCTTACAGCGACCGGCACGCTGCCCCCCGCGGCTTGCTGCCCCAGGCACGCGCTTGATGCGCTGGGGCCTGGAGCCGCCCTTGGGCAGTTGCATGTGCCGAATGAGCAGAGGACTGATTCCACCCACCACATTACATTAATGTTCTGCTGTGCAAACAAAATCAAAGTCCCGGATGTTATGATAAGTGCTTTGCAGCAGCTTAGTGCCACCAGTCTTTGAAAATATTCACACCTCTCGTCCCCGATGCTAGGAAAGCGCTGCATATGCCATTGGGTTTGTGTATGTACCGACTGGTGAACTCCAAGTCACATTAGTTATGTGCCCTGGGACATAGGGCAAGTTGGTGGCAGAGCTAGGAGTGAAGGGCTAGCGTGCTAACACTCACTCACTTATTCTGATCCCTAATGGCACTTGCGTGGGTGTGAGAACTGAGTGACTGACTGCCAGGGAACCAGCCTGTTCCCAAAGATAATGATGTTAGCACTGTAGGCTTCGTCCAGGGCATGTTGAAGTCAACGGTGCCTTTCCATTGCCTCCGGTGAGCTTTGGGTTAGGCCGACAGCATTGGATCAATATATCAGCTGATCAGCAGACAACCAGGGTGGAGTGTGACATAAGCAACCTGGTTCAAATTTCACTATATAGTTACAGGTTTCAGAGGAGCAACTGTGTTAGTCTGTATCCGCAAAAAGAACAGGCGTACTTGTGGCACCTTAGAGACTAACAAATTTATTTGAGCATAAGCTTTCGTGGGCTACAGTCCACTTCTTCAGATGCATAGAATGGAACATATAGTAAGAAATATATATACATACAGAGAACATGAAAAGGTGGAAGTAGCCATACCAACTGTAAGAGGCTAATTAATTAAGATAAGGTATTAGCAGCAGGAGGAAAAAAAACTTTTGTAGTGATAATCAAGATGGCCCATTTTAGACAGTTGACAAGAAGGTGTGAGGCAACACCTCTTTCCTTCCAAATAGCTGGACAAAAAATTTCCCTTTCTCAGGGCCCGTGCAAGGAAGTTTCGCGCCCTAGGCGAAACTTCCACCTTGCCTCCCCCCCTCACCCAGCTAATCCCGCCCTCCTGCGGCAGCTAACCCAGCTCCCCACCCGGGGAGCCCACCCCCTCCCCGCAGCAGCTACCCCCCCTCCGCAGCAGCTAACCCCGCCTGGGGAGACTCCTCCCCCCCCCCCCCCCTGCGGCAGCTAACCCCGCCCAGGGAGCCCCCCACCCCCCGCCGCGGCAGCTAACCCCACCTGGGGAGCCCGCCCCAGCTCACCTCAGCTCTGCCTCCTCCGCTGAGCACGCCGGCGCCACTCTAATTCTCCTCCCCTCGCAGGTTTGCGGTGCCGATTGGAGGAGACTTAGAGCGGGGGCTGTGTGCTCAGCGGAGGAGGCAGCGTGGAGGTGATTTGCGGCGAGGAGCGGTTCCCCTGTATGCCCCCCCCCCCGTTACTGCAGCCGACCCTCCCCGCGCTCCCCCCTGGCCCCAGCTCCACTCCACCTCCTCGCCTGAGCGGGCTTTTAGGCGCCCCCAACCACTAGGCGCCCTAGGCGGCCGCCTAGTTTGCCTAAATGGTTGCACCAGCCCTGCCCTTTCTTTACTTCTGACTATCGGATGAACTAGTTTTAAGAGAACCCTCCAGCAAAATCAGTACCTTAGTAAGATATAAAATCCTTTGTTATACCTAAAATATTTGGAAACATCTTTTTTAAAGTTGGTAAAATTTCATAAACATGTCTATTGTTATGGAGATCACACAAAGTAAATTAGTGTCCCTTTTTCTAAAAGCAATGCACATTGTTATGAACACACTAAACCTCTATGACTGATTAATTTAAAATAATGTCTTTTTCAGTGGGTTAAATATGTAGTAATCTGGAATGATTACTTTATGAAGGCATAAGAGTATATTTAAAATATAAAATCAGCTTATCAATAGTGATTAAGAAAATGTAAAACGGAGAAGAGCTGCATCATGTGTTCCATAATATTTAATGTTGTAGTCAGCAAGATAGCTGACTCGCTATCTTACTACAAAGTTTTTGCAAATAAATCTCTGACAAACTTCAGGGCATATCAAAAAACCTGTGACTGACATTTTTTATTCCCAAGTTTAGTGCTTTTAATTAGGTACCTTCGGCATGTCCATTCTGCGTGAAGGAGAGGGCATGCGGGTCTCTGCGGGGAACTGTGACTCTCTGCAACCATGAGGTGGGCTGGGCATCTTGCTATCCTTTGCTTTCCCTCCCTCCTCCCCTCCCGCCGGCTGCGAGCCCGGGCTGCCGTCGGGCATAGGGGCACCTGTTTAATAATACTGCATAGGGCCCCATAAATCCTAAGGACGGCCCTGGGCCTAGTGGATAGAGAAAATAATTGGAGGGCAGGACTCACTGTATGACCTGTGGCGGGGCCCTTGGCCTCCTTATGCCTCTGTTCATAATACGGATGAAATGGTGACCTTCATGAAAAACAGCAGCTGATCTGTTTCAAGGTCTCCTAGGTACAAATTTCCTTCCCCGCCTCCTGTCTAATGTCATGCTCGATAGTTTTACATCCCCAATTTAGGAAAAGAGTACCGTTCTCCAATGCTAAGAATGGATTGTGGAGCGTCCTTCATGGAAAGCCCAGAAAACATGCTTTCAGACGTATAGTGTGTCTGAGAATGTAACTGCCCGTCAAGCAGATGATAGGTGTTACGATAAACATCTTCCCCACAGGGAAGTATGATAGTATGCTTATGTACAGGGAAATGTTTATAGATTACTCTACTTTCAGGAAGTGCTTGATGAGAAAGAACAGTACGGGGAGGAATGAGTAAAGCCAGACAGTTGGTTCTCTTTCTTTTTGAACACTGAATAATGCATGTGTACCCTCTCTGGAAACCTGAGAGGACACGTTCTTATTCTCTACTCAAGTTCTAATAAAAGGAATCACGTGGAAAGTGAAACTCATAAACTTTGCCAAAGATTTTCCAGCGTGACTAGCAATTTTGAGAACTTCCACTTTGAGTTGCCTCAAAGGGCTGAGCACCAGGCTTGTGAAAATCAGGCTCCCTTTCAAATGTCTGTAGTTGGGCACTTAAAAATTAAGGCCCCAGCAATCACCAGTCACTTCTGAAAATCTTGACTAGTTCACTTTTCTGCTGTGTCACTTAGCAAATTGTTGGCAAAAGTTTTAAGCATATTAGGGAGTCTGCCAGTGATCCTGGAGTTTTTTCAAAAGGTGGACAATGAAATTCACTCTGTAATGCTGCATTGGTGAAACTTCATCAATTTTTAAGGTCAAGAGGGACCATTATGATCATCTAGTCTGACCTTCCATATAACACAGGCTGGAGCATTTCACCAAGCGATTTCTGCAACAAGCCCAATAACTTCCTAAAGGGGAGAAAATCATAAGCTGCAAAACTTAATTACATTTCACAAACCATTTGGATTTAGTTCCCAGCTTGGCAAAGATTAAATCAAAGGCTCCTCACAAATGAGCTCACTCGCCCTATTTATTTATTCATATGAAAGGTGATTTCCTGAAGATGGACAAAGAACATTGTGTCAAGTATCAGAGGGGTAGCTGTGTTAGTCTGTATCCACAAAAACAACGAGGAGCCCGGTGGCACCTTAAAGACTAACAGATTTATTTGGGCATAAGCTTTCGTGGGTAAAAAAACCACTTCTTCAGATGCATGGAGTGAAAATTACAGATGCAGGCATATATATAGTGACACATGAAGAGAAGGGAGTTACCTTACAAGTGGAGAACCAGTGTTGACAGGGCCAATCCAATCAGGGTGGATGTGGTCCACTGCCAATAATTGATGAGCAGGTGTCAATACCAAGAGAGGGAAAATTGCTTTTGTAGTGAGCCAGCCACTCCCAGTCACTGTAATAATGACAACAGAGGGGCTGATCCAAAGCACTGTAAAGTCACGGGGAGTCTCTCTATTAACTATACCTGGACCATGGCCCTGCTCCGCCCCAAGGCCCTCCCCCACTTGGCCTCCTCCCCCATGCTTCACCCTCACTCTGCCCCAGGCCCTGCTCCCACTCAGCCCCCTCCCCTGAGACCCCCACCACCACCTTGTGAGCAGTGTGCGGGGGGGAGGGGGTGTCCTTGGGGGAAGAGAGAGAGCGAGGGCAGGACCTTGGGGGGAAAGGCGGAGCGAGGGTGGGCAGATGAGCAGTGTGGGTGGGGCCACAGGGGGAAGAGGCGGAGTGGAAGATGAGCAGAGTGGGCGGGGCCTCAGGGCAAAGTGTGGGTGGGGCCACAGCACGTGCACTCTTTCAGTGGCGGTGCTCCAAAGGCATCCAGAGGGAGGTCCGCCGCATCCTGGTTGGGGAGACTTAGCCTCCCCTGACCTCTTATACCTGCCACCCATACTTGGGGTTTGCATCAGGACCATATTGGGTCAGATTTGTGACTGCTCCAGCCCCTTTGCCCAGCTTCCAAGGCACAAAGGCGCCGGTAAGATGGGATGACTGGCACCAAAATGAACTGGCTTTGAAATGTGTCTTGCTCCACCTCTATTGGACCCATATGAATCCAGGTGGGTCTTATTGCCATGCCATCTTTTCACAGTAAAGACAATTGTGTGTTAGAGCCGCCTGCTTCCCAAGGAGCAGGATTCCTGGCATGTAAAATTCAAGAATTAAATCCACACACGTTTGCACAACCTCCTGTATTCCATCCAGCAGGCCAGCTTTGGTCACAGCCATGGCAGTTCTGTTCATCCTAATGCAGAATGCAGGAAAGCCTGAGGTTTTGGGGCAGATACAATTAATCGAGGAAGATAGCTTGATTTTTAGATAGTCACTAATATTTTCAGGGAGGAAAGAGGTTAGTGCGATTTCATTTCTCCTCGTTTGCCTTTGTTCGGCCAGTGGTGATTTATTTTTAAATTACTCAAGATGTTGTGAGTTTGAGGGGTTTTCTTCTCTCCATAGTTGTCAAAATGTCAATTCTAATGAGAGTCTCCACAAACATGCTATACCTAAGTGGTTTAAGCCTTTAGGCTAAACCGGCAGCTGATAACACTTTGGATGAGTCAGAAAGGCTCATGAGTCTCTCCTTTCTTATTTTTTATTTTTCAGCTGGAATGTCTTCATCAAAATTAGATATTTAAGCTTAAATAAAATCATGCCTGCTTGTTGGCTAGCCGCAGAGCTGTTTGGAATTCAGTATCCAATGCTGCAGTCACATTAGGAAAAAGGAAGTGTCTGTAAAATAACAATAATTGAAAATTAATAGAAGATTAAATTAACACACAATTAGAAATCGCTAATACTCCCTGTGAACAAAGACTGATCCCAATAGGAGCTTTATGAATTGAACAGTAAGTGTACAATGCCTGGTCTTCTCCCTGTCTTTACTCCAGCCTGCAGATCATTAAAGCAATTATAATTTCACAGAGGTTTGATCTGCAATTGATTTTCTTTGTGATAATTCAATTTAGAAGCTTGCTTCCTCCAGGGTAGAAAATGACAGAAGATGAAGTGTATAAATCCTTAGTGCTGTCCATGGGTGCACTCGAAATGCTGGCAACCAGCCAGCAAGGATTCAGTCCAAAGGATAGTCTTCCACTGACCTTATGGGTGGAGTGTCAGGCATTTTAGTGCTTAATTAGAAAATGATCAATAGGGGCTGACTACCAGACAGTGCTGGAATAGGGCACAGGCAGAGCACAGCTACTTATCAGCTGCTGTTTTATTATATGCAGAGCGATGCTCGGAACGTACATTTTTTTTAAAGAATTCCAATAGCATAAAAAATATCAGGATACAAATGTTGTTAAAACCATCATTGGGTATCTACCCTCCCTTAGAATTAAGCACAGGCCTGGTATTACAGCTAAATGGGGCTTATGCGGAGAAGGCAGACAGGGTGAGGATGTGGGTCAGATGTTCCACATCAGCAGATGGTGCCCTAGGAGGTACAGCCCAGTGGTGAGAACCATCAGTTGAGGGAAATCACAGATGGTTGCACTGTGGAGAGTGTCTGGCTGGAAGGGCATTTTGAAGAGGTGATTCTTGTCATACCAGGCCAGTCCCCTCTTCATTCCCTTCATCCCTGTGTGTGGGGCTGTTACCCCCAACCATGCCCAGTGTAGCCGGAAAGTTTCCTCTCTGAAAACCAGACAGCTAGAAACTGGGGCTAGAGAAAAGACCTATGGAGTCATGCAAGCTACCCAGCTGCCATGAGAGGATCTGAACCAGCTTCTGGCCAACACCTGCCCTGCTCACAGCTGCCAAATTCTGGGGTGCTCCCTGAGAGGGATTTCTGCTTGATATGAGTGACTGAGTGATGTGAGGGAGCTGTTCCAAGTTCAGTATGTCCCCCTCCACGTGTAGTGTTACCCTCCCCCCTTTCTCTGGCCCCATCTGTTTTCTCCAGCATTGTCTCTGCACATTTCTGTTCCCACCCATATTTCCCCCCCAGCCCTCTTTCCTTCCTCTTCCCCAGTCTTCTTTTTCCCTACATTCCTCCCCCCAAGTCCATTCCCCTCCTGGTCCTTCTGCATCCCCACCAGGTCCCTCTGCCTCCACCCACTTCTCAGCTAGGTCCCTTCTCTCTATTCTCACGCACACACATTCTCCTCAACGTGTGTCCGGGCAAACATATCATGCTGCTGCCACCACGGGGCAGGACCAGGAGACAAGAGATGAGTATGCCGCTGGCCGCCTCTCTGTTTCTTGCTCGGCTATACAATGCCTCGCAAGCAATCGAACCATGTGCTTCCATTGTGTTGGAGGTCTACTGGTGCTTCTACTGAGTTTCAGCCAGGAGCTTTGCAGCCAAAGCCAATTCAGCATAGCACCTAGGGGGTGCTGCAGAGAGCAGCTCCCACCCTCCTGCCCGTCATGCAGCTGGTGGGTTGGGACTCAACTATTGCAATGTACTCACTCGGCATCTTCAGCCACCAGACCAGGAGCTCCTCTGACTGGCTGAGTCCACTCCTGTATCTGGCCACAAGCTGGCAGAACACAAGTTTAATGCAAAACAGCCTCATCCCCATGTATATGTGGAAGCACAAAATTGCATGCAGGAAATTAAATGCTAGCTGGATTATTAACGCCAACCCGAGCGAGATTTCTATGCTTATCTCAGCTCTGTCCTGGGGCTTTTACATTCAATGTGTGCGTTTCACATACACAAAAATGTACCTGGCTGGGAACATGGAGAAGAGAGGCAGAGGACTGATGGAGCCTGGGTATTGTATGGACTAAGTTTTCACATTACATTCCTTCAGTGCGTCTCCTCTCTGCTATCTTAGAGCATCTGACTCTCAGCCATGAACTGAGGATGGCTGTAGCATGCTTCTTCCCACATGCATGGGGTTCTCTAATCCTGTATCTCCTCACCCCAAAGGTAAAAGCTAATGTGCGTGTGAGAGAGAGCCGTAATTTACAGTTAATCCCAGCATAAATGGCATAGGAAGCAACCCAGCATTGCTGTAGCTGAAGAGCACTCAGCAGTTGCTACTGCACTCCCCTGGCATTACTTCAGCTAATGGGCAGTGAAATATAACCCAGCAGATTCCTGCATGCCACAAACAAGACAAGCTGTAGGTCCCAGGATGCCAGTAGTATAATGCTTCGTCTCAATACTCAGGGCAGAGTAGCCGGCTGTTTATTGCCCAATGATAATAGGTTGCTGAAGGCTTATTGGTACCCAGTCCAGTAAGTGGTAATAAAACAATGGGGGTGGGGTGTGTGTGTGTGTGGAGAAGGATATAGCTCGACAGAATAAAACCCACAACAACGATGCAGTGAATCCAACTCAGCAGAGGAAATTGGGAGCTACTGGGGAGGGAAAAAATGATCGTTTGCTAAGCAACGGCCATGCTGCATAGCTCCCCTCCCAATTAAACTGCATTAGCAGCATGTGGGAAATAACATATCTAGTTGAAACCAGTATGTATGGACAGAAATATCCCCTTGTTAATTTGCTTTCTTCCCGTTGACCTCCCATATCGCTTAATTTCTATTTTATGGCTGTGTGCACAAAGAACCTTCTTTTCTTCCGTGTTCTAAGAATGCATTTGTTTGAATCCTGGTGGAGCAACATCTCAGTTTGCCTTTTCTGCTTCTCCATATCCAATCGCGTTTGTTAATGTTTTACCTTCAGTTGTCGCTACGCTTCTGGCCTTTTAAAAATGTAATGGAACCTGTTCTAAACAGGGGAAAGGACTTAAATGACACTTAGCTTCAATTGCTTTCATTAAACTTGACAGCTGGAATCAGTGTGTCAGGATACACTAAAAAATTAAAATCCACTATTTCAAGGCTGGGGTATACATTTAGGACTAGGTTGTGCAATATACACACTCGTGTTGATGAGCATTTACACACACGAGTGTTCTTACTGAGTGCTTGTGAGAATAGCTGCTCACTAACCAAAGCAAAGGTTGCAAATCTAGCTGTTAATGAATGATTTTATTCTTAGCATGTTCTGCAGGTCTTTTGTTTGTTTTTCTATTATGGTAGTGCTTAGCGGCTATAATCAAGATCTGGGCCCTAATTGTGCTAGGCATTGTACATACGCATAAAAGACAGTCCCTGGCCTAAAAGAATTTACTATCTAAATAGACAAAGGAAGCAAAGGGACCCCTGTGTTTAAGATGGGAGAACTGAGGCACAGAGGGATTGTGACTTTCCCACGGTCACACAGGAAGTCTCCTGAGTCCCAATCCAATGCCTTAAGACCATCTTTAGTCTACTTGTTTTAAGTACAAAAAAAGGCACTATGCTGATTTGCATTTTATATGCTCATTGTGATAATACTTTGCGCACAGCTGTTTGCTTGGGGACCTCAAAGTACTTTTTAAATATTAATTAGGCCTCAAAACCCGACTGAGGCAGGTGGTATTCCCATGTGACAGATGGGGAAATGGAGGCAGGGCAGTGACATGCCTTGCCCTGAGCCGGGTATAGAACTCACATTTCTAGTTGTCTAGGTTTCTTGAACCTTAGTACTCATCTGACTTATTTTTGTGTCTGACGGATTGTAATCCATGTTAGTACAATAAAACCTGCCTTAGAGACCAAGGGTCATAAGTGACTACTTGCAGAGGCCACGGAACACAACTCTTCTGTGGTGTGAAAACCTTTAAAGAGAGATCACCACTTACAAGTGACCACTTTTGCTAGCTCCCATGAGTGGTCACTCTAAGCAGCTTTTACTGTGTCTATATTCCAAAGCAAAGTCTAGACAAGACTGTTTCGGGGAATTAAGAACTCCCTAGGTGTGCTGGGCACCAAACTAGTGCTTGTTGGGAGACCAATGCAAGACAGAAATATACATTACTCATAGTGCATAGCCTAGCACAGTACTGTGTTGTCTTCCTCTTTAATCCAAGAATTTGTGGAAACAAGCAAAAACTAAATCATGTGACAGTCATGGCAGCCTAAGGAGGAGGTTAGGCATACTGAAGAGAAGCAGGCCCTGTTTTGGTAAGGGTGAGGCACAGGTACAGTGGGTATATCTACATTGCAATCAGATCTGTGACTGTAGCATGTGTAGACATACCCGAGTTAGCTTTACTCTAGTTAGCGCAAGTACCAATAGCAGTGAAGCTTTGGCAGTATGGACTTGTACAGCCTGCATTGCTGCAGCTTTGCTACTATTTAATCTAGCTAGCACAAGAACCAACACTAGCTCAGGTATGTCTATGAGTGCTGCATTGCCACCTCCAGCTGCAGTGTAGGCTTACCCAGTGATCAGGAGGTTGGTTGTCTGGCATGGGGGAGGAAAACGGCAAAAATTCTCCACTACATAGAGTAAAATGCAAACATTCAGAGATATTCTGAGCAAAACATCTTTACTTTTACAGTAAAGGAAATATTTAAATATGCTGTTTAAAATAGTTTTAAATAATGTTAACTTCCCACCCTTGATTTCATTACACTAGCCATGCTTCCTGGCAGACTCATGCTGAGTAGTGGACTGGCTCGGGGGCCAGAAGTCATGTTTTAAGAACACCCTTCCCTCCTCACCCAAAAATCAGGTGTTTTATGACAGAAGTCACAGACAAACATGGAATCATAGGACTGGAGGGGACCTCTAAAGGTCATCTAGTCCATTCCCCTGCACTCACAGCAGGACTAAGTATATTCTAGACCATCCCTGACAGGTGTTTGTCTAACCTGCCGTCAGGATTCCTTCCCCACTCTGAACTCTGGGGTACAGATGTGGGGACCTGCATGAAAGACCCCCTAAGCTTATTTTTACCAGCTTAGGTTAAAAACTTTCCCCAAGGCACAAATTCCACCTTGCCTTGAACAGTATGCTGCCACCACCAAGTGATTTAGACAAAGAATCAGGGAAAGGACCACTTGGACTCTGATTCTCCCAAAATATTCCCCCAAGCCCTGCACCCCCTTTCCTGGGGAAGGCTTGAGAATAATATCCTCACCAATTGGTACAGGTGAACACAGACCCAAGCCCTTGGATCTTAAGAACAATGAAAAATCAATCGGGTTTTTAAAAGAAGAATTGTAATTAAAGAAAAGGTAAAAGAATCACTTCTGTGAAATCAGGATGGTAAGTACTTTACAGAATAACAAAAGATTCAAAAACACAGAGGATTTCCCTTCTAGGGAAAACTTTAAAGTTACAAAAACAGGGATAAATCTCCCTCTTAGTACAGAGAAAATTCACAAGCTAAAACAAAAGGTGATCTAACGCATTTCTTTGCTATTACTTACTATTTTTGCAAGACTAGATGCTCAGATATGGCTTAGGGAGATGTATTTTCCCTGCCCTGTTTCCTTGTTGACTCCGGGAGTCACAGACAAAAAAACCTTCCCCCACAGATTTGAAAGTATCTTCTCCCCTTATTAACCTGGTTGCACCTGATCAAAAGGATCATCTGAGCTTCTTAACCCTTCACAGGTAAAAGAGGAATTAACCCTTTATAGGGTAAAGAGGGATTTTATGCTTCCTTTAGCTGTATGTTTATGACACCTGCTCTTTAAAATCTCCAGTGATGGAGATTCCACAACCTCCCTAAGCAATTTATTCCAGTGCTTAACCACCCTGACAGTTAGGAAGTTTTTCCTAATGTCCAACCTAAACCTCCCTTGCTGCAATTTAAGCCCATTGCTTCTTGTCCTATCCTCAGAGGTTAAGTAGAACATGTTTTCCTCCCTCCTCCTTGTAACAATCTTTTATGTACTTGAACACTGTTATCATGTTCCTTCTCAGTCCTCTCTTTTCCAGACTTTAAACAAACCCAATTTTTTCAATCTTCCCTCATAGGTGCCTTAGCGACAAGTCAGCCTAGACAGGGTTAATGAAAGATAACATGGGCACCATTCTCAGTTATCCTGGAGTTAACTCCACTTCAGACATTAGTTTTATGTTTGTGGAAAGCCAATGTCAGAGCCGAACCAGCATCCATTTTATTAAGAGACTCCTGAGACCTGATGTGGTCATGTGATTTATTAGAGGCCATCTTGGAGAAGTTTCCTTTGGAGACACCGAGGAGACAAGATGTGGCAAGACTGAGCTCCCCCAAAGGGACAGTTCCATAGTGCACTCCGTTCCTGTGAAACCAGCGCCTAGTGGGACGGAGATATAGACATGCAGTGATGTAACTGCAGCCACAAATCTGGATCCTCATCTGAAGCTTTTTTAAAGTAGAGCTGGAACTAGGTTTTCCTTTCACTCTGTCTGGAAACTGTTTTCACTGGTTGCCAAACAGTGTGGGCACTCCCAAACAACGCAGCCTGATATTGCTCCCCAACGCTGTTAGTAGCAGTAGAGCACCACAATCAAGTCAGTTGTTTGGGAAACAGAATCTTTGCCTCCCACCGCCCGAAATTCCAATATTTGGTTTCATCCCAAAACAGGACAAAAAGTTGAAAGATCAAAAATGTTCATGGCATAAGAGTGTAGAGTCAGAGATGCGGACATGAAACATTTCAACGTTTCTGGTTGAAACAAAACACAGGAGTGCAGAGGGCAGGCAGTACATATTTGTTTGCAAAGAGGGGCCAGGAGACATTCCAACAAAGCTAGCTAATAGTGAGAACCAAGGGAGACACAGGGCATGAGCATGGCCCCAAGCAGCCTCAATGAAATGCATCCAACAATATTTCATATCAGCAAAGAGATTCTTTCGGCTGCTGTGGATCTGGTGCCCTTTGCTTGACATCCGGTGCTGTGCGGGTACGTGGGAGGGAGAGGAGCGCTGTGCGACCACAGCTGTCACTAGCTTTTCCAAACTGTAGGTTAAAAGAGTGATAGCTGCAGCTACGTTCTGGGCTATACTTCTGCTCCAGCTAGTTTAGCCGATGTCTCCTGCACTCCCCATTTAATACAACTGGATGGTGAGCTTCACGTTTTTTGATTTCCGGGGGTATTAAATGCACAGTTCAGGTATATTTTCCAAAAGCAGCTACTAATTGACTTAGGAGGCAAAGTCCCATTTTCCAAACAGACTTTGGCCCCAAGGGCCCTGACTTTTTAGGTGCCTAAAAATACACGTCTATTGAGATTTTCAAAAGCCCCTAACTTCCATTGCAACTGATGGGAGTTAGGCACCTAGAGGGATTTTAAAAAGCACCTAGGCACCTCTCTGCATTTTTAGCTACCTAAATATTTTTACAAATGCTGGCCCCTAGAAGTTTAAATCTCACTGGAAGTAAGTGGGACTTCCCTTTTGAAAATGGGTCTTCCTCACCGAGAGGTATGTCTACACTGCAATCAGAGGTGTGACTACAGCACGACAGGATAGCAGTGAAACCACAGCAGCATGGGCAGCAGCACAGGCTAGCACTGGAGTATGTGCCCAGGGTCCCCTTTGTGCTTTTACATCCCGTGCTGTTATCCAAGCTCCCAGGGCTTCAGTGCTATTGGTATTCAAACTAGCTAGATCAAAAGCAAGCTTGAGTATGTCTACACAGGCTGCAATGTTGACGTACCCTCAGTCACTCCAGGTGCTTTTGGAAGTTTCTCCCTTAGGACTGCTCTAGATTGGGATTTACAGGTGCGATGCTCGAAGAGGTTAAGAGGCTAGTATAGACCATAGGTGCTGACTTCCCCTCTTTTCCATGGGTGCTCGACCCCTCCTTTGTCCCCGGTCCCATTCTCACTCCACCCCTTCCATGAGGCCCCATCCCTGCCCTGCCTCTTCCCACCCCTTCCCTGTTCCCATTCCAACCCCTTCTCCAAAGTCCCTGCCCCCTCCCTGCCCCTCTTCCAACTCCTTCCCCAAATCCCCACCCAGGCCCCGCCTCCTCCCATGAGCGCGCCACATTCCCACTCCTCCCTCCCCTCCCAGAGCATGCAAACAGCTGTTTGGCGGTGGCTGGGTGCGAAACGCTGGGAGGTAGGCGGAGAAGCGGGGACGCAGTACACTCAGGAGAGGAGGCGGAGGCAGAGGTGAGGTGGGATGGGGAGGCGGGAAGGGTAGCTTGGTGGGTGGGTGCAGAGTGCCCACTAATTTTTCCCCGTGAGTGCTCCAGCCCTGGAGCACCCACAGAGTCGGCACCTATGGTGTAGACAGGACAGCATGTACTTTAACATGTGCTAAGTTTGTCAGATTTATCCTAAGGACCTCCCTAGGCTTTAATTCAACCAGCTAGGCCATATTCCTTGTATTTTCACATGTTAATTAGAAGGTATTAGCTGATACTTTCTAGAGTCATGCCTTTAAAGTGTAGTCTAGATCAGGGGTAGGCAACCTGCGGCACGCGAGCTGATTTTCAGTGGCACTCACGCTGCCCGGGTCCTGGCTACCGGTCCAGAGGGCTCTGCATTTTAATTTAATTTTAAATGAAGCTTCTTAAACATTTTAAAAACCTTATTTACTTTACATACAACAATAGTTTAGTTATATATTATAGACTTCTAGAAAGACCTTCTAAAAACGTTAAAATGTATGACTGGCACGCGAAACCTTAAATTAGAGTGAATAAATGAAGACTCGGCACACCACTTCCGAAAGGTTGCCAACCCGTGGTCTAGATAAAGCCTCGTTGTGAAATTCACCTCCCAACCCTGGTGCACAAAGCCAGAATGAACCACTCTGGGCAGGGAATTACATGAAGGCTGGGGAGCAGTGGAAATATTTCTCTTCCCCTGGGTGTTGGACAGCGACACAACCCCTCTGCCTACTGTTCCCAACCCTGATCTGGAACAGCAGACAAGACTCTTGGGAGTTTATGGCCACTAGATTCATGTCATTGTAGAACGAGTGGCCCCATGGTGTCTCCTCTCCTTGGGCTGTCCCTCCAACCTGTTCTCATCCCTAAGGAACAGGGGCAAAAGTCAATGTTTTAAAATATAATTTTGGTGGATAATCTATTTTTAATCAATTGTTTAGATTTTTTATTGTCACAGTTCCAGGAAATTATGGGGAGACAATTGTTTAATGACAGATACTGAGATTCAAAAAGTTAAAGCTGCATCAACTGTTAAAACAAGTTGTCAACCTCACATGTCAAAATATACAAAGCAAATATCCTTAAATCATCCCTGGTTTTTACTATTTGTTTGCTAGTCCATTTTTAGTGAGCCTAATTCAAAAGTCTAAGTCAGTGGATTTTGACTAAACTCTCAATGACCATTTTTTCTTTCTTTGCCTGTCTGTAAATTGATTATCAATGGAAATGTTTGTCCCTTTGTGTGTGGCTGGTGAAGTCTGTTTACCAAAATTTACAGATAAAAATCGAATCCTTCCAAACCTACCTTCCAAGTCCAGCTCTGCTATTTACAGAGGTTTAGGGGAGGCCCTTTACACCCAGTCTGCAGCTGCTAGTCCTCACACCTCATAATCACTGCTGTACCAGGGACCTTTCGAGGCTCTTGTGCTGATAAGTGTCACCCCTCCAGTAAAGTGCATGAGCTTTAGTTCATCTCCACCTTGCATCTCTTTCTGAAAAGCCATAATATCATTTTTGCACTATACGTGCACAGATCTTTTAAACAAAACCATTGTCTGCGGATGTCCCATCTCCCATTGTCTGCTCTACGTTTGGTGAAATACTCCTATGAGAAAATACCACAATATTCTCGAGTAAGGGCCCAATACACTACAGCTTTCAGCATTAGTAGAAGAACGTTTTGACTCCTACTTTTACTAACAGTAGTACTTTGTATAACTGTAGATGCACCTACTTTAAAGCAAAGCTAAGCCGTTACCCTATTTGCTTGCCTGTTCAGAGCCTTGTTCTGAGAAAGGCAAGGGAAATGAACGCCAATTGCAATGGTCACTTGCTGTCCTCTTTCTACCTGTCTGTCTAATAGAGACCTTTTCAACACAAATACAAACTGCATGTCAAAATTCCTCATGTATTTGTATCTGGGTATAAAGTCCTAAAAACAGACTGCAAGATGTCAAGTTAAATTGCAGGCTTGCTGACCTTTTAAAGGTAGCTAAAGCAAACCACTGATGCATTAGTAGCCTGCCTCTATATGGGAAAAGCCACTTAGCAACCAGTGCAGTGTACAACCTGTTCCAAATGAGAATGATATTTTCCGTTTATGGAAGGCAATGTACAGATGCCGGTATGAGCTTTTCTAGCAGAGTACTGAACTGCCATAATAATGACAGTATGTCACATGGGAGTCCCTTTTTATTAATTGAGAGCAGGCGCTGTTCCAGAGTCCACACACTGTGCAGAACCTACACTCACCTGCTTCCCGAGGCTTGGTTTCATTAACACAGAAATTAGCAGGATAACATCTCTCCAGGCTCAGTTACGTGTCAGGTTCTTCCCTCCTGGATTTGCTCGGCCAGCAACAGAACCACTCCCACCTCTCATATATCCCCAGGGAGTGCTCTGCCAGCCAGGGGTATCTGGATCTCAGAGCCCTCTATCCATTCCCCCTCCCCCAAACCCTTCTCATTCCTAGCCACCAACCCCAGCGAGGTCAAACAAACTGGATGAGAATAAAAATGGGAGCACGCTGCCAGTTTTGCAGCCCCCCTCAAACTGAAGTCACACTTTAAGGGGTAAATTATCACTGGGGCTGAGGTCCAGCCTTCCTTTCTGCAGATGCAGTTTGTATCCACAAAAGGAAGTCTGCACAAGTCCAAGTACACTTGCTTCTATCATTAGCAGTATTCATGTTATGGTAGCCGTAGTATCGTCTGCCAGTTCCCATGCACGTCCTTGTGTCCAGCAGTGCTTCTGTAGTGCCCTGCTAACAATTTCTCCCATCTTCATGGCTCTTCCATTACATTCCCACCAAACAAACAGTCTCCAGGCTCTTCTGGCCAGGCTTTTATCTGTTATCTGTTTTCCCACTACAGCAAACCAAACCTGAAAACAATCTAGTAGTTACCCTGCTGCTCTTCAGCTCTGGCCACAGGAGTCTCTCTGCCACAGTTCACTGCCAGGCCTCCTGCCTCTCACAGTCTCAGCAACTAAACTACCCCCACCCCGCTGCAGCTTCTTCCTCATTGCCGCTTCCTGCTGCTCTTAGAGTGGCGCTGCTTGGTCCAACCCAGGTGTGGCTCCTTTGTAATCAGGGGTGGTAGCCCCAGGCCCTCCAGCCCTTAAGGGCCAGCCACTCTGTTACAATAGCCTCTAGAGGCCCCCAGACTGGGTCACCGCTCCATTGTGCTGGGTGCTGTAGAAACTCAGTGTGAGAAACAGTCCCTGACCATAACAACTAGCAATTTAAATAGAAAAGACAAACAATGATCTTTACTTTACCAACAGGAATCTGAGGCTATGGCAACACAAGAGAGTTTACAGCAGTGCAGCTGCACCACAGTAAACGCTGCAATGTAGCTGCTCTAAGTCGACAGGAGAGAGCTCTCCCATTGGTTTAGAGTGGCTACATTAAAGAGCTCGTCCATCGGCTTAATGATTCCAGCCCCCACGAGCAGCAGTAGCGATATTGCTGGGAGAAGCTCTTCCACTGACATAGCACTGTCCACACTGGTATTTTTGTTTGTGAAACTTGTGTTGCTCAGGGAGGTGATTTATTCACACACAGAGCGATGTAAGCTGTAATGTAGATGTAGCCTGAGACATAGAGAGATCATGTCCTGGCCCAAGTTCACAGTGGGAATCTTTATAATTAATGGAGATATCCCATCTCCTAGAACTGGAAGGGACCTTGAAAGGTCATTGAGTCCAGCCCCCTGCCTTCACTAGCAGGACCAAGTACTGATTTTGCCCCAGATCCCCAAGTGGCCCCCTCAAGGATTGAACTCACAATGCTGGGTTTAGCAGGCCAATGCTCAAACCACCAAGCTATCCCTCCCCCCCAGCTGTGATAGAGCCAGGAATTAAAGCCAGCTCTCCCAAGTCCCAGGCCTATGTCTTAAACATAAGACCATCCTTCTTCCACCTGCAGTCAGGTATTCAGAGGTCAGCTATTTGGATGTGTACCTGCAGTCAAATCGCCTGCATAAAAGGTGGGTATGTACCCTTAAAGATCAAGGTAACATGCCTGGAAAAGCCACTTTGAGGCAGATTATGTTTTACATAGTGGCAAGATGAACTTGCGTGAGCTCCAATGTATTACAAAAATGATGCTTAGAACATCTGGGTCTCACCACCTTAAAGGGAGCTAGCCTCGCTGATTCAGTGCCCTAGTTAATTCGTGGTGCTCTGAGAGTTCTGTAAAACTAGGCTGCAAGGGTGCCCTTTACCAATCAGAGATGCAGAACATACAGCAATTGGAGGTCTGCAGACTATGTCCGCACCTCCATTTGAAATTTTTTAGGGGTCTGCAAATGAAAGAAGGTTGTAAATCCCCAGGCTAGAGAAAGCAGCAACTGCTTGACCTTACAAAGGTTTGGAACCAGAATGGGTGATGTCCTTATCTCGTCAACTAGAGCTGGTTGGAACATTTTCAACTAACAGTTTTCGATGGACTGTGCTGTTTTTGATGAAGCTGAAAAGTGCATTGATTTCAAAGACAGACTTCATCTGGAAGATTTCTGAGGTTCTGGGCTCTCTGGTCAGATGTGACCAGAAAGAGAGAGAGCAGAACCAAAAAACATATTTTTCTAAAGCTGAAAATGAATGTTTCAACACCATTCCGTTTTGTGACAACATCAGAAAGGTTTTGTTTAATTTCAGTGCGGGACACAAACAAATTTCAAAGCCTCTAATGTTGCTGCAAAACAGAACTGTTGTCCTCACCTGTTAGCGCTTCTTTTGTTTCTAGCTGCACTGCAGCCTAAAAGGAGTTTCATATTAGCTAGAACCACAAAATGGAAGTGTCTTGAATGGCCATTTCAGTTCAGTGCCTCAAGTTCAGTCCCTTGTTTCCAGGGCTCATGAGATTCCCATTGCTTTACAGGGAGTTCCTCTGCTAATTCTCCGATAGCATCTAGTGTTAGCATTGTCCAGCTATCTTCAGTTAACAGGAAGGTTGCTGTCAGTGACCGCTCATACCCAGTGGTCAGAGCAGGACATGAAGGAGGGGAACAGGGTAGCTGGAGTGGCCACTTCTGCTTTGCTGTCAGTTGGCGTTTGCGGCAGTTGCTGCTGTGTGTGTCTAATGGAAAGCATGCAAAAACATCAGGCCTAAATCTACCCTAAGTGACGCCCATGCAATGACCTTGGCTTTAGTGAGATGGCATGGTTATAACGGAGAGAATGTACCCCCCTGTGTGCTGCAACTTCTAACTGTCAGATGCAGGGGTTAGCATATCTGAACTGGGATTCTCTTTCATTCAAGCCAGGAAGGCCAGACACCATGGTGATGAGTGCATTAGAAATACCTAGTTGGATAGAAGGCAGGCTGTTTAGGGGTAAACCAGCAGAAGGTATTTTATATGTACTAGGATCATAGGAATTGCCCCACTCGATCAGACCAGTGGGTCCATCTTGTCCGGCACCCTTTTACCAACAGTGGTTGGTGCCAGCTGCTTCACAGGAAGATGCAAGACATCCCCACAGTTATGGTATAACCTTTCCCCGGGGAAAGTTTCTTCCTGACTTCCAGTAGTTAGGGGCTGATGTATTCCCTGAAGAGTATATCCCTTTGGGAAACTAGGATAGCCCTGGATAATTGTTATCCATAGACATGTCTGACTTCTTACTGAATCCTGCTGAGCTCTTGGCTTCAGTGCTGTATAGAGACCATTCTTAGTGTGTCCCCCCCAGGTGACAGGAAAGAAAAGACCTTCATTACTCTATAGCCCCACAAGCCCTCTCTTACTTCCTTTCCTCTCACAGAGGAGCATAGAATCATAGAAAATGAAGAGACCTCAGGAGGTCATCTAGTCCAACCCCCTGCTCAAAGCAGGACCAACCACAACTAAGTCTAGTCAAAACAAGAGAGCCCAGAGGTTGGGACACTCACCCAGAATGTGGAAGACCCAGGGTATCTGCTTGATTCAGACAAGGGCCTTGAACCCCCACATTCTAGGTGAACGCCCTGCCCACTGGGCTACAGAGTCAATCTCTCTCCAGCCCACTGACTATTTCATTTTTTTTCATACAAAGTGGAACAGTTCCAAAAGGAGCGCTAGACATGTTCCACTTTGTATAAATAATTAGTCAGTGGGCTAGAGAGACTGACTCTGTA
Source organism: Chrysemys picta bellii (assembly GCF_011386835.1). Lineage (NCBI taxonomy): Eukaryota > Metazoa > Chordata > Testudines > Emydidae > Chrysemys > Chrysemys picta. Next base: position 28,364,555 of record NC_088803.1, read on the forward strand.
GCCCAGTGGGTAGGACCCTAACCTAGGGTATGGGAAAACAAGCTTCAATTCCCTGCTTTGAGTCAGACAGAGCAGCCTCCATCAGTTTCATCTAACGTTCCTTCATTAGGAAGGTTTTGCAAGGCCAGGATTTCTGATCGAAACCAGAGAGAGTGGGACCCACCCCAGCATAGCCAATAGCTTTTTCACCCTCTCTCTGGTTTTTTCTTGAAAAATTTCGAAAGGGTTCAGTTTTGTTCTGCATCAGAATGGAAACAAATTGGATCAAGACCTCACATTTTTACAAACCGGTGATCTTATTTCCCGGCCAGCCCTAGTCAGGAGTTTTGCCAGGGCCGCGAGGCTACCCACGCAGAGCAGTCCTGATCAGCAAAGCTCACTGTTATGTACCTCGCTAGCCATTCTCTGTGCGGTAACCCAGGATGCAACAGTTATCAGCAGAGTTGGATTCGCTCTGCTGTATGGTTGGGACCATAGTTATTAAGGAAGGATCATATTCTTAGCCCCAAGAAAGAAAAGTCAGCTGCCTATAACCTTCCCCCGATCCTCAGGCCGAGGATGGGTGCTGATGCCAAAGGTTGGCTGTTTTTCGTTTAAATACAGCACCATTGGCTGTTTGTATTCTGAGAAGTTATTTAAATCAGCTCTAACGAGGCTGAATATCCTCTAAGCTCCAGGACATGGCCATAATTCAACATCTTTGAAAGGCCAAATAATATTCTCTCGCTCCCTGACGCATGCATGCACTGGAATGCTCCTGAAACCACTGAATGCTCTTTTATGTTACAACAGATTGTGGGCTAGATTGTCCCTTAAAGTGCGCCCCCCATGGGAGAGTAGGAGAGAAAAGAACCCCCTCACCCCACCCTTGTATAGCTGGATTCTCTGGGTGCATGGAGGCAACAGGGCTGTTCCCCCGTTGCCTGGGTGAGGTGCTGTAGATGGAGTCCGCGCTGTCCCCTGACACGCTGGCCAGACACATGTAGGGAGTAAGATTTCCCCCCGAAGATGGGATGGGGTGCAGCAATGGACTCTGTCCCTCAGAGCAGTGGGTGGCCTGGGGAGAAGTTGTGATTGACTCACACAAGCTGCTGTCATATTATTCGTTTAGGGCAGAATTACAGGAAGCAGCTTAGGCCCCTTGTGGGAGGTTCTGGGGTAGTGTCTGTAGGAAGCAGGAGTCTCCAGGAGGTGGTAGGCTCAGAACTGGACTCCAGAGAAAACAGCCTGGGGAATAAGAAGGGGCTGGTTCAAGCTGGGGCAAGTTTGTGGATGACACTAAGCTGGGGGGAGAGGTAGATATGCTGGAGGGTAGGGATAGGGTCCAGAGTGACCTAGACAAATTGGAGGATTGGACCAGAAGAAATCTGATGAGATTCAACAAGGACACGTGCAGAGTCTTGCACTCAGGACGGAAGAATCCCATGCACTGTTACAGACTGGGGACGAACTGGCTAAGCAGCAGTTCTGCAAAAAAGGACCTGGGGATTATAGTGGACAAAAAGCTGGATATGAGTCAACAGTGTGCCCTTGTTGCCAAGAAGGCTAATGACATATTGGGCTGCATTAGTAGGAGCATTGCCAGCAGATGGAGGGAAGTGATTATTCCCCTCTATTTGGCACTGGGGAGGCCACATCTGGAGTACTGTGTCCTGTTTGGGGCCCCCCACTACAGAAAGGACATGGACAAATTGGAGAGAGTCCAGCAGAGGGCAACGAAAATGATTATGACTTATGAGGAGAGGCTGAGGGAACCGGGCTTATTTAGTCTGCAGAAGAGAAGAGTGGGGGGGGGGGGATGTGATTGCAACCTTCAACTACCTGAAGGGGGGTTCCAAAGAGAATGGAGCTAGGCTGTTCTCAGTGATGGCAGATGACAGAACAAGGAGCAATGGCTTCAAGTTGCAGTGGGGGAGGTCTAGGTTGGATATTAGGAAAAACTATTTCACTAGGATGGTGGTGAAGCACTGGAATGGATTAGCTAGGGAGGTGGTTGAATCTCCATCCTTAGAGGTTTTTAAGGCCTGGCTTGACAAAGCCCTGGCTGGGATGATTTAGTTGGGGTTGGTCCTGTTTTGAACAGGGGTTTGGACTAGATGACCTCCTGAGGTCTCTTCCAACCCTAATCTTCTATGATTCTATGGACAGAACTGATGAGGGACAGGAATCAGAGCTGCCACTAGGCATAAGCAGACTAAGCAATTGCTTAGGGCCCCTATTAATTATTAGTGTGTTGTGTGTGTGGGGGGAATATTCCTGCTTAGGGTCCCGAATGGGCTAGCACCAGCACTGAGAATTATTTGTGGGCTGCGGGGAGAGGGGTGAATTAACTGCTGGGTAGGGTTGGAGCAGATGTGCGGCTGAGAGACCCTGCAGCAGGGCTGACATCACCATGCTCAGAACGTTCCGGAGGGTTGGCAACCAGGAGATTGTTAAAGAGATTGCATTGTTTTGTGGTGTCTTTATTTCTAAATGCCCCCTATCAGTAGCAATGGCCAATCTACCAGTGAATGCTAATGTGCATTGCTGGGTACTGTCAGTGGTTTGGTGATGGCGTGTTAATAGTTGTGACGAGGGATGGGCGGGCTCCAGTGCAGTGTGAGCTTTTAACGTTGCCTTTTCCAGGCCTCACGAAAGGGGGTTGAATTTTGTCTAGCTTTTATTTTCTTCTGAAAGGCTAAACTGGTGATTCAATTTCTACCTAAAGGGAGGCCCTGTGCCAAGCAGGTTGATCACCCTGAAAGGGAACTTTACACGCTACTTGTCCTTTTCCCCCCAAGATCATAACTAACACTTCATCCAGGGGCTGGTGTCCTATCCTGCACGTCGTGTGCCATGCATAGAATGTTTCCCAAACCACTCTCCATTAAGTGATTAGAACAGCTGCTTTTGGTGTGGAGGGCCTATGGCCGGAGTCCCAGCAGATTCCTCCTCAGTGTGGTGTATGTAGCTAGGTCATAGCTGCCAACTACTGTTGTAACTCTGAGTGACATTTTTTTAGCAGTGGGTGGCTGGGTTATGCAACAGATTCCCTCCCCCCGGATCCAAATGGTAGGAACTGCAACAGTCCAACCAGGAGGTGACAAATTCATGCATTGTGGTGACTAGGGTTGGATGAACATTTTCAGTACAAACTGTTTTTTGATGGAAACTTGGAGTTTTCAACTAAATTATTATTTCCCCCTAAAAGCATCTGCTTTCTGCAGCTCGTTGAGTTTTCATCTCAGCCTTTCCAGCCGATAAGTGAACATTTTCACTTCTTTGACAAACAGTTGAAATTTGCTGGGGGGGAGGAGAGGAGAGAGGGGAGATATACATTTTCCTCTCAGCTCTAGTTGTGACAAGATCGTCGTGGAGGGGAATGTATGGAATAAGGCAATTCTGGTGACTGCCCCTATTTGAGGGTCCAAGGTCAATAATGAATCCAGCATGATTCCCAAGGGTTCATTAAAAGCCAGAGGACAGATGCGCTTCACAGAGGACAAGGTGGTGGGTCTTGCAAGTTCTCCCCACTTAGCATTACTTCAGCCTTTACTGTTCAGTGCTGTATGTGCTGGTTGGGTCATGATGGGATTCTTATCTACTACAACCTATCCTGAAGGACGATCCCTCACTCTCCCAGACCTTGGGGGACAGGCCAGTCCTCGCTTACAGACAGCCCCCCAACCTGAAGCAAATACTCACCAGCAACTACACACCACACAACAAAAACACCAACCCAGGAACCAAACCCTGCAACAAACCCCAGTGCCAACTCTGTCCACATATCTATTTAAGGGACACCATCATAGGACCTAACCACATCAGCCACACCATCAGGGGCTCGTTCACCTGCACATCTTCCAATGTGATATGTGCCATCATATGCCAGCAATGTCCCTCTGCCATGTACGTTGGCCAAACCGGACAGTCTCTATGCAAAAGAAAAAATGGACACACATCTGACATCAGGAATCATAACATTCAAAAACCAGTAGGAGAACACTTCAGTCTCCCTGGTGACTCAATAACAGACCTAAAAGTGGCAATTCTTCAACAAAAAAACTTCAGAAACAGACTCCAACATGAAACTGCAGAACTGGAATTAATTTGCAAACTGGACACCAGCAAAGGAGGCCTGAATAAAGACTGGGAGTGGTTGGGTCATTAGAAAATCTAAACCTAATTTCTCCAATACTAATTTCCCTCTACTGTTATTCACACCTTCTTGTCAACTGTCTGAAATGGGCCACTCTCATTACCACTTCAAAAGTTATTTTTCCTCCCTTGGTATCCTGCTGTCAATTGAATTGTCTCTTTGCAGCTGGTTTGTCAGCAGGTAGTTAGGAAGTGGATCCAGCATGGTGCAGAGCAAATCCTGTGAGGTGATGAGCTCCCACTGAAGTTGAGGGCCCTCAGCACGTCACAGGAAGAGCTCTGCAATGGATGTAACCCTGAGGCAGCACTTCCAAGCACACACTGTGCTCTGTCTAGCACACAGCATAGCTCCAATCTTTGTGTCCCTTTAAGTTCCTGCAGATGGATATTACGACAGACAGAGTCTATCTCCATCTGAGACAGTGAGAAATGGGAGGAACATATGTAAATGAACCCTGAGAAGGTGCAGTAACAGAAATCGCCAGGTGGCGGCATATTCCTATTAATTTTAGCACCTGGCCCTTAAAGTACTCTGCAATAGTGACACATCTTTATTTTGCCTCTGTGATGTCTTAGCAACTATGTTCAGTTTGCAAGTTAAAAAAATAAAAATCAAAACATATTTTTTGGATTCCTTTTAACTGACAGCAACGCAGTCTCCCCCCAGGATCTGAAAAACCAACTCCTCTCATCCCCAGCAGTAGTAAAGGAACTCTGCCGCCAGGATCTGGGTCCCTCTGCCATAGTCAATTTTGTTCTAGGGCCAGCTTCTGTGTTCTGCCAGGCCCCCTGTGAATTCAAACCTTCAGGCCTTTAGCCAAAATTCCCTATATTCGGGGTGGGAGGGTTTGGAAGGCAGGTGTGGGCCAGGGTACTTGCATATAGAGAGATGCAGAAGAGCTTAGTGTCAACAGAGGAGGAGGGTGTTAGAAGTGTTTCATCAGTGAGAATGGAGTTGGGGAAAGTTTTGGTAACTGGGACCCACAGTTCATCTTCCAGGGACTTTTGGTGGGGGAAGGAGCACATGCTGCGGCATTGACAAAGCAGGATCCCTTCAAGACGTGGGGTATTGTGTTGCACCACACTTAGCCCATACTTACAACTGCTTCTCTCTGCCTCTGCTGGGCTAATGGGAGAAAAATCTTTTGGAACAGGATAATGAGCAGATATGATCCAGGGACACAGAGGAAGCAGATCTGCTGAGTAAGACGGGGCCATTTTTAGTCACGTCGCTTTCCTGACCTCAGCTGCACTGTCTCATAGCTGGTGCTCAGCTCCCTCACGGGGGCAGATATTTTGCCCATGGAATGTTCCAAGTACAAATATGAGACCTGACTAAAACTTCAAAGCTTTGCCCTGTACCCAGCAGCTATGGAATTATCCCTGGACTCCTGAATTCTTCACCACAATGTGCATATGCTTATGTGCATAAGCAATTAATTTGTTTGGATTTCATCAAGGACTTGGGCAGACATGTTATGTTTCTTAAGGTACATCTACACAGCAAAAAAGACCTGCGGCAGCGAGTCTCCGAGCCCTGTTCAACAGACTGCGGCTCGCAGGGCTCGTGCCGCAGGGCTAAACATTGCAGTGTAGACGTTCAGAGACACAGCAAGGGGGGAGGGCCTCAGAGGCTCCAATCCGAGCCCAAATGTCTATACTGCTATTTCTAGCCCCACAGCACAAGGCTGAGTCAGTTGACCTGAGACTAGCAACTGCGTGTTTTTGCTGTGTAGACATACCTTAGACTAGAGGACAACTGCAGAGGCTAGAAATCATCATGGGGGAGCATTAGGAACCGATATATTTAGGTCACCTAACATGTTCCATTACAAATAATGTTCTAACCTTTTTTTAATCGGGCTCTAAGGCCTGCCTCGTTTACCTCAGGACCTGAAAGTCTGGCACAGGGATATTCCCGTCCCCGTGCCTTTTGCACCGGGACTGTTGAAAATGGCCACTTCTCGCCTGTGTTTTGCTCACCGGAGCACAGCCAGCCTCATGTCTGTCATTTTGGGTGTGCAACTTTCCAACCGTAACATGTCATTTGGGGATATGTAACTATTATTTACATAGCGGTAGTCTCCAGAGGCCCAGTTTGAATCGGGGCCCCTTTGTGCAGGGCATTGTACACACAGATACAGATATAGACCCCGCCCTGAAGGACTTAACATTGAATTTGAATCAGAAATTTTCTTCAATGTGCCCATCTTTCTACGTACAAAACTTGCAGGTTTAATGGCTTTCAAGCGGCATCCAGATTTGCAATCTGCGACTCATTTCTGCTATCTGAATGTCCCTAGCTACTGGGTGTGGATTCCTTTTGGTTTATTTGTCCTTCCAAACTAGGGCCTGTCTACACAGGACATTACTGTGCGTCAAGCCAGGGTGTGAATCTACAGTGGACCAGCTTGCTGCGCAGTAACATCCCGTGTGGACACCATGACTTTCACTGCGTTGCAGCGGAGTGCGCTTTGGCACTTGGTAAGCAGGGCCGGCTCCAGGCACCAGCTTAACAAGCAGGTGCTTGGGGCGGCCAAGGGAGAGGGGCGGCACGTGCGGCAATTCGGGAGCAGCAGGTCCCTCGCTCCCTCTAGGAGCGAAGGACCTGCCGCCGCCGATCGTGGCTCCCCCCCCCCCCCCCAATTGCCACCTCCGGTAGCGATTGTGATCGCAGCCTTTTTTTTTTTTTTTTTGCTTGGGGCAGCAGAAATGCTGGAGCCGGCCCTGTTGGTAAGGACAATAAGTTGAAGTGCACTCGCCGATGTTCACTGCAGTGTAGCAGTGTCCCAATGGGATATTATTATGCAGCAAGGTAATGTGCTGTAGGTTCACACTCTGGCGTGTCACACAATAACATCTCGTGTAGACAAGCCCTTACTCCTGGGACAGAACAACCTGCTACATTCACACTCCTGTATGGTTTGGGATGTACTATCTAGAAAGCTTTGCAATGCCCCCTCGCTGGAGGGTGAAGTCCATTGAGTCTTGGCCTCGAAGGCCGGTGGAACTTTAAGGCCCCAGAATTGTATCATCCTGTTTGATTGTCTTCCCAGGGTTGTGATTTAGCACCTGGTCGTACACTGAACAGGTCCATAACCGTAAAACCACCATGCCCAACTTTTTCTCATCACCTGACCTCTTTGTTTGGACTCCCGAAACCAGCCCAGATCACATCCCGTCTCTGCACTACTTGGTAGCATATAGTGTAACCGTTGTTGTACAACCTATCCTGAAAGATGATCCTTTACTCTCACAGATCTTGGGAGACAGACCTGTCCTCGCTTACAGACAACCCCCCAACCTAAAGCAAATACTCACCAGCAACCACACATCACTGAACAAAACCACTAACCCAGGAACCTATCCTTGTAACAAACCCCGATGTCAACTCTGTCCACATATCTATTCCAGTGACATCATCATAGGACCTAATCACATCAGCCATACCATCAGGGGCTCGTTCACCTGCACATCTACCAATGTGATATATGCCATCATGTGCCAGCAATGCCCCTCTGCCATGTACATTGGCCAAACCGGACAGTCTCTACGCAAAAGAATTAATGGACACAAATCTGACATCAGGAATCAAAATACTCAAAAACCAGTGGGAGAACACTTTAACCTGTCTGGTCATTCAGTGACAGACCTGCGGGTGGCTATATTACAACAGAAAAACTTCAAAAACAGACTCCAACGAGAAACTGCTGAGCTAGAATTGATATGCAAACTAGACACAATCAACTCCGGTTTGAATAAGGACTGGGAATGGTTGGGCCATTACAAACATTGAAATCTATCTCCCCTTGTAAGTATTCTCACACTTGTTATCTAACTGTCTGTCTGTGCTGGGCTAGCTTGATTATCACTTCAAAAGTTTTTTTCTCTTAATTAATTGGCCTCTCAGAGGTGGTAAGACAACTCCCACCTGTTTATGCTCTCTGTATGTGTGTATATATATCTCCTCAATATATGTTCCATTCTATATGCATCCGAAGAAGTGGGCTATAGTCCATGAAAGCTTATGCTCTAATAAATTTGTTAGTCTCTAAGGTGCCACAAGTCCTCCTGTTCTTCCCGTTGTTCAGAGTGCATTATGTGTGCTTGAGTCCATTGTAGCTGCCAGCTACAGGGCTTGTTACTTTAACTCAAACTGTAAAAGCTTATGTTTTAGCTGTGGAGATCAGAGGTTCAATTCCTGCTCACCACGAAAATGGAAGTAATCACAGAAGCTGCTGAGATGTCTGCAGAGGTTGGCAGCATTTTAAGAGGCAATGTATCCTATTGGATAAAGTACTGGACTGTAATGCAGGAAACCTGGGTCCTATTTCTGGCTCTGCCACTGGCCTGCAAGGCAACTTTGGGCAAATCACTTTGCCCATCTATGCCTCAGTTTCCCCATCTGTAAAAAGTGGGGATAGTGACAGCTTCTTTCAGTCGATGCTTTGTAATCCACTGATGAAAAGTGATAGATATGACGAAGGTATTATTATTATATCAATCATTTGAAACTGGCTGAGTTTGGAAGCATTTTAGTCAGGGCCACCAGATGCTGTTAACAAATCTAACCTTTCTAAATTGTAGGTGTGTTTGGTTAATCTTCTGCTATGGCTTCTTTGTCATTCCCATCATCATTTTTGGGTGGCTTGTGTCCAGTACTGGTTGAATAGAGCAGCAATGAATAACTACAACCCATGCTCTAGAACTGGAGTTGAGCAAATAATCCCCAATGAATAATTTGTAGCCTTTTTTTTCCCCTTTTCTGCTCTAGAATCCCCACCAACAGATTTGGTATTTAAATGGTTTGGAGAAGAGCGTCCTGAGTTGCTTGGTGTGTGGAAAGTGTCTGAAATTCTAGCTGTGCTGCTGAGTTGTGACTGGTGTGATAAGTGAGTGGCTTTCTGAGGCCAGGTCTGCACTTCAAACTTACCCAGGTATAAACAGGTCGTTCGGGAGTGTGAAAAACCCACACCCCTGAATGATGCAGTTATAAACCTTGGTGAAGACAGCACTATGACAGCAGGAGAGCTTCACCCACCAACATAGCTCCCGCCTCTCACAGAGGTGGATTAACTACCCTGCCGGGAGACAGTCTCCCATTAGCATAGTAGCACTACAGCAGCGTAGCTGTGCCAGGGCCACTTTTTAAGTGTCGACCGGCCCTGAGAGTTAGTTTCTGCTTCATGACAGGATGAGCACACAAGCACTTCCAGCTTTTAGTGACTTTTAAGAAAAGCCTTTAGTGGCTTTAACAGCTATAGAGGGTCAGTACAGTTCAGGCTCAGGTTTTTTTTGGTGCTGGAACAAAGTGTACCTATGGAGAAGTGAAGAAAAGCGGCGGGGGGGAGACCAAAAACCCAATGATGCTGCTCCATGATTTGAGTCCCACCTCGTTGTTCAAATAAATGTTTATTTGAACTAGCTCCAAACATTACTGCAAACATATATTAGGATTCATTCAGCTGCTTTTAAGGAGTTTCTGTAAAGTGCTCCTTAATCAAACACTCTTATCCATGTAAAGTTACTTGATTGTATAAATAATAGCTTATTTTTTCCTATGCTTCTCTCTAAGGGAGGCATTTTAATGCAAAAACTCTAGCTGGAAAACTACAATTTAAGGGGCTTGGTATCACAGCGGGATAGTGCACGGGTAGGGTTGCCAAGCATCCAGTTTTCGATCAGAACATCCGGTCGAAAAGGGACCCTGGCGGCGCCGGTTAGCAATGCAGCGGGGTTCCCTGGCTCCCAGAAGCAGTTAGCATGTACAGCTCCTAGGCACAGGGGAACCGCGGCCAATGGGAGCTGCCAGGGGAGCGCCTGCAGACAGGGGCAGCACGTGAGCCGCCTGGCTGCACCTCCGCCTAGGGAGCCGGACATGCCGCTGCTTCCGGGAATCACATGGAGCCAGGGCAGCCAGGGAGCCTGCCTTAACCCTGCTGCACCACCAACTGGGAACTGCCTGAAGTAAGCGCTGCCTGGCTGGAGCCCGCACTCCAACCCCCTGCCCCAGGTCGGAATCCCCTCCCACACCCTAACTTCCTCCCAGTGCCCACACACACCCCAACCCCCTAAGCCCCCTTCTGCACCCAAACTCCCTTCTGGAGCATGCACCCCGCACCTTCTCCCACACCCCAACCCCCTGCCCCAGCCCTGAGCCCACTCCTGTCCCCCAAAACCCTCATCCCCAGCCCCACCCCAGAGCCCACACCCCCAGCTGCTCCCTCCTGCACCCCTGCCCCAGCTCGGAGCCTGCTCCCAAATGCTTAACTCCTCAGCTCCAGCCTGGAGCCTCCTCTTGCACCCCAAACAGGGCCGGCTCCAGGCACCAGTCCACCAAGCTTGTGCTTGGGGCGGCATCTGGAGGGGGACGGTGCGGTGCTCCGGCTCCGGCCGCCGGGGAGAGCGGAGCCCCGACCGGGACTCGCCGCCCTCCTCCCAGGGCTCCGGCTGCCCTCCCCCCGGCCGCCGGGGAGAGCGGAGCCCCGGCCGGGACTCGCCGCCCTCCCCCCGGCGCTCTGGCCGCTGGGGAGAGCGGAGCCCCGGCTGGGCACCCCCCCCTCCTCCCAGGGCTCCGGCCGCCCTCCCCCTCCGGCGCCCTCCCCCCGGCCACCGGGGAGAGCGGAGCCCCGGCCAGGGCTCGCCGCCCTCCCCCCCACGCTGTGGCGGGGGCGGCCGGAGGCTTTTTTGCCTGAGGCGGCAAAAAAGCCAGAGCTGGCCCTGACCCCAAACCGCTCATCCCCAGCCCCACCCCAGAGCACAGAGCCACAGCCAAAGCCCTCACCCCATTCTACACCCCAACCCCTTGCCCCAGCCCGGAGCCCCCTCCTGACCCCTGAACCCCCGCATTTCTAGCCCCACCCCAGAGGCTGCAGCCCCTTCCGCACTCCAACCCCCTGCCCCAGCCCAGTGAAAATGAGTGAGGGTGGGGGAGAGCGAGTGATGGAGGGAGGAGGGATGGAGTGAGTGGGGGCAGGGCCTCAGAGAAGGGGTGGGGCGGGGTGGGGCATTGGGAAGGGGCGGGGCAGAGCAAGGGTGTTTGGTTTTGTATGATTAGAAAATTGGCAACCCTATGCACAGGTTTTCCATCTCTGCCGACCTTTCTTCAAATCCTGTTTTAAGTCAAGAGTAGAGACGGATCCCTGGTCACAGAGTTCAGATCTTATCTGTCCCAAAGCTCAGGGCAGTTTGGCTTTGGGCTTCCAGTTCAGGTCCATTCTGAGGCCAGGTCCACATTACAAACTTACATCGCTCAGGGGAGTGAAAAATCCACATCCCTGAGCAATTCAGTTATATCTACCTAACCCTGGTGTAGACAGTGCTATGTTGATGGGGGGGCTTCTCTTCTCAACATAGCTACTGTCTCTCATGGTGGTAGATTAACTCCGCTGACCGGAGAAGCTCTCCCGTGGGTATAGTAGCTTCTTCACTGAAGCTCTACAGTATACCGGAGTATACCGGAGTCTAACTGAGTCAAAGCTGGCATAAGCTATATGTTAAAGGACTAGAAAACAAAAGAATAGCAGCAAAAGCAAATAACAGGCTGATGTGAGAACGTGAAAGTTAAATAGCCCCTCCCTAGTTAACTTTCACCTTCTTCCTGTTCTGTAGCGTGTAAATGACAACATCTTAGACCTCTTTATACATCTGTAGCATGGTGTATGTAGGTCTAAGGGAGTCAAAGGGCCTGATCCAAATTGAAGTCAACAGAAAGACTCCAATTGACTATGGCTCAGGCCTTAGGTGACTCTAAGGGCTGATCTACACTAGAAAGTTAGGTCAACCTTCCAAAAAATCACTCCTTTGAAAGATGTAGTTAAGCCCTAAGCCCCAGTGTAGACAGTGGTAGGTTGATGGAAGAATTCTTCTTTCGCTCTAGTTACTGCCTCTTGGAGAGATGGATTTACTACAGCGATGGAAGAACACCTTCCATTGCTGCAGTAAGTGTCTACACTACAGCGCTAGTGTTTCTAGTGCAGCTATACCCTTAGCCAGTCTAACTTGCACCACCTCACACATCACCTCTGAACTGAGTCCCACGCCTCTGTCTTTATAGTGAACAAATGGGTCTTTTTAAAGCCATGAAGAGGACACACCATGTGCTTGCACACCACAGCTTAGGCACCACATTGCCACTACCTAGGCTGAGCCCTGACCTCTCCTCTATTCTGGTTCTGCATCCACCCCTCTTCTGTGATCATCAAGTGACAGGTTCCTTACAAACTACAGAGCACTGACGTCCCTCTTCTCCTTAGTGAAAAGAAGACAGCTTAGGACCCTACCAGATCCTTTGCCTCCTGGGTGCAGAAGAAGGTGGAAAGAAACCAAATCCCCATGGAGCCTATAAGATAGGGGTGCATGGAAGACAGAATGTTCCCTTTGTTGCATTATTCCCCATGCTCCTGATCAGATGCAACAGGGATGCAGTCTCTGCAGCATGGAACTGAGACAAAGGCAGCACCACTGCTCCCTAAACCTGCGGGACTTCGGTGGGTTAGCAGTGAAGTGCATTAGTCTTTCTTTGGCAAATACACTGCAGGGCACAAGCCTGCACTAGCTGGGCCAGTAGGATGAGAAGCCACGCACTTAAAGGGACAAAGGATCTGCTCTAGCCTCAACTGATCACCAGCCTCTGGAGAGTAAAAGTTGTAGCCTCTGGGGATGGGCAGAACCCAGCAGTCACCTTGCACCATCTACCTATGCTAAGCACCAAGGTTACAAAGCACTCGAGATATCTAAGTTGTTCCTCACAATAGTTCTGTGAGGTAGCAATTGTATGTGTTATCATCTCCACCTGACAGGTGGCAAGACGGAAGCAGGTAGATTATTCATAATAATACCTAGTTCTTAAAGGCTACACGGCGAATCGGTGCCAGAGCCAGGCTTAGAACACCTCTATGACAATGCAAAGTGGTGGCAAGGCAGCCTCAGGTTCACCTGCAGGGAACATTCCCTGGCAGGCACAGAGCCAACTATGCTGAATCTGCCCCTTCTCCCCAGAGGAGCCCCCCAGCAGGAGGGGGCAAGAGGAGACATGGCCAGAGCTTTCCTATGCCTTAGCTATTGCCTGGAGCATAGGAGCCCTGGCAATTAACATGCAAGTTGCTAACCTGCATCAGCACCCAAACCAGTATTGCACCCACAGTAGTTGTAGGAACATCCTTTTGCAAATGCAAGCCATCAGACCAAATGCGAGTAACTGCGTGTGCAGATGGATTGCCACACAATTTGCAGGCACATTTCAAATAATGAAGAAATCATAATCATGAATACCACTTTGCACTTTGATAACTACTTCTTCATGGGATCTCCAAAAGCTTTACAAACATCAATACATTTACCTTATAGCTCTCCTGCAAGATAGGTCTTCTTATCCCCATTGTACAGATGAGTAAACAGAGGCCCAGAGTTGCTGCAATTTGCCCAAGGTGAATAGAACTTTTGCCTCGATACTCATCCCTGTGTCATAACTGTGAGCTCATCCTCCCTTCCTGTGTAATAAGTCAGCACTTACTATCTGTGTGAAAACACCCCAGATGTGCGGGGGCATCCTCCACACACGTCACGAGGCCGAGTCCCAGTCCTGACCAGCTCACAGGCTAAGGAAGCAAGTGACAAATGCATTTAGATTGGTTAGGTATTTTAAATAAATATAGCTCTTTACATATTCATAGCACGTTAATTACTCCTCACAATGCTCCTCTGACAGTTACGGTTGGGAGGAGGGGGCGATTTCAAAGGAGACTAAGGGAATTAAGCACCCAAATCTCAATGGAATTGAGCAGCCAGCTCCCTTACACTCCTTTGAAATTTGATTATCCCGTTTTTGAAGCTGGGAAGCTATGGGAGTGGTCCAAAGTCATTGGGAACAGAACTCAGAAGTTTCTGATTGTCCTTCTCACGATCATCCTTCTGGACGGCGCTGCCTCAGACCTCTGTTGAATATTTCCGGGTACAGCTAATATCTGCAGGGTTTTGCCTTTCCTGCCTACGCAAAAGGAGAGTTCTCTTTTGTGAAGACATGGCAAGTAGGAGGGGCTGCACCAAACTCCCTCTCACTTGTGACTAAGGGCAGGTCTACACTTGAAAAGCTGCAGTGGCATAGCTGCCCCACTGTAGAGTATTTCTATTGACTTTAGAGGGAGTTGGAGCAAGCCCTTAGTAATCAACCTCCCACTTCTGTTTTTTTCTGTTTTTTTCTGCAATAGTTTTTGTAATTTTAGTTCTTATTCCGTTGTTAGCGATACAGCAATGTCATACATCAGTCGCAGTTTCCTATTCGTGTGATTAAATCAAATAAAGAACCGATCCTGCTTCCTTTAAAATTGAGTGGAGTTGTGCCATTGGATTCAATGGGAAAGGGAGAAGCCAGTGATATTTGCTACTGCTCATTGAGGGCCGGCCCGATGTTATACCCAGTGGACAGCCAGGTTGCAGACCAGCCTCCCTTTTAGCAGGAACAATTCTCAGCTGTGATATTTGTGCCTGTAACTTTGAGCCAACAAAAGAAACTGTCGGAACCAGTCACAATACTTGTGCCTGTAACTACTTGATTTTTCACCATACAAAGGCTGTAAAAAGTTCAGGCTTACATACAACCATTTACAGGCTGCACAATCAAAGATTGTCAATCATAGGCTCCTCTATAGTTCACCGGGCAATAGGAGCAGTCATCTTTCTCTACCGAGCCAAATCATTCCATGTGTCTGTAATTACACAAATATAATGAGACACTGAATGTAATTGTTCCGACTGATCATAGTGCCATGCTCATTACGTGGTTCATGTCATAACAAACCATCAGATTTGGGACAGAACAAATATACACCTATACGTGCTGCAGCTGTGAATGCGCACACACGCATCAAGAGGTTTGCATGCCTGACCCAGGTGCATGCTGAAACACATGCCTCCTCTTGTGCACTTATTTCTGAAAACCCGGCCATCAGTATATCCTGCTGGCTTCTTCATAAGAAGAGCCTCAAAGGGTATATTAAGGTTTCGGGATGAGAAAAGACCCTCCTTCCTGGCCAAAGGACATTCAGCTCTGAAGGACTGAGATCTGTCATGCTTCATACACCCTGGCAGAGCATTGGGCTGTCAGCTGGGAATCATGCAATGTGTTTTCTTTCTGAAGTTCATGAATGGGAGAGCGGTGCATACGCTCATGTGTACCTTTGATTTCAGTTCCACTTGATGTTCTGGTTTGCTCTTCGAGGCAGAAGTGGCGATTTTTATTTTCCACAAACCAAAGCTCTTTTCTTCCAAGCTATAGTTTTTTCAGTGAACTACACCAAAGCTTGAAATTGACACAGTCTGTCTGATTAAAGTGCATTTTGTAAAACTTCTCAGGTCAGATTTTCCCGAAAGGTGTGTCTGACATCAGCAAGGAGATAACAGCAAATAACCAACTTGAGCAATAGCAGACAGGAAACTAATACCAGCCACACCATCCAGGTGCCAGATAGCTTGTCAGCCCTTTGCTAACTGATGCACTGGTCTATTGATTCTTCCTATCAGCTGCGATACACTAACCACTTTAGAAGTGCTCTAGCAGCATGCATATCAGAAGGAGATAGTTTCTTACAGCAAGACACAAACCTTAATCCATGCAATATAGAGAGCAAGCTAGGGAAGGGAATGGATGCACTTGCAAGCCTGAGTGGAGTTTTCTATTAATATTTTTGTAATGCTGTTTATGTTGAAGTCAGTCCTGCGAAAACAGCAGAGTCTTTCTCCTGTTGCTGCTTTAAATTTGTGAACTTGCCTAAAAGTTTATCCTATGGCATACAGACCGAGCCCAGATTTCTAGTTTTCCCATAGTTTATTCCCTGCCAAAATCCAGATGTAGGTCGGAGAGCGAAAATAAGGCGCACAGGTGAAAATAACAGGGCAATGAAGTTAGGGTGACCAGACAGCAAGTGTGAAAAATTGGGACGGGGGTGGGGTGGGGGGGTAATAGGAGCCTATATAAGAAAAAGACCCCAAAATTGGGACAGTCCCTATAAAATCAGGACATCTGGTCACCCGGCCTAAATGAAGTTGAACAAATGTGAAATTCTTTTCTTCAGTTCATGGAAGGGCAGATTCTCAGCTATACTGGTGTAAATCCAGTGAAATCAGCCATGTCATTGAGATTCAGGGACTCTGTATTCGTCTATGATGTCTGCCAAGCTAAACAGAATCAAGCTGAACAGTTGAACATAAACAGGACCAGCCCTGAAGGTCTCACAATCTAACTAGACAAGACAGACAAAGGGTGGGTGAGGAAGTGACTTTCCCAAGGTCACACAGAAGGCAGTGACAGGGCCAAGAGTAGACCCCAGGTCTCCTGATTCCCAGTCCAGTGCCATATCCACTAAAAACATCTTGCTAGCTGCAGCTCTTCATGCGCCACCTTAGGACGACGGAGAGGGTGGACTGGTGCAACCATGTGTTGAGCATATGGTGGCCAAGGGAGCGGGATTGGTTTGAGGTTTGGGTTCTTTCATCCGGTAGTTCTAGTGAGCAATGGGAGACAAGTTAGGCAAATCATGCATTTAGTGTAAAACCTGAATGGCGACTTTGGCAGTGCTAAGGCAGAGAAGCTCTCACATGCATGGACCAACTGACAGTCAAATATGCTGATCTCTTGACAAACGGGCGTGCGTGGTCACCATTGAAGTTTTGCATTAGTGTGAGGTTGAAGTCAGAGTATCTGCTGCTTTTTGCTCTCTCTAGGGGATGAAAGTGAGAGCCTTAGTGTTGGAGAGCCTTACCACCAGTGTGGTAGGCAATGTGAGGATGGCAAGGAATGCAGAAGACTTTTCCATTAACTTTGGATTTCCATGTTGTAAAGATTTTGGGTGGGTAGGATGTGGCCTGCTGCTGATTCACTGACTGGAGTGTGTGTTTGTAATACATGTGGATATGATACTTTGGACCACATACAGCCATGGTGCACAGTGGTGCGTTGAAGTAAATGGGAGCGGTGCCCTCTTATGCCAGGGCTGATTTGGGCTCTCTGCTTATATACTCTGCATTCACACATGAAGAAATGGCACTATTTAATCTTTTTTTTTTAAAAAGTAGTAGGTATTACCTGTAAAAGATACTTAGTCAATTTTCCATTCCCCTGGGCCCATTCTGGACTTCCTTACTCTGGTTTTAGTCACTTCCAGCTCAGGCAGACTCCCTGTGAAGTCAATGGAATTTGTCTGAGTAAGGACTGAATAAAATCAGGAGGCGAAACTCAGAATTTGTCCCACTCCTCGTGGGACCTCTTCCTGGGAAAAACATAGGGAGTGATTCCGATCTTCCCGCCGGTTTCATCCCAATGAAACCGCAGTGGAGTTACTCCTGACTTGGCCTGGTGTACATGAGAACAGAATCCGGCCTCGAGAAACCAGCCCCTGGAGGCAGAGTAAAGCTACTGAGATCAAGAGAAGGTTGTAGAACTGTGTGTCACCCAGGAAATGCAGGATGACAGAGAAGAAATATCACAGGGATCTAGAGGAAAGAGTGTGGAAGTGCAGCAGCTGGGATGATGGAGACAAAGTGGGCTGGAATGTTGGAGAGTGCTGGTGGGAAGGTTCTGGAAGAATGAGGCATTTGATGCACAGGTGCCGCCCCCGCTCCGCCTCTTTCCACTCCTGCTCCGCCTCCTCCCCCGATCACCCCACCCTTGCTTTTCCTCTTCCTGCCCCCTCACCCACAGCGACTCCTGCCCGCTGCTGACTAGCTTATCAGCGGCTGGTGGGGAAGCTGGGGGGAGTGGGAGGAGCTGATCGGCAGGGCCCCCCAGTGGGTGCTGAGCACCCACTAGTTTTTTTCCATGGGTGCTCCAGCCCTGGAGCATCCACAGAATCGGTGCCTATGATCCGATGAGTTAGAAGCTGACTAGGGCATTGATCAGAAATCAGTTCGTCGAGTGCAGGGCCATCAGAAGAGATGGTGAGGGACAAAACTGTTCACCACCACAACTCTAAATCTGTACCAAATGCAGCCATGTGGCTCTTTACCCTTCCTTATGTGTTGCTGATGCTTGTGGACTGCGTAAGGCCAGACAGTGTAGAAATGATCCCCACCGTAGGAATGAGGACCATCACAGCATGCATGCCCAGAGGCGGGGGAGCTAACTGGGCCACAAAATGGCAGATGACATTCAGCACTGATAAGTGTAAAGTAATGCACAATGGAAAAAATAATCCCAACTATACATATATAATGGTGGGGTCTAAATTAGCTGTTACCACCCAAGAAAGAGATCTTGGAGTCATTGTGGATAGTTCTCTGAAAACTTCAGCTCAATGCGCAGCAGCAGTCAAGGAGGCTAACAGAATGTTAAGAAATATTAGGAAAGGAAGAGAAAATGAGGCAGAAAATGTCATAATGTGACTGTATAAATCCATGGTGCACCCACCCCTTGAATGCTGTGTCCAGTTCTGGTTTCCCCCATCTCAAAAAGGATACAGAGGAAGTGGAAAAGGTTCAGAGAAGGGCAACAAAAACGATCAAATTATGGAATGGCTTCCACACGAGGAGAGACTAAAAAGATCAGGGCTGTTCATCTTGGAAAAGAGATGGTTAAAGAGGGATATGATAGAGGTCTATAAAATCATGAATGCTGTGGATTGTGCAAGAATAGAGAAGTGTTATTTACCCTTTCCTACAATTTGAAAAACAGGGGTCACTGATGAAATTAATAGGCAGCAGGCTTAATAAAAACAAGATTCAATACTTTTTCAGACAATGCACAACCAACCTGTGGAACTCATTACTGTGGGATGTTGTGAAGGCCAAAAGTATAACTGGGTTCAAAAAAGAACTAGATAAGTTCATGGAGGAAAGGCTCATCAACAGCTATTAGCCAAGATGGTTAAGAACTCAACCCCATGTTCGGGATAACCCTAAATCTCTTACTACCAGGAGGCAGGAATAGAAGACTGGGGTGGATCACTCCATAATTGCCTTGTTCTGTACATTCCCCCTGAAGCTCTGGTGCGGGTCACTGTCAGAGACAGGATACTGGGCAAGATGGGCCATGGTCTGACCCAGTATGACAGCTCTCATGCTTTTATATAGGTGAATCTACCTGGAACCTGCAGCTGGAGTTAGCCATTTCGGTGCTGCTTCATGCACCAGTCACCCCACCTTAGAAATGCTAATTGCACATGAAACAGCAGCACAAGGGGTTAATGACACTGAGTGAGGCCTGGTGCTGAGGAATCAGCCAGCCCATCTCACAGTGCAATGACTGGTAGCTCTGATGTCCAGGCAATGTCCTACCCCACTAGAAGCATCAGGTTTCACCCCTTGATACCTTAGCATGACCTGTTCCTGCACATTATTCCATTTCATGCTGCCGCTAAAAATAATTAAAAGAAAAGACACCAGCCTGAGACAGGGGAAGGGGAGAGGGAAACCCCTGTGTTTGGATGGGGGAAATCTGACTCCTGCAGCTGGTGAGAGCCCATCAGTCACACCAGCAGCATATGTGAGAAAGCTTCAGTCTCACCCATGGGAATATCTTCGGCTCTGGCTCAGGCTCTGTTTTTGTCTTCGGTCACCCTGTAAATGCCTCTTGCTAGCCTTGACTTTTCTGCTTGCCTCTGTATTTTTAGCTGCACATCACCCTGTCTCCAAACTTGGAGGGACGTTAGATTAAGAAGCCGGTTTAGAAAGTAGATAATATTACCTTTATAAATGGGCAGGGCTCGACTCTCATCCCCTGGTGAAAGTCTGGAGTACATCACAGGAGTCCATATTTCTCGGCGTTATTTTGTATTGAAGAAGTTGGATTTGATTGAACTGAAGTTTCAGGGCTTTTTGTCCTCTGTGTAGTGAGATTGAGGTCAAACCAGCTAAGGACCCGTGAGAAACACGGTGGTGCAATCCGGCCCTGTGGCTTTGGGGTACCAGGCTGCACATGATGGGGATTTTAAATCAGCCTAATTGCCAAAATCTGACATGCTGAATGAAATTGGAACTGGGCTATTAGATTAGGAAGACACTTTCACCACAGAAACCAAATCCGTTCTCCTAACTCTATCATGATGAATGTGTCCCACCACTCCAAGTCAAAGATGTAATCAAAGGGGAGGAACCAGACTGGTGTTAAATTTTCACAAATTCATGGGTAGCCCACTACATTGTACAGAATTTCAAAGATATGATCTTCTTTCGAATGGCTGCAACTGCAATTTCACCTGAAGTTGATAGAGCCAAATTGCTATATCAGGAGTAGGAGAAATTTTTGCAGTAATGCCTCCTTCATATTTATAAATTGGGCAGTAGGTAGTGATATGTTCAATGGTCTGTCGTGAGGAACCACACTCGCACACCGGGTAGTTCTTGATTTTCCATTTGTGCATTCGATGTCCTCATCTACCATGGTTGGTTCGGATTCGGTTCAGAGTTGACCAAGATGATCGTGGAAGGTCAAACCCAGGAACCGTCTGTGTGGGATCCAGCACAAGGTGCTTATTCTTTAAGTCCTGTTTAGCCCAATCTGCTTTCCAAGCCTCCTTCTGATCGTAGTCTGATTGCATGAGGCTAAACGAATGTTCCCAGAAAGCCTTGCGGGACTTAAGACATTGGGGGGGAGGGGATGAAGGAGGGGGGATGTGGTCAAGGTTTTGGTGGATAGGAAGACAACTGTTTTCCTGGATTCACTGAGATTTGCAGAATGTTGCAGCAGGGGAGCGATGTTAGACAAAACAGGTAGCCATGGTGTTGGAGTTGATTTAAGGATTCCCGTGATGCATTACATCACTTTTTCAGCTTGGTGTCAACAAGTCGCATGGGGCTGCGTCTGCTCCGTACCAGTGCACAATATTCATCTACTGAATATACAAGTGCTATGGCAGATGTTCGCAATGCTGATGCACCCCAGGTTGTACCTGCCAGTTTCTGGATTATGTTGGATTATGATAGATTGTTAGACCTTTCCTCGCACTGAATAGTACTTTACACCATGAGTATTTCTGCACATTGATTTCAATGATTTCAATGTAGAGTGGGTCCTGGTCTGCACTACAGAATAATCCACATCTCTGAGTGACATAGTTATACCGACCTAAACCCCCATGTAGACAGAACTATGTCGGCGCGAGAGCTACCGACTCTTGCAGAGGTGGATTAACTAAGCCGATGGGAGAAGCTCTCTCCCGTCGGCTTAGAGTGTCTTCATTAAAGCACTACAGCAGCACAGCTGCGCCAACGCAGCATTTTAAGTGTAGACATGCCCGAAGTGTCACTACCTTGCCTTGTCTGAACAGAGACCATTCTGTTATGATTGGATCCAACTACTACTGGTCTAGGCAGTGACTGGTGACTGTTCTTAACACTGGGTGTCTCTCAGGCACACTGCCAGGTATAGTGGGACCCCGGCAGTCCAGCTGCCTTGACCCCGGAACCAGTGCCTCAGTGCTCCTGAGTCATGAGTTGCTTAGGCACTTTCTCCCAGTGTCCACCTGGCTGTGGGAGCTCTGGTTTTCTTGTTCCTGAAGAGTTTAACTATGTGCAATAAAGCAGGGAACACTGTCTTAGCAAAGGAATGCTTAAACGCACACACTTTGCTCTTAAAAAATCCCAAGAGACCTACAGCTCTATGGAAAACAACAAACTCCTGAACACCAGCCTTCCTGTGAGTCCTGAGATCTGGTCAGTGTCCTTAGCCCAGGCAGCGTCTCTTCTGCCTTCACTCTCCCCAGCAACTTCTGCTCAAAAGTGACAATGGAATAGCCCCCCTCTTTAAAGAAAGGCTCTCCTCTTTAGTCAGAAGGAGAAACTGCAGCTCTTCCATCCATAAGCTTAGGCTGACAAATTCCAACCCCCTCCTCACAGCCACATTACTAGCGCAGATAGTTCATTTCAAGGCCCTGGTGGTACAAAGCCCACGGTTCCAATCGGAAAGTCCTGCAATGGGGATGGCCAGTCATGGCTCTCTCAGTGTTAGCCCTCTTCCAGGACTCCCATCCCCTAGCATGAGTCCATGCTGTTTAGAATAGGCTGCCCTTGTCAAGAGTTGACTGGTTTTCAGCACTGCCTGGGTGCCCTAAACCAAGGAGGAGGTTATAATGTAAAGTGAAGGTTACAGTCACAGTATGGCAGTCTCAAAATGGAGTTCACAAAACAACCTGGTGTTCACAATTTTACTCACACATACTCCCAGTCTATCACAGTCAAGTTATACTCAGCACATATTAGTACCACAATGTAGCCAGTCCTAGCAAGTGGTTCTTACCATGTAGGGTTACCAGATGTCCCAATTTTATAGGGACAATCCAGATATTTGGGGCTTTTATAAATAAATAGATGGAGATATCCTATCTCCTGTAACTGGAAGGGACCTTGAAAGGTCATTGAGTCCAGCCCCCTGCCTTCACTAGAAGGACTAAGTACTCATTTTGCCCCAGATCCCTAAATGGCCCCCTCAAGGATTGAACTCACAACCCTGGGTTTAGCAGGCCAATGCTCAAACCACTGAGCTAGCCCTCCCCCCTGGCTTTTCTTACATAGGTGCCTATTACCCCCACTCTCTGTCCCAATTTTTCACACTTGCTATCTGATCACCCTATTACCGTATCCAAGCTGATATAGGCAATATTCAATGTACATGACAATGCTGGACTAACTGCTCACCTAAGCTTGGTACAGTACCTCATAGTCCCTTGTTATTTTTTCCCTTTTTTATATAATTTATATAGAGAGTAGATCTGATTCTGATCTCACTTAAACCAGCTTTACACAGTATAAAGTCCACTGACTTCAACGGAGTCACTCCTGATGTACATCATCCTAATCAAGTGTGGTATGTTCAGTCTGCCCTGCTGCACATTGGGAAATTCTGCAGCTCTCTCGCACCACATTGATTTCACTCTTGATTCACAGCAGTAGAAGTCACAATGGAATAAGACTGTGTGTTCAGAAATCCCCTAGGGATCCCACTTCCCTTTGTGGTATTGTGAAGGAACGGGATTAAAAGCTACAGAAATAACCCAGGTTTAAGGCATCCAGGCATTTTCTTTGCCTTTGCCCCTATCATGTAATCATCACTTCCATATTTACTGAGCTGTATTTAATCGGGAACATGCCCACTTTTATTCCTAAATATGTGTTCTCTCTAGGGACTCCTCTGGCTCAATCACCACCTGAGTACCTCCCACTCACTAATGGATTTTAGCTTTAACCCATGCGAGGTAGGGTCTGAGGTCTCAGTCCATCCTTCCTCACTCCCAGTCCTCCTGCAATAAGGTCCCAATTCAGGAAAGCATTTAAGCACGTACTTCAATTTAAGCGTGTGAATTGACTTCAATAGAACAGGCTATTGACTTCCACTGACTTGAACAGCACATGCTCAAGGTTAAGCACACTTAAGTGCTTTGCTGGATCGAGGCCTAAAAGCATATTTATTTCAACTAAGCAGTAAAAGAGGCTATGCAGCGCTTGGAGCCTGGCAAGTCCCTGCATCCCCACTGAGTAGATGCTGGCATAAGACGACCCTAGAATTGCAACTGCTCCGTGATGTTTGCTATTGTAGACTAAGTGTCCTGCATACAGTTATTTGTGCTGGACTGACGTAGGTCGGTGTAAGATTGTATGACTGCCGTCTCCCCCGGGAGCGCTGCACAAAGGTCGCATCTCCCGCAGACTCAAGTCTTCACTTCCAGCAAGCTAGTCAAAATATGCATTTGTGTATTTTAAATATGCGCACTATGTCAAGTGTCTTAGTGTGTGACACGTGGGGGGGATCAGGGCTGCCGAGAGCGGGTTCGGGCCCCGGTGAAAAAAAATTTTCGGGCCCCCCAGCAAGGGCGGACCGGCTAAACAGGGCCAACAAGAGGGGGGGGGAAGCTGGGGAAGCAGGGTCCCGGGTCCTGGGCCCCAGGCCCCGGTAATGTGTACTGGCTCCCCCCCGCTCCCTTCGTCGGCCCTGGGGGGGGGGGGATACACGCATGTCTGCAGAGTCCAGTTCCGTGGGATGTAGTAGCATGACAAGCTAGATAAGTGTTGCCAAAATGTAAGAAAAAGACAGATCTCTCCGTATCTGCCTGGGGTGGGGAGGGGAATTGTCTAGGATGGTGTTACACACTGTGTTTGGGGCTTGATCTCCTGCATCCTCATATCTCCAGCACACATGGGATTAAATGCACCTGGATGAGGGGGGAGGTGACTTGTGGGAGTTGGGGGGTGCTATTGGGCAGGTGTTGCAATTACCTTACTCGCATACCCAAGAGGTTCCTGTTTGGAATTGAGCTGCCCTCTGTTGGCCTCTTTGAGGAGCTGAGAAGGTGGAATAACGCTGGGGAATCTGGTGAGAGAACTGGTTGCAAGGGCTTGGGTTCTGGACTTCAGTTTCCAGGCATGTGGCAAAGGAAAGAGGGAAGCGTTTATCATTTTTTCCGCACCCGAAATACAGCTGGGGGAAGCCAGTCAGTGCAAACCCTTGTGGCAAATGTTAGCTTTCACCTCTCCAGTCAGAGCTGGCTTTTAATTAAAAGAAGAATTTTTTTTTCCATGGGCAAATGCATGGCTCCTTAATGAGGTGCCGCTGCTAGATTTGCATGGGCAATAGTATCTGACCTTCCTGTGCTGGCGGCACTAGCCGAGCTAATAATTTCATATCCAGGCGCTGATCTGAACAGCTGAGGCATTTTGCATTTTTTTAATGTCTGTCTAACTGAGCCGGAATTAATGAATACTGGACTCACATGACGAGGAGGGTATTGAACGGTAGGGAGTGACGGATCAGTTCCACGGCACGGTGACAACAGGCGCTGTCATGGGTGCAGACATTGACCTTTATCTAAACAGAACTCTATGTAACAGAGAAGAATATTTAACAATAATTAATGTCACATCGGCATGGGGAACAAAATGACTGTATCAAGCCAGTGACAATTCCACCGCAAATTACTCAGAGAAATGTCAGCCTCTTCATATCTCCACCTTGCTTTGTGCTCCAGAATTAAAACAGGGGTGGGGGGGGGGGGAAGCTATTAAAAAGATTTAGTGAACAGATAAAATTTACATGTACAGTGACAGAATAAGCGGAACAATTGCAGGCCTGGATGGGAGTTGTTTAAAATCAAGCATTAAATGGAGTTGATAATCGGGTCAAGGGATAAATGCATATAAGCCAATTATCTCCACTGTTACGCTTGTGACAGGTGGATTGGGTTTTTCCCCCCTCCACTCTGTATGTTCTTGGTGTAATAAACTTTAGCACATAGTCCCTTGCATCAGTGCAGAGTGCTCGGGTTTGGTGCTGTACAGATTTTCTAGATTGGAAGAATCACTATCCGAATGGGCAGGGAAGCACCCCTTGTGCCACTTATAGAATGGGGTCATCTCCCTTCCTTCCAGGCAAATGTTCCAGGGCATTATGGAAATAGGTTCCTGTCTAGGGGAATTAGGAGCCTGTAATAGGGGTCTGGGGATGGTACGAATTTGAGCAGTCCCCTAAAAGCATGTTTTCCTGTCTAGAAAAGAGGGCATTAGAAGACTTTGTTTTCCATCAGCCAGAGTATTCAGTGTTTGCCTGGGGCAAATATATTCAAGTGCTCGGTTCAGGTTCTAATGGGGTGTTTGAGTTTATGCTGCAGACTAAATGAGAGTCTGAAGTCCCTAATTTGATTTTAAAAAACAATTATGGTCCGTGTGCATCCTTTCACCGGCGCCTCGGTGAAGATTTCATCAGCTCAAATGAAAAACTAGACAATGATTTAACACCTTCCTTGCTGGGCACCTGCTGCCCCCCACCATGCTGCCACCAGCCAGTAAGATTTCAGTGAAGGCCATGGGATGGCAGGGCTCACCTGTCCGGCACAGCTATTGCAATAGGTGTATTGTACCTGGGCCTTTGAGTAGCGCAGCTGGTGCATTGAACGGAGCAGCTGCTGTGCTGCATTTGGAACATTCAGCAGCATTTAAGTGGCCGTGAAGATTCCCTGAAGCTTGGGGGAGAAAGCAGGGATGTGTTATTAGAATTCAGGGGAAGAAGTGTCCCTTCACTCAAAGTACTTAGTACCTGTGGAGGGCTTTTCATGTACAAAGTGCTTTATGGCATTGGGCCCAATTCTCCAGTTCCCTGCACCTTATGCAGCCACTTACACCAGTGCAAAGGGGGTGTTAAAACGCTACCTTATCAGAGTGGTAGCAGTTACAGGGACTTTGCCCTCATTTTGCCTGGTGTAATTGACTACACAAGGTGCAAGGCAACAGTCAGTCTTGCCCCTTGATTTCAGTGGGAATGAGGGTGCTCTGCATTTCTGAAAATCAGGCCGCTTCTATTTCGTTTGGCACCCAGCTTTGAAGACTTTACCTCAGTAACTTCCTTCAGAGCCCTGGGGAGTTAGTGTCAGCGGTGGAATTAGGATCCAATTCTTCTCGTTATCCCTTACTCAGCCAGCTAGACAGTAAGCTAAGGATGCAGGTGTGACTGCCCAGACACCAGAGTGACTGCCCTTCATCTCAGGAGGAGTTGCTTTTTACAATGGCCGTTTGGAATTAGGTACCAGATGGTATCCTGGCATGGAGGGCACCCATCTAAGATGGCGGCATAGCTCACATCTGGAAGGGATCAGTCCGGATAGGTTTTGCAGCGGAACGATATGCCACAGCTAATGCATGAAAAGGTCCAAAGCCCGATCTTTAGCACAAACCTTCCCTGCACTGACGCCAAGAAGCACGTGGCTGAGATCCTGCAGGAGTTGATATCTCTGGGCTTTGAGGAAGAAACAAAAAGCACAGTAGTGAGTTGTTGGGGAGAACCAACTGAATATGAAAGTCGGGTGGGCAGCTACAAAGGGATAGAAAATGAAAGACTTATTAAGCAGAGCAGGCACCACGTCTGATCCAGAGGGGTGCTGAACCTCTTCCATCAGGAGCTAAGGGCATCCAGCACCTTGAAGAATCAGACTTATAGACCTGACTTTTCTGTGCTTTGCTTATAATGAGAAAACCCTGAGGCCAGGCTGTTCTCCTGCCCTATTCCTGTGTGGGAAAGCTGAGACAGAGCCATGTGTCCCTTCCCAGCCTCACCTTTCTCCTCCTATATAGTAATTTCACTGTGTGCGATGCTTTGTTCTGCACATCCGTTTGTTTAATTCAACAGCCTGGTTACCCGTTAGAATCCGGGTCAGTTGCAATTATTTATAAATCCCTGTTGGAGCAATTATTATTTCTCTCCACAAAGGAGAACCCATTCCAGGTGGATTTTCAGGCTTTAATTTGAGGAGAGCAGCAGGTTCTTTTCATTCTCTGCGCTGTAGCAATTATATAGCACTGCTTGCCCTGAAGGATCCGAACGGGCTTTACAAACCAGGAGCTCAATTTCTGCACACAGCCGGGGGCAGCATGGAGCTGGATTGCTCTCCGGGAGGCATGGTATGCCAACGGTGTCTCCAGCCGCGCCCAGCTGCTGTTGCTGCTGCAGAGTGACCTTCCTTCTGTGACCGGTCAGCTCTCCCGGCTGTTTGGAGGTCGGATCATGACCTCACCTCTCCTTGCCCCTTTCGGGTTCCTAAAGCTAATAGCCAGGAGTAGCCCCTGTGCTCAGGGGAGTGTGACTGTAATTCTGGCCATTCCCTGCTCAAGGCGCACAAGTGGCTTGAAAGGCTCCTCACACCCTCCTCCCCTTTGTGCACTGTCTGGCTTCGTGTCTCCCTTTGCCCACCTACCGCCAGATTCCCAGCAGATCTCCACTCCCACATGGGTACTTAAATCAGGGCATTGGCAGAGCACTTTTGAAAACATGGCTCTCACTTAGGCACTCCAGTCCTGTGCACCCTGCTATGCCTATGTGCCCCGGCTGCTGTAGAGACAGCTCAGAGGCTCTCTGCACTAGAAGTATTCCTGGAGGGGCTTTATACCTGCCCCACAGTGGAGCTGGCACAAAGGGGCCATGGTGCAATGTTGTGTATGCCCCTGAGTCTGCCAGGGTTGCCAAGCCAGCACCTTACACCAGCGCTAAGGGCATGTCTGCACTGCAATCCGAGGGGCAATTGCAGCACGCATAGATATACCTGCGCAAGCTTTGATCTATGCTAGAAACAGCACTGAAACTGTGGCAGTACAGACTAGCCGCCCGAGTACATACCCAGGGCCTGGGGCAGGCCTGGACCCTGGCAGCTAGCCTGTGCTGCCGTGGCTTCAACGCACTCGCTATTTTTAGCTAGCTAGCACAGCTTGAAGCTAGCTTGGGTATGTCTACACATGCTGCCCCAACCCCTTCCAGTATCAATGCAGACATCCCCTAAAACCAGTCAGCAACTGGTTAGAAGAACATTGGCACAGTGGAACAGGAAAAGGCAACAAAGAAAAGGGCAATCAGAGAAGGGCAACAAAGACGATCAAGGGTATGGAATGGTTTCCATACAAGGAGAGACTAAAAAAAAATTTGAATTGTTCATCTTAGAAAAAAAGATGACTAAGGGAGGATATGATAGAGGTCTATAAAATCATGACTGGTGTGGGGAAAGTGAATAGAGAAGTGCTATTTACCCTTTCACACCATACAAAAACCAGGGTTCACCTGATGAAATTGATAGGCAGCAGGTTTAATACAAACAAAAGAAAGTACATTTCACACAATGGACAACTAACCTGAGGAACTTGTTGCCACGGGATGTTGTGATGTCCAAACGTATAACGTGGGTTCAAAGAAGAACTGGATAAGTTCATGGAGGACAGGTCTGTCAGTGGCTATTTGCCAAGCTGGTCAGGGAGGCAACCTATGCTCTAGGTGACCCTAAACCTCTGAGTACCAGAAGCCAGGCGTGGAAGACAGGGTGGGTCTCTCCATAATTGCCCTGTTCAGTACACTCCCTGTGAAGCTCTGGTACTGGTCATTGCTGGAGACACGATATTGGGCTAGACGAACCATTGGTCTGACCCGATAGGGCAGTTCTTATGTTCCTTGTGATCATTTTGGAGCAGCTGTAGTTGTATGGATAGGGCACTCCCTGCAAACTAGTTCTTTATGGTTATCTGATGGTGTCCACAGACTGGGTAGCCTCATTCTGTCTCCTGTCTTTAGTCGAGTTTGCAGATGGGCAATGGTGGCTGTGTTCTTTTCCTGACAGCAAGCCAACAAGACCCACCTCCCCATCGCTATTAACAATGGCAGCAAAGCCCCTGGGGGTAGAAGAGTGGAGAGGCTGCCATCTCCCACCTGCCCAAAGCTGCAGCTCCATTGACTCCTTAGCACCATGTTGTAGCCATAAGTGCATTCACAAGAGTCCACTCACGGATCCAGCTTTGCCATGCGTATGGACAGAATAAATTGGCTCCAAAGGGAACAAGCCTGTGTACAGCACAGCTCGGTTCTCCTCTCCCCTCCCTCTCCCCCTGGCTAAGAAGCAAATATCCATTGTCAGGAAAAGGCAACGAGTTAAAAGAAAAGGGTCTAATAGTTAAACCGAGTGTGCTGGGTCATGTGTACCGTTGAGAGGAGTGTTGCTGGGAAGTATCAGCACTTGTCTGAATGCAGGGGTCATTTCAAGGTCTGGCGGGAACTGAGACTCTTGCCTTTAAATATACCTGGAGGTGGCAATAGGAATTAAAGGGATATCATTTTAATTTCTGTCAGATTTGTAGACATCAGGCTCAGTTCTCCATGGCACCTGCACCTGAGGGGAAGGGAGTGGTGGCTTTTCAATCCTTCTTACCCCTCACACACTCCTGATCCTGGGGTTTGGTACAGTTGCTGGTCACTTAGAACATCCTCAGGACTGTTCTAAATTACACCGATGGGGTTCCCACGAGCACAGTGCGCTCCTGCCCTGTCCTTCCTACCCATCGCAAATCCCTCTGCTGGGAGGCGCCATGTGGCAGTAGCACAGAGATGGCTACCTGGCAGTTCCCCTGTGCTGGAGGAATCCTCAACTGCCTAAAGAGGCCACCTCTGTACTGCCTGACCTAGCCCATCAAATCCTTGACCTGAGAAGTTAGGCAGAAGTTATTTTGGTATAGTTTTTTTTTTTTTAGACTCTACATTTTGAACTTTTAGAAAATACAACAACAGTCACCGCCAGGAAGAAGTGAGGGCTACTTTCCTCAGGGCCTGATTCTGTCCTGCAAACTCCAACGGCGGCCATCTCAGGCAGTGGGAGCTTTGTCTGCCTGAGGAGGGGAGAATCTAGTCCTAATCTTTCATGTTTAGAGCTAAGCCTGTGCTGTAAAGTTCCAGTCTAGATCTGAACTCTCCCAAAGCGACACGTAATCCTGCCTCAGTGTGGGAGGATGGGCTAGCTGACCCTTCGAGGGCCCTGCCAGCTCTGTATTTCTATGCTTCGGGTGGTGGGGCAGAGGGAGACTTTGAATCGAGGTTGGCGTTCAGCCCACTGCAGAGACAGAGGATAGCCACAAAGTTTGTACCTGGACCTAGACTGTCTCAGAGATAAGGGTTGTTTGGGCCTGGGGTTTTGGTTTGTCTGTCTCGTCTATGTAGTTAAGTTCTGCAGGCCAAGAACTGTCTCTTACTATGGCTACATCTACACTTGGAGGAAGGGGGTGTGACTCCCAGCTTGTGTAGACATACTTGTGCTAGCTCTCATCACGGCAGCATGGGCAGTGGCAAGCAGCAGCATGGGCGAGATGCCAAGTACCTGCCCATGGTGTTCAGGTGGGTTTCTACTCTGGGCAGCTACCCATGCCACTGCTGCTCATGCCACCACGGCTACACTACTGTTTTTAGCATGCTAACTCTATGAGAGCTAGTGTACATCGACGTGAGCTGGGAATCCCTCCCCCAGCTCCAGGTGTTGACATACCCCATGTGTTTGTTCTGTTCTTAGCACAGTGGGGCCCCCTAGACACAACATCGTGGGGACAACACATGTCCCTGTTGCTGCTCTGGGTTGTCTAAGGAGAGGCGTTAGTCGTCTGAGTGCACTGATTCTTCCTCGTACTTGAAATCAGCACTTGCGCTGTCTTGTGTCCAAGAAGCAGCCCAGTGCTTCTCAATGTCAATTCATTGCCTCTGTCTAAAGAGCAGCACAAACAATCTGTGTAATTAACTTAGTCCAAGCGGCTGGGAACAATTCAGAATATTCACAACTCTACGGAAAAGAATCAACCCTTGATGGAATGGGTCAAATTCATCCCTGGTGTAAATCCACTGCACTCAATGGTGGTACAGCGAGGCAAATTCTATCTAGATAAATTCTTATATGGGCCCCTCTACCCATCGGATCAGTGCTCTTCCTACACATCAATGAATTTATCCACCCAGCACCTCTGTCAAATGCTATTAGCCCCATTTTAAAGATATGAGAGTGAGGCGCAGAGACAGAAGTGTCCAAGGTCATGCAGGGAGTCTGTGACAGAGCCAGGCACTGAACCCAGTTCTTGATTTCCAGTCCAGTACCTTAACATCCTGGCAATTCTTCTCCTCTGCCCTGCTGTACCCTCTATGCTTTCCTACTGTAGTTAGTTTTGTTGTAGTTTTACTGATGGGAATAGGCAGTGAGTTGAGTCTCAAGTTTGTGTAGAATAGCTTCTGACCTGGCCTGAGGACTTCTTAACAGCAACAGAGTGTGTGTAGCCAGAAGATGGAGACATTATAATGATTTCAAATTACAAGCAGTGGTGAGTTGTTTTTCCTACCTGGAGTGGAGCAGGGAGACTGACCTGTCCCTGATCGCATCCTGAGTCAGGATGTGGTTTAGAGTTTCACATCTCCATTAGGGAGAATGCTTTGGTTTTCCTGCCTCAGGAAAGGGGGATAGCTAATCTTGCAGCTGAGTTTAGGACTTGCATGCTGTACGGCTCATGAAGCAAGCCAGCATGGGTGAGTGAGAGACAAGCGGAAGGAAGAGAGACCTGGCTCCCAGCAAACATAATTCAACAGCATGATGCTTCTGCACTCAGGGAAAAGTCACTCTGCAAAGTTCAGCTCCACTGATTCAATAAGTAAAAGTGTCTGATATTCTCAGCTACTAAACAGACCTCACCCAGGGATGAATGAACAGACAAGCTCCAATTAAAGCATATGAAGATTCACTGGGGAGAAAATATGACATGAAATGATCATTGGAGGAGTAAAGGTGAATGAAAATGTCATGTAGAAAGGAAGAAGTGTATTCTGAGATCTCAAATTAGTATCAGAATATACAGGGGAGCTTCAAAAATGGCAAATGAACACATTTTAAAGCAGATTGATTAAAACAGTGTCCCTTCATCTTACCTACCATGACCTGAGATTCACTTATTCTTGGCATCCATATATATCAAGCATGGGCAAGACTTAAATTACGGATTTTATTGCTGGTACTATTGACCCCTAAAGCAGCACAGAGAATTAAGCTCCATGCTCCATTTCAAGTTTCCATGGTGCGTCGCCTCTTGCAGGAAAACTACACAATCATGCAAACAAACTCTTTTGATTCACTTTTGAAATGCACCAGTTTGATTTTTCTTTTAAGTCTAGTGTTTTGGGGATCTCAAAACTTTAGTGCTTTTCAATAAAACTGAGTACTTCCTTGGTATTTCTTATCCCTAGGTCTCAGTGCATGTTGCAAAGTAACAGCACCCTCATTTTTATAGATGAGGAAACTGAGGCAGAAAAAAGTTGAGGCTCCAATTTTCAGAAGCAGTATTTGATACCAATACCAATGAGCCGTACACACAGTCAGGGCCGGCTCCAGGCACCAGCCCACCAAGCATGTGCTTGGGGCGGCGCCTGTAGGGGGGCGGCGCGGCACTCCGGCCCGAGAGCGGTGCCACGACTGGGCTCACCGCTCTCCCCCCGGCGCTCCGGCCGGTCGGGGAGAGCGGGCCCCCAGCCGGGCTTGCCGCCCTCTCCCCGGCGCTCCGGCCAGTCGGGGAGAGTGGAGAGCCGCGGTGGGCTCGCCGCCCTCCCCCCAGCGCTCTCGCCACCGGGGGCTCTCCGCCCTCCCCCCGGCGCTCCGGCCAGTCGGGGGCTCTCCGCCCTCCCCCCGGCGCGCCGGCCGCTGGGGAGAGCGGAGAGCCCCAGCCAGGCTCTCCACCCTCCTCCCGGCGCTCTGACTGCCGGGGGCTCTCCACCCTACTCCCGGCGCTCTGGCCGCCGGGGAGAGCGGAGAGCCCCAGCCGGGCTCTCCGTCCTGCTCCTGGAAATCTGGCCACCAGGGAGAGCGGAGCCGCGGCGGGGGGGGCGGGTGGCCTTTTGCTTAGGGTGGCAAAAAAGCCAGAGCCAGCCCTGCACACAGCTGCCAACTTTCACGCAGTAAATAAGTACCCCAACTTTCACAATAAACCAAAAATCAACCTAATCCCATTTCAAAACAAGGCTACAATAAGCCAATGTGACTAGATCCTCCCGGCATGCAGTCTGGGACTGTGGTGGGCCCACTGTGCACCCCTGACTCTCTCCCCCACTTGCCCCTGATTGCCCCTTGCCCCCGTTTGCCGAGAGCCAATCAAAAAAAAAAAAAAGAAGCAACAAGCTGCAATAAGCTACAAGCCAAACAAGCTACAAGCCAAAAACTAGCCAACATGCAAATCACAAGCCAATTAAGCCAAAAACAAGCCCAATTTCTGTGGGTTTTTTTGTGGGTTTGGCATATTTGCATACAGCATGCAAGTCCTACGTTCAATTGCAGGTGGCTATTAGCAAGATGTGCCAGCTGTTCCCCTTTCCTGAGGCAGGAAGACCAAAGTATTCTCCGTAATGGAGATGTGAAAGTCTAAACCACGTCCTGAGTCAGGATGGGATCAGGGACAGGTCAGTCTCCCTGTTCCACTCCAGGTAGGAAAAACACAGCTCACCACAATGTCTCCATCTTCTGGTTACACCTACTCTGTTGCTGTCAAGAAGCTCTCAGGCCAGGTCACAAGCTCTTCTACACAAATCTCCAATCAGGCACCCAGAAATGGGGCCACCTGAAATGAGTGCCCACTTTTCAAAAGTTTGGCCTAAGTGACTTGTCCAAAGGGAGTCAGGGCAGAGCCAAAAATGGATTCCACATCTCCTGGCACCCAGTTCATTTCCATTCCCCTTTTAACTAACCTGTATTAACAAAGCAACTGGGAATGAATAGCTGAAGTTCCAACCCTAACTCATCTTGCTCATCTTGGAGACCCCATGGAACTTACTCTATATGCTATCTAATGAGTGAAGGATGTGTTTCAATTCCCCAGCTTCGCTCCTTAATGTTACCTTGACGAAACTCTATTGGTCAACATTTCCCTTTCTGCAGTACTTAACAGGGGAGAAATGGGGTAGGCAAATGAGTCCTGAGATATTCTCCTGCATTAACAAGTTTTCCCTTGAAAACTATTCGGGCCTTAATAAAAGTAGATGATGCCCACACACATAACAGTTCGCTCTGCTGCTGGAAGTGCTAAGATGAGGCTTTAACCCAAGCACATTTGTGACCATTTGATCCAGATTGCCTTTTGTAAGATGAACAAGGAAGTGAACTCCAATGTCCAGGACAGAATTAATCCTCTCCTTTAACCACCTAAACTCTGATTGCAGTTTCATTAAGAGGTGGTGCTTTGCTGCTATTCTTGTCCTAAACTGTCATGTAGCACTTTTATGTGCTATTAAATAGGTGCCACTTTCCATTTCACTTGGACTCTTTTGAAAATCCTGCAAGCTGTTATTAACCCCCTTTCACAGGTGGCAAAGCTAAGACAGAGAGTACCTGGCAGAGCTAAGTATAGAACTCTGAACCTTTGCCTCTGAGGGCTGGGTGTTAAATGCTGGGCCTTGCTTGCCATCTGCAGGAGTCCTATCCAGAGCTTTTCACATTCCTTTATATCTCTGACATAGCATCCATCCCCAGACATCATCCGTTTGCTTTCCACTTTCCATTGACAAATACATGGGCCCCTGAGACACCCCTCTATCAACTTCTCTCTGACACAGCACTGTATGTTACAGCCCTTTGTTTGCCATTATTCAGCTGGCTTAACCGCAGACGTCGCCCCAGGGATATTGGCCTGTGATGGAGCTTCCTTTCAAAATCCAAACAGATGATGTCACCTTTGTCTCATGTTTCTTTTTAAAGACCTCCAGCAGGTTAGAGAGGCCGTACTGGAGTCCAATTGGGGTGACCCCGTCAGGTAACACCAGTCCAAGTGTTCAGCTATTCATTTTTTGACCAGACACTCCAGGACTTAACAAGCCTGGGTGGGAGCCAGCTTCGGCCAGCGTGGCACAGGCCAAGGGCACCCTGATGGTGGGATATCCATTCTGTGGGGGGGCTCTGGTGATTCAAGGACCCACCACCACCACCTGCATTCCTCTGAGGGGTGGGCAGCTCTCCAGTGTGTGCCCAAAAGTGCCTGACGAGAGGGCATGGGCAGGGTATCAGGGGAATAGCCTGACTCAGCACATCCAACAGGGAATTTCTGACACTGTTTAAAGATGGCTGAATTCCCAGGGGAAAGTGACTATGCGTCAGGGGCAACTGCCTCCGTGAGTGCAGTGACTCCGAGTGGAACAGAAACTGGTGAATTGAGCCTTCTATCAGTTCCCTTCATGGTGAGGTGAGGCTGGCTAGTCTCTGATCCCCTCAGTCCTGAGGGGCTGCTCCCCCGTCTGTCATTCCCCTGCCTTCTCCCTTGGCTTCCTTTTCAAACTGAGGCACCATATTAGTGAGTCTCCAGCCTTGAGGACGAGTTGCTGTTTTTAAAGATCTATGATATATCTTAGTCAGTATCTCTGCTATTTCATCCTTCATTCCCTTCCCAAACCTCCCCTGAACGCCACCTGGTCCCGGTGATTTACTGCCCTTCAGTGCGCTTTGCTTTTTTGTTGGCGAATTTATATTTAATTTTTATATCCGTTATCATTCAGGGAGGAAAGGGAAATGCTTTGGGGGCCCAGAGCAAGAATAAAATGGAACATTTTAGAGCATTTCCTTTGTCTGAGAGATTTTGTTTTGTTTTATCTGAATCTTGGCAGGGTTTGTTTTCCCCCTCCAATTTTGAGCATCATTCAGAATAGGCTGCAGTGATTCCAGCAAACTCCCAGGACAGTAAACTACACTCTGATTAACTCCAGGGCTGTAAGAACTAGCATCTGCCACTCTCACTACTTGAGTGTATAGTCCTGTTGTTCCATTGGGACCCCTCTTCACTGAGGTACTGCTCTATAAAAGGGCAGGAGAATCTGGTCCTTAATGCAGCTGTTTGCGTGTGAAGTTGGGGATTGCCTCCTATGTCAGAGAGAAGGCTTTGGATTCTTTGACCATGGGACGGTGTTCCAAGAAGGAGGAGTGCTAGGCAGAGACGGGTTCCACTTAATCAAGAGAGGGCATTTTCACAAGCAGGCTGGGTAATCTAGTGAGGAGGGCTTTAAACTAGGTTCACGGGAGGAAGGAGACCAAAGCCCTGAGGGAAGTGGGGAAGTGGGATACCGGGAGGAAGCACAAGCAGGAGAGTGCAAGAGGGGAGGACTCCTGCCTCATACTGAGAAAGCAGGACAATCTGCGAGTTATCTTAAGTGCCTATACATAAATGCAAGAAGTCTGGGAAACAAGCAGGGAGAACTGGAAGTCCTGGCACAGTCAAGGAATTATGATGTGATTGGAATAACAGAGACTCGGTGGGATAACTCACATGACTGGAGTACTGTCATGGATGGATAGAAACTGTTCAGGAAGGACAGGCAGAGCAGAAAAGGTGGGGGAGTTGCATTGTATGTAAGAGAGGAGTATGACTGCTCAGAGCTCCGGTATGAAACTGCAGAAAAACCTGAGAGTCTCTGGATTAAGTTTAAAAGTGTGAGCAACAAGAGTGATGTCATGGTGGGAGTCTGCTATAGATCACCAGACCAGGGGGATGAGGTGGATGAGGCTTTCTTCCAGCAACTAACAAGTTACTAGATCACAGGCCCTGGTTCTCATGGGAGATTTCAATCACCCTGATATCTGCTGGGAGAGTGATACAACAGTGCATAGACAATCCAGTCAGCCTCACCTCAGTCCCTGGAAAAATCATGAAGCAGGTCCTCAAGGAACCAATTCTGAAGCACTTAGAGGAGAGGAAAGTGATCAGGAACAGTCAGCATGGATTCACCAAGGGCAAGTCATGCCTGACTAACCTAATTGTCTTCTATGACAAGATAACTGGCTCTGTGGATGAGGGGAAAGCAGTGGACGTGTTATTCCTTGACTTTAGCAAAGCTTTTGATATGGTCTTCCACAGTATTCTTGCCAGCAAGTTAAAGAAGTATGGGCTGAATGAATGGCCTATAAGGTGGATAGAAAGCTGGCTAGATCATCAGGCTCAACAGGTAGTGATCAATGGCTCCATGTCTAGTTGGCAGCCGATATCAAGCGGAGTGCCCCAAGGGTCAGTCCTGGGGCCGATTTTGTTCAATATCTTCATTAATGATCTGAAGGATGGCATGGACTGCACTCTCAGCAAGTTTGCAGATGACACTAAACTGGAAGAAGTGGTAGATATGCTGGAGGGTAGGGATAGGATACAGGGGGACCTAGACAAATTAGAGGATTGGGCCAAAAGAAATCTGATGTGGTTCAATAAGGACAAGTGCAGAGTCCTGCACTTAGGATGGAAGAATCCCATGCACTGCTACAGACTAGGGACCGAGTGGCTAGGCAGCAGTTCTGCAGAAAAGGACCTAGGGGTTACAGTGGATGAGAAGCTGAATATGAGTCAACAATATGCCCCTATTTCCAAGAAGGCTAACGGCATTTTGGGCTGTATAAATAGGGGCATTGCCAGAAGATCGAGGGACATGATCATTTCC
This sequence comes from Chrysemys picta bellii, assembly GCF_011386835.1. Lineage (NCBI taxonomy): Eukaryota > Metazoa > Chordata > Testudines > Emydidae > Chrysemys > Chrysemys picta. The sequence goes on from NC_088803.1 coordinate 28,402,383, forward strand.
CTCTATTCGACATTGATGAGGCCTCATCTGGAATACTGTGTCCAGTTTTGGGCCCCACACTACAAGAAGGATATGGAAAAACTGGAAAGAGTCCAGCGGAGGGCAACAAAAATGATTAGAGGGCTGGAGCACATGACTTATGAGGAGAGGCTGAGGGAACTGGGATTGTTTAGTTTGCAGAAGAGAAGAATGAGAGGGGATTTGATAGCTGCTTTCAACTACCTGAAAGGGGGTTCCAAAGAGGATGGATCTAGACTGTTCTCAGTGGTAGCAGATGACAGAACAAGGAGTAATGGTCTCAAGTTGCAGTGGGAGAGGTTAGGTTGGATATTAGGAAAAAACTTTTTCACAAGGAGGGTGGTGAAGCACTGGAATGGGTTATCTAGGGAGGTGGTGGAATCTCCTTCCTTAGAGGTTTTTAAGTTCAGGCTTGACAAAGCCCTAGCTGGGATGATTTAATTGGGGATTGGTCCTGCTTTGAGCAGGGGGTTGGACTAGATGACCTCCTGAGGTCCCTTCCAACCCTGATATTCTATGATGTCATCTTATATTTTATAGGCGCATGTGTGAGGTAAATTGAATTTGGCTGCAGCATGAATGATACTTTGCACCTTTCATCTAAGGATCCCAGCCCATTTTACAAACCTTATCTGAGTCTAACTCCATAGTGCAGGAGGCACAAAGAGGTGCATCCAAAGTCATCTACTATGTCAGTGGTAGAGCCAGGAAAGGAACTCACATCTCCGGAGGCCCCTTCAACACCCAGCTGTCCCTCTTCCATCATATGTTTTGCACATTCACACACGCTCCTTTTGGACTTTTCCCTATTTGTGAGAGGAGAATTTCAAAGGATTGGCAGTTTGCCTCAGATTAGGAGGTCCCATGGGTTTGCTTGCTTAATTTTCTGATCTAGGGAGGAAGGATGAAGTGGTTCAGATCTTTATCCAAAATGCCAATAGAACCTGCTTCTTGTCCCTCCCCTTCCTCAACCCAACCCCATAATTCTCTGCACCTCTGGGTTCTATCCTGGAGTGGAAACAGGAAATGCCCCAACCTCCTCATGAAAGCCTGTTCTCATGACATTTCTACCATGCTGTTGCAGAGCTCAGGGGTTTAGATAATCATACAAGTTTCTGAGAGGTCTTACCGACCCATGGAAAGGTCCAGCTAATATGAATGATGGGCTTAACCCAGGTCCCCTTAACCCTGACAACAGCATGGCCACTGACTTCAAAGAGTGCAATATTGGACCCTATGAGTATCACCTAATTCATAAAGCACTTCACTGTGTCCTTTAGGATGGAAGAAAGCGCTGCTATATGGAAAAATTACCTGATCGATAGCCTCAATCAATGTGGAGGCTCCATCACATGCAGCTCTGAACCACTGTGCAGCTGAAGATTATTTTCTTTAGTTTGCAGTGGGATTCTAGCTCATTAAATAGGTTCAAACTCTCTATTGGTGAAAGCCCAGCAGGTTGTTACCTTGTCTCCCTTTAACATCAGCAATTTGGACCTTCTGCAGTTTGGCTGCATGTCAGAGCCTGGATCGAGTCTCTAATTAGCAAGGAGCAAGGCAGGTTTCTCATCTAGCAAACCAGACTGATGAACTGACCTTCCACCTTAACATTTATCATCATTGACAGGGCCCTGTCCACACCTGCTGGGTTTCCATCAGGATCAGGCAGCTTGGCTACCTGAATATCTTATAAACAATGTGAATAATTTTATCTGGAGTTGAATGAAGAAGTTAGTAGCAGTGGACGGTTATTTGGGGAATCTTTACTCATTTGGGGATTATGGGAAGAGAGCATTGGTGCTGATTTAATCCCTGGATTTGTACCTCTTAACTTCACTAATCCCTGACAAAGCAGATTTGATGGGTGGGGACAAGAGAACTAATTGGATATTTTTATATAGTGACTGAAGCACTGGACTGGGCATCAGGAGAACTGGAGTCTGTTCTTGACTCGGCCACTGACCTGCTGCGTGACCATAGACAAGACACTCAGTCTCTCTGTTTTCCCTCTCACCCTTTGTGTGCCTTATCTATTTAGATTGCAACTCCCTGAGGCAGGGACTGTATCTTACTATGTGTTAGTGCCGCACATAGCTCAGTGAGGCTCTGATCTCGGTCACGGCCTGTATGCGCTACCAGAATATAAATAACGAAGGTCCTCACTTGGATGAACCTCAGGAAGGGCTCACTTTGAGTTTGGTTCTGTGTGGGTGAGATTTTGGTAGGGAGTTGGTCTCACTTTTTAGAAACCAGTTTGCCCATCTCTGTCATAAAAACATTCTCTGCTCTGCCTGCGCACAAGGGAGAGTTGCACAGGAGGAAGGCAGTTTGTGAGGGCGATGGGGCACTAGCTTTCATGCTCTGTAGCTATGAGGGTGTCCCTCCACAGCAAGTTGTGGGCCTGTGACTTCCTGCAGGTGCAGCTATTGACTGTAGAATTCTTTATCTCCGATAGGAACTCCCCAGTCTAGGTACTTCTTCTCATGCCTCCAAAGGTGAGCATCAGTTGCATCATGGGAGATACAGTCCAGCAGAGAGCCCGGCCCACAGGACAGAATGGGGGCACAAGACACCTGAACTAAAACTTCCATCAAGCACCCTAGCAGCTCAGGCAGACACAGATTAATATTGCAGTGACCTGGGGAAAAAAATGCTTCAATTCAGCTCAACCACCCACATTTCTTTGTTTTGGGTCAACTTTAAACAAAATGTTAATTTCAATTTCCCACCAGGAAAATCAAAAATTTCAGCAAAATTGAAATTTTACTGTGTGAAAACTTCAATTTTAACAGAAATCACTTTTCCCTGAGGGAAAAAAAAAGTTTTTGTGGAAAATTGCTGCCCAGCTCCAGTAATCAGTTAACATGAACTCTACACATGAATTCACTCAAAATGGTGTGTTCATTGGTATTTCCCCACAACAGGGAACTCTCACTCAACTCCCCACTGTTTTCTCTCCAGGTGTGTAATCCATGCTGCTAACACAACATAACTGTGTGTCCTCCCTGGTAAGAGCTGGTCCTTTAGACTACGAAGCTCATGCTTTGGGATCCAAAAGTCCTAGGCTGGATCACTGCAGGCGACAACCAGCAGCAGGCATTGTTAAATACATGTAATTCAACTGCAGTACTCGCCGGCCCACCCTTGTCTGCTGAGGATTAGAAAGTATTGGATTATCCTTTTACCACAACAGGCACCAATTTGTGTTTCCTAATTCTTGTAGGTCGGAGCCGAGTCCATAAAGGGATATCGTGCCTGCTCCTGGACTGGTGACAGGAAGGATTAACTGATACAGACCCCAAACACCATTCCTGGTGAGTAACTGATCATATCGTCTATTACTCTTTAGAATCAAACGAGTGTTATCCGAGAATGTTTGCATTCTCTTGCTGCCATTGTGCTGGTGAAACTGGAGGGGCCAAATGGTGGTACTCAAGGGGGTTTCTAGATCTTTGGTGACGATTGGTTGCATTAATGTAAACATCCCCGATACCTCTGGTTACTCTAGGACTAGAGCATGGTTCTGACTTGCATGGTGCCCAGGGACTAGGCACAATGGAAATACTGGTGCTCAGGGAGAGCCAGGACACTGGAGGGCTAGTGCCGCTGCCAAAGAGGATGACGGGTAGGTCAAAGACTTGCTCTAGTGTCTCTGCACTGTCCAGCAGAGCAAACATTGCATCCTCTCAAACAGTGGTAGAAGGGCTGCATTCCCTCTGTGTTTCCTGGAGCTCTGGTGTGGCCATGCCAGGCTGAGACACAGGGCCTCTGGCTCCCCATGCTCCTACTGGGGCACGGCAGCTCCACCCTCCCTCAAATCTTAAAGGAGCCCTTAGCATTTAGGGCGGTAAATAATTCAGCAATAAGGACCATCAGGAAGGGCATTTCCAGGATGTTAATGACTGAGGCAAAACCAGTGATTAAGGTTATGCCTTCACTGCAGACTTAGCTCAGGTGATCGGCACCTGGGCTAGCCTAACCCGGGTGTGAGCTGCCACACTGAAACAACCTGCCACTCTGCAATGCCCTACCACAGTTACTCTGTCCTCACTGGTGCTGTGCTCACCCATAGGTGACACTAAGATTTCTGGGGCAACTCCCATGGTTCTTTGTGCTGCAGTAAACTGAGCTGCTCTAGTGAATGGTGGGAGACCCTGTCTGTCCTTCTAGTCATGCAGGGGGAATTGTGGGAAGGCAGTGGTGGGTTATCAGCACTCGAGTGATTTAGCCTGCGTTCTCTCCTCACTGCAAAGTGAGTGGGTTACCAGCCTGAGTGAAAGCAACACCTGAGCTCTAGCCGACACCCCCAGCTGGGCTAGCCTGGGTTGGAACCACCGCCACACGGGGGTAAAAGGGTTTTGTGTGTGGATGAGACGAGGGTTCGGAGCAACACCTGGGTAAAAGCCCAGGCCTGCAGTGAAGTTATACCCTAAATATCAGGAAATGCTGATCCTGGGGTCATTATCACTATGGGAACTGGAGGACAAACTCCTGAATGCTCCCTCAGTGTTTTTTAGACCTTGCTACTCAGACAAAGCTGCCCGTTGGGGTCCTTTGTTGGGCAAACTCTCATTGTCTTCATTGGGAGTTTTGTGTGTATAAAAACTGAGAAAGAACTCCAGGATTTGATCCATTCGGAGATTTGTTTGAATAGGGACTGAATGAAGACTTCCGGATCTACCCCAAAGCAACTATATTTGTTATGCTGAGTATGTTGCACTGCATGTTAACATGGCTGAGGTGTTATATCGGTAGCAGTGGCCTTTTCCCTCATTGCATGGTTGGGGTTTACGTTAGTGATGAAAGGACCTCAGAATCTTCAGATGTTCAGTTCAGCTAAGCACCCAAAAGTTCAGCTGCATCTCTGGACATCTTGAATCTTCTAAACCTGGGAACAGTGAAATTCTGGTACCACTGGCTTCTGTTTGAGACTGCCATAGCACAAAAGAAACTTTTTTTGTCTTGGAATACCAAGGTTCTCACACTCCTGATCCTATGCAGAAATGCAGAGATCCACGAAACTGAAAGAGAATCAAGGAACAAAAAGTCATCCAAACTTTTGCAAATCTGAAATGAGGATCAGAGAATTGAGTCTGAGGGGGAAGGTTTAGAACTGTTCTAATTTTAGCTGAATCAGTTTCTGCTTCCAGGTTAATAGAAACTCCCTTTTCCCCATACTGTTAATGAAAAAGTCTTGACACAAAATAGAACTGGAAAGTTCTATTATATAGGCAGAATAAACAAACGGCATAACAGAAGACCCTATTCTTCATGGATAAGGGAACTACTACGGTGTAATTAGGCTTTAGTATGAAAATTTAAATTAGAGGATTCAGCAGCATGGAAGGAAACGTTAAGAATATTTTTGTAAATAACACTACCAGCAGTTGTTTAAGTTCAGTGTGACCATGCGTGCAATGAACACCCTAGTGCCTTATGGAGAATCATTTTTCTGCACAGTATCTACTGGGTCCGGTCACTGTTCTTCTGTGCCATGACACCGCTGAGCTTCATAACTGAGAAGAATGGCTTTTGTTATTCTTGAGTGATGTGAGCATAAAAATCTCAGGACCTGACTGCAGCAGACCTTTGAACTGCAGAGCCCTTACCATCCACCGGCCTGCTGAGTTCCTGAACTCTGTGGGAAGGTTGGCAGTTCTCCTGCGGCAGAGGCTTGTGTCTCTTTCATTTCCCACTCCCCAAAGAGCATTCAGAGCTAGTGAAATAAGAGTTTCTTCTAGACAGGCTCATGAAAATGCCATTATTCTGGCAATCCAGGAAGGGCAGTGAAAATGCTCGTTATTTGGAGCGTCCAGAAAATGTTGTGAAAATACCCATTATTCTGGCGATCCAGAAAAGGTCCCAGAATACCTGTTGTTCTGGCGATCAGAACTGGTTGTGAAAATGTCCATTAGCTGGTTGTGTGGATTGGAATAGTTCTCGTACTGCCAGTGTTTGTTTCTCAGGTGAGAGTGGATGAACGAAACTATAGATCTCCCCTCTCAGAAACCAATAGTGCCTGTGAGCTCCATCCCGGGGTCTAATCGCAAATTAATCCAGACTCTAATCACTTGTTCAGGTCAGTTATCAGCCAGGGCTGTTCCTGTCCTTTCAGGATTAGTACAGCACTCCATAGCACTATAAGCTGTGGCCTGCCAGTGACCTTCTTAGCACCTGAGTGGGCGAGGGAAAGAAGCGTGTAACGTGTTTTCTTATTTGGAAAAGACATGCGGGGGGGAGTGTGGGGGGGAGGGGAATGTCAATGTATGTAGCAGACTCTGCCTGCAGCTGGCATTGAGATATTTTGGTTACTGATTATTGTAGGACTTGTGGCTGAGGTTGTGTGATTTCAACATAAGAGTTAGTGGAGTTGCGTGATGGAGTCAAGAAAAGCTTAACTGTACGGACGAATTATCCTTCTGGGCCTATGGGAGCTTTGTCAAGGAAAGGAATGTGCAGTAGGATAACAGATGTATTTGGAGTGACTACAAAGCTGTAATTCACTCCCAGGGCTCCACTGATGTCATAAACCACGAGAACACGACTTCAGCACTTGAGGAATGGAAGCACTGAGCAAAGCCTTGAGAGCGAATTTAGCCTAATATCCACTCTTGGGCTATCAGTTGCTATCGATAAGGCTCACTTTGCAACTTTAACTTTTCAACAAGAGATGGGCAAGTACTTTGTACTTTGGCCTGTTGGCGGCTGGCAGGTACTCTCCACCTACCCAGTTCTCTGTTTCACTCTACGTGATTATAATCAGCTGATATGATATCACAGTGTTGATGCTGGATTGCTGTTCAGTTTTGGGTGTGTCTGATGGGAAGTTGGGGAGGGTGTTTCGATCTGTCCCCATTTAATTTTTATCAACACACATTGTCTGATATTGTGACATCACTTCCACAAGTCAGACTAACAAGGGTGGAGTTGTGCTTCCCACATGCAGCTAGAGGACAATTGTCAAGTTGTTAGGATCCCAATGTGCTTACTGGCTCTGCCACTGTTTCCCTGTGTGATCTTGGGGAGATCACTCAATCTCTCTGTGCCCTTCTGTCTATAAACTGGGGGTATTAATGATGCAGTCTCCAGGTTCTTGTGGTGCCATGCAATGCATAATGGAAAAATAAGCATAAACCAACAAATAATCAAAATCACCCTCAGAAAATTCAAAATAAATAAAACAAATTATGTGGTTTTCTTGAGGACAAAAGAGCACAGATAGGATAAAGGTCGGCCGAGTCCAATGGTATATTCTGCAGTGTCTACAGCACATAATAATAATAATAATACATGTATATTATGGTAACGCCCAAACATTCCAATTAACATGGGGTTGCCCTTGTATTGACTGCCATACAAAGATGGACAAGACAGGCCCTAGGCAGGAGAACTTACAGGTACTGATGGAAGATGGGAGGTGGTTAGAACCTGGACTGGCATGCTGGCAACCTGGGTTCAACTCACTGCTCTGTCACAGACTTCCTGTCTATGCCACAGTTCTGCACCTCCAAAGAGGAACTCATAATGCTTCTGTACTTGAGGTGATTGGGAGGTTAGATAGATTAAAACGCTCATGTGTTCTGGTAATGGAGACCATAACAGTACCTTAGCTAGGTGCCTTTTGGCTGAATAATTTGACTAATGTGCAGTTATTTCTGGTTCTGGGATCAAGGTGGGGAGATTTCATATGTAATAAGATCATGATTCATGTTTAAAAATAGCCCTAGCCCTAAAATATTTCAGACTAATCTTCTTTTGCCCTGCCTTCTCTCAAAATTTATATTATCCAAGTTCAGATTCCCCATACGCTTTCAAAAAACATAATTCTAAGCATATATAATTCTGTCTGCTAGGAGGGCATGGGGAATCTGAACTTGGATAACACAAATTATGAGAGAAGACGGAAGCAGACGATTAATTGGAAACATTTAAGTTTGAGGGCTGTTTCTTAACACCTAATTCGCGATCTGATTTTATATGAAATATACAATGGAGAACTGGATTTTCAAAGTGCTCACTATTGACTTCAGTGGGACCAGAGTTAATCCAGTACTGAGTGTTTTTGGAGATCCCACCATGTACCTATGAAGGTCAATGTTCGTCACATTTCCTATTTCATCCCACTGAAGATTGAAATTCCCCAGGACAACTTCTTGTCTTAGAATTGTTCTCATTGTTCCCTAGGGTTAGAGGTCAAAGTCCTCTGCAGAAAAAACAAAGGATTTGGATTTTGTTTTGGGGGGTGGGTCTTAGGCTTTCTACTGTCCCAAGGTATGGTGCCATTGCCTGAGCACACTTATAAAGCTGGTGAAAACAGAACATGTTTCTGTATTTCCTTTAGCTCTTTGGGGGGTTAAGGAAGTAATAATCCAATTAGTGGCAGAATTAACAACTAATTCCTCTTACTGTCCCTTAGTCTTATCTGACTGACGCCATGAAGGAGGACAATGGGATCAGTCCTAAAAATATGGCACCACCATTTAGGGCTGGATTGTGACTCATATCACTCATCTGCAGAAGGGAGTAAGCACCCCCCATATGCCCTTATGCAGTCTACCCAGTTTTGGGGTCTGGGTGTGCAGGGTTCCTCTTCTGCACACTCCTTCCCCAGAGCAGGTGGGTGGGTGCAGTAGGGGATGCGTGGAGTCTTGGTTCTTGCGATGTTCGGTGATCACTCAGGCCCAGATAGATGGAAGTCAGGAGTAGGGCTGCCAGTGGGGGCAGTTTGCCTTGGACCACCCGTTTGAGAGGGCCCCAAGCCTGAGCAGTGTTGTGACCCAGCACACCAGGTTGTGACATTTGGAGTGGGGAGCCGGGCCCAGCCCAGTAGCACAGGAGCCAAGCCACCATTGTGAGGTGAGTGCATAGTGGGCTCGCTCTCAAAACCCCTCCCCTGCAGGGCCTCCCTTCAGTGGTAATATTTTCAGTTTCAGATTTTGCCCTGAGTCCCCAAAACCTCTCAGTGGCCCTGGTTAGGGGCCTAAATACTTCTGAGGACCTGAGCCTCGCTGCTTATGGTACTTCCAAGATCTGCTTTATTCTGCATTCATTTCCAACCAACTGTGCACAACAAGAAGAGTTTCTGCCCAGACTCTGCCTGGGATGCTCAGCCCTAAAGGCAGAGTCCCCAGTACCACCACTCCACTCCCCCAGCTTGCCACCAAACAGCTGAGCAGGCAGGGTGCATTGTGATTTAATATTGGTACAGTCCAGCAGTAAATTACTATCCCCAGTGGGAGTGGGGAGGGAGAAGGATGGAAGTTGCATCTCAAGGAGCGTATCTGAGGCTCAGGGACTCCAGGGTCTGCACACCATCCATAGCACTCCTTGCTCAGGGTTGTGCTAAAAGTCAGGAATCAGGCCCCCTTTTATTTTATTTATTCAGATTAACTCTACAGCACTCATGAAATGCTCTAGGCCCTGACCTTGCACTGTAAAAGTCAACGTGAGCTTTGCCATTGACTTCAAAGAGTGTAGCATCAAGCGCCAAATGCCCTACAGCAGTAGTTCTCAAACTTTTGCACTGGTGACCCCTTTCACATAGCAAACCTCTGAGTGTTACCCCCCTCCCCTTATACATTAAAAACACTTTTTAATATATTTAACACCATTATAAATGCTGGATGCAAAGCGGGGTTTAGGGTGGAGGCTGACAGCTCGCAACCCCCCAAGTAATAACCTCGCGACTCCCTGAGAGATCCCGACCCCCAGTTTGAGAACCCCTGCCCTACAGCAGCATGATGTTCTCTCCTTCCCCTGTGGAGTTCCATTACAGCATGGTTTTAAAGTGGGAAGGAATGTGCTTGAAATAGTTTGTGCAGATTGACTGTGTGCTGGCTTTTACTTAGAGGTTGCTGGCACATCTGAGGACGGCACAGAAATCTGGGGGATCCATAGTGGTCCTGTGAATGGTACCTTTGTGGGAAAATGTTTTGGCTCTAGCAGCAGAATTTGGATCCAGATTTTGAAGTCCCCAATTGGTTCATTGTAAGATCAGATGGGGCCATATTCAAAATTCAGGTCCAGATTTCAGCATCTTCGAGTTGAGATTTTGGTTTGGGACTTCTCTGCTGATGTGAAGTTTATTGAAAGTAGGGAGATGGCTGGATAGCAAGTGAGAAACGAGGTTGCAGAGCCTGTGGCCCACCACAGCAAAGAGGAAATCACCTGCTCACTTACTGCATCAGGGTGAGAACCTTAAATAGCTGGTGGTATTTGAGCACGGATGCCTACCAAGAACAGGTTGAAGGAGGAGGCATGCAGAGGTGCTATGACATTGAATTATCTAATGTTTGTGAAGAGCTTTGGGATTCTCCGATGGAAGGGGCAGTCCCATTGCACAATATCAGTATTATTTATTGGAACTGTTTCACCCATTTCTACTTGTTGGAGAAAAACACTGACTTGTTGGACAGTTACATCCACTTATTAGCATGTTAATTACACTATTGTAATTAGTCATCCAAACTTTTGCAAATCTGAAATGAGGATCATTACCAGTATTGAGTGGGCTGAGTTTGGGATTTTCCCTGATTTTTTCTTTCAAGTTAAAGTAGAAAATAACCTCCTGGCTTTTTTAAAACACTGAAATAAAATGCAAAAAACACCCAGGGAAATGTAGATGAGTTCACTCCTGTTTTGCGGAGCGGGTGCTGTCTGCTTGTCAGTCTATGTATTTATCAGTGCCTCACGGTTCAATCTTAATTCAGATGCTTATTTCATCAGAATTCTAAGGAACCCGAGTCTAATTTCCTGTGACACTTGGGACAAGCTCATCAGTCAGGATAGAAAGAGTGGTGCCCCCTATTTGTCGCATGCTGTGGAGAAGCCCTGCTAATAGAGAACAGGAATTTATGTTGGAAAACGCCTCAACTCAGGACACTGTGGGATCCAGTTACCTACAAGCTGAGCTCTCTGTGTAGTTTGTTAATGATCCTAATAAATTCTCAGTGAACAATCAGCATCTCACACACACGCTGCACTTTATGCATGAATCAATAAAGTGTGGACTCCAGAGGCAGGGGGAAACTGGCATAGAAAATCAGCTCCTTTTAAAAAATAATCCCCTGGATCAGTCAAGAGGACCTGGCAGGGCAGCTTAGCTGACTTTTCATCATAGGCTGTGGAAAATAGAAAGTTTTGTTCTTCAACTGCTGAGAGCCCTTTAATCTGTACCTAAAAAACATAAAGGCAAGAACACAGCTGGAATCCTTTCCAGGTGGGCGCAGTCCAAGGATTGCCTGCAGCTGTTTGAGCTGAAAAGAATTAGCTAACAAGGTCTGCATTGTTCTTAGACTATACAGTGGATGCTGCTCTCAGGCAGGTAATTCACTTGGACTAGGTTGCACCTGAAATAGATTTGTGTTTGTTCAGTGAAAAACAGGCTGTGGACTACAGCTGGTGAACGAGAAAACCAAGATGAACAATACAGTGGTTTGGAAAACCTGTGCCAGGAGCATTATCAGTGCAGACTTATTTTAGATCAGACAAGTTTAGAACCAGATAAAAGACTACGTCAGTGGCAACGAAACTCTCGTTAATTTGCTCGGCTGGACCCAAAGCAAACCAGAGTAAGGGATTATTAGATATAGTTTGGCTCCTGTAAGGAAAGGAGAATCCATATGCAAAATTCAGATCCAGATTTCAGTCAGCTCCATATTTCTCAAGTGTGAAAGCCCCTATTTTTCCTTGTCTCCCACATATGTTCTGCCTATGCATAGACTAGCTTGCTTGGGTTTGAATTTGAATCTAAACAGGACTGACATGGCATCAAGTTTTCAACTCAGAGACAAGCTCTGATGTGTTAAATCTTCCATTCTTCATTGACTTTAGCTACAAAGAAATTTCTATTGAGGGAACCCTTATGTGACTATGGCTGCCACGCTTGCACTGCTGTGCTCATTGTGAATTAGTGAAAGGTGGACAGAGAGAGATTCCAATTAAATGATTGTAATAGCCTCAATGGGCAAAGATTCAAAGATCTCTGAATGGGTGGTTATCTACTCAGCTCCGGTTAAAACTACCACGAGCAATTCAATGCCCAATCAACCGGTTACAAAAGGATGGTTGTAGCACAATTGTGCCCTGAATCTTTTTAACCGATAGAGCTCATTATCTTACTTGGTTATGTTTTTAAAGAAAGCATAATATCATCTCCAGGTTCTCATCCTCTCCACTAAAACGCTCAGGAAACTGGTATGTTTTAAATACCTGGAAATAGATCTAATGACAATGCCACGCTGGAAGCTCTAGCTGGGAACAACCTTCAGACTCTCAGCCTTATAACTGCTTATTTAGACCGGAAAGGGAAAGTTGGAGAATTCAGTCATTTCTTTGCATACAAGAATAACAGCTCGTTCAGTGCAGTTAGTGGAAAGCGAGCGTCCCACAGAAAAGGAAATATTTTTTCACATTGCATGTTGTGAGCCTGTGTATTTCAATACTTGCACTTTGAGAACTAAAGTCCCGATTCAACTGAAGCACCTGAACTTGAAGCATGTGGGCCCATATCCCCTAAGTTATTTAGGCACCCAACTCCAATTGATTTTGGTGGGAGTTAGGTACCTAAATGGGCCACAGAGTCAATGGTAACACTCGAGCATAGTTATACATATGCTTAAGTACCTTGCTGGATCTGGGCTTACGTTCTATAGCAGACTTATAAATAGGTTCGTTAATTTTACCATGACCAATAAAAAACATTTGTTATTGTTAGAGCTGAGTGATTAATTCATACTGAATCATTTATTTGGTGAATTAAGTCTTGTTCTTTACACATAATGTCTGCCAATCGCTATCTCATCAAAATGACTCATTGTAATGGAGTGGCCTGCCCCCTTTAAGGACCAGCCCAGTTTGATTATCAGACTCCGCTGGGAAGGGGCTGGGTGATCCCTATACAGGTGTGAGAAAGTTCAGGAGAGAGAGAGACTGCAGCAGGGAGATGGTTCTTGCCGTAGGCCCTGATGCAGGGGGATTGAAGTGAAGGAGGTGTCCTCCAGTCACCACTGAAAGGGTCTGTCTACACTGCAGTTAGATGCCTGTGGCTGACCCATGCCTGCTGACTTGGGCTCCTGGGGCTCGGGCTAAAAGGCTGTTTTACTGCAGTCTAGATTTCTGGGCTCAGGCTGGAGCCTGGACTCTAGAACCCTGCGAGGTGGGAGGGTCCCAGAGCTTGAGCTGTAGACTGAGCCCAAAGATCTACACTGCAATTAAACAGTCCCGCAGCCCGAGCCCCGGGAGCCCAAGTCAGCAGGCATGGGTCAGCCGCGGGATTTTAATTGCAGCATAGACATACCCCGAGAGGCCAAGGGGAAAGCCTCTGGGAGCAGTGACCCAGGATGAGCAGAGGAACTGCTTATGTTTTGCTTAAATATTATGTTGGAAGGATAAACTATGTCTGGAAAGATTATCATTTGTATTACTGTACTGCCTAGGAGCCCTCCTCATGACCTGGATCCCATTGTGGTAGCTGCTGTACAAACATAGAGCAGAAAGACCGGTCTCTGCCCCAAGAAGCTTGCAATCTAAGGCCTATCTACACTAGAATTAGGTCAGCATAACTGACTATAAGGGGTATGAAAAATCCACCCCCTGAGTGGCATAGTTAAGCCAACCATGTAGACGGCGCTAGATCGACGAGTGATTACGGTGGATTACCTACTCTGACAGGAGAACCTCCCAGCAGTGTAGGTAGCATCTACACCAGTGATACTCAGACTGAAGCTCGCGAGCCACAAGTGGCTCTTTAATGTGTCTCCTGCGGCTCTTTGCAGCGCATGATATTAAAACACGGTGTGATTATTAACCAATCCAAGTTATTAACCAATCAGGATGATTTTATTATGTTATTAACCAATTAAGTTATCAACTTCCACTAAGTTATTAATGTCTTTACTGTGAGAATAACATCTATATCTAGCACTATAGTAAATGAAACAATGAATTCACACTGCTGTGGCTCTTTCAGGTAATGTTGATCACTAATTTGTCTCCTAAACCACTGAGGTCTGAGTATCGCTGGTCTACCTTGAAGCGCTACAACAGCGCAGCTGTGCTGCAGAAGCTGTTTAAGTATAGACATACCCTAGGTGTAAGACAGGAGACAGCAGATAGATACACACAGACAGGGGAGTACAATGAAAGAGATTTGGGCATGACAGTAAGTCCTTCCCGTGAAGGTGGGGGTAGAGATTAGAGACCTGGCACACCCTGGCTGGGGTTAAAGTAAGACTGTCTTTATTTCCTGTCTACACAGACTCTTGCTCCTTGCTCTACATCCCCTAGTGGCTGCTCTAAACATTCACTACCACCATCATTGGGAGAATCAAACTGAGTGAGGGGAAACTGAGGCAGTGGCTAGCCTGACTCCAGACTAGGCAAGAGAGCACTGTTACACTCATTCAATAAAATTCTCTGATGAAACTTTTTTTTCAGTTTTATTCCATTACTTGCTGTTGGAAATCAACTGTGCTTCTCAGTTGAGAAGTGATCACGCAACTCACGCTATTGTTCTGCACCCTAAGATAAGCATAACTCTTTATATCCAAGTTTCAGGTGCAAATGTTTGTGGCAAGTGAGTTTAAAACCTATTTCCCAGGAACGCTGAAGTGGGCAAGCTTCAAGATTCTCTTTCTGGGAGCATTCATGAGAGTGTATTTCAATCACATGCAAGTTCATGGGAAGGGAACACAACTGCAGTCAGTTTGTACAGATGTAAAACGAACAATCAGATTTCCCCCTCCCCCCCAGTATTCCCCCTGTTTAGCAGCTGGCCATCCGTCAGGACATAGCTGATAGCCACTGGGCTTAGGAGGAATTTCTCTCTCTCTTGGTATAGCATTACACCTCTGGTTTCACTCCCCCTGAAACATCAAGTACTGACCATTGCTGGTGCCAGGATAATGGACTGTACTGCCTACTGGTCTGATCTGAGATGGCAGGCCGTAAATCATTCTGACGGAAGAAGGCCAAATACAAGAGCGGGAACCATGTGCAAAGCATTTACTGCCTCTCCTATCAGCTTTGAAGAATCATTCACAGCCCTCTCCACAGAAGGCTGCATGTTACAGAGAGGAAGGCTGGCCTACTGGTTAGGGTGTTAGCTAGAGACTGTGTTAGCTAGAGACTTGGCTTTGAGTTCTTCCTCTGCCCTGGACTTTCTCTATGACCTTGAGCAAGTCACTTAGGCCCAGATCCACAAAGATCCAAAGGATGTTAGAAGCCTAAGAACCTTTGTGGATCTGGGCCTTAATCTCCCTGGGCTTCAATTCTCCCTCTGTAAAATGGCTTATCTCTCTTCTTCCCTCTCTCAGAGGGATGTTATGAAGCTAAACCCACAGAATTGTGAGGTACTCAGATACTATGCTAATAGGACCGAATAAGTGCCTGAAATAGGCAACCTCCTAATTGGAGAGGCAGCACCATGACTGTCACTCTGAGTAGATACAACAGCTTGGGGTAGTAAGGAGTAAGGCAGGGATCTGCAACCTTTGGCATGCGACCTGCCAGGGTAAGCCCCCTGGCAAGCCGGGCCAGTTTGTTTATCTGCCGTGTCCACAGGTTCGGCTGATGGCAGCTCCCACTGGCCACGGTTCACCGCTCCAGGCCAATAGGGGCTGCGGGAAGTCGTGGCCAGCATATCCCTCGGCCCGTGGGAATCACGATCAGCTGAACCTGTGGACGCGGCAGATAAACAAATTGGCCCACTGGGGGCTTAACCTGGCGGACCGCGTTGCCGATCCCTGGCATAAGGCATCTCAGAGAGCAAAAGGAAATAGCCTTGGGGGGCCCTTTTCTGATCATGAGCTACAAATTAAAAAACAAAATCCCCTAAAATAAATAATTTCTCTCTCTCTTTGTGTATCCCATTGTATGCATCTTTCATCTGACTCATTCGCGAGACGGCGTTGCAGTTTGTATGATGGGATGTGACGGGCATAACCCTGTCTGATGCATCGAACATGACATGTGAGCCTAGGAAATTAAGGAGCGCAATATGGTTTGGTAGTGAGCAGAGAGGGGCAGACAAGCAGATGGACAGACTCTTTCGCCAGTGAAAAACCAGGCTTGACGTTGGCTTCCTGCCAGATTTGAAATTTTGGATTTGAAAGAATTAGCTGGGAAGTTGCTCCTTTTGCCATCTCTGTTCTGCAGCATCCCATTATTGTACATGATTGTTCCATCAGGCACTGACCTTTCCGAGGCTGGGATGTGACAGCACAGAAAGGGCACTAGCATATGAAATGTTACGCTATCTGGAAATTTCAGGTTGCGATTCCTTTGCACTATGTACCTCAATGTCTTCAGTATGTTAGCATTCACACCCCCCTGGGCTTTTGGGAGGCAGTGAGGGTGGGGATTGTTTGTTCTTCCCACACCATGTCCTTTTGTTTTCATTACAAGAGTGAAAGGTACCTTAGTAACCAAGGTCAGAGATCCAGCGAGACTGAATTCACAATGTTGTGCCTAATCTTCAGGGAGAGATCTGGGGCTTCGATTTGGCCTTGGGAGGCAAACTTGATAGGAAAGAAAATGCAGATTCTTTGTCACAGACAAATAGCTGTTCTAGCCCGCTTCTGGAGTGGGGGAAGAGAGAGAAAAAGGGCCTTCGCTGATGGCAGTCTTGATCATCCACTTGTCTGTTTCTTCTTCCTATACCCCTACGCTTTTTCCCTTTTTCCCATTCTGCCCCCTCTGTGTAGAGAAAAGTCCCCACCAAAACTGGTAAAGCTGCCACCTCATCCTCTTGTAAATCCCTAATTAAAACCTACCTCTGCCAGGATGCCTATGAATCACTCTTGTCTGGCATTGGTCAGGCAAGTGTCAAGCTGTGATTTCAGCTTTCCTGTTGGTTCTATTGTTAAATCATCCTCCTGATCTACTCCCCCGTCCCATTCTGTCTGATCTAAATTAGCTGTTGCCACTCAAGAAAAAGATCTTGGCGTCACTGTGGATAGTTCTCTGAAAACTTCCACTCAATGTGCAGCAGCAGGCAAAAACCCTAATAGAATCATAGGAACTATTAGGAAAGGGAGAGAAAATAAGACAGAAGATATCATAATACCACTATACAAATCCATGGTGCACCCACACCTTGAATATAGTGGAACAGGAAAAGGCTCAGAGAAGGGCAAAAAAAATAATCAAGAGTATGGAATGGCTTACACATAAGGAGAAACTAAAAGGATTAGAGTTGTTCAGCTTAGAAAAAAGACGACTCAGAGGAGATATGATAGAAGTATATCAGTTCATGAATTGTGTGGAAAAAGTGAAGAGAGACATGTTATTTACCCTTTCCCACAATACAAAAATCAAGGGTTACCTGATTAAATTAATAGGCAGCAGGTTTAATGCAAACAAGCAGAAGTACTTTTTCACACAGTGCACAACCAACCTGTGGAACTCATTGACATGGGATGTTGTGATGGCCAAAAGTATAACTGGGTTCAAAAAAGCACTGGATAAGTTCATGGAAGATAGATCCATCAGTGGCTATTAGTCAAGATGGTCAGGGAGGCAACCCCATGCTCAGGATGACCCTAGATCTTTGACTACCAGAAGCCAGGAGTGGAAGGCAAGGGAAGATCATTTCATAATTGCTCTGTTCTGTACAGTCCCCCAAAGCTCTGGTACAGGTCACTATCAGAGACAGGATACCTGGCAAGATGGACCATTGGTCTGAATCAATATGGCAGTTCTTATGTGTTGTTCTCCTGTCTTACATGCAGGGACTCTCTTCTTTATGATATACCTATACAGAACCTAGCACAACGGGGCCCTGATTTCTGTTTGGGCTTCCTAAGCATGACTATCATAATAATGAATAATAATAAAGAGAACCTACTTGGAGGAATAATTGGTATATTTGATGGGGCCTAGTTCCCCCATGATGAGCATATTTCTCTGCCATGAATGTTGCTGGAAGCTATGTACCCATGTCAAAGGGAGAGCATAGATCTCTTTATGTTTACAGCTTTGGTGCCTTAAAATTCCCTTGCCCTGAAAGGGGATTGCATTGTATAACTGTGAGTTCCTGGGGGTGGATGGGTGCAGCCTATATAGCCCCTCAATATTGAGAAAGGTCTCACACTAAGTGAGAAGCACCCTTGGTCCCCATACTCCTGTTTCCTGACCAATAATTAAGGATTCAGAGGGAAGCAAAGAACCACGTCTTAACACTCCTAGGATTGAATTAATCCCTGCTCTGGCACAATGACAAAGGAGAGGTGGCTTTGAGCAACCGTGCAGGATAGGGCTGCCCTAACTTGCAGTGCTGAGGTTAATACCCCTACAGGCCATTTCAGGACCGCAGAACCACTGGGGCATAAAATCAACCTGGTGACATCTACTCCCACTCGTACCTGCTCTTGGGGAGGCTGCATAGGCAGTGCAGGGCTGGCAGAGCCTTAGAGCCTAAATGGTGCAAAGAGGCCACAAGGTACTGTTAAACCAGGACCCTTGTCTTTAGTGCAATGCTATACATGGCAGGGAGAGGGCGACAGTGAGCTAGATACTTGGTGCTCTCATTGTCGCATGCATAGCCACACAGTGGTCATATATATTGGATCCAAATTTCTTTTGAACCAGCCAGAAGCAGGAAATACCAGAGACCTCACATGAAATCACTTGAAAAAACATTTCATATTCAAAGATGCTAAAGTTAGCTGGCAGTCGCTACAGGTCAAGAGTGGAAATATCCCTCTAATTACCAACTCCTCTCTTGCAGCTCTCTGGAGTTGGATTATAATATATGTGGCAACGTCTAATTTAAAGGTCTTGTTAATGTCCTATTATTGAACAATGAGTATTTATAGTCGGAGAGGCTAGAAATTAAAGGAATGAGACTGTTCTAAATTGCCAAAGTTTAAAGTGTTGTTATGGTCAAAAAAGTAACTTTAAAAAGAACATCTTCTCACGGAACAGATCTGCTGCCTGTGTGACTTTAGAGTCACATCTGCTTATTGTATGGATAGGAGCAAATGTTCATGGATGTTAGTAATCTATAACACCATCTAAGAGAGTGAGGAGAACTCATGCACCATTGACAAAGTGGTCAGCTATTTCTCAGCTGCCGAATCCTTATTTCTGAGGATGATGTAAGAGGCAGAAAAAACACACCAGGATTTTCAGTTACAGGCTTAGTTGGTGGCTGTTAAGAAAATTAGGAAGGGTAGTCTTGCAGGTAAGCCACTGAACGGGAGATCTACGTTCAACTTCCGGCATCTGCCTCAGAATACCTTAGTGACCTTGAACAAGTCATGCAGAACCCGACTCAGCAAAGCGCTTTTAAAGTGAAGCATGCGTTTTACTGAACGGGGCTGTTCGTCTCTCGGTGCCTCAGTTCCCCATCTGTAAACAGGGGTGGTGATCCATCATTTACCTTGTCTGTTTAGACTGTGAGGTCGGCAAGGCAGGGATTGCTTCCTATGATGTGTAATGCAAAATAAATGGTCATTGAGACAGTCACTTATAACCTGATTTCAAGTGAAGTCAGAGAAGGTTGTCAGGGAAGAAAGGTTGGGGAACCCATTTAGCTTTCTCTGCTTTACGTTGAAGTAATATTTACTCTGAGCCCATAGTATTTCTCCGATAAGAGCTCATCTAGAGCCTGATTCACAGCCTGCTGACGTTCATAGAAGTCTTTTCATTGACTTGTATGGACTTTAGATCAAAACCACAATGCGTCTCAAAACATGCTCCTAACTGCTCTTTGCAACCATTGTTAGTGTGTCTCCATACAGAGCCTGCTCTCAATTTAAAGAAATTCTGCTTAATTTAATTTGACCAGCCTGGGGACAGTCTAATTGCTCGATCACCTGTTCTGGGTTGGCTTTGAATTCCTTTAGTATTTTTTCTCCTCTCTTCTGGGGCGTGCATCTTTTTTCCTAGCATCTGTTTCCCACTCTCCTTTGTGAACACTGAGACAGATGATTAATTTAAGAGTGATGCTGTCAAGGTGGACAGGTTCCAAATTTTGTTCAGTCTTAGGTTTGTATGTGATTCCAAAGTCCTGGCAATTCTTTGTATGGGAAGTATTTCCCTCCAACAAATGATTCACTGCTCTTTTTCTACAAGTTGCATCCCTAGTGCTTATGATGAGCAACCCTACAAATACAAAACAGCAGATGAAGTACAGTGATCACAACCAAATCTATAATAACACACCATCATCCACTACTCAGTGTTCAAGTGCAACTCTTGATTAATAATCCAGCAAATGTGGTGCAGTGCTCACGAGCGACTCCATGATAACACAACAGTGTATACTAGTCCATGTTCATGAGTAACGCTACAAAAACACACCAGCATACAAGAGCCGGTAAGGAAGAGATGCTTTAGCAAGAAAGCCGAGCTGTATTCAAGCTTCCAGAGAGGTAGCATAAATAAAATGAGGGGTTTTTTTAATTCTAAACATTATTCTGTGTGTGTACTTTCCCCTTTACCAGCTGGTTTATGCCAGTGCTATCGCTAATGGCTGCAAAGATAGGATGAGTCTCTAATTTTAAAACAAAAAAACCTTTCAGTGCAAAGATCAGGTATTGAGAATGTTTTTGTTCTGTTCTTTGCAAAGCTGACAAGCTTCTTGTTATCCTCTCTGTCACAGGATTAGCTGGCCCTTTAAGGGAATTGTGTTTAGCCTCCACCTGTGACTAATTAGCTGCCTCCCCTGGGATGGGTCTGAAGTCACAGATCAGGTGATAGCCTGCAGATCACCAAGGGCCAGATTCACAATGGTGACTCTAAGGGCCTTTTTAGGTGCCTCCATCCAACATTCAGGCATCACTGACATCCTTAGTGTAGTAAGTGAAGGCCCTGATAAAGGCCCAGTATGAGGCCTGAGGCCTGAACTAGAGTAATGGTTAAGACTTCACTAACATAAAGCAAAGTTAAGCTGTGAGCCAGAGGCAGGCCCTGCTCACAGAAGCTGGCAGGAAAAGGGCTGATATTGCATAAACATATATTCACCTAGCAAAGTAAAGTATAAACACGATACCAACACATACCATACAGGAACATTCCACAGATAACATGGAACAGGCCGACCCATCCCAATGACAGGGGCAAAAGGGTCAAATGATGGATAGAGTTGTTTTGATCGAACCAACATGTACAAGGTGAGAGGCAGCACCTTATTACGTAGGGGGTTGCACCTCAATATGTCAGGAGTGATGTGTAACTTGTTTGTGTGTAAGAATGTATCCCTGGGGTGGTGTCTTTGTCCGGTCGAGGGGGCAGTGGAAAGTCCCGCCACTGACTGAGCTGAGTCCATTGCCGAGAGGCACTTTCTCGTAGTATGCCCGGTAGACTAAGTAATCGGCGGGGAACTGCAATTGTGTCAGGGTCGCAATAAACCTGGCCGAGGTGCCTTCGTACCTTACTAGACTCTGTGGTTATTGGGGGTTCTCGTCGGGTTTGCTGTGTCCGCTATCTGCAGAGCTGGGACAGCACACAGAGGGAACACACGCACGCAGCCGAGTGATATCAACATAGGAGAAAGCAGAGCACCACACCGGTAGCATCTGACAACACTTAGCTCACTGCTCAGCTGCCGCCTAACCCAGGAGGTGCCTACATTTCTGCTGGCTGGGGTGCGCAAAGGTGCCTAAGGTCCTGACACTGCCTCACAGCTAATGAGCCTCTCAGAGCCATGACTTGTGCCTAACCACCAGTGAGATTCTCAAATTAGGCGTTCTCCTGACTATCTCACCTGCAGGGCCAGATCCTGCGGGTGTGTCAGAGCCCCAGCTTGAGCAGGGGATGTCAGAGTTGCCAGGCCCCCAGCTTGATAACCCACTGAGAGACTGTGGGAGCTGCCGGCCGCTCAGGGAACCTCATCAAATTCATTTAGAAAACAATTGAAGTGGAATGTCCTTGCCATTAGTTTTAATGAGAACTTCAGACCGATGCGGAATGATTTTTCTTTTAATTTGAGAATTCCATGTTCTGACCCACCCTAGCTTCTACCTCCCCTGTCAATCAATGTCTTGGCCTACTCGGACATACCTCAGGACTCCTTCAATGGCCTCTTGCTTCTCATATGCTTGAAAACACGTCTGTATTATTATCAGACCCATGTCTGCAGTCACAGCCTTTTCATCCTCTACCTTGGCTCCAGTTACTGTTCTCAGCCCCTTTGTTCACTGCACTCTCTAATCCTCTAGGCCACGGTGTTTTATGCTTTGGATATGCCTCCCTTCCCTTTAATTAATTTTTTTTTTGGCACTATCTTTCTCATCCCTGTTGCCCTGTTTTATTTAATTTATTGCTCACTGGCCATCATAACCCCTGGGCAGGCCTTTAATTTATCGCTCACCGCTTCCCATTTCCCCTCTGTGTCCTTTTCCTTTATTGATTTTTTTTCCCATTTGATTTCACCCAGCACTTCCAGTTTTATCTCCCCTAAATTGCTCTGCTGAATTTATTTCTTCTCATTTGGGGTTTTGCTTTCATATTCATTATTGGCGCAGCTGCACTGAGATTGCTCTTTGTTGCTCTTCTGGGAGTTAGGTGCCTAGATGCCTTTACAAATCTGGCCTAAATCAGGAGTGGCTTCCATCTAAGTTCCCATATTAGGGAAGGAAATGGTCCTTTTCCAGTAGCATCTTCCTAAACCCTGTCACAGGATTTGTGTCCCTCAATAGGGGACCAGAGCTTCTCGGCAGGCACCTTAAAAGTAGATTCTGGTACCCCTCATAAAGACGCGGATTAATTTCTGATAACTTGTGCTAACTGGTGGAGCTTGGCAGCTCCAACGTGGATATGAGAGAGGCTGAGAACCCCTTTGGGGTGAAGGGAAGGAACTTGTGGTTTGACGTGCTGGGGCTAACAGATGGCAGAACCTGTGCTGGCAGGGTCCCCAGAGGGAGCTGTATTTGTGCTCCTGTTGGTTCTCTACCCCTCCTCAGTGCTAAGCAGTAAGTGAGCACAACCAGCTGAACCTGCCTTGTGGAGGCTGGAGACTCCAAGCTGCTTTCTAGGAGATTTGGGAGCTACTTGGTGGCCTGCATTTAAATGTATTGGGATATTTTTTTCAGGGGGAAGTTAAGGTTCTCTCTCTCTAGGGCTGCCGATTAATCGCAGTTAACTCGTGGGATTAACACAAAAAAAATGAATCACGATTAAAAAAATTAATCGTGATTGATCACACTGTTAAACAACAGAATAACAATTGAAATTTATTAAATATTTTGGCTGTTTTTCTACATTTTCAAATATATTGATTTCAATTACAACACAGAATACAAAGTGTACAATGCTCACTTATATTAATTTTTATTACAAATATTTGCACTGTAAAAATGATAAACAAAAGAAATAGTATTTTTCATTCACCTCAACAAGTACTGTAGTGCAATCTCTTTATCGTGAAAGTGCAACTTACAAAGGTAGTGGGTTTTTTGTTACATAACTGCACTCAAAAACAAAGCAATGTAAAACTTCAGAGCCTACAAGTCCACTCAGTCCTACTCCTTGTTGAGCCAATCGCTAAGAGAAACAAGTTTCTTTACATTTACAGGAGATAATGCTACCCACTTCTTAATTACAATGTCACCGGAAAGGGAGAACAGGTGTTCGCATAGCACTGTTGTAGCTGGTATTGCAAGATATTTATATGCCAGATACACTAAAGATTCATATGCCTCTTCATGCTTCGGACAGAGGACATGCTTCCATGCTGATGATGCTCATTAAAAAAAATGCATTAATTAAATTTGTGACTGAAGTCCTTGGGGGAGAATTGTATGTCTCCTGCTCCGTTTTACCCACATTCTGCCATATATTTCATGTTATAGCAGTCTCGGATGATGACCCAGCACTTGTTGTTCATTTTAAGAACACTTTCACTGCAGGTTTGACAAAATGCAAAGAAGATACCAATGTTTAAATAATATTTCAATAAATGGTATTCTGTTATTGTTTAACAGCACAATTAATCGCTTAACAGCCCTAGTTCTCTCATCTCTTGCTGTAACTGTTGCTCCCCACCACTGTGAGGGACGGATAGCCACCAGTAATTGGAGCAGGATGTTCCATCTTCCCTCATCTGCCCTCTCCTCCCTGGCTACTGTCATCTGGGACCTCAGTGCTTTTCGCACCCCTATTCAGAGCCACCCACCTCTAGCCTGCTGCCCGCTTGGATATTGCTGTGTGTCTCCACTGCACCTCTCCTTTCCCCTGCTCTCTGCCCCTGCAGATGGGGTGGGGGGAAGTGCAGAGTTACATAGGAGTCCCCGTTTGAATTGATCTGCAAAGGGCTCAGGGTGTGCTGGAACTGGCCTGGTCTGCAGGAACTTCCACACTTGGGGAGAAAGCTGAGGGGGCTGCTTGTGTGCTGTTCTGCTCTTCGAAGTTACTAATAAAGGCAAATCTCAGGAAGGGATTAAATTTCGACTATATCATTGCTCAGTTGATTCCTCCCACTAAGCACATGCTGTGTATAGGGAGTTGAAATCTCTTTGTGCAGCTCTTTAGTTTTTCCTGACCTCCCCCTGATGTTGCTCCTTCTGACCAGGTGCCCTGTACGCCCTCTACCATCCTCGAGCCACCTGTGCTCTCATTCTGACGGAAGTTCATGTAACGTTTTGTGATGTCCCATCTTCCCTGTTTGCAGATCTTCCTGTACGTTATGGACCAAGTGAGGGCAGGCAGTTTTGGTGCCTGAATGGTGGAGAGGGCGGTGTTCTACTTGCACAAGCCATCATGCCGGAGCTGGAGCTCCCCTCCAGCCTGGCCAGCCTGGCACTAAGTACATGCACACTCTTGAAAATCTGGATCTAAGTTTATTCTTCACTTGTTTGCTTCACGCAGACAGAAGGCCCAAGACAGATCGGTGAAGAAGATTTGTTCTTCTTTCCTTTATTACATTTTCGGTGAATTTGCTCCTGGTTAAAGATGGCAGCTTTGGAGAGTGAAGAGCTCTCTTGCTATGGCTGAGGGACACCAGTGCAATATTCTCCACGCTGCTCATCTGTTCTCCCTCAAGGATAGTCTCCATGGCTCACTAAGTCCTTGGTCTCTCTGCTATGGATGCCAACAGGGGGCAATTAGTGCCAACTCAAATGGCAACGTTCTGTAATGCAGATAGCTCCCCACCAAGAACTATATGGAACCACATAGGCCACCATATCACCCATCAAATGGAGTCCGCACTCAGCCACTGCTAGGTTTAGTATCAGGAAGTGATGGAGGGTGGAACTTACAGCTCCCTCTGGGCAGATTCAGTAGAAGAAGGCAAATGCTGTAGAGACATGCAATTTTCTGGTTCCTTCCACATTCCGTTACCCCATTTCATAATTAGTTTAGATACCCAAGTGGTGGGGTGTCATAGACACCCCAATGCTAATCATTATCTGCACCTGTGTATTCAGGGGCAAATCCTCAGATGGTAAAAATTGACTTCCGTGGAGCTATGACCAGTTAAAGCAGCTGGGAATCTACCCTCCCCACCCCTTGATTTATGCCATTATTTCCTTACATGCCAAGTGTTGGTTGTGACTAAGAAGAGGGAGACAAGTTCTCTGTTACATCTGGAAGATTAGCCTATTTCCACAGATACCTCAATAAGCCTCATTTTAATGAAAGTACAGTCCTAAACCTACAGGCAGCTCAGAGACTGGAGACAGCAGCTTACATTTCCTTCATGTTGAGAGCCGTTTTTCCTGTGCTCCCAGCATACAAAGGAAAGCTTCAAACAAAATGAAGATAAAGTCAGAAAAACTGGAAATCAAAGGCACAGTTTTACCTGGGTTATGCCAGATTCCATAGTCAGAGGAGACTAGTTGAAGTCAGATTTTTGAGGCACGTAAAGCACATCGGATTTAGTCTAAAATAATGCACCTCTCTGTTTATACCTTTAAAAAAAAACAGTAAAAGGAAAATCCTGTTGTATTTGTAAGGAATTCAGTTTTAGGTAAAATTACAAGCTGAAGAACAGAGATTTGTGCCTTTCTGTTATAGCCAGACTAAAGGCTTTTTTTTTATTCTTTGCCTAGTGTGTTTTGAGACAGTAACATATCCAGCAGAGATTGTACAAGAGTTTGGATAATTTATCATCCATTGTGAATTGCGGTTCTAAAGTTATTTTGTGACATGCCCCAGCCCTCTTTGCATAGTGATTGGTATAATACATCTCCCTTTCCCTGCAAATGGCTCTTTGCATCTCATTTCGATATAGGCTCGGTAGGGAAAAAGGGGACTCTAAAAATACCCAAGAAGATTTGCATCTGTGGGGGGGTGAGGGAAGCAGAATTTGATCTTTTCCTTAGCATGTTGCAAACAAAATGGACCATTAAGGGATTCTGTGAGCCAAATCTGTCTGGAAGTACTGTAATTTAGAAAGCACTAAAGTGCTCCTTTCTGGCACGAAAAAGCCATTGTATTGAAAAAGTCACCTCATATTAATTTGTGTTTTGAGAACAGAGTTAATCATGTTGCAGGGACTTTCCACTAACAATAAATAACACCCATGTTGGTCAATGGCTTTTACTCTCCCTTACCCACAAACAGATGATGTATAATGGGAAGAATATTCCTTAGATTCAAGAAACCTTGGGCCATAACTGCCAGCACCAGTTGCAGCATGACTGGGTGTAGAACCTTGCTGTCCTGCGCAGTTCATGTTTGGCTTCTTATTCTGGTTGCTAGCTGATAGAGAGCAGTGTGCCATTACTATATGGTTGCACTTATACACCGTGAATGTCTGAATGTTATCGGTTCAGGTTTTTCACGTGTTTGTAATGAGCTAAAGACAAAGGAGCTGTGTGTCAGAGGCAGCCTCTTTGGGCACTACCCAAGCTCATGCAAATGAAAACTGGTTTCATACTTAGTTGATCTTAGGCTGGGTTTAAGGTGCACAGCTTTAGCAAGTTCACTTATTTTTCATATTATCCCGAATATATACCCTGCCATAGGATACCATGTATCTCCCCATCTGTAAACCGGGGATCATAGGGAACACTCACCCGTCTTTGTAAAGTGCTTTGAGATCTATGGATAAAAGTGTGATGTATGTAAATGATGAATGGTTACTGCATTACCTGCACTCTGCCCAGCAATCCATCTCTGCTGGGACTACTAACATTCCAAACCCCTGAGCAACTTTAAACAGCTGCCATTGGGGGGAAAACTCCCAAACCCAAATAGTAACTTGCCAGAGAAATATTTCCTTCTTTCCTCACAAATGTGGAGCCATCTAATACAATCTTTAATGTTGAAGTGGAGAAATCAAATACTTGAAATATCAATAGATTGTAAAAGTAAGGCAGGTCCTGGTGCACTAACATCATGCATGTCCTCCTGTATGCACTAATAAAGGAACGGGAATTCAGGTTTGCACATAACACAGAAATGTTTAAGAGAAAAAACTATCAACATGCAACCTGCCTAAGTTAACACAAGTTTGCCTTTGGTTTCAATGAAAAACTCCCATTGAATTTTATGGGATTTGCATCAGGTACTAATTATGCAAAAGGCACAACTGCATGCACAGAAAGGAGCCTCTTTAAACATTTGCCCCATAATTGTTTTTTTTAAATGATGAACCCTAACAAACAACATTGACTAGATGCCTCACAAATGAGGACTTTCTGCAGCCCTGCTTGGGAAGTTGCATGGCTGACATTTAAAGATTTCTTCTGAGCTGGGGCTGCTACAGATTTTGAAGCTTTGAGACACCTGCTAAACCTTGTGAATATGCATGATATCCGTGGGGAGCTTTGAATCGCAGGAGGGGGCCACCATCCAATAGGGTTCGACACCAAGGGGTTAGGTTTTTTTAGTCTGATAAGTGTTTCTGTAAGTTAATGCAAAGCAACAGGTCAGAAACACAACTAGCTGATAGAGAACCACCTGGATAATAAGCAGCGTAAGCCACTGCCAATGGGGCCTTACATCAGGGACAAACCACGTGGCATTTTTGTCCTGAGAGGGAAGAATTTGAAAGAAAGCCCTAAGTTGTACAGGTGGATCTGAAGATCTCAGAGCAGAACAGGATGAAATATTTTTGACTAATAGTTGATTTGCCAAAAATTCCGCTTTTGGTCGACACAAAACTGTTCTCAAATTTGACACAGATTTAATTTTTTTTTGGAGGGAAGTGGGAGGGGCTTAGATGCCATTCACAAAATGTCTGGAGGAGAAGGAGGTGGTAGCAGCAGCTCCCTGGTGGCCTTTAGTTCAGCCATCAGGGTACTCACCCAGGATGTGGGGAACCTAGGTTCAGTTACTCCCTCTGCCTGATGTGACACAGGGATCTGACCAGGGAAGTTTTGGGTGAGTGCTCTAACCACTGGGACATTCTGGGGCGTCTCTCTCCTATTGAAGCAATTCTGCTTTTTAGAAATCATTAAATCATCATTAGAGCAGGGATTTGAACTTGGGTCTCCTACAACCTAGGGGAATGCCCTAACTACCCAGTTATAGAGTCATTCTTAGGCCTGGTCTGCACTGAAAAGTTCGATTGACAGAGTCCATCGGTCAGGGGTGTGAAAAATCCACACCACTAACGTAGCTATGACACTCTTACCCCCAGTCTAGACAGAGCTATGTCGATGGAAGGATGCTTCCATCGACCCAGCTACCATCATTCGGGGAGGTGGTATTCCTACACCATTAGTGTAGGCTGCATCTACACTATGGGGTTATGCCAACATTGCTGTGTCAGTACAGTCTCTGTAGCGTAGACAAACCCTTCCTTCCTTTTGAAGGCCCAATGATTATTTAATTATTGCAAAAAGCAGAACAGCTGCAACAGGAGAGATTGACAAAGACCCCCGCAGGATATTCCCTAACTCAGTAGGTTGGGAATTTACCGGAGAGGTTGGTTCAAATCCCTGTTCCATATCTGGCAGAGGGAGGATTTGAATCCAGGTCTTCCGCATCCCATGTGAGTGTGCTAACCACTGGCACAGAGCTTATAAGAGAGCCACCCCCTTCTCTGAAAGTTTTGTGGATCTAGCCCTTTGAAAAACGCCTGAAACAAAATGTTTTCAGTTGAACATTATGTTTCATTCGACCCAAAATGGATGTTTTTGATTTGCCAACATTTTTTGCAGTGTTTGGATTTGGTTTGACCCAAACTGATATATTTCTTTTTGGTGCTGCCCCTGAACTGAAAAATCAGTTATTTACCTAGCTCTAGTCAGAAGTGTATTTAAAAACACCGGGTTGATCCAGATGGGTGACCCTCATAAAGTATCTTTGAACTGTGCTAGCCCATCCCCACGATGGACCTGATCCAAGCCTGCTGAAGTCAATGGAAGCCTTTCCACTGACATCAGAGGATTTGTGATCAGGCCTTATATGCTACCAGTCCAACCGGGATGACTGTACAGTGCCTGGTACGAGGTTTAACTGTGGTTGTTTTACCAACTTCTTTGTTTAGAACAATTTCTTTCCAATCTTTTTAATCCTTAAAAAAAAAATTCCTTTCTCTGAAGAGACCGCCTTCTCGGTAAACTGTAAAGTAATCCATAGATCAGCAACTCCATTTACTGTACGGTATGTGGCCTGAAAATCCCTCACCACCCCTTATCAGAATCTAATTCAATTGCTCTGGAGAGCAAAGACACAATGTAGGCTTAGCTATCAAATCATCGCTCTCCTGTTTACCCTTTATCTGTCCTTTCAGCCCTGCAATTCAGCCCTCTAATGGTGGCTTTCTGGGAGAGACAGTGGGATATTATTAGAGCCGTGTGTATTTCTCATTTGCAAAATACCATGAAATAAAGCCAACAAGAACACACAAAATGACACCAAATGAAAAATTCACCCTGCAGTGGCGTCTCCTGCCCCGCAGGGCACCCTGCTCCGGGCACTGCAACCTGGCCCACAGGGTGGCAGCACCACTCCAGCCCTCATGAGGAAGGAGTGGTCAGGCCAAACCTGCCTGGCACTGTGCCTGGTCGCACAGCTCTGCAGGACAAGAGCTACCACTGCAGGCTGAGTGTGAAGTGGCAGGCTCTGCAACACCCCCCTCATTGGGCCACTCACCCTGGGCCTAGGACCCAGCAGAGCCTCCCTTCCAGGGACAGCACCAGCGCGGCAGGGGGAATATAGAAGGGACAATAGGGGAGGGGTTGCTGGGACTAATGGGAGACTAGGGTTAAATGGGGGAGAAGGGATATTTAAAGGGTTGGGTAGGGGTTTCTGGGGCTAATGGAGTGAGGTTTGATGGGAGTAGAGGAATAAATAAGGGGGGATGGAGTGCCTGGGGTGTGAGGGCTGGAGACGGAAGCAGTAGGGTTCAGGGAGACCCATGATGCCCCATGGGCTTTGTGTCACTGCATGGGAATGGAGAGGTAGGGGTTATTTGGATGCATGGAGAGGTAGGGGTTATTTGGGGGCTGCAGTCTCTTGGGGTGGCTAACTACAATGCTCATTGGGCTGATGTGGTTCAAGAACATCAGATTCATAGCCAACCCTACCCAAGGGAGTGATGTGGCCAGTATCACGTCCAACCACCTTTGCCTGCCCGATGAGCCTTTGCCTCGGGGGAACTTTGACTTTGAATTCTGGTGGGGGTTGCTGAATGCCGCAAGGTGTTGAATAATGCTTAATGGAACGACGTAGTACAGATATACTGGCAATTATACACCGTTTGTATTGATATACAGTCATTTGGGGCATTTCATTAAAGTAAATAGAAATCAAACACCCCCGGATGGCTGGGCTGCAAGCAGCACCAGCTTGTGGTTTTGTCACTAGAGGTCCTGGTTCTGCCCCTGCAGAGGGCACAACCCGCAGCGTTGTTACACCCGGATCTGAATTGGGTAGCTTGAGGCCATCTGGTATTTGGCCTGTTTGTATTGGAGGCCTTCCAGCTGGGAGCTGTCCATGGGTCATTCTCCCTTCTCTCCTCACCCATGCTGAAAGGGAGCCATCAGGGGCATGTCCTTCTCCCTTCCCCCTTGAGGAATCAGAGGGCTGGACAGGATACTTCTTCCTACTGTCCCCAAGGAAGAGGGCAGCACATGCTCTCATACTCCTAACAGAAGGCCGGGAGAGGGGCTTTACCCAGTGGAGTCCAGAGGCAGGCAGATGGGCTCCCCTACCCTGGTGCGCTCTGTGGAAGAGTGTCCCGTGCTCCAGTGGGTGTGTAGGTGGAGCAGGCAGTGCACTGATGGACTCTGCTACATCCGGATGCCACAGCTGAGACTTGCACTCCGGCTGCCCGAGGGGAACCTGATTCAGACAGAGCACTGTTATGTGCTTTCTGTGGGATCACCCCCCTCTATGTAAGAAATAGGGTGTTGTACATCACACCATCAGACTGCAGGCTGCATCTGTCTGTCTTATCTCTGCCAGCTCTGCTATTTTATCTGATCTGTGATCTTTTATTTCCTCTCTTCTGCCTTTTCCATTCCCCTTTATCCAATCTCTAGCTAATCTAATCTGTCCCTTTTACTAACACTGGTATTTCTAAGGCACTTACCACTGTGCTACTGTGCTCTTTGAGCATATGGCCCCTGGGGCACACTTTGGACTTCCCTGGCTTTGATTTTCCCCGTTAAAGTCCAATGCCCACCATTGAAATATTGATAGCAGCATCTCCCCATTGCCATAAAGCCCTTTCTCCACCAGCCATGGTGTCATCAAATTAGAAAAACAAATGGTTGTAATCAGCTGACTTGTGCTTTCTCCCTACGTCTCTGTATTAATTTATCTAACTTGTAAAGTGCCAAGGTATTAGGTTTTATAGAAACTCGGCTTTTTGTGCGATGAGAGGGCTGATGGAAACCGTAATACTGCAGGTGGTATGCTGCCAATCCATCTAATGCTGAACTGCATTAGCACTCTGATATCAGAAATATCCCTCCAACAGAGAGCTTTAGAAAACTGAGTGTGCTGCCCTTATTTCTGGGCATGTGCGTGCAAGCTGGGGTTTTAGGCTCCACCTTTGAATGTGGAACGAATCTGTCACATCAATAATGCCCCCTATGAATCAGAATATTAGTGTGAAGAAAGAATAACAACCCAGCTCTGAAAATGTCAGCTTGTGAGACGGCCGTGTAGGTGTGAGGGGGAGGAATCGACAGAGGGAGCATATGCAGAGGGTGTCATTCCATAGCTTGGCCTTCAGTAAAGGTTTTTGCAGGCTCCTGAGACACATTTTTAATAGCCCCTTCTGATTACATTACCTGTGCTTCTTTAACTAGTTCAGTTCACCTCCATATTCAGCACCTTCCTTTCTTTTAAATACATAGAACCAGATTAGGGGCTTCCCTGGCCGAAATCCACTTAGCTCAGGAGGCCGGAGGCCATCAGGTAGCCGGTTATGGCTCCGTGATCCTGAGGGCCAGTCCTGACGGTGATGAGCATTAGAATAGCCGAGAGTCTGCTCCACCTTCCACCACTGGCAGAGGAGTGTTTAACGGATCCAGTGCAGGAGAGCCTCCATGGAACTCCACTATGCCCTGGACATGCCCCTAACCTGGGGTGCCAAGGTGCAGCTGGCACAAGAACCACCTCCTTCAGCTTTTACCCCAGAGATGAGTTCCCTTTCACCAGGGTAATTCTCCACTGGCCACCTACAGCCAGATTCCAGACCCCTCTGCCACCAGAGCAGAGCAAAGGAGCCAGGTCTGGCCCCCCCGTGTCTGTAAGATACAGCTCCACTAGGAATGGGTGGCATGGGGCTGCGCAGCAACAGGGGTCTCCAAAGTCTCAACTAGAACTCCCCTTGGGTTGTAAGAGAGAGCGAGCTCCAAAGCCACTCTTTGGAAGGGTGCAACATGCACTGGCTGCGATGCCAGCTCAGTTCTGCTGGTTGGTGGAGAGGAGCGTGAGCCATAGCCTCACGTTAACCCCGTCTCCTGTAGACCACCTAGCAGAGGTGGCAGCATATTTTCTATCAGAACATTTTTTTAACAGGACATTAGTTTTTTGACTATGAATTATTTTGCAGAAAGAGTCAGCTGTCTGCAGAATTGTTTGTTTTGTTGAAAAACCAAACGCCAGAAAACTGAAATATAGCATCAGAAAAACAAAAGATAGTGATTTGGCAACGCTGCTGCAGAGCCTCGCGTCCCCATTCTCCTCTGTGTGCCAGGCTCCGCAGCTGGACTACATTCTCCACAATGCACCATGGCCCAGGACTCCCAGGATGAACCACCTCCCCTCTACAAGAGGGGAGACCATGGTGCATCATGAGAGATGTAGTCCAATGAGGAAGCCTGGCTTGTAGAGCGTGAGGCATCTGTACTATGACTCCCACTAGGCCAAGCAACACTTCCAAAACAAAGATTTTCCCTCAAAATACTTCTGTTTTCAGCCAGACTGTTTCAGTTTTTTAATTTTTGCCAAAAATCCGAATTTCCTGTGGAAAACTTAGACAAAAATAATTTCTCCTCAGTTTCTGGTGGGGAACCCATTTTTCAAGCAGCTGTAGTTATCAGCACTACTCTAGGGCAGTGCCTGTGCTTCTCCTCCCACCATTGTGGTTCCTTGTGCTCATTCCCCACAATCTTGCACCCACAGTGCCCCAGCCACAGCCTGGTCCGGAGTTTTTAAAACTGGGAGGACAGGGGACAAACTGTCCTTTTTTTAGAAGTCATAATTGCAATAATGGAACAGCCTTTAATGTGACATTATCTTTTAGAGAACCATACGCAGGTGAACAAACATGCAGCATGTTATATGAAGTAACTTGATGATTCTCAATTAACCGGCTCAGTCACCTTCTTTGATTGACTCCAAAATTACTGAGTTTAGCTGAAAATATTATGGAATATAAAAGCAAAGGACTCTCTATTGACATTTTGGAATTACAAATTACATTTGTTGTGAAAAATGAGAAACTGTCTGTTTAATTGGTTGTAGGTTGCAATTTGTGTGCACTTAGGTAGGAAAAATGCAGCTCTCTGGGGGATTGGTAAAGATTGCTTTCCTTTGAGTCAGCAAAGTTCATAGGTGGGAGGGAAACAGATCTATATTCTATAAAAGCTCAAACTAACAAGCAGTTCAGTCTGAGCGAACACTCTGCAGTAAGAGAAAATTACTGAACTGAACAGATTAGCACTAGAATTGATATAGAGTGAATGAATGAAACATTTGGGATTTGAACTGCTAGGAAGGGATGCAAAGAGAAGCTTTTAGCGGAGATGAGTTTAGCTCAGTTTCTATTGCTTTGCCGGGAGACGGGAGAGCCCACCAGATTAGAAGAAATTGTAATCGCTTGGCTGTAGATTGTGATTAGATCAGAGCTGGCCAACATCTTTATCCATAACTCTTTTTTTAATGAAAAATGCAGATTCAGATCAACCAAAACATTTTGTGAATTCGTTTTGATTTTGGCAAATTGCTTCAGTCGGAGGTGGAGAGGAAATAAAGATCTTGAACTGCCAAAGCAGTTCATTTTGACATTTTCAGAACAGAACATTTTGATTTTTCAGGCTAGATTCCCAAGGGGAATTAGGTGCGTACTTCCAACATTGAGGCACCATTCATAAAAAACCAAGGAGGAAGTGACATCCTCCTTGTACCCAATAGTTCCATGGTTAGGGCACTTATTTGTCATATAGGAGACCCAGGTTTAAATCCTTGATTTGGAGATGGGACTTAAACACAGGTCTCCTACTTCAGTGTCCTAGCTACTAGTCTGTTGGGTATTCTGGGCTGCATTTTTCTCCTCTTGAAGCTGTTACACTTTGTATAAATAATTAAATATCCATTGGACAACAGAAAGGAAGACTCCATAGCCTAGTGGTTAGAAGATTCACCTGAGAGGGTGAAGAAACCCAGATTCCAGTCCCTCTGCCAATTAGTATTTAATTACCTGAGGACTGTGTCCTAACCATGGGCTATAAAGTATCAGTAGGCTTGGAAGGATCAGATTTTTATCGGTAACCATTGATTTTCCTCTACATCCATAAACCAATGGAAAAATATTTTCATCAATAAAAATTGAAATTTACAGATAGGCAAAATATGAAAAATGCTGTTTGAGAACTTATTAGAGGGTGATTCAAGGATGTTTACTTTTTTATTGTGGCAGGCAATGTTGATAATTTGTGTTTTAATGGTTATAGAGCTTTAACTTGTTTAATCTCAGCATCTGCTGTCATTAAATAATTATTGGCTGACTCTCCCGTCATCACCTGACCCCTCTATAATTTCCCCAACTGTGAAAAATTATAGATAGAAATAAAAGAATTAGGGCTGTCAATTAATCGCAGTTAACTTACGTGATTAATTCAAAAATTTAATCATAATTAAAAATATTAATGGCAATTAATCGCAGTTTTAATCGCACTGTTAAACAATAGAATTCCAATTGAAATGTATTAAGTATTTTGGATGTTTTTTCTACATTTTCATATCTCTTGTATTCTGTGTTGCAATTGAAATCAAAGTGTATATTTTTATTACAAATATTTGCATTGTAAAAATGATTAAAAAAAAGAAATTGTATTTTTCAATTCACCTCATACAAGTACTGTAGTGCAATCTCTTTGTCATGAAAGCACAAGTTACAAATGTAGATTTTTGTTATAGCTGCACTCAAAAACAAAATATAAAACTTCACAGTCTACAAGTCCACTCAGTCCTACTTCTTGTTTAGCCAATCTGTAAAACAAACAAGTTTGTTTACATTTAGAGGAGATAATGCCGCCCTCTTTCTTATTTACGTCACCAGAAAGTGAGAACAGGCATTTGCATGGCACTTCTGTAGCTGGCATTACAAGGTATTTATGTGCCAGATATGCTAAACATTCAGATGCCCCTTCATGCTTCGGCCAGCATTCCAGAGGACATACTTCCATGCTGATGACACTCGTTAAAAAAATAATGCATTAATTAAATTTGTGCCTGAACTCGCACTGCATCTAATGAGGAGAATCCCAGTGCACCAGTTAAGTTGAAGATAATGGGCCAGATCTTTGTCCCTTAACCCATCTATCCTGGAAGAAATCTGTCCTAATTCTCCACAACTTCTGAACTACCTTTTCTTAGCCTTGTACTCCACTCTCCCCTTGGGGAAATTCTCTGCCTGCCATTCAGACAATCTCCAGTGACCTTATCTGCTTTCTGAAGATTCAGAACCCCTGTGCCTACAGCAGTCAAACCTAGCAGTCCAATCAGAAGGCTTTTGGGGACAAGTTTTGGATTCACTGTTGCAAGCATCACAATTGAAATGAGATCTCATTTCCCCCAGATCTGCAGGAAAAAGCAGGCACAGCTTTAACACAAGTGGACAACCCTAGGGGGTGTTAAAGAGATAAAGGTGAACAGCCTAGAAAAACTTGAACCAGAAATGTGCATCTTGTTCTTCCATCCTCACATCATCCTAGGCTCTACAATAATAATGATAACAACAACAATAATAAATAAGGCTGCAGTATAGTGGATACCTTAGAGGTTTTTTTCCCCATGAGCTAGAAGCACTCTTGAGTCCCACAGGATAAATACAAAAGATTTGGGGCATGATTTTAAAAAAGTGTGCTTACAATAACTGTGATTGCATGTACAAAACAAGTAACTGTGCATTTATTTGGAACTGAGATCTGATTGTAGGGTGCTGAGTGGGACTGGAGAAAGAGGATCAGGAGTCAGGTTGGTATGACACCAGGGTCTCAGGCGTGCAAGTTGGTGGCCAGGCTGCCATAGGACAAACACAGGCAATCTCAGCATGTAACACTGACCTCTGTGCACGCTCACTGCAGATCTCTCTCCTACAGTGCTGTCTGCCTTACTGCGAATGAAAGAAACAGTGGCCATTTGTACATGGAATTACCCCCAATTAGCACACTGTCTTGGTAATTGTGGGTGTAAATGAGGCACACACAATTAGGGTGACCAGATAGCAAATGTGAAAATCGTGACGGGGGTGGGGAGGTAATAGGAGCCCATATAAAAAAAAGCCCCAAATATCGGGGCTGTCCCTATAAAATCGGGACATCTGGTCACCCTACACCCAATTACACACAGTTTGTGCATTTGTTTGCAGATGACTTCTTTTAAAATCCAGCCTTTCTACCATGGCACTGGGAGAGTCTGCATAGATCTTGATTATATACTTCCCTCTGGACATGAACGCTTTATCTTGTCCTGCACTCATGCTGGGAAACCAGAACATTTATGGGATGGTTAAATAGCATCACATACGTTTTATTTCTGTCTGATCATCCAGTATTCTGAATTATTATTGAATTCCAGTAGCACTTAGATGCCCCATCCAAGATCAGAGCCCATTGTACAAACAATCCCTCCCCAAAGAACTTACAGACGGGTTAGACAAAGGGTATGAGGGGACACAAAGGCTTGCTCATGGTCACATAGCAGGTCAGTGGCAGAATGAGGATTAGTAGGCAGGTCTCTTGATTCCCAGTCCATTGCTTTCCTCTGTAGACCATGCTGCCCCCAAGAGTCTTTTCCATGAGTCACAGCACTGAGGAATTCTGACTGTTTCCCCGCCTCATGGTATATTTTGTTACAGCTGGTATGTTCTTTCCATTTCAGATCTCTGCAGAGACTACCAAGTGCAAAACAAGAGAGGGTGTATTTCCAATAACTGAATGCACACTCTCCAGAGTACCAGTGACATGTAGTCACAGCAAAGAACAGCAGGGCTACAGCATTCAGCTGTATCCACTGAGTGTGTGTTCTACAAAGACCCATAAAACAGAATCTGCCCAGCCTAATATCCCTCACAGCAACGCTCCTGCAGATCTGGCGGGGTGTGTGCCATGAATGCATATTAACAATAGACATGAATGGGTAGTTATTCTCCAAAGCTAACAGTTGCCTCAACAACCTAGTTTTATGTATTGCGTTGTTAAACTGAAGGGAGTTAGAGTTGATGTACTTATTGTGACAAAGTTCCTCCTCTATCTTGGTGGGTCCTGCGCTTATTGGCGGATTTTCCTGCCTCAAAGATTCACCATGTGGGTTGTTGAACAGCCCAGAGACCTTCCCCTCTGGAAGAACCCACAGTCCAGGTCAATTGGGAGGTTTGGGGGGAACCCGGGCCCACCCTCTACTCCGGGTTCCAGCCCAGGGCTCTGTGGACTGCAGCTGTCTATAGTGCCTCCTGTAACTGCTGCATGACAGCTACAACTCCCTGGGCTACTTCCCCATGGCCTCCTCCAAACACCTTCCTTATTCTCACCACAGGACCTTCCTCCTGGTGTCTGATAACACTTGTGCTCCTCAGTCCTCCAGCAGCACACCCTCTCCCTCTCAGCTCCTTGCGCCTCTTGCTCCCACCTCCTCACACTCACCCCACAAACTGAAGTGAGCTCCTATTAAAACTCAGGTGCCCTGATTAGCCTGCCTTAATTGATTCTAGCAGCTTCTTCTTAATTGGCTCCAGGTGTCTTAATTAGCCTGCCTGCCTTAACTGGTTCTAGCAGGTTCCTGATTACTCTAGTACAGCCCCTGCCCTGGTCACTCAGGGAACAGAAAACTACTCATCCAGTGACCAGTATATTTGCTCTCTACCAGACTCCTGTACCCCACTGGTCTGGGTCTGTCACATTACAGAATTGCTCTTTGAAGGACTTCCAGGAATGAAGTCAAGTAGCAGCTGTTGTCCCTAGCTACCCCCACGATAAACCACATGGAGAAGCTGAGAGGTAACCTGAGTGAAGGTGCTCTGTAACCTGCCTGCAGCAGAATTCTTCAGTCTGTGACCTCATCAGATCTCAGAATCTGCTAGAGCAGTGTTTCCCAAACTTGGGACGCCGCTTGTGTAGGGAAAGCCTTCCAGCAGCTCCCATTGGCCTGGAGCAGCGAACCGCGGCCAGTGGGAGCCGCGATCGGCAGAACCTGCGGACGGGGCAGGTAAACAAGTCGGCCCAGCCCGCCAGGGGCTTTCCCTTCACAA
The DNA here is from genome assembly GCF_011386835.1 of Chrysemys picta bellii. Lineage (NCBI taxonomy): Eukaryota > Metazoa > Chordata > Testudines > Emydidae > Chrysemys > Chrysemys picta. The sequence continues at coordinate 28,441,225 of NC_088803.1, forward strand.
GCAGAGTCCCAAGTTTGGGAAACACTGCGCTAGAGGGCATGGGATGGAACAATATCTGCCAAAAGGTGCTGAGGGAAGTATGCCGGTGAGTCAGGAGGTGGCACTTTTCCCTAACATAGGGTTGAGCATATGTTGGCTTTTGGTTGAGATATAAACCAAAGTCCCAACCATGCTGTATGTGGCTAGTCACCTGTTAGGGTGACCTGATGTCTCGATTTTATAGGGACAGTCCCAATTTTGGGGTCTTTTTCTTATATAGGCTTCTATTACCCCCCATGCCCAGTCCCAATTTTTCACACTTGCTGTCTGGTCACCCTACCTGTTGTGATTTTGTTTGCTTAGTAGTGCTCCCTGCGTTTTTAGGGGCCCGCTTTCTGTTGGAGGCAGCTGCCATTTTGCATTCAGTTCAGCTGCAGCCTGTGTCACAAGCCACCCATGAAATGGGCCTCTCACTAGTACAAATCAAGTCCAGCTCCAGAACTGACTTCCTTGGAGTGACCCTCGGGTAAAGCTGGTGCGAGAGAACCAGAGCTCCCAGGGAGATTCACAGTTGCTCTTTCCTGGTTCCTTATTTTCCCTCCATGTAGCTAAAATAAATGTTGTTTAGACTGAAAGTATAGGGCGGTCACTTGTATTTGTGTAATCAAGGCATATAGCGGGTGACTCTACCCCACCCAGTGGCCGGACAACACAGAGGTTTGTGATTCTGCAACTGCCTTTGAGCCAGCCGAGCGGTGGGATTTGAGCTCGAGCTATGGAGGCTCATGCTTCTAGATTCAGATGTAATAGGCTCCATTTCTGCTGCTGATGACTCACACTGGGGCAGTAGAGAGAATACTGATCACTTGGCGGTTGTTAAAAGCTAAGAGAAGTGGGATTTATATCAATGGCCTGGTCAGTTCCAACTCCAAAATTCCACTCATTGTTTCAATCGGACGCGTTATTTTTTACTTCTTCTCCTGGCAAAAGCTTTGACGTGGTGCTGCCAGTGCAGAGCCGCACCGTTCCTCTTTAGAGGTGGCTACATTTTAGGGATGAACCATCCCAGCCACCTGAGTCATACAATTGGGCGGGAACTCTCATAAGACATTACTTTCTCCTGCGATTCCCAGCACTTCCGGCCCCACTGTCCCCTCACAAACGTACACCACTTGACGTAAGTGAGCTGAGAAGGGGTTTTTAAACTCATTTTGTACCTAGAGGAGTCATCCCATTGAGGCACTGGGAGGAAAAATAGTGTGTCATGTTCTTGTAGGGGGAAATACAGAGGGGAGAGTGAGATGCATGAATGAGAACCAGGAAATTCCCTTTTCCTCTCATCCTGAGTGCGTGTGAATTATTAAAACGACACAATCTAAATAATACAACTAAATCCAATAAACTTTAGGGGCCAGATCCTCATCCGGTGGAAATCAACCTAGCTCCACTGAAGACAATTGGCCATATCCTGAGCTGGTGTAAATTAGCAACTCTCTTGTTATCAATGAGCCAGATGCCCATCAGGTGAATATCAGTGTAGCTCCATTGAAGTCAATGGACCGGCCCCTCGGCTGCTGTAAATCAGCGTCGCTCCACTAAAGCCAATAAAACTGCACCAATGTAGAGTAGCTCAGGGTTCTTTTACTCCTGAAACTTCAAAATGAGCAAAGTTATTAGAAAAATCCTGGAAAAACTCAAAACGACAGCCTTCCAATGATATGTGTAACATATCAGCATTAAAAGGGGTTGTGTCTCACCTCGCAACAAAGCTGAAATGGCTAGTGTTGGCAGGTCTCTGCCCCAGCCCTGAGCCCCCTCTCACACTCCGAAACGCTCGTTCTCACCCCCACCACATGAATTTTGTTATGTGCACCGATATGAAGGTGATGTGTGACACATCACTTCCATATTGGTGCACATAACAAAATGCATTCCGCACATGGGTGGGAAAAATTAGAGGGAACACTGTTCATGGCTTTGGGTCCTGTTTTCAGGACCCTCTAGGCACATACATGTATGTCTACTTTACACACACAAAATTGGAGGCCTGTGTGGCTAGACAGATGCACATCTATGCATGGTTGCATGAAAATGAATGTGCGTGTGTGCATTTTTGGCTGTTTGTGCATACCCAGCCCCTGATCTTGCACCGTTAAAATCAATGAGAGCTTTGGCACTGACTTCAATAAGCATGGGAGAGTAATTTCAGACTCCTGAAAATCAGACCCCCTGTATCCCAATTTAACTCTGTGAAATAGTGTGACTAATATACCTATCACACTGGGGGTGAGGTTTAATTGACTAATGCCTCTAAATTGCTTTGAGAGCTTTAAATGAAAGTATATAAAATGCTATATATATATATATATATATAAATGCGGATAAATCAGGTAATAGCTAAATGTTAATGTTTGGGAAATTGATGATCTCTGACTGATGCTAGAGAAGGGCAAAGTATTATTTATTTATTTCTCTGAGAAGCACAGAAAACAGTTTATCACTGTTTGTGTAAATCACACTTTGTAAACCAAATGAAGGATTAGAAAATACGCCTTACTCGAGTAACTCAGTCTTTTTTGTTTAACAAACAGAAGGTTACGGGGTGACTTGAGGTTGCCATGTTGCCAACGACTCTTGGCTCTTCCATCTGGCAGAGAAAGGTATAACATGATCCAAGAGCTGCAAGTTGAAGCTAGACAAATTCAGACTGGAAAGAAAGCGTAAAGTGAGGGTAATTAATCATTGGAACAATTTACCAAGGGTCGTAGTGGATTCTCTATCACTGGGATTTAAAAAAAAAAATCAATATTGGATGTGTTTCTAAAAGCTCTGCTCTAGGAATTATGTTGGTGCAGGTCTCTGACCTGTGTTACACTGGAGGTCAGACTAGATGATTCCAATGGTCCCCTTCTGGCCTTAGAATCTAGGGATCTATGAATCACTTTATAATTCACTGGCCAGCACTGCATTAGTAGGCTTGGAAGTATTACATTTTTATCTTTAAATATTGGTAAACATTGATTTCACCATACAAACACACACACACACACACACACACACACAAACCAACACAAAAATATGTCCAGCGATGATAACAGAAATTTGCAGATAGGCAATGTAAGAAAAAAGCTGCTTGAGAACTTAGAGTCAAAATCCAGTCATTTGGACTTTTGAATTAGGCTTGTTACAAATGGGCTAGTGAATGAAAAGTAAAAACAGGTAGGATTGGTTGATTTAAAGATATTTACTTTGTATATTTTGACATATAAAGTTGACAGTTTGTGTTTTAATGGTTTACACAGCTTTAACTTTTTGAATTTCAACATCTACTACCATTAAATAATTGTCTGACTTCCCCTAATTTCACTCAACTGAGAAAATGTGAATCCATAAAAACCAAAAAATACGCTTCAAATAAATATTGCTATATCTGTCAAAAATATATAAAAATCCCATGAATTCTTCTAAGCCTAACTATTCGCTATTCTGGGGGGTGTCTCTCTTTCTCTTGTTTTGACCAAAAAGTCCACCCTCGACCTGAGGAAACTGTCATTGAAACCGATATGTTTCCGTGGAAAGTTTTGGTTTAGACAAATTGGCAGTTTTCAGCAAAAAAATGTTTTGTTGAAAAATTCCCCACCAGCTGTAAGTGCCACTTTCCCAGCAGCAAACAATTGTGTTCAGTGGGTTTTCTTTTCACAGCACACATTCATTTTCGAGGCAGAAATCGGCTTCCCAACCCAGCAAGAACAGTGCAAGCTGTATAAAATAACAGAGACAAATTGGCAAGTTGGGAATATGCTTTGGTCCCCGCCACCACTATCTCCCTTCTCAGATCAAACACAAATACAGGTGCAGGAAGGGTACAGATCTCACCTTGTTAAATGCTTTTCTTGAAGACGCTGTCTTCCTTGAAGGCATCTGCCTTGTTTTCATAGTAATCCAATTCATCTCATACCCCAAAAGTCTGTCTGCATCACCTCCCAATGTTCAGGTTGTCATAGGATGCCTCCCCATTAATCTTCCTCCTCCAATAGCATCTGTTGTCAACCTCCTCATTGGTAGCAACTTCTGCTACGTCTCTCTCCCATCAAAGGCAGTGGAGGGCTTTATCTGCCATAGCTCTGGGGAGGAGGGTGCACAGTGATGCCACACTACTGCCTAGTGCCATTCTGCCTTTGGAGAGGAAAGGCGAGTCCAGTTGCGCCATGGGCACTAAGAGAATAAATGCAGGAGCAACCAGGACTACTGCTTTTCAGAGGGCCCACCAGTATCATCTCTGCATTGCCAGTCAATGGCGATGGGGAGCAGAGTTGGACTATTGCCCACACCCCTAATCTGTATGGAAAAGCTCTATAGTGTTTAATGGGGATAAACTGAGTTCCATAGACATTACTCCCAAACCCTTCCAAATTATAGGCAGGGCTGATAGCACTGCCTAGTATTAGGGCTGCCTGACACATCCCATTATAGGACCATTTTCAGTTGCTGATAACTTTGACATGCTTTAACTGTGTGACAAATTTGCCATGCCGTGTGTCTGCCTCGGGCTGAATGATTTGGGAAAATTTCAGCCAAAACTGTTGAGCTGTTTCTGCAAATGTGGCTCAGGAAACGTATATCGCTTTGCAATGTTAAAAGAATTCTGGTGGCCTTTTCTTTGGAAATATAACGAGACAGGCTCCTCTCCCACCCTGGGGTCCTTCGCAAAGAGGCTGATGGGGGCAGAGACTGGGACAGACTGGACAAGGAGACTAGGTCTGGAAACTGATGGGAGTCAGGTGGTGGAGCAGCTGACATCGTATGAAGAGCCGGGCAGGAGAGTTGGACCCGGAACCAGTAGAGTGGGCGAAGGAGGCAGGGGGCAGGGACACAGTCTGATATGGAGCTGGTGTTTGTGGGGAGGACTGGGACTGGCTGGGCACAGAGACTGGAACAAGAATCCAGGGGAGGAGGAGACACTGAAATTGGATGAGAGGCATGGGAAAGGAGCCTGGGACTGGGAGACAGGGGGTTGGGGAACATGGTTAGGGGGCCACTGGAGCCTGTGTGAGAGAGAAAGAGAGAGAGATTCAGGGAATGTGGGAGGGAAGTGGGGCTGGCTGGGCAAGGAAGCTGGGAGCAAAGAGCTGGCGGGGGTGAGGGAGAATGGGATTGAGAATGGCTAGGCAAGGAAACTGGGAATGGGAGATGAGGGGAGACTGGGACTGGGCAAGACTAGCATCAGGAGCATGGATGAGTGAGACTAGGACTAAGAGGGCAAGGAGACTGGGCCTGGGATCAGAAGCCTGAGAGGTGGCGATTGGTACTGATTAGCGTTGCCAACAGTCTAATCACACAAACCCAAACACCCTTGCCCCACTCCCTCCCCTGCTCCTTCCCTGAGGCCCCACCCCTGCCCTACCCCTTATCTGAGGACCTCCCCTGCTCACTCCATCCCTCCTCCTTCTGTCGCTCACTCTCCCCCACCCTCACTCATTTTCACTGGGCTGGGGCAGAGGGTTGGGGAGTGGGAGGGGGTGTGGGCTCTGGGCTGGGGCTGAGGGGTTTGCAGTGTGGGAGGGGGCTCTGGGATGAGCCTTGGGCAGGGGGTTGGGGTGCAGCAGAGGGTCCGGGATGCAAACTCTGGGAGGGAGTTTGCGTGCTGGAGGGAGCTCAGGGCAGGAGCAGGGTGTTGGGGTGCAGGAGGGGTTCAGGGTGGAGGCTCTGGGAGGGAGTTTGGGTGTGGGAGGGGGTTCTGGGCTGGGGGAAGGGGTTGGGGTGCTGACTTCGGTCGGGAGGTGCTTACCTCAGGTGCCTCCTGGTCGGTGGCGTAGCGGGGTTAAGGCAGGCTCCCTACCTGCCCTGGCACCGTGCCACTCCTGGAAGCTTCTGGCACATCCCTGTGGCCCCTGGCGGGGGGGGAGGGTGGGGCAGTGGGCTCTGCATGCTGCCCCTGCTTAAGGCACTGCCCCCACAGCTCCCATTGGCTGTAGTTCCTGGCCAATGGGAGCTGTGGAGCTGGTGCTCAAGGTGAGAGCAGCGTGTGGTTGGTGCTTGGGGTGGGGGTAACTGAGACCACCTTGGCTTCCGCCCCCCATGGGCCACAGGGAGTCTGTCTTAGCCCTGCTGAGCTTCCAGACTTTTAAGAACATAAGAACATAAGAAATGCCGTACCGGGTCAGACCAAAGGTCCATCTAGCCCAGTATCCTGTTTACCGACAGTGGCCAATGCCAGGTGCCCCAAAGGGAATGGACCAACAGGCAATGATCAAGTGATCTCTCTCCTACCATCCATCTCCATCCTCTGACAAACAGAGGCTAGGGACACCATTCCTTACCTATCCTGGCTAATAGCCATTAATGGACTTAACCACCATGAATTTATTCAGTTCTCTTTTAAACGCTGTTATAGTCCTAGCCTTCACAACCTCCTCAGGTAAGGAGTTCCACAAGTTGACTGTGCACTGCGTGAAGAAGAACTTCCTTGTATTTGTTTTAAAACTGCTGCCTATTAATTTCATTTGGTGACCCCTAGTTCTTGTATTATGGGAATAAGTAAATAACTTTTCCTTATCCACTTTCTCCACACCAGTCATGATTTTATATACCTCTGACATATCCCCCCTTAGTCTCCTCTTTTCCAAGCTGAAGAGTCCTAACCTCTTTAATCTCTCCTCATATGGGACCCATTCCAAACCCCTAATCATTTTAGTTGCCCTTTTCTGAACCTTTTCTAGTGCCAGTATATCTTTTTTTAGATGAGGAGACCACATCTGTACACAGTATTCGAGATGTGGGCGTACCATCGATTTATATAAGGACAATAATATATTCTCAGTCTTATTCTCTATCCCCTTTTTAATGATCCCTAACATCCTGTTTGCTTTTTTGACCGCCTCTGCACACTGCGCGGACATCTTCAGAGAACTATCCACGATGACTCCAAGATCTTTTTCCTGACTTGTTGTAGCTAAATTAGCCCCCATCATATTGTATGTATAGTTGGGGTTATTTTTTCCAGTGTGCATTATTTTACATTTATCCACATTAAATTTCATTTGCCATTTTGTTGCCCAATCACTTAGTTTTATGAGTTCTTTTTGAAGTTCATCACAGTCTGCTTTGGTCTTAACTATCTTGAGCAGTTTAGTATCACCTGCAAACTTTGCCACCTCACTGTTTACCCCTTTCTCCAGATCATTTATAAATAAGTTGAATAGAATTGTCCGAGGACTGACCCTGGGGGAACACCACTAGTTACCCCTCTCCATTCTGAGAATTTACTGTTAATTCCTACCCTTTGTTCCCGGTCTTTTAACCAGTTCTCAATCCATGAAAGGATCTTCCCTTTTATCCCATGATGACTTACTTTACTTAAGAGCCTTTGGTGAGGGACCTTGTCAAAGGCTTTCTAGAAATCTAAGTACACTATGTCCACTGGATCCCCCTTGTCCACATGTTTGTTGACCCCTTCAAAGAACTCTAATAGATTAGTAAGACATAATTTCCCTTTACAGAAAACATGTTGACTATTGCTCAACAGTTTATGTTTTTCTATGTGTCTGACAATTTTATTCTTAACTATTGTTTCGACTGATTTGCCCGGTACTGACGTTAGACTTACGGATCTGTAATTGCTGGGATCACTTCTAGAGCCCTTTTTAAATATTGGCGTTACATTAGCTAACTTCCAGTCATTGGGTACAGAAGCCTATTTAAAGGACAGGTTACAAACCTTAGTTAATAGTTCCGCAACTTCACATTTGAGTTCTTTCAGAACTTTTGGGTGAATGCCATCTGGTCCCGGTGACTTGTTGATGTTAAGTTTATCAATTAATTCCAAAACCTCCTCTAGTGACACTTCAATCTGTGACAGTTCCTCAGATTTGTCACCTACAAAGCCGTCTCAGGTTTGGGAATCTCCCTAACATCCTCAGCCATGAAGACTGAAGCAAAGAATCCATTTAGTTTCTCCGCAATGACTTTATCGTCTTTAAGCGCTCCTTTTGTATCTCGATCATCAAGGGGCCCCACTGGTTGTTTAGCAGGCTTCCTGCTTCTGATATACTTAAAAAACATTTTGTTATTACCTTTGGAGTTTTTGGCTAGCCGTTCTTCAAACTCCTCTTTGGCTTTTCTTACTACATTCTTGCACTTAATTTGGCAGCGTTTATGCTCCATTCTATTTGCCTCACTAGGATTTGACTTCCACTTTTTAAACAAAGTCTTTTTATCTCTCACTGCTTCTTTTACATGGTTAAGCCACGGTGGCTCTTTTTTAGTTCTTTTACTGTGTTTCTTAATTTGGGGTATACATTGAAGTTGGACCTCTATTATGGTGTCTTTAAAAAGCGCCCCTGCAGCTTGCAGGGATTTCACTTTAGTCACTGTACTTTTTAACTTCTGTTTAACTAACCCCCTCATTTTTGCATAGTTCCCCCTTTTGAAATTAAATGCCACAGTTTTGGGCTGTTGAGATGTTCTTCCCACCACAGGGATGTTGAATGCTATTGTATTATGGTCACTATTTCCAAGCGGTCCTGTTATAGTTACCTCTTGGACCAGCTCCTGCGCTCCACTCAGGACTAAATCTAGAGTTTCCTCTCCCCTTGTGGGTTCCCGTACCAGCTGCTCCATGAAGCAGTCGTTTAAAGTATCGAGAAATTTTATCTCTGCATTTCGTCCTGAAGTGAAATGTTCCCAGTCAATATGGGGATAATTGAAATCCCCCACTATTATTGGGTTCTTAATTTTGATAGCCTCTCGAATTTCCCTTAGCATTACATCATCACTATCACTGTCCTGGTCAGGAGGTTTATAATAGATCCCTAATGTTATATTCTTATTAGAGCATGAAATTTCTATCCATAGAGATTCTATGGAACATGTGGATTCACTTAAGATTTTTACTTCATTTGATTCTACATTTTCTTTCACATATAGTGCCACCCCCCCACCCCCCACACACGACCTGTTCTGTCCTTACGATATATTTTGTACCCCAGAATGATTGTGTCCCATTGATTGCTCTCAGTCCACCAGGTTTCTGTGATGCCTATTATATCAATATCCTCCTTTATCACGAGGCACTCTAGTTCACCCATCTTATTATTTAGACTTCTAGCATTTGTGTACAAGCACTTTAAAAACTTGTCACTGTTTATTTGTCTGCCCTTTTCTGATGTGTTAGATTCTTTTTTATGTGAATGTTTATCATCTGATTTGGCCCTTACATTATCCTCCTCCATCCTCTGCTCCTGACTATAACCTGGAGAGTCTCTATCATTAGACTCTCCGCTAAGAGAAGTCTCTGTCCGATCCACATACTCCTCTGCAGCAGTCGGCTTTCCCCCGTCTCCTAGTTTAAAAACTGCTCTACAACCTTTTTAATGTTTAGTGCCAGCAGTCTGGTTCCACTTTGGTTTAGGTAGAGCCCATCCTTCCTGTATAGGCTCCCCCCATCCCAAAAGTTTCCCCAGTTCCTAATGAATGTAAACCCTTCCTCTCTACACCATCGTCTCATCCACGCATTGAGACTCTGAAGCTCTGCCTGCCTACCTGGCCCTGCGCGTGGAACTGAGAGCATTTCTGAGAATGCCATCATAGAGGTCCTGGATTTCAGTCTCTTCCCTAGCAGCCTAAATTTGGCCTCCAGGACATCTCTCCTATCCTTCCTTATGTCATTGGTACCTACATGTACCACGACCACCGGCTCCTCCCCAGCACTACACATAAGTCTGTCTAGATGCCTCGAGAGATCCGCAACCTTCGCACCAGGCAGGCAAGTCACCATACGGGTTCTCCCGGTCATCACAAACCCAGCTATCTACGTTTCTAATGATCGAATCTCCCATTACTAACACCTGCCTTTTCCTAGCAACTTTTTAGCAGCCTAAAATCTCCTGGTTTTGCTTCAGTAGCCTCTGGAAGATAGAGCCCAATTCTGGGAGACTCCCAGCAAAACTGGGAGGGTTGGCAACCCTAGTACTGACCAGGTGGGGGATGAGGTGCTGGTGGTGTGGTGTAAACAGAACTGGGACACCTGGGAGGAGATGGTGCAAAAGGGGACAAGCTATGTTAAAAGAACATTAATCAGCTTGCAAAGTCAGGAACTCAAAAGTTAGGAAATCCCAGATTTAAGGTTGCCTGTGAACTTGCATTGATACAGTTTTTAATCACATGATCACACACTATTTTTTTCCTTAGGACCCCTGCCAAAATACTGAATTGCTGCTCTTTAGGGGAGTGCTGCCCTTTAAGGGAGTGCTCTGCACTGAACAAGGCAGTGGTCCTGTGAAAAAAATAGTATGTGATCATGTCCTTAAACACTGCCATAATGTATACACACAAGGGGACCCTATTAAGGTTGCATGGGCAGCGTTAAGTCTGGCATTTCCTACCTTTTGAGTGCTTCACTTTGCAATCTTAATGTTCTTTTAACATAGTTTTGTCGGTGTGATGTAATAGAGAAGGAGAGTCCTCTCTATAGGTTTTTGTGAATTGTCCTATCGAATTCTAGGAGGGCAGTTTAAAATTCCTAAGGAAAGATTCTCAGCCCTATTCAATTTGACTGGGCTTTTCCAGAAGGGAGTGATTGTATTAAATGGAAATTCACACAGCTGACAATCAGTTCCATTCCGTTCACTGCCAGATTTGAGGGGCCGGGCCAGAGGGCATATTTGGCAGCGTACCAGCTTTATGTATCATGGCCAAGCTACAGCTAGAGCAGTTTACAGCAGCCTCAGTACTGCTCTAATTTGTGTCCAGCTCCAGTTGCCTTCTGGCAGTTGAAGATCACTGGTGCCCAGCCGTACATCAACTGTGAACAGCCTCCCCAGAAGAGCCCCTAGGGCCCTGGGACTACTCTCCCTAGCAACTAACCTGGTCGGGAATTTGTCAACAAAATGATTTTTTGCTGGAAAATGTTGATTTGTCAAAACAGAAACAGTTCACAGGACTGTTCCAAGATGGAATTGCTGGTCAAAAAGAGAGAGGAGCCCCGCCCCAGAATAGTCCGTAGCTTGGTGGTGGTCAGGGCACTCATCTGGGATGTGTGGAGAAATGAGCAAGGTCTGGAGCCCAGGTCTCCCCCAGCCCAGGTGAGTGTCCTAGCCTTGGCTAGACAGGGGTGGGGCTCCCTCTCGCTGGTTTGTGGTTAAAAAAAAAAAAAGTCTCTGTTTTTCCTGATGCAGAATGGGAAACAATTCCAAACTCTCAAAAATATTCCCCGGGTGGGAAACCCATTTCCTGCCCAGCTCTACCCAATGGCCAATCCTGAAGATGCCTGTGAAAAAATGCAAATGCGGATATTGGAAGCAGACACACATATTGGAGTATTTGACCAGGATTCTCTGTCTACCAAGGTAGTTTAGGATCAGCTGTTGGGTCCCGAGAGTTTCGGCTGAACATTGATTATTCTTCAGATAAGGCTGTTCATGGTTACTGATGCTGTCAGCAATACTGAGCGTAAATATTTGCCCTATCAAATAACATTCAGCAGCCAGCACATAAATATTATTAGAGGAATAAATGTCACTCCTACCTTACCCTTTTGCTGTGGAGATGCCAGGACAGATCCCCAGCTGGTGTAAATCAGCACTGGAGTCAATGGAGTTGCACAGATTTATGCACCTGTACCAGGTTAGATCAGCCTGAGGGTGGCTCTAAATTACCCAGGGCTGTAAGAGCCACAGTGGGAGCCAAGTGTCAGTGTAGCACAGCGTATTCTGGCCTCACCTTCTTTTCTCTGCTCTGCCAGGAGCATGCATGGCATCAGAGCCCCAACATCAGCTCTTTGCTGCCAGAGATTGCCTAATGGTGACGATACCCCCTTGGATTGTGAGCTCATCATGTGTCACTAGCTAAGCAAGGACTAGCCTAGTCAGTATTTGGGTGGGAGAACAATGAATGTGGGGAGCCAAAGGAACTTTGTTAATAATTCCATAGATAGCACTTTTTTAGTATTGAACCCACAGCATGGTGCTTGGGGACCCTGTGCTGCTGGAGAGATGCAGGTGGTCAGACCTGGCTTTAAAATGCATGATCTTCCCTGGGCAGGTTAAGATACCTTTAATATTGGAGTTACTAAGAGCAAAGTGCAATGCAGCCACGGGGCACTGGAGGGTCTGGCATTAAAGCTTTCACACATTAAAGAGTAAAATCAATATAGCATAGGCAGCCATTGATCCACCGGCTCATGGTGTATGTGTAAAAGATCTGGGCAGGTGCCTGATGAATCTGTTCATGGCTGACAAGCCCAATTCGAGAGCGACACAATTTGTTACAAGTTTCACAGATCTATGTGTTGTCTGAGTTGGAGTCCAAGATACAGCATGCTGCTTTCTTCTTTTGCGCTTTCCTTCCATTCTCTGGATCAAAGCCACTTCATGTTGAGCTGCACCCACCAGTGCCAGATGTTCCCTCCAGGTTGAACGGGATTCTGCATGCTCCTCCCAGCTGTCTACATTGGTGTCGAACGACTGTGTATAATTTTTGCACACAGCCATAAAGGGCGACCCTGCTTTCTAGAATCTCGCTGCCCAAAATATTCATGGGATACGGTCTCCTCCCATTCTCCTGTCAGGACCGAGCCATTGCAACCAAAATGAAGAGAGCAGTGGTAACCCAGTTAGAGAGAGAGAACCCAGCACAGCGTGGTGTGACTTCCATGGGTTATATGGAGAGCTCTCCATAAAGCACAGTGAATAATCCTCCAAATTAGGGTATTCTTAGGGACTAAGGAACTAATTGGGTCACAGTGAAAGCAGCTGGTGCTCAGCCCATTTGAGAGTCAGGCCATAGAGTCAGAAGGTTTCAAGGGTAGTTACAGCTGATGCCCCACCAAGCATCGGTCAACAGGAATCACTCCTGAGCTTGCAAGGTGATTGCTCTTCCCTCTCCGGCTCTGAGGGAATGAGCATGCTGCCTCCTGGATGCACCTGGATATAGTCTGAGTTGGAGACATGCCCTGGAACAATTTGGGAAGCGGGGAAGCACAGAAACCCTCTGATTCCAACGGTGACTGCTAAGTCATGCACATGTGCCTGACTTCACTGTTACTTTCTCTTCCCACAACTTGTATGGTTGTTTCCCTGTTGCACAGTATCAGAATCTCTGAATGTGAACCTTCTAGGGCAGACAGCTAGGTGTTTATACCCTGTGTCCTAGTCCCTGGTTGAGGTCTTGAGGCAATACTGTAATAGAAATAAGAAATAACAAGAGTAGGAGTCTCAGGACACCAGCACACTTCCTTGTAACCCCCAGGCCCTGATCTGAGTCACAAGGGGAAAGGCCTAGCAATTTCCATTGAATAGATGAAAGGAGGAACAGCAGGCAATGGCTAACATACAACGCACTTTGCACTTGCAGAGAGAACTAGGATTTCATTGAAAGGGTGTGAGATGCCCCTGTAATCCCTAGATCAATAGCATGATACCAGGCACTCTTGGTCAAGTGAGCCAATGCACACTGTTAAAGACCCTTAATCCCTGGATTATGGGCACAATAGACCATAATCACACTGTGTATTTAAAAAAAACCAAACCAACCATGCTGTACAATATAGGAAACAACCTGCATGTGTGTTCTAATGATGCTCACCAAGATCCTGAAAATACTGGAAGCAAGGGGCCGTGTAAACAGAGCAGTCCTGTGGTTTAGGAATGCAAGGAAAATATTTCATCCTTTGGCACAGGATTGCACAACCAGCTAAGTGCACTGGGGGTTTTTTGGGGGGGAGGAAGGGAGGTTGCTTTTTTGTAGGGCTGTCAAGCAATTAAAAATATTAATCACCATAAAAAGAAGAACAGGAGGACTTGTGGCACCTTAGAGACAGTCTCTAAGGTGCCACAAGTCCTCCTGTTCTTCTTTTTGCGGATACAGACTAACACGGCTGCTACTCTGAAACCTTTCATTAATCACCATGAATCGCATGGTTAAAAAAATATATCGTGATTAATCGTGCGATTAATCACACTGTTAAACAATAATAGAATACCATTTATTTAAATATTTTGGATGTTTTCTAAATTTTCAAATATATTTATTTCAGTTACAACATGGAATACAAAGTGTACACTGCTCATTTTATATTTATTTTTATTACCAATATTTGCACTGTAAAAACCAAAAGAAATAGTATTTTTCAATTCACCTAACACAAGTACTATAGTGCAATCTCTTTATCATGAAAGTTGAACTTACAAATGTAGAATTATGTACAAAAAAAGAAGAACAGGAGTACTTGTGGCACCTTAGAGACTAACAAATTTATTAGAGCATAAGCTTTCGTGGACTACAGCCCACTTCCGAAGAAGTGGGCTGTAGTCCACGAAAGCTTATGCTCTAATAAATTTGTTAGTCTCTAAGGTGCCACAAGTACTCGAAGTGGGCTGTAGTCCACGAAAGCTTATGCTCTAATAAATTTGTTAGTCTCTAAGGTGCCACAAGTACTCCTGTTCTTCTTTTTGCGGATACAGACTAACACGGCTGCTACTCTGAAATCTATGTACAAAAAATAACTGTATTCAAAAATAAACCAATGTAAAACTTTAAAGCCTACAAATCCACACAGTCCTACTTCTTGTTCAGCCAATCGCTCAGACAAACCAATTTGTTTACATTTGCAGGAGATAATACCGCCTGCTTCTTGTTTACAACGTTACCTGAAAGTGAGAACAGGCGTTTGCATGGCACTGTTGTAGCCAGCATCGCAAGATATTTACATGCCAGATGCTCTAAAGAGTCATGTGTCCCTTCATGCTGTAAGCAGAGTCAGGATGAGCTCTACCCTGACATCTGGTGGTGAATTATGGCGAGTGTGGAAAAGAACTCCAGGGGCTGATCTTGTTTGCATAGGCACACCCACTCGCCTGGCATGAAACAACAGCAACTGAAAGTGGTTACTTTGGCTGGTGTGGGATACCCAGTTTCTCTGTTATTGGGGCAGGAAGAATAAAGTTTTGTTACCCTGATTCTGTGAATCAAGGCCAATGGAACTGTTGTATGACAGAAGGACTGAGTGAGTCCTTCACCATTACCTAAGTAGCACTTGCTTGACAAGGGGTATGGGTTACAAATCCCAGTGAAGTGAGAGGATGGGGATAGGTATTTGTATCTGACAGTATGGGTGTGCCTCTGAGGGCTTGACATCAATTGCACCATCTTCTCTCTCTGCTAGGGTGACCAGACAGCAAGTGTGAAAAATCAGGATGGGAGTGGGGGGTAATAGGAGCCTATGTAAGAAAAAGCCCTAAATATTGGGACTGTCCCTATAAATTTGGGACATCTGGTCACCCTACTCTCTGCTGTTAAATATTAGAGCTAACTTTGTTTTTATTAGGAGTCTAGTTATAGGCTGCTGAGCTGAATTCACTTTGGGTCAATGGTGCACCGGGGCTCCCCTACTAAGAGCTGAGATTACTGAGTGCTGTGTTAACTAGTGTGGGAGCCTGAGGCTATATTGCTAAGCAGCTGGTGGAGCAATTTGTGGGGATGACTGGAGGAGCAGTGAGTGGTGCGGGGCTGCTTGGAGAGGCCCAAGGAACAGCGAGCAGAGCTGTTTGTGGGGACGGCTGGAGCGGCTCACAGGTTGGGGAGCAGAGCGGAGCAGCTTGTAGAGTGGAGCAGTTTGTGGGGCGGCAGGAAGTGGACTGACTTGTGGTGAAGGCTGCGGCGGAACCCCATGGAGAGATGGCCAGCCGGCCTCGGATCATGTAAGGTGCCCTTTAACACCCTGCGTGCCCCCCTTTTTACTCTGGGACTGCACTGACCAGGGACAGAGACTTTGGGGTTTGTTGGACTTTTGGGACTTTGCGTGGTTGCTGGACCCAAGAGACTTTGGGGGTGTTGGACTTTGGGGACTCTGGGTGATTTTTGGGTTGCTGGATTCAAGAACCAAAGGGAAAGGACACAGCCCAATTTGCTGGGGTGGGTTTTTTTGCTCAGGGTTTGTGTTATGAATCCTGTTTGTGGTGTTTTTCCATTTTAATGCCGATGTCGTTTACCTCATGTTATTAAACATTTTCTGCTACACTCAAACTCCGTGCTTGCGAGAGGGGAAGTATTGCCTCTTAGAGGCACCCAGGGGGTGGTATGTAATTGTCCCAGGTCACTGGGTGGGGGCTCGAGCCGGTTTTGCATTGCGTTATTGAAACGGAACCCCTAGATACAGAACCCGGCCCTTGTTGCTGCCAACTTACATGGGCAGAAGGGTTACAATGCTTTAACCACCATTCCAGAGGACATGCGTCCATGCTGATGATGGGTTCTGCTCAATAACAATCCAAAGCAGTGCAGACCAATACACATTCATTTTCATCATGAGTCAGATGCCAAAAGCAAAAGGTATATTTTCTTTTTTTGGTGGTTCAGGTTCTGTAGTTTCCACATCGGAGTCTTCCTTTTTAAGACTTCTGAAAGCATGCTCCACACCTCATCCCTCTACGATTTTGGAAGGCACTTCAGAATCTTAAACCTTGGGTCGAGTGCTATAGCTACCTTTAGAAATCTCACATTGGTACCCTCTTTGCCTTTTATCAAATCTGCTGTGAAAGTGTTCTTAAATCAAACAACATGTGCTGGGGTCATTATCTGAGACTGCCATAACAAGTAATATATAGCAGAATGTGGGTAAAACAGACCAGGAAACATACAATTCTCCCCCAAGTCACAAATGTAATTAATGCATTATTTTTTTAATGAGTGTCATCAGCATGGAAGCATGTCCTCTGGAATGGTGGCCGAAGCATGGCGGGGCATCTGAATGTTTAGCATATCTGGCATGTAAATACCTTGCAATGCCAATTCTCACTTTCAGGTAAATGGAAACAAACTTGTTTGTCTTAGCGAAGAAGTAGGATTGAGTGAACTTGCAGGCTTTAAAGTTTTACATTGTTTTGGTTTTGAGGGCAGTTATGTAACAAAGAAAAATCTACATTGGCAAGTTGCACTTTCATGATACAGAGATTGCACTACAGTGCTTGTATGAGGTGAACTGAAAAATACTATTTCTTTTATCATTTTTACAGTGCAAATATTTGTACTTAAAAATAATAAAAAGTGAGCACTGTACACTTTGTATTCTGTGTTGTAATTGAAATCAATATGTAGAAAAACATTCACAAATATTTAATACATTTCCATTGGTATTCTATTACTCTTTAACAGTGTGATTAATCACAATTCATTTTTTTAATCACAATTAATTTTTTTTGTGTTAATCGTGTAAGTTAACTGTGATTAATTGTCAGCCCTACTTTTTTGCTTTCCTCTGAAGTTCCCACTTTGGGCCAATGGCAGATTACATGGACCAGCTTCTGATCTGGTGTTTCAGTCCCTGTGTTCCAAACTCACTCTGCTCCAAAACAGTATCGTGAAGATTGGCCCAATCAACACCCAAGAGAAAATGACCCACTTTAGAAAGTGATTGCTAGCCGCAGGACCCAGTGAACTGGGTTTCTTAAATGTTAAGAGCAGAAGGCACCACTAGATCTTCTAGTGCTGTCCTGTATATCACAGGCCATCAAGTTTCACCCAGTTATCCCCATATTGAGCCCAATCACTTGTGTTTTGACTAAAGCGTCCCTTCCAGAAAGGCACCCAGTCTGGATTTGAAGGCTTCAAAAGTTGGAGAATCCACACTTCCCTTGATAGTTTGTTCCAGTGGTTAATCACCCTTATTGTTAACAATTTGTGCTTTCTTTCTCATTTGAGTTTGTCAAGCTTCAATTTCCAGCCACTTGTTCTTGTCCTGCCTTTCTCTACTAGATTAAAGAGCCCTTTAGGTCTTGCTATTTTCTCCCTGTGAAGATACTTATACATTGTAATCAAGTTACCTCTCAATCTTCTTCTTGATCAGCTAAACAGCTCTTTATGTCTCTCCTTGTAAGGCATTTTCTCTAGCCCGCAGATCATTTTTGTGGCTCTTTTCTGCACCATCTCCAGTTTTTCACCATCCTTTTTAAAACGTGGACCCTAGAACTGGATGCAGTATACTACTAGTGCTATAGATAATGGTTTCGCTGTTAGCTAAAGATGGGTGAATACTTGTTCCAAGTGATTTGTTCAAGCCTTCCTTTTGTTTAATTATCCGCTCAAAGAAGAGAAACAGAACCAGAGGCCAGATCTTGACCTCAGTTATCTGGATACAAATCCAGAGTAACTCCACTGTGATCTAGATTATCATCTGTGTGACAGAGACCAGAATTTGATCCCATTGGGCTGCGAGGACCAACCACACTGTTATAATAATAATAATAATTAATAATTAATCATTTGTATTACAGTCATGCTCAGAGGCCCCAAAAGATCAGGGCTCCACTGTTCTAGGCACTGTAAATGCACATAGTAAAAGACAATCCCTGCCCTAAACCATTTACAATCTGAATTAAGGGAGGGAATTTTCAGAAGTGCTCAGCACTGGCCTAATTCTGCTCCCATTGAAGTCCGTGGTAAAACTCCATTACTCTGTAATATATAGGAGTTGGGTAGTATTAGCAGGAGTGTTGTAAGTAAGACACAAGAAGTAATTCTTCCGCTCTACTTCACGCTGATACGGTCTCAACTGGAGTATTGTGTCCAGTTCTGGGTGCCACATTTCAGGAAAGATGTGGACAAATGGGCGAAAGTCCAGAGAAGAGCAACAAAAAATTTTAAAGGTCTAGAAAACGTGACATATTAGTAAGGCTACGTTTTAGTCACGGGTATTTTTAGTAAAAGTCATGGACAGGTCATGGGCAGTAAACAAAAATTCATGGCCCGTGACCTATTCGTGACTTGTACTATATATCCCTAACTAAAACTTGGGCAGGGGGCTGCGGGTGCTCTGGGAGGGGGTGGCCCAGGGACACCGCGGGTGCTGAGGGGGGAGGCAGCCCAGCACCGCTGTGGGTGCTGGAGGGGAAGAGTTGGCGGGACTGGCAGGTTTCCTACCCAGCTCCGCATGGCTCCCTGGAAGCAGCCGGCATGTCCCTGCAGCTTCTACGGGGAGGGAAGACCAGGGGTCTCCGTGCATTGCCCCCAACGCCAGCACCAACTCAACAGCTCCCATCGGCCAGGAACCACAGCCAGTGGGAGCTGCTAGGGCAGTACCTGCAGGCAGTGGCAGTATGCAGAGCCTAGGAGCTGCAGGGGCACGCTGGATGCTTCCGAGGAGCTCCCCTCAGGTAAGCGCTGCCCTGCACCCCAACCCCCAGTCCTGAACCCCCTCCTACACCCAAACTATTGCTGCTGCTGGAGGGGGACGCAGTGGCCTGAGACTGCCCCAGCAGCGGTCACTTCAGAAGTCACAGAGGTCACGGAAAGTCACGGAATCTGTGACCTCCATGACAGACACGCAGCCTATGAAGGAAGACTGAAAAAAATTGGGTTTGTTTAGTCTGGAAAAGAGAAGACTGAGAGGGAACATGATAACAGTTCTCAAGTTTGTAAAATGTCGTTACAAGGAGGAGGAAGAAAAATTGTTCTTGTTAACCTTTGAGGATAGGACAAGAAGCAATGGGGTTAAATTGCAGCAAGGGCGGTTTAGATTGGACATTAGGAAAGAATTCCTAACTGTCAGAGTGGTTAAGCACTGGAATAAATTGCCTGGGGAGGCTGTGGAATCTCCATCACTGGAGGTTTTTAAGAGCAAGTTCGACTAACATCTGTCAGGCATGGTCTAGATAATATTTAGTCCTGTCATGACCTCTCGAGGTCCCTTCCAGTCCTTTGATTCTATTATCCCTTTAAATAGGTTGTGACCCCTCTAGTGCAGCTCAGTGCCATTAGCAGCCCCACAAACTATTTAAAGGGATATTATCCAATTCCTCAGCACTATGTACATTGGCTATGTGCAGCATTTGCTGGTTTGAGGTTTTTGTTTTTGTTTTTTAAATCCAAATAAACAAGAGCTATTAATGATATTGTAAAATCCCTACCAGTCACCTGCCTAGCCTTTATCAGCTGGCCATTTACAATTGGTGTCCTGGTAGCAGTGCAGAGTGAATAATCTAATGAAGAGTCACACCATACCATTCACAAAAAAGCCCCATAGGCTGGAATATATTGGCCTAAAACATTCATTGAATAATTTCGAGTAACAAAGGCATTAATACAAAATCACAGCCAGTTCACAAACAGAACAAAGGGCTACATTTAGTGAATAAGGACCCAACACAGTGGGAGCTTTTTCCATGGACTTGAATTGGAGTTGTCTCAGGCCCTGAATTATTAGATGCCAATACACCTCTACCCCAATATAACGCTGTCCTCGGGAGCCAAAAAATCTTACCGCATTATAGGTGAAACCGTGTTATATTGAACTTGCTTTGATCTGCCCCCCGCCCCCACGAGCGCTGTTTTACCGCGTTATAGCCGAATTTGTGTTATATCAGGTCGCGTTCTTCTGCAGGTGTGAAAACTTGGTGGAACCAAGACTCTGTCAAACAGTGGCCTGGTCCACACTAGCCTAAATGTTCCTATAATTTCCTATGGTTGTAGCGACACTTGGAGCATTAAGCGTAGACAAAGTTCTGTTCACTGCCAGTGCTATAACCACGGGGTTGCTTAGACCTGAGAAGGGTTACACAACATGCTGGTTTTAACACCTGGTCTGTTCTGAGGCCTTGTGTATTCAAGAAATTTGCATTGGCTTAACTAAAGTGGTCACTTTAAACTAAAGATAAATTTAAAATAATTTAAAACTTGTTGTTATATTAATTTAAAAAGTGCAAAAATCCATGTGAACATTCTTATTTCAGTTTAATCCAGGTTTATTTGGGTTCATCTTAAGTCAGTTAGATTTTGATTTAAGATAAACAAAAGTAAGTCACTCTTTAAAGTGAAATATGAGTGTTTGCCCAAGTTTAACTAAATAAATTTAAAATCACTGATTAAGTTGCACCGGGGCACATTTCTCGTGTACACAGGCCTAAGGTTTCCATGGTTTCTGCTGCACTGGTTGTAGTCACAGTGGAAAATGTTAGAGTTAAAAAGGGTAGTGCCAACCCTGCCATTCCATACTGATGCTGAAAACGGTGTTGCACCATCTACCCTAACAGTTAAATCATCTTAGCACACATTTAGGGGGCCTGCTGATGACAACAGTCGTATCCACAACAGCTTCAAGTTCCCAGTGGAATACTAGCCCACTACAGGGATGCGGTGTTCAGAACCTTCAGAATGATTGAAATAATCAGAGCAGCTGTGTGTGGGAGAAATACCCAGGCTTGGTGCTTGGTGCATGCAGACGTGGGGTCCCAGACTACGCACACTTGTACACATGTATAACTTTACACACATAAGCAGGTTGGCACTGAGTGGAGTTCTCTGGCCTGTGTTATGCAGGATGTCAGACTATATTATCATAACAGTCTCCTCTGGCCTTACCATTTATGAAACGGAAGGGATGCTATCACTGCATCAGCCAAGGAGGTGTGTGGGGGGGGGGAGCGCTGTTCCCTCAAGCAATGGAAAAAAGTGGGGCGCTTTTAGCACAGGAGGAGCTCAGCGTCCCACCCCTTTGCCCCATGTTCCCCCTTTCTTTAGCATGTAAAGCTACTCACGTGCAGGAGTGTTTGCAGAACCAGGGCCACAGTTGATGTGACACTGCCCCAAGCTGTCTAGATAGTAAGTGACCATGAGTGTATCACATCAGCCTGAGTTCAGGTATCTGTTCTCTGATTTTGCCTTTACCTCTTTGTGGGGAGTGGTATTGAACCAAGAGGTCTGTATTGATCTTTGGTACCTCCTGTTCTTAGTCCCTGGTGCTTTCATGACATTATTTCTTTTGCTCTGGTATCCTGGGGACATGTAGCATACGGAAGGCTGAGAAGTTTGAGTCACATAAACACACCAAAGTTCAGATGCTTAGAACGTCTGGAGTGAAGAACTGGAGATCTCATAACAGCCTCGCTGGGGAAATGTTTGGTGTCAGGATGTGGATAGAGCCTTTCTCACAGTATTTTGGCACTTTCGCTTCTGATCCTGAACTGAGAAAATTAAGAAAAAAAATTAAAGTTATCCAAATTTTTCTGAGCCCTGTAAAACTTTTGGTTCCACTCCAGTTTGTGTGATGGCTGATGTGTGGGTCACTCCTGCTTTATAGACTCATAGACTCATAGACTTTAAGGTCAGAAGGGACCATTATGATCATCTGGTCTGACCCCCTGCACGCTGCAGGCCATAAAACCGTCCCCGCCCCTTCCCTGGACTCTGCTGCTGAAGTCCCCAATCCTGTTATTAGTGACCTCAATCGGCAGAGACCCTCCTGCTAGAGATCCCTGCCCCATGCTGCGGGGGAAGGCGAAAAACCTCCAGAGGCTCAGCCAATCTGCCCTGGAGGAAAATTCCTTCCCGACCCCAAATATGGCGATCAGTAAGACCCCGAGCATATAGGCAAGAGTCTCCATCCTGACCCCTTTTAGCCATTATGCTATTTACCTACCATTGTTTGGTTTTCCTTGACAACTATGTTTTACCATTAAACCATCCCCTCCATAAACTTATCTAACTTATCTAACTTAATCTTAAAGCCAGACAAGTCCCTCGCTAGTGGGGGGTATATTTGCATAAACTTCCCTTTGTTATCACCCTTCCTGGATTTTAGAACGCTTAGATATCTGAAGTCGTTAGCTCTGTGTTAAGAGTGTCTCATTAAATTTGAGATCTCTGCTCTCCAAAGCACTGGTAATTAGTCACTTGATTGAAAGTCTAAATCTGAAGGCTTGGACATTGACTAAAACTTTGCTAACCTAAGGTGATATGTATCAGAGGGGTAGCCATGTTAGTCTGAATCTGTAAAAAGCAACAGAGGGTCCTGTGGCACCTTTAAGGCTAAGAGAAGTATTGGAGCATAAGCTTTCGTGGGTGAATGCCCACTTCATCAGACACACCTTGCGTCTGATGAAGTGGGCATTCACCCACAAAAGCTTATGCTCCAATACTTCTGTTAGTCTTAAAGGTGCCACAGGACCCTCTGTTGCCTAAGATGATATGTTTAGCATAGTTAAAGCTTGCTAATTTTTTGGTTAAGGTCCCTTGCCATATTATGAAAGTGGCATCACAGACTGCTGGAAACCTCTTGTGTTTTCACAACAGTGGTTAGAACGAGTCTTTGGGATTTATTTTCACCCTTGGGTTTTCTTATGTCTTGGAACTTCTAAAATTGTTGGTTAATAACAACTGCTTCTTTACTTAGTATACAGCAATTAGTGAGCAGCAAAAATATTGCCTTTAAACCTCCAGTAGCCTGTCATTTTAGTGCAACACAGTCTCTTATGTATTATTACAAATGCAGAACCAGATTGTCAGAAGTTGGCCTCTAGTTTTATACTTGCAATTTGCAGTTACAGTTTAACACCCGCAATTATTTGTATGTGCCATTTAGGCTGCTTGGACGTTTACTTACCTGACTGCACCTGCAGATCATGCATCGGTACTTGTGTGTTCTTGTGTGTTGTGTGTGTCAAAGTGACCTGAATTGTGGATGCAAAAGTGACTTTGACCAGCACAGACGAAACAGCCCTAGAGCTTTGGCATATGCCCTCCTGGGAAAGGGGCTTATTCTATAAAAGGATTGTCCTCCATATTGGATTGTTTTCCAGGCAACCACAGCTCCTGGTACAGAGAGGCAGCCAGGGACAGGTCCCCGTAATTTAAAAGGGAACAGGGAAAGCAGAACAGAGTAAGGAAAGGGATTCAGCTGTGAGATAACACTAAGCTTGCCCACTCTCACAAGGAGGAGGAAGCTAGGGGGACAAAAGAGAAAAGGAAAGCTCTCTGCAGCACTGAACATTATATGCCCCTCAGCACAAGGGTGTCAGCCATAGTGTCTTGGTAAATACTGGTTCATATTTAATTCTGCTGGTGCAAAACCCCAAATACCCTCTCATCTCAACGGGATACAATATTCGTATTCACTCCCCCTTCTGCCCCCTCCCAGCACTAGTGTGATGCTGGTGCAAAGCTGGCCACAGTTCCACAATTCAAACACAGGTGAAGTGATCTCTGTTTACACTGTACATCATTTTGCAGACCTTCACCTCACTACCCTCCTTTCCCAGGGACCCCTGCCCTTCTCACTCTTTCCGGAGGTTCACTCTGCAAACACTCCTTTAGCTTAGCCGTCCAGAACTGATTTCTTCTCTCCTCTTCTCTGTCTGCTTTTGTGCCAGGCCATTTGTCATGTGGGTTGTATCAGACAGAGTGAGATTGTGAACTGCTTGGAACTCAGAGTTTGTCTTCTAGTGTTTTTGCAAAGAAACATCAGTGTAAATAAACATAATAATGTTCTCCCATCAGTTTATGAGGGAGGTGTGACATGTTGATTATGTGGATAACGCTATATTCATAAATAGGAGGATAGAAAATGGGTTCCTTTGCAGTGCTGTGTCATAGTCACTAGCAAATTTCTGATAACTTTGCATGGAGTTTCAATATGCCCTTTCAGCACCAAATTACAGGGTTGGTACTTTTACACACTGGACGGTTTAGGCATATTTCAACTGCCAAAAGCTTCCTCAGCTCCATCCATGTCATCTCACTGTTCTGTCCTTGAGGGCAAGTATTGCTCTGTCTAATTAACGAATGGTAAATATCATAAGAACATAAGATCTGCCATCCTGGGTCAGACCAAAGGTCCATCTAACCCAGTATCCTGTCTTCCAACAGTGGCCAATGCCAGGTGCCCCAGAGGGAATGAACAGATCAGGTAATCATCAAGTGATGCATCCCCTGTCACCCATTCCCAGATTCTGGCAAAAGGAGGCTACAGACATCATCCCTGTCCATTCTGGCTAATAGCCATTGATTGACCAATCTTCCATGATCTTATCTAGTTCTTTTTTTAACCCTGTTAGAGTCTTGGCCTTCATAACATCCTCTGGCAAGGAGTTCCAAAGGTTGATAATGCGTTGTGTGAAAAATACTTCCTTTTGTTTGTTTTAAACCTGCTGCCTATTAATTTCATTTGGTGATCCCTAGTTCTTGTGTTATGAGAAGGAGTAAATAACACTTCCTTGTTTACTTTCTCCACACCAGTCATGATTTTATAGACCTCTATCATATTCCCCCTTAGTCATCTCTTTTCCAAGCTGAAAAGTCCCAGTCTTATTAATCTCTCCTCATATGGCAGCCGTTCCGTACCCCTAACCATTTTCGTTGTGGAAATGGTTTGTCCCTCAATACATTGGTCATACCCTGGTCAGATCTCCTTCACTGGGGTATACAGAACCTGGAGCAGGGCAAGAACACCCAAGAAGAGCCAGCTCAACTGAACCATTCCAAGCTCTGATGGATGGAAGAATAACATCTGTTTGCATGCGAGGGCTATATATAAAATTGCATCTGGACACAACTAGCATTTTCTGATTAGCTTTCACGGATGTCATGCGTACAGTGGAGCAGGAACTAGATCTCGCCTCCTGACATTTTTTTGAAATTTTGGAAATTTCTCCCATTCCAAACTGGGATGAAAAGTTGATATCTTGAAAAATTTTGCAAACTGATCATTGAAAATAAATGTTAGAGTCGTAAACTTTTTGTTTTGATTTTGACCTTTTTTCATTTTTAAAAAATACTATAAATTAACTTACATTTCTAACTGAAAAGTCTTTTGAGCCAAACCCCAGAACTTTTCGTTGTGAATCTGTCAAAATGGGGCATTTTGACAATTTTGAAAGGTTTTAATTTTTTTTCTCAAAAATGTTTCAGAATGGGAAATTGGTTGAAATGGACACCCTTTCCCATGAAATTTTGGTTTTGATGAATTTGGCATTTCTCTACAGAAAAACATTTCATTAAAAATTTCCTGATCATCACTCAACGTACTAGGGACAGAAGAAGATCTTCCACATCCACCTGAACTTCCACCTAATTTAAACCAAACCACTTTTCATGATTCTGAAATATTTAGGCAAGTCTCCCCCTGCCCTCCTAATGTTCTATGCTCTAAGAATTATTTTAGGAAAGTTCTCTGGCCTGTGTTATACAGGAGGTCACACTAGATGATCATAATGGTCCCACCTGGCCTTGGAATCTATGAATCCCCTTCCCACTTCTGTTTCCTTGCTTGGATTTAATGCGGAAGTTCCAAAACACTCCAAGAGATGCTATCTTTTCATGATTTCTGGGGCCAGAAGTAGACATTTACAAGAATGCCTGTTCTTATGAGATTTCCAGCTCACATGGTTCATAGAGTTAAGATAGACTTTGGAAGTGCATCTAAAAAGTTCTCCAAAGCAAACCCCAGATCCCACTGTGTTGAGGTTCACCCATGCCTGGGTTATAGTCGGCAACAGGACAGGGCTTTGCTACCAGGAAGGAACACATTCTAGCTGAACTCGCAGTTGAAAGGTCCCTGTTTTCCAGTGATCCATGCTAGACCTGATAAACATTTTGCAAGTCATCAGGTTTTCATTTAGAAATAGCTTCTTTTTTTCCCAACATTTCTTGCAAAAATTGTCAACATCGAAACTTCATTTTTTGCAAAATACAACTGGCTTGAAAAAATATATGTAAATGTTTGATGATAATGTGATCAGTATGGGTATCAACGCTTTTCATTTACCAAAAACCTAGATATTTGATACCAGAAAACTTTCTCTATCATGTTTGAAGATCTCTTCCAGAACAATTATGGACAATTTTTTTTAAAGTAATAAGTTTTTAAAGTTGAAAAATGGGGCTGTTTCAAAACCTTAAAAACAAAATTTCTACATTACAGTGTTTTTCACTAAACTGGTTCTTCATGTTAGTACTGGCTTGGACTGGGAGGGACCCTGAATGAATACTTGTGAGTCTGACTGTGGCCATAGCATCCCCTGCAGACACCGGTCTGTTCTGTGATGAGAGAAGCTTTCCAGTAAATTGGAATTAAACTCTGTCTGGGCATATCTACACTGCATCTGGTATCGAGTCTGCATCTGGGTCTACAGGCTTGCGCTAACATCCTAAAATTAACTGTGTAGAAGTTGCAGCTGAAAAGCACCATCTACATAGCTATTTCTAGAGCACTAGCATGAGCCCCGCTAACACAAGTCTGTGGCCCCAGGCTGGGAGGCTTGCTCCCAGAGCCATCGAAGACATGCCCTAAAAGACTTGCAGTTGTGGTGTCCCTTGGTGTTTGAACCCCCAAATCAGCCAGCCCTGGCAACTCTCCTCGGGCTGTCACCCAATCTTACATGTACATTCCATTTTGTATGAGCAATAAACCAGTCAAGATGTTGCAGTTTCAGGGCAATTATTGCTTTTCTGGAGAGGTTAAAGTCACTCACTCTCCAGCTTTCTGCTTCCTAATGCCACTCAAAGCAGGCTGTAATCCTCCCCCCACTCTCCCCGCCCCAATTCTATGATACCATGTTAGGTCTTACTGCTTAAAGGAGCTCTGTCTCAAGCTTGATTTTGCAAAGGTGTGTTTGTTGTTCGAGGCTCTCTGTATGTGTCTCATGATCCCCTCCATTAGGGGACCTCCTACGTATGAAGGATTCCAGCACCTCTGCTAACAGTCCCTGCCCTACTTTGTAGATCTAATGGGATCCTCAGGCACATCTGGGTTTTTTCCATGTAGTTTAATTAATTGTCCAAAGCTTTCCCCCTTTGCGTGACCATTTAGTCCTGATAGAGATAGCAGTCAAGATATCCCACAGTTTAATTTAATTTCTCTTGAGGATTTAAATCGGATAATGCTAAAGCTTAATCCAACCCCCTCTAAATCTCTGTCCTTGGCCTTGGTCACTTGTCAAAGGTTGTTTTCAGTGGCTTGGTCTACTCTTCCCCTCTCCTCGTTTAATCTTTCTTGACTTCTGGTAAATAGTTGACATCTGCTCCCAAGCAGCAGATGGCTGAGACTATACTAATTACAAAAATGTCCATTTTCTGATGGCTCCCACTTTAAACTGTGAGCCTGATTCTCTGCCACCTTGTCCTCTGTAGGTCTGAATCTCTAGCACCCTGTACCCTGTGCAGTCACGTAGAGCAGCGCAAATGCCCAAATCAGGATGGTGTAAGTGATTTCACAGAGTGCAGAATGGTGCAGAAGCAGGCCCACTATATCATGACTTAAAAAAAATCTTCAAAAATCCTTTATAAGGGCTTCTCTGCTCCCTTGTTGATATCTATATGTAACCTTTCTGCAAGGAGGAGCCGGCAGCAACCAGGGACGGGTTCAATATGTAGGGGTTCCTTTTCAACAGTACAACGCAGAACTGGCTCGAGCCCCCACCCAGTAACCTGGGAAAATTACACTCCACCCCTGGGTGCCTCTGAGAGGCAATACTTCCCCACTTGCAAGCACAGAGTCTGAGTGTAGAAAAGAAACTTTTAATGAAAGGAGGGAAGTCACCCGACACTAATTAGGGAAAATGCCACAAGCCGGATTCATAAACATTAAACTGTGAGCAGGACACCCACCCCAGAGTGCGTGGGGGGTGCCTTCTGCCTCATGTTCTTGAGTTCTACAACCAAAAGTTCCTTTACTGTGCCCCTCTCTGCTCCCTCACCACACCCCACTCACAGTGGTTGTCTTGGTCAGTGGGGACCCAGGGTTCAGAGGTGCATCTATGTGAGTTCACCTTGTTTGCTTCACCCTGTGAGCACTTGCTCTGGCTGGCCGCCCTGCCAGCTGCAGCTCCCCTCTGTTGGCCACACTGCCAGCCACAGTTCCTCTCTGCGGGCTGCCCCACCAACTGCTGTTCCTCGCCACCTGGCTACCCCACCAGTCACTGTTCCTCACTACCTGGCCACCCCACCAGCCGCCTGCTTGCCACTTTCTCCAGCTGCTCCCACCAGTCAACTGCTCACTGCTTTCACCAGCTGCATGTCAGTTACCTTCTGCTGCCACCTACCTCTCTGACGTAACCTCTGTAGATCAGTCTCTTAGTGATTTTTAGCTCTCAGCAGGCTGGGCAGAAACATTGACCCTCTATAAGTGATTTCAGCTCTTATTGAGTACTTGAAATAACAAAAGGCTCCTAATAAAGCCTATTTAGGTCTATCTTTGAACAGTGGGGCAGAACAGGTTAAACCAGACCAGAGACCCTCAGGAAGAGGCCACACCTCCTGGCTAGAACACAAGTCCCCACCCTTTTGTCTTTCACAGGAGTCTGGCATTCGAGCCCCTGGCTTAGCGAGTTCCTTTCAGCTGAGGGTGATCTCTCAATCAGGACAAGCCCTGCACAGTTCTGCTCCCCTTTAGTCATACAATGAAGATAACAACATTTCACTACCCCTGCATTCAGTACGAAAGTGATTTGTAACCCAACACCAGCCAAAGCTGATCACTTGGAGCTACACAGCTCCTGTCTGCTAGATACCTACACAGAGTAGGTGTGTTCATGTAAATACAGTTTGCCCCTAAAGTCTCTTCCCCCACCCCAACTAGCTGTCATAGGAGAGTTCATTTAGACCCTGCTTACTTATAAAAGCCATTTCACTTAGTTTCCCCCTTGTCTGGGTCCTTATAACCATAGTATTTGAGTGCCACACAATCACTAAAGGATTTGAACCTCTCAACAGCACAGTGGGGTATGGAAATATTTGCCCCAATTTATACGTGGGGAATTAAGGCCTGGGGCAGAATAAGTGACTTGTCCGAGGTCACACAAGAAGTTTGTGGCTAAATCAGCAATTGAACCCTAGGCTCGTGCACCCCACACCAATGTCTTAGCCACTAATCCACCCTTCCTACCACTTGCTATGTGACCGTCGCCTGGGAAACTAACACATGGAACAAGTGAAACATGGAGTCTGATTTCATTTACTCTAGGGCCCCTTTACACCACTCTGGCAGCATAAGGGGCGTCTGAGTGGGGATAAATTTGCAAGGAGACTTAGGGTAAATGAAGACTCAGGGTCCAAGTAAGTTCAAATGAACAAATGAAACATGGATAAAAATGAATCTGTACATTAGCTTCTTTCAGTTTTAGTGAATACAGTTACTTGTAGCAAGACTGTGTGCAAAGAATTCATTGGTGTACGCAGTGTTATAGTCGTGTGAGTCCCAAAACATTAGAGTGACAAGGCAATATCTTTTGCTGGACCAACTTCTGTTGATGAGAAAGAGAGAAGCTTTCCAGCTGCACAAAGCTAGAAGAAGAACTCTATGTAGCTCGAAAGCTTGTCTCTCTCACTAATGGCAGTTGGTCCAAATAAAGATATTACCTCCCCCACCTTGTCTCTTGAAAGCATTCAGGCAGAAATATTATTTTCAAATTGACAGCGTCTCTTTGCATTTAATATTCACATTAAAAAATGAAAATATCTTCCAGATAGGTAGGTTGAAACATGTGGCAGGAACTTGCAGCATTTACAGAAGCAGAGGCAGTGGTATTTTCCAACATAGGATAGGATGCACATGTCTATGCCGTGGGGAGAGTTAAACATGGCCTGTCTTTCACCACCACACGGGGCTGTCTAGTAGAAGGTAGGCTTGCATGTATCACAGATAAAGGTTTTTCAGAAGCACTCAGCACTGGCCTAACTCCCACTGAAGTCAACTTCCACTGACTTACCTGGGAACAGAGCGGGGCCAGTGCTCTGAAAATGGCACCCTCCGTGATTCGTTGCAGTAGATATATGCGCTGTGATGTACTGATCAGCTAGATGGCAGTCTGTCTTTGGGAAGCTCTTTCAGGAATTACTGAGCTTGTTTGCTTCAACGTTGCAATCACATATCAGTACCTATCAGCTGATATGAGATTTGGTTTCCATCTGGCACAAGGTCCATCCTGGCTCTTAGCCAGGCCCTGCTTATTTTTCTCCGTGTAAATAACACCATCAGTGATGGCACATGTGTCCTGCCCCACCACCTTTGTTCAGGTGAGGTACAGATTGATTTCCGCACTTCAACAGCAGTTTTAGAGACGTGATCTAAATTACAGCTTGTTTAGGCTAGTGCCTCATGTAGGAAGAGCAGGAAATGTCCTAAAAGTGAATTCAGAAAAGATTAAACTCCACTGAACTTTACTTCATTGCCTGTGTGATCAACACTTTCAGGTCACATTTAAAGCCAGGCTGCCTGGATGGCTAAAAACATTTCTGCTTGGCCAGCTCTGCAGATCAAGTGAACGTTAAATAGTCGTTTTGTTCATTAGAAGCATATAGCAGGAATTAAGTCAGTGGTGTCTGCCCAAAATGACAAGGTATTGATTTGTGTGTATTTTGCTGGTTGACTAAGATAATTCCCTTTTCTCACCCTGTCCACTGGGCAAATTCAGCAACTTCAAATTGTTCAGAAACTCCCCATATTTTCTAATTAGATACATGTGTGACGGGTTTCCCCCAGGGTGCCACTTGGAACTAGGGTACCACTGAGACTGTCTGACCCACCAGCCTGGGCTCCCTTTCACCCTGTGGTACTGTGATAAGTTGCCAATCACTCCAAGCTTGCTATTTTACCATCATACACACAGATAGGGATACACCGAGCTGCAGCTTCACACAGATGCTGAGATCAGCTCTGCCTGGGAAGGCTCAGCTAAGGCACCTCCCAGTTGCTAAGGCACACCCCCCTCTCCCCCCCACCCCAGAGTGTAAACCCAAAGTTATACCGTCTTGTGCTGCACAGGAAACTGTACAGCGTAAGCTCCTAAAATTCACCCCCTCCCTCAGTGTGGAGAGAGATATGCAACAGCTTTCTGCCCCAAGTTATAATTTCCCCACACACTGGTTTTAGACAAAACAAGTTTATTAACTACAAATGATAGATTTTAAGCAATTATAAGTGATAGCAAATAGATCAAAGCATATTACCTTAGTAAATAATCAAAACTGCAAACTGAGTTTAACACACTAGATAGGCAGGATATGAATTAGCAAATTCTCACCTTGAGTGCTAAACAGGCTGGCAGATTCTTAAGACACAAGCTGTCTTGACTTTGCAGTTTAGCTTTCCCAGGTTTTCATATACAAGCTAAAAATCCCTCTAGCCTGGGACCATCACTTCCCACAGTTCAGTCCTTGCCCCTCAGGTGTTTCCAGGTGTGTTGTTGCAGGGAGAGTGAGGTCCCATCATGATGTCATTGTCCTCCTTTCATATCTTCTGCCCTCTTTTGCTGTGACCTGGGTCAAACAGTTCCCACTGTGTAGTGCTATCTCTGAGAGGTTTCTATTGTACACAGTTCCTGGGGTAATCCTTGTGCTTGTGTGCATTTCTTCAATAAGCCATTAACATTGTTTGGCCTTTTTACTATTGTACCTGAAAGGCTGCTTGTGGGTGTTTCCAATCTCACAACATTTTTCAGTAGCATATACATAGCCAAACTTCATAACTTCACATACAATGATAGCACATACAATCCATCGAGATATTACTGTCTAGAAGATGAAGACTTTTAGAATGACACCTCACAAGGCACACTTTGTTCAAAACATATTCCAATTACATGACAGTGGTGAATATTGGGATGCCAGGATGTCACAACATGATCAACATTTTTCTCTCATGCTTTGCTTAGCTCCCAGTGAAGTTTCCAATAGATTTTAAAATGGTTATTGCTCACTCAGATCTAGCTCTCTGCAGGGCCACTCCTCTTACCTGCTGTCATAAGAACATAAGAACAGCCGTACCAGGTCAGACCAAAGGTCCATCTAGCCCAGTATCCTGTCTACCGACAGTGGCCAATGCCAGGTTCCCCAGAGGGAGTGGACCAACAGGCAATGATCAAGTGATCTCTCTCCTGCCATCCATCTCCATCCTCTGACAAACAAAGGCTAGGGATACCATTCCTTACCCATCCTGGCTAATAGCCATTAATGGACTTAACCACCATGAATTTATCCAGTTCTCTTTTAAACGCTGTTATAGTCCTAGCCTTCACAACCTCCTCAAGTAAGGAGTTCCACAAGTTGACTGTGCGCTGCATGAAGAAGAACTTCCTTGTATTTGTTTTAAACCTGCTGCCTATTAATTTCATTTGGTGACCCCTAGTTCTTGTATTATGGGAATAAGTAAATAACTTTTCCTTATCCACTTTCTCCACACCAGTCATGATTTTATATACCTCTATCATATCCCCCCTTAGTCTCCTCTTTTCCAAGCTGAAGAGTCCTAGCCTCTTTAATCTCTCCTCATATGGGACCTGTTCCAAACCCCTAATCATTTTAGTTGCCCTTTTCTGAACCTTTTCTAGTGCCAGTATATCTTTTTTGAGATGAGGAGACCACATCTGTATGCAGTATTCGAGATGTGGGCATACCATCGATTTATATAAAGGCAATAATATATTCTCAGTCTTATTCTCTATCCCCTTTTTAATGATCCCTAACATCCTGTTTGCTTTTTTGACCACCTCTGCACACTGCGCAGACATCTTCAGAGAACTATCCAGAATGACTCCAAGATCTTTTTCCTGACTTGTTGTCGCTAAATTAGCCCCCATCATATTGTTTGTATAGTTGGGGTTATTTTTTCCAGTGTGCATTACTTTACATTTATCCACATTAAATTTCATTTGCCATTTTGTTGCCCAATCACTTAGTTTTCTGAGATCTTTTTGAAGTTCATCACAGTCTACTTTGGTCTTAACTATCTTGAGCAGTTTAGTATCATCTGCAAACTTTGCCACCTCACTGTTTACCCCTTTCTCCAGATCATTTATAAATAAGTTGAATAGGATTGGTCCGAGGACTGACCCTGGGAGACACCACTAGTTACCCCTCTCCATTCTGAGAATTTACCATTAATTCCTACCTTTGTTCCCAGTCTTTTAACCAGTTCTCAATCCATGAAAGGATCTTCCCTTTTATCCCTTGACAACTTAATTTACGTAAGAGCCTTTGGTAAGGGACTTTGTCAAAGGCTTTCTGGAAATCTAAGTACACTATGTCCACTGGATCCCTACAAAAGCCGGCTCAGGTTTGGGAATCTCCCTAACATCCTCAGCCGTGAAGATTGAAGCAAAGAATCCATTTAGTTTCTCCGCAATGACTTTATCGTCTTTAAGCCTCCTTTTGTATCTCGATCATCAAGGGGCCCCACTGGTTGTTTAGCAGGTTTCCTGCTTCTGATATACTTAAAAAACATTTTGTTATTACCTTTGGAGTTTTGGGCTAGCCGTTCTTCAAACTCCTCTTTGGCTTTTCTTATTACATTCTTGCACTTAATTTGGCAGCGTTTATGCTCCTTTCTATTTGCCTCACTAGGATTTGACTTCCACTTTTTAAACGAAGTCTTTTTATCTCTCACTGCTTCTTTTACATGGTTAAGCCACGGTGGCTCTTTTTTAGTTCTTTTACTGTGTTTTACTGTCCAAGCCCGAAAGCTCTGCTGGAGTGCATGGATCTTTCTGGGCATCTGTGGAGTCAGTCGAAAAGCCTCAGTCACAGCCACATTTCTCCTTTGATGCAACACAGCTGCTTAGGATTGTCTTTTAAACAGAAAATATGAGACAATATGATTCCTCCTTAGATTTCAGGTCTACATTTAGGAGCGGGGAGGGGGCGGGAAATTAAAGTCAGTCTCTTTTTAACATAACACCAATAGCGTACAGCACTTTGAGAGTGAAACTAAATGAAGTAGGGCATTAGATAAATAGGATGCATCCCCTGAAAGTCACGAGAACCTAATCTGAATTCCTTCTTGGGCTCCACATTTAAGGAGCGATCCTTCAAAGTGCGGAGCACTCTGGACCCAATGCAGCGAAACACGTAAGCATGTGGGCAGTCCCATTGTAGCCAAGTGGGCTGCTCTTGTGCTTAGAATTAAGCACCTGATTATATGCTTTGCTGGACTGGGGCCAGAGTACTCAGCACTTTGCAGGACTGAGCCCTTAAATCTTGGAGCTGAACAAATGGTTCACAGCAGAGTTTGTTCACCCAATGTTGCTTCTTTTTCTGCTCACAGAGTATTCGCTAACAGGTTCAGTTTCCTGAGATTCATTCATTATTCACATATATTTGGTAAAAGTCTATTCAAAATGCTCACTCTTTGGACTGATCATGAATATTCAAAGTGAGTGCTGTGTTGTTGACTAGGTCAGTCACATGGTATTGCTGCAGTTCTCTGATTGGTTAAGGGAATACTCGCTTCTAGTGGAAATGCTCTTCCTGGTTTCAAATTTGGTTTCCATGAACACTGGTGCATGTGACTTTGAAATTCATTTTCAGCAAACATCTTTGCCAGTAAAAATCAATCTCTCAACTGCCTGTGGAAAGCAAAAAGGGAAGTGAGCCTGAAATTCCTTTTAAAATTCAAGCACACGGTCACAGAAAATGTTTTGCTTTGTTCACTCCGTTCCTTCCTTATGTCACCTCAGAATGTCTGATATCAAAAATCGCAGCTGGGATACTGCTGCAATAGCTAGGCAGAGCAGATCAGCCAAAGGGTTTCAACTTGCATCTGGCCAGGTCAACAGGATCTGAATCTTATTGCCATCTGGCGGCTGGTCAGTGACCTATGTCAAATGAGTTGCATAGTTAATATTGGGTTGTGTGTGTGTGTGTAATTAAGTTAGTTAATATACTTCATTTCTTTCTTTGATGGGATTAGCATCTTTAGTAGATAAAGGAGATGTAGACTACCTTCATTTTAGTAAAAACAATTGTGGAATCATTTTCAAAGCTCCACATTCTGGGTAAATCGAGATTATTGCACTTCACATTTTGTGTGTGCTATGGTGCGGCATGCAAAGCCGAATAATTATACTTCCAGATGGGTAGCTATGCATGCAGTTAGCAAAGGTGAAGGCACACACATCTGTTTGTGTAACCCACACACCCCCTGGGTGTGGTGTTCTGACCCATGTAATGGCACCGAGACCACTTAGAGCGCGAGAGATTAATGAGTATGCTCTACAGCCTTAGCTAACAGGCCTACAGCTTTTGGCTCAGGTTGTCGAGGCTCATGCATTTAGCTCCCAAGGTCCCAGGTTCGATCCCATCCAACAACGACCAGGGTCTGTCGGTGTTACATTTGCATGAGCAGATAACTATTATTTATTATTATTTTTATTGCTATAACTCCAGAAAGTGCTAGGCACTGTACAAGATAGGCTCAAACCAGCATAATTTTTGCAAAGGGAAACCATGTTGAACTAACCTTTGAGAATTCTTTGACCATGTCAGTAGAGGAATGGATAAAGGAGATCTCACTGACATAGTTTATTTAGACTTTCAAAAGGCTCTTGACAAGGCGCCTCACAAAAAGCGACTAAAGAAGCTAAGCAGTCATGAGTGAGAGGCAAAGTGTTGTCACGGATCAAAAACTGGCTAAGAGACAGAAAACCAAGAGTAGAATTAAACGGTCAATTTTCATCATGGCAACAGGTTAACAGCAGGTGCCTCAAAGTTCTGTAGTAGATACAGTGTTGTTCGATAGGCCCAGTGTTGTTCAGTGTAGTTATTAATGATCTGGAACAGGGATTGAGCAGTGATGTAGCAAACTTTGCAGATGAAGCAAACTTGTTTAGTTTAATCAGGACCTGAGAGGAAAATGAGGAATGTCACAGAGACCTAACCAAGCTAGGTGAAAGGGCAACAGGATGGCAAATGGAGTTCAATGTCAACAAATGCAAATAAAGCACTTCGGAGGGGAAAATGTTAACTGTTTGTACACCTGAAAGGTTTCAGGGTAGCAGCCGTGTTAGTCTGTATCCTCAAAAAGAACAGGAGTACTTGTGGCACCTTAGAGACTAACAAATTTATTAGATGCATCCGAAGAAGTGGGTTGTAGCCCATGAAAGCTTATGCTCTAATAAATTTGTTAGTCTCTAAGGTGCCACAAGTACTCCTGTTCTTTTTGTACACCTGAAAGGCTCCTACATTATCTGTGTCAATTTAGGAAAGGTCTTGGCTTCACAGTAGACAGTTCAATTGAAACCTTTGTTCAGTGTGCACCTGTGGTCAAAATAGCAAACAAAATGTTAGGATGTATAAGGAGTAGGATAACTGGTGGAGGTTTGGAGAAGGGTGACGAGAATGATCAAGGGCCTGGAAAAACTCTCCTATGAAGAAAAATTTAAAAGACTGGGACTGTTTACATTAGAAAGTAGACAAATAAGTGGGGACATAAAACTGTATATTAAATAATGAATGGTTTAGAGAAGGGTGATCAGGAACTTCTGTTCTCCCTGTCTCCTAACTCAAGAACAAAGGGATGTTCACAGAAATGAAAAGTTGTCAAATTCAGAACCAATAAAAACAATACTCTTTCACACCACACATAATAGATCGGTGGAACTCACTGCCACATGATATCGCGGAGACAGAAATTTAGCACGATTCAAAAAGGGGTTGGGTGTTTATGTGAATAACAAGAACATCCATCAATGATAGTTATTGCTAAAAAAAATTAGGAAGAGGTTTTGGGCCTTATACCAATCGCTAGGGATTAGGAGGAATCCTATGTGGGGAGCAGATTACCCCACATCTGCTACTGCCAGGATTCTTGCATCTTCTTCTGAAGCATCTGATGCTGGCCATTGTCAGAGATAGATGCTGGTTTAGGTGGGTCTAATCCAGTTGGATGTTGCTTATGTTTTGCAGTTGCATCCATTTAGTCTACATTTTGCAATGCTCACCTATTTCATAGGCCTTTAAGTACATGGTCTGATAGTGTTCCACGTGGCATTATTATTGAGAAATGAGAGAAATATGGATTGGATGACACTATTATAACATGGATTCCCACCTGGCTAAAAAAACCTGAACACGGAGGACCAAATTCAGTGCT
Source organism: Chrysemys picta bellii (assembly GCF_011386835.1). Lineage (NCBI taxonomy): Eukaryota > Metazoa > Chordata > Testudines > Emydidae > Chrysemys > Chrysemys picta. Next base: position 28,478,828 of record NC_088803.1, read on the forward strand.
GTAGTAAGCTAGAGGAGCTATATTGACTTCAGTGAAGTTGGATCTTTTTACGCCAGGGCTGAGTGGAGCTCAGTGTTATATTGGGAGGTGGGTGTCAAATGGGATATCACAGGGGCCAGTCCTGTTCATCATTTCCTCTGCTGAAGCACAGAGTGGATAGTGATGCTGGGCTTTGAAGGTGGGAAGATACTTAATCACAGATACTTTGGAGGATAGAATTAAAATACAGCCCAAGCTTAATTAACTGGAGAAATGGGGTTGGAATTGTTAAATTGCAGACTCCGTTAAAATGGTTCACATAGGAAGGAAGATGAAAAAGCCCAAGCATTGAATGGTGGCATCCTGGCTAGAGAGGACTGGTACCACACAAAGGGATCCCGAGTCAAATGTTCACAAGCACCGATTCTGAACAATGTTTTTTTCTGTAAAATTGGAATTTCCAGTGGAACTGATCCACGTTTGATTCCAGCTGTAGTGTAAATATAACAGACATGGTATCATTGGAACACACAATATAGTGAGGTTGTTTCCATTATTACTAGCATTAGATGTGACTGATAAATGCCACAGGTACACCCGACACTGCACAGTCTGGTAAAGAAATGGCCGGGTCACTGCCCCAGAGAGGTAACAGCCTGAGCCGCAATCCAACGAGGTGCTGAGCACAGGGCCGGCTCCAAGTTTTTTGCCGCCCCAAGCAAAAAAATTTTCCGGCGCCCCCCCCCCCCCCCCGGTCCCACCCCAACTCTGCCCCTTCCCCGCCCCATTCCAACCCCTTCCCCAAATCCCCGACCCCACCTCCTCCCCTGGGCACGCCGCATTTCCCCTCCTATCCCTCCCTCCCAGGCAAGCCTGGGAGGGAGGGGGAGAAGTGGAATGGCAGCGCGCTTGGGGGAGGAGGCGGAGGTGAGCTGGGGAGGGGAGCAGTTCCTCTGCCCCCCCAAGGTTACTTCCTGCGGCCCTCTCTGTGCCCCCCCACAAAACAGCTGATCCGCGCGGCAAGCCTGGGAGGGAGGGGGGAGAAGCAGAGCGGCGGCGGCGCGCTCAGGGGAGCAGGTGGACCGGAGGTGAGCTGCGGCGGTAGGGGGCAGTTCCTCTGCCCTCCCGCCCCCCCAAGGTTACTTCCTGCTGCCCTCCCCGCGCCCCCACCGCAGCAGCTCACCTCCGCTCAGGGCCGGCTCCCGGCTTTTTGCGCCCCAAGCAAAAAAAAAAAAGGAGCCGAAGTGCCACCCCTTGGAAAGTGCCGCCCCAAGCACATGCTTGGAGAGCCGGCCCCGGCTGAGCACTCTCAGCTCAAAGACCTGTTCTGTACCTTAAAGTGCTGAGTCCGCAGCTGGGGTCAGGGACAAGGAAAGGTCAAGATACTGGCAAAACAGCAACGTGACAATGGGATGGGTAAGGTGAGGAGGGCTATGCGTGGGCGATGGGGTAAATAAATATTTTCTGTTGTTGAGGCTGGGCAGAGGACAGCCCTGGAGCCTTTATATTCCGTGTGCCCTCAGGGTGAACACCACTGAATAACAATGAGCTCCTGTTTAGGAAATCAAAACACGCTGCCTTTCTGTAGCATAAGTAGAATATTCAAGCCCTGGAAATGTATCTTTTTTAGATACAGGGCCAGGTTTTTAGCTAGTGTTAATCAAGCCAAGTTCCAGTGAATCTACACTACTTTACACTAGCTGAGGATCTCACTCACAGTATGTTGTGCATACTCAGAAATAGCTTGGGCTCTTACAATACATGAATAAGGAATTCTACATTACGCTATTCTAGAAATCCCAGGAGAGCTTCAGAAATCAGTAAAGAGTCTTCATTGTGCAAGTTATTTATCTTTTTTGTAAGTAATCGCACCAGCATGTTTATTGTGAGCCAGGAAGAGAGATCTGCTCCCCAGAGCTTTCTGCTGTGGCATTCAGCATCTTATCTGAGTAAGCAGAATCACTGCAGAGCAAACAGATGCTGGGTCAGGTAGGGCACACTGCAGCCTGGGAGCCTTAGAACAAAAGGCTCTTTACGTTCCCAATAAATTGGTCTCATAGGAATTTTGCTTTGAAATTATAATTGACACAGGGGGAAAAAAGATTCCATAGACTTTGGACTCATTAAAATACTCTGTCATTCACCAATGGCTTATTTCTGGCACCTAATCAAAAGAAATTAAATTATCTATCTAACTAACTTAATTTATTGCTGCCTATGATGTATATTCTAAAAAGTACAAAGTGCTGGGTGTAGAGAATGGAAGGGGTTTGTTACCTAATATCTCCGTTTGTCTGTCTCACTCACTAAACCCCCCCACATGAACTGAAAAACCCTTCCATGCTCAGGAGCAATTATGTTGATTCTTTTCTTTTTTAACATCACCGTTTATTGGGATTTTTTAATATATTTTAAAAAAAACCATTTTTGCCAGCAGATGGAAAACCGTCTGAGTCACAAAAATTAGATGGGGGAGTTTCTCAGGCTTTTGAGGGACAAAAAGAAAACAGCCCAATTTACAGGCCCGGACACCCAGATAAATAGAACCTTGGGTGCAAAACTGCACGATTGTTTGTTTGACCAGTTAGCAAACTCAATGTAGCAAATCACTTTAAGTATGGCCCCAGTTTAGCAAAGCATTTCTATTCAAAAAAGCATCTGAGCGTGTGCTTCACTTTAAGAATGTGATTCATTCCTACTGAAGTCAACTGGACTTAAGCACACGCTGAAAGTTATGCACATGCTTAAGGGCTGCACTGGATCAGGGCCTTAGTGTGACTTCATGCACAATCCTGTGGGTGCAAAGGACCTGTTAGCACAGCATTGTACACAAAAATCAGGTGTACAAATGTGTGCACATATCTGTGTGATAATTCTAGGCCACAGTGAAATCCAAGGTTTGGGCCCAGTCCTGAAACTGGACTAATGTGGGTGGATCTTTACACTCATACAAAGTCCCGTGGAGGCTGGGCCTTTGTTTCTTGTTGAGGTGACGCTGAGCTGATTCTTTGACTTTCTTGAGTTAAACTGTGAATTAGGAATAGTGGTGGGCCCAAGGGTGTGTATCTCTGACATGCTCAGGAATCCTAGAGCAATTGCATTTTGTAAAGACAACTGGGTAATTGTCATGAAAGAAGCACCACATCTATGTTACTCTTGGCTAGTGTTTTGGAATCTGATTTTCTACCTCCGTTGATGGCTGCAGTATCTTTCTTTCATTCAGCAAGTTTTGATCTAGGGTTTGTCACCCTCAAGGAGACTCAAAAACTCAATAAATATGAATAACATAGAAACAGCTGGTTGAGCTCTAGGCATTGAGGACCCAAATCAATAAGCATGATTTTCTCTCCTTTTATTTTCCTGAAATCCAGTTCCTCAAGACGTGAGGATGGCTCTATTCAAGATGCCATTCAAGGAAGAAAAAATACCTCCTGCTTGAATCAATTCCAAGAAAACTCACAAGACCCTTTCCATAATGACCTTTGCATTGGGTGGGTTATATCCTTTTGGGATAAATAATGCCAAATCAAACTTGTCCAGAATTATAATGTGATTGCACAATTCTGTTGTCCTACTCATTTTTGATGGGTGGATAAAATACCTTTAGAGTTTTTTCAGTTACCCTGGTAATGAGCTGGTTTGCAAATTTTGTGCTTGGGTAGTAACATTTTCATGACAATTTTTCAAGGCTGGATTGTTCTGAGATCAAAATCTTAGCACTGTGATTTTATCACAGGGAAATACGGGAGAGATGTCTAAGTCCCACCAGTTATACCAGGAATACATTGCAGGCATAAAAATTGCAGACAAAATTATTTCTGGGTACAAATTTGTCTCCTCAAAGTTGGAAGCAAAATCAAGCCCTACCAAGTGTTTCTCTTCATTACCATATTGACTTCTGAGATACCACTATGACTTTACTTGGCAACATGTGGCTAGCTAGGAATAGATCTCCAGTCCCCACTGATTGCCATATATTAGGGTCCAATCCTGCTGCACTGAAGGACATGACCCTAGTCTCAAGAAACATATGATCTCTCTTTGAACATCACGAGAGGGATTGACCACGTGCAGATGTTACTGCAGTTCTAGGGTCCGTGATCTCTAAAAGCTATGCAGCACTGCAGAGAAGTCAGATCATAACTCTCTTTGTGTAGATATCTCTTTTGGAATCATTACACCATCGGCCATGTCACTGGCTCTTCACCCACCCATAATCAGCCTTCTGCTACCAACATAACTTTGAAAGGCAGCAGACTTAGAAAATCAGAAGGATACATCTAAAAGTGCCCATACTTTGAATGCTCACATGCAGGTGCCGTATGCAAACACACAGGTAGATGAATATGCATGCCCACCTGTAGACACACATTCACACACATACTGATGAACACACATATACACATGGAAACTCATGTATGCGCATACACATGCCTGTGAACTCACATCTACCTAGGTATTTACTCACGTGTACAACCCCATCATCTTTTCAAAAGGCCTCTAGAGAGGATACACTGCTTGTTACTTGGCCCCACAGATCCCCAGCATTCCACTGAACTGTGACTCTTGTTAGTCAGTGTCTCTTTACACACTTGAATGAGTTAAAAGTTATGCCCCAGTATCAGATGCCCTGCAGTGCATTCTGTTTGTAGTGGCTACACATTGTGAGTCACTCACCACTCAGTCAGCAACAGGTGTCCAGTATGAAAACAAACAATGCTTGTGCCCCATGACTTTGATTCACTACTCATGCACTAGCTAGCTATTGGTGCACAATTTCCAACGACACCAATGGGCGTTATGAGCATGTAGTGTGAGGGGGAAAAGGAGGGAGCTAGTCAGAAAGGCGTTAGCTTTCTGCAGTATGTTGGATTTCTGACATATGACTGCATCAAGTATCTTGCCATCACTTGTTAGATCTGCAATGGTATGAAGGACCATTTCTGATCTGTTTTTTGTGGTGCTTATTAAAAGCCGCATGCAAAGAGCTACAGTTCCGAAATGCACATGCAAATTAGTTCAAATACTTCTGATCCAAGAGTACTAAAGGATCCCAATAGCAGTGTTCCCCTGGAGAGCCCAGGAGAAAGGGCTGCTTTTGGGTTTAACTCTTCTAAAAAGCAGGTCACCTGCTTAACATTAATCCACAAGGCCATGGGTGTGAATGTGAAACCAGGTCAATAACTCTCCCCCCCACACACACATCCCATTTGTGCTGGAAAGCAGCATGGCTCCATAAGCATCTAGAAACAGGATGACAATACCAAGCTAGCAAATCTTAAATTCGAGGGGTGAGGGACCACTAATCAGATGGCCGTTGTTCTCTTCAAACCTGGAAAACATAATGTGTTTATTCCAGCAAACTGGGGGAAATTAGATAGATGTGCTTAATTGCTAACAAATGTTTCCAGACAACAAAGAGGTGAGAGGTTGAGTAATTAGCCAGGTTCTGATAGCTGAGTAGCCAATAAATTGTCAGAATCCTTAATATGCCTGCACAGGTTTTGTTGCTGTTAAGTGGATGAAGCAAAGACCTTGAAATTACAGGGGCGCCATCATCCCCCCACCTCCCACGCTCCTTGGGAACACTCACAGCTGCTTTAAACAACTTAATATTTCAGACGCCAGCGTCAATGGTCCCTCGCTGCTTTAATTACCACCTGCGATCCAGGGAGTGCATTCGGAATGAAGGGGTTGGAGGGAGCATGGCAAGGTTTCTTCAGGTTAGTCTGCCCCCTTGACATTTTATTTGCTCAGAGATGGGGGTGGGAGGCAAACAGCCCATGCACCTGGAGGATCTCAGAACCCTTTCAAGCACCTGTACAGCAAGCTTATCTCCTTGTTTCCCAGCTACAGTAATTGAATGTGAAATTACCCCAGCCCTTGAGAGGGCTCTTGAATTTAATGAGTCCCATCCCAATCCCTTGCCTTCTCTCAGAGCAGGGTTTGTCTGGGCAGAGGAAGCTCCTCGTCTTCCTTGGTCTGGGGGAGAGGCACTCTTCCCCCCCCTCGTGCAGAGTGCTCCAAGGGGCAGACACATGCACTCTTGAAAAGCTGCCTACGTGATGAGAGGCAGTGGCAATTGGCTTCTTCCACAGCAGCACCCGAGAGCACCTGAGTGGAAATCCAGGGACATGCACAGGGCACTGAGGGCTTTTGCCACTGGGTGACCTCAGTTAATGCAGCAAGGAATTTCTGTTATTGCTGATGAACAGAATAATCTTTTGCATTTATATCACACCACTCATGATCCCAAAAGTATGTGCTCACAGATGGGAACCTTTGCGCTACCAAAATGCAGACGCCTTTGCAGAGGTGCTGGAACTAGGGGTGCTGCTGCACCCCCTGGCTTGAAGTGGTTTCACTTATATACAGGGTTTGGTTCAATGGCTCCCAGCACTGCCACTAAACAAATGGTTCTATTACCCCTGCACCTTTGGGTTGGAGGACGGCAGGTAGACACACTGCTTGCTGCACTGTAGTGGGGCAATGGGGAAAATATAGTTTCTGAGGACACCAGAGCAAACACTTGCCCTTACAACAAGATCTCAGGTCTCCACACACAGCAGACAAGCCCTTGTGCTCACAAGAAAAACCCACAACGAGTGAACTGTGGAGAAAACAGGATGTACGGGTGCAATTACTGACTGTATCATAATGCAGATGCACAACATGATGTTCTTTTTATGCAGCTATTTTTATGCAGGGTTTTAAAAAAGAAAACTGAAAAAAAAACCAGAAATTTCACCATGTGGCATCACTCTGACACTCCCGTGGGACATCAGCAGGGTTGGAACCTTTAGATCCATCACATAAACCTCTGCTACTTAATCCAATGGATTTAACTGATAGCAGTATAGGCTGTCATCCTCTCTGTGGACCAGCACTGGAGGCGAATGAGACCCTCTGCCACTGGGTTTCACAGACACTTGCTGAGAGCAGAGGAAAGGTGACATTCAGGAACCTTGGGTTCCAACCCAGGCCCTGCAGGGGAGTGCGCTGTAGTGGGCACAAACTCTTCCGACCATTCTTGCCTTCTGCTCCATCCCTTCCAACCTGTCCCAGTATCTTCCCCACTCCTTGTCCCAGTCCTATTCTTCTCACCTAGTGCCAGTCTTCACTCTCCATGCTTATCATTATAGTCCCAGTCTCCTTGCTCAGCAAGTCTTACTCTCTCCCCTCCAGACTCTCTGTCCCAGTCTCCCCTTCCCATTTCCAGTCTCCTTAACCAGCCAGTCACAGTTCCCCCTCCCCAACTCCCAGTCTCAGTTTCCATCGCCTTCCCATAGGCTTCCTATCCCAATCTACTATCCCAGCCCTTGTCCCCCTGCATTCGAATCAGACAGCTTCCCACATCCATTCCAGCCCATGCGACCCACCTTGGTGCTCCCTTCCAACCCCCGAATGTCTGAGCCATAGCCCAACTCTCTAATGCAGCTCACCTCAGAGCAGCTTCTAGTTTCCATCCCTGTCCAAACCCCAGGAAACAACTCTGCCCCCAGCAATGCACATGACGTGCAAGCGAGTCCATGAGGTAAATTCTCTAGGGATGTTTAAACCTGAGGATTGGTCCATAAACCCATGCTTCCCCATATGATGACAATGACAGATGAGAGAAAGGTTGGTTGTCTCCTTATCATGGTGATTGGAAGATTTTTTTCCCCCAGGGCATAAATGTTAAGATGGAGTTTGCCTGAAGAATGTCCTACGGAGAATCATTTATTTTGGGGCAGTGTTAGCCTCCACTGGAAATCTGACACATTGTTTCATTCTTATTTCTTTTATGGATGCCTTTGCTTGATCACATTTATTTTTTGTAAAGACATTGCAACAGCGAGACTGATTCAACATATGGGCAGTTGGAAGATAGCACAGCACAGATCAACATCTGATAAGATTTAGGTCAGAGTTGGTTATCTGTAGCTGTTTAGTCCAGTCCCTACTCTTCCAGCTACTTTCTCTGTGAAGTAGATTGTCCAGAAATAACTGACTAGCTGCCCATTTGTGTACAAAGATTCCTTTTCTGATCCCACTCGTCCCACAGGGTGTAGAGGCTCATTCACTCATCTGGATTTCCTCTGAGTCGATTGGGTACAGCTCATATATTTTCACCAACTAGTTACATCGAAACATAATTCTCCAAGTATGGGTTATTCACAACGCTGGTCAAAGTTCTTTGAGTTTTGAAACTTTGCAGAAATCTGAAATTAAAAAAAACCCACAGGAATTAAATTAAAACAGAATCACAAACATTTTCCCCCATTTTCAAACGACTATTAAACTGGTGGAAATGTTTTGAGCTTTGAGATTCCAAATTGTGAAACAAAATCAGGAAAAAAATCCAAACAAATGTGATATCCGCTCTCTCTCCTCCCACCACCACCATGTTTGGGTTTTTTAGGCCATCTCTAGTTGCTGATCAACTTTGACTATTCATTTTGTGTGGTTGGTGTCCTGTGGCCGGAGTACTTTACACAGCGGAATAACATATAGCATACTTTCCAGGACAAATAAGGGTCCCTACTAAAATTCATTCCATTGTGGGGACTTGCCATTTTCATAAATGCCCAGCAGCCATCTCAGTTTTCATGATTCATATGTGATAAGTAAACTCTCTGAGGTCCGGGCCATCTTTTGTTCTGTGTTTGCAGCCTCTAGAACACTGGTCTCCTGGTCCATGATTCATAGATTATAAGGCCACAAAGCACCACTGTGATCACCTAGTCTGACTTCCTGTATAACACAGGCCAGAGAACTTCCTTGAAGTAATTCCTTCAATCTTTTAGAAAAACATCCAGTCTAGGCTTAAAAATCTTGGAGAATCCACTGGGTCTCCTACGCACTGCCATGATACAAATAATAAATAACAATAATCTGTTTAATATGTCACTTTTATTTACAAAAACATTAGTGAATCACCTTTTTTCCTCCCACATCACCAGCTCAATGTAAAGTGAAGGCGTTGATCCGTGTGTAAATAGTAGCTGGTTTTATGGGTACTCGAACTCTCTCACGTGCTGTTTATACTATAACACTCTTATAAGGGGCACTGCCAACTTCTTTACACCCCCAAATTTGCTGTTCCTCAATCTTCTTCATGGATTTTTTAAAAAGGTTTAAACTTAAAGGCCATTTTTCATAGAAAAACAGTATAATTGCACAAGCCATTTAGAACCCAACGTTCCAAGCTGAGTTAAACCAGCACTCCTTGTGTCAACATGCCGTATGCATGCACTATACCCAGCAGTCCATGGAGTGCACAATTGCACAGCATTTTCAGTACAAGTGAAAATGTCACCGAATTGGAGCATGAGATTCGGGGTGGGGGCAGAGATGCCGGTGGGAATTTTGAGGCTGCTTTTGCAGTTTGAGTTTCCAGCTGGGCTGGTTGGGATGAAAATCAATGAGAGTTTTGCCCGAGGAATGGCTGGAGGGTTCAGCCCAGAGCCCATTTTACAGAAAATGAGACTGAGACAGAGAGATTAAGGGAGATGTCCAAGGACACAGAGGGTGTTCCTGCCCCTGCCACACATACAAACACTTCAAACCTAAACATCTTTTGTTTTTGCAAGAACTGAGACAAGCCAGCTTTATAGGCCCATGCACAGATGATGATTGTTGCTTCCACCCCATTTTTAGCAGTACAATCCACTCTGTTGCTATGGTTTCAATACTAACAGATCACCGTATGGGAAGTAAAACAACCTCTCAGATGAAAAAGGCCTCGGTAAATTTCGAAAGGATTTACTGTTATTAATAAAACCCCAGCTCCTGGAGTGTGGTGGACCCACGTCCTGCCACGCCGCCCACACATTCTGCCCACAAACCCAGTTTAACCAGCCATTGGGGGAACCTTCCTCATTCACCAAGATTCTTCAGTAGTCAAGAGACTCCATCCCTGCTATGACATAGGGGACAACCCTGTTCTCCTGTGAAGCACAGCTGTCACATAAGCCCTGAGACCATTGACAGTTGGTGTAATTCAAAGCAATCCTCGGGCTGCTCTAAGTTACCCTAAGGGACCAGCCTGGCACACAGCAGGGCCAGAATCTGGGGAATCCAATGGCCAACTCTGAACCCCTTCTCCTGAGCTGCTCTGGGCTCTCCTGGGCCAGGATCTCATTGAGGATCTGGGCCAATATTTCTAATGGGAGACGTTACATCTTACAGTTAGTGGGCTTAGTGCATGCCTGCTCCAGGCTTTTACTAGCCTATTAGGAAAGAATCCTGTTACTGTTTATTTACCTGTGTATCTGCTTAGGAAATGGAAATAAATGCTGAGGGGACTGGGCTTCCAAATGGACAAACCTGTGTGTGTGTGTGTGTGTGTGTGTGTAGTGCACCATCTTACAAGTCCATCTTGATGTTTTTTAGGTGGGAGAATGAACGTTATAATGAGTGAAATATCGATTTCCCATAAAAGGGTTTTAATCACATGCCCTGACACCCCAACTGGGACAGAGCTCTGCTACAACACCAAATTGCACTTCATACCCCATCTATTTTTCAAACCCTGTATAAATGAGCCTGCCCGCTGGATATATGAGCATTCCCAGCTGTCATACATCACTGGAAATAAGCAAACCACTAGTATCCGTCTGGGGAAGGGAATAAACTGACAGTCCGACTGGGGAGGGATGGGGAGAAACGGGGCTTGGCTTGCCTTTTGGCCCTGCTTGCAGCCCAAGGAACGCTCCATCAGGGTGGCGCTTGCTCTGCTCCTCGTCATCCTGGTGGCTTTCTTGTTCCTGGAGATTTTTGTTTTCCTTGCCACGTGCCTGCCGAGCTAGCAAGGCAGGCGTTTCCGTTGTGGAGAGAGCAGGAGCTAATCAGCGGGACAGCACTATGTATCTCCCTGCATTGCTCTTTATTTTCCATGCATGGTGGAAGCAAGACCAGAAGATTCACTTCATAACCCCCTAACGCAGATCTGTAAAGGTCTGGAAGGAGCAGAGCATGGGGACGGGGAGGGAAAGAAGGAAGAGAGTTCTTTGCATAAAGAAAGGCTCCTTTGTTATCATTGCCTAGTCAGGTGTCACAGCAGTGGCCCTTTCAACTGAATTTGGGTGGCAAGTGTGCGCTCCTGACACTACCCAGACATGGGCCTGAATCAGCTGTAGCAGGAGCTCCAGTTAGGCCAGTCCAATGTCTGCTTGCTACTGCACACCCAGGTGACCAGGGCATAGTGAGGGTCAACTCTCACACTGATAACACTCTCCCATGCATCCGAGGACGTGGGCATTCACCCACGAAAGCTTATGCTCCAATACATCTGTTAGTCTTAAAGGTGCCACAGGACTCTCTGTTGCTTTTTACAGACCCAGACTAACATGGCTACTCCTCTGATACTCTCCTTTTCAATAGCTCTGCAGTGCATATTGCAAACCCTCACAGAATTAAGCCTCACAGACCCCTCTGTGAGTTGCTATGGCGAGGAGCCCATTAAAAATACATACTGGCAAATCCTTAGCTGCTGCAAATCAGCATCACTCCATTGAGTTTAATATGCTGATTTATATCAGCTGAGGTTCTGGTCCTTAGATAAACATTATTATCCCCGTTGTATTGATGGGGAAAGTGAGGCACTGAGCAGTAGTGACTTGCACAGGACCAAACTAGGGACTTGTGCAAAATCCAGCAGTTGGAAGCAGAAATTGGATAAACTCGGGCTAGAAATAAAATGCAAATGTTTTAACAATAAGGGTTACAGCTTACCTAGGGACGTGGTGGAAGTCTTTAAGTCAAAATAGGGTGTCTCTTTCTAAAAAATATGCTCTAGCTCAACCGTAAGATATGAGGTTCATGCAAGAATCACTCAGAGCATGTCTACATGGAGACTTACTGCACAGCAAGCTGGGGTGTATCCAGTGCACAGCAGCAGGGCCCACACCGGGACACTGTAGATGTACACCCCAGCTTGCTGCATGGTAAGTCTCCATGTGGACATGCCCTCCGCAAAGTTCTATGGTCAATGTAGTGCAAGAGGTCAAACTAGATGATTTTAAAGCCAGAAGGGACCTTTATGATCTATGAAAACCAGTGGCAAAGGCAGGACCAGAATCCAGGTCTCTTGGGTCCCAGTGCTGGGCTTTATATTGTTTCCATTTTCACCACTCCACAACTCCAGTTTTATGTTACTGTAACTCCAAACAGTGGCATTACATCAGTCTAAAACTGCTGTAATGGGGCGGGGAGGGGGAGGGGAGGATCAAGCTCAGAATCCCTTTGAATCAATGGAATTGCATCATCTTAAAAGTGGAGCAACGCCATGGAGCATCAGAGACGAGATGTTGCCCTTAATTTGGCTCGTGAATTGCTCTCATTATCATATAAACCAGTTGGTGACATAGGGAGTGTCTGGGCTCAGGTCTGGAATGGGTTCCTGGATCTATTTCACTCCTCTTTTCATCATTTGTCTGCAGGCAACTGGCTCTCTGGGTTCCCTTCCATGCCGTCTGCTCAGGATGCATTCAGATCCCTCTCTAGGCTGCTGAACAGGAAGCTCATGCTGTAGCAGGATACTTCCTGCCTGCTGAGAGGAGACACGAACTATTCCTTTATGCTTCCAGCAGAGGGCAAAGTGAATATTCCAGCTTCTCAATGCAACAGCTCTAATCATAGGTTGCCAGATTCCACGCATGGTCCCACCTCACAGGGTCCCAGAGCCCCAGCTCCAGCCTGAGCCCAAATATCTACACCACAATTAAATAATCCCTTAGCCTGAGCCCCAGGAACCCGAGTCAGCTGGCACTGGCCAGCAGGAGGTGACTAATTGCAGTGTAGACACCCTGAGAAATGCATTCTTTGGAAGCAAGAGGAAATCTCTGCATTAGCAATTCTCTTATAAACCTCTTCCCTTGCCAGGATGGCTTTACAGTGCAGTGCTGGTAAGAGAGATGTTCCCTCACTGGGGCAGTCAGATGAATTTCCCCTCAGCTAAAGCTGTGGCCCTGTGAAATGTCACCTGTTAAAAATAATAGAATAACAACAAATGTACAGGACCTCTCATAGAAACATCATCACTATGAAATCAGGAAGTAGTGTGGTTGACTGGTTAGAACACTGGAGAGGAGGACTCAGGACCCCTTGGTTATTTTCCCTTCTTTGTAATCAATTGCCTGCGTTAGCTTGGACTTGTCACTCTACTTCTCTGTGTCTAAAGGCTCCCTGAGGTCAGTGGAAATACTCCGATTGGTTCAATTCGCCTGGGGGCAGGAGCTTAGTTTCTCTTTAAAATGGGGCTCAGGGCTCTGTCTGGCTGTCTTTCAGGCAAACACCACTGAAATTCATGGAAGGTTCCTCTCAATATGGAGGGTTGGATTTGGCCCCTGGCTCACGCACTGGAGCTAGGTCTGCTTTCGCTGATGAATGAACACGATTTACTCCGGCTCCTACCAGCATGAACCCAGCAGCAGGGCCTCAGTGACAGATACGGAAGAGAGCTGCAGTGGTGGAAAGTGCCAAACCTTCCCTTCTTCAGGGAGGTGCTGGGCAGTGAAGGGACGTGGGTAAGGGCACCAGGAGATGTGCTGCTGCTTCAGTGCCTCTTTCATGGCATCCTCTGCCTGTGCGGTGCCTATGAAGCTCCAGCCACCCACTGAAACTGAAAATCACCATCTAGAGAGTGACAGTGGCAGCAGCATTGCAAGTCCCCTTTGGAGGGCAGCGGGGTCTCACTGCTAGTGGGTAGTGCAGTTTGCATCATGGTGAATCTCGCCCAATCAGCCTGATTCTCCCCTCTCTTGCCCCGGTGTATGTCAGAAGGAACTCCCAAAGCTCCGACAGCACAATAGGAGAATCGGGCCCTATGCCCTCTGCTCCCTGGGTGAAAGTCTCCCTAGATGTGCCAAGTGCGATTGCTAAGTCGATATCCCAGAAGCGTCCTGTTCCAAGGTGTTTACAGTAATAATAGCACCATTTGGTTAGCCAGTGTGAGATCACCATAGAAATAGCATTCGAATTGTGCATCGGGGCATATGGCCAAAACGGGAATGCACGAGGCTTCCTTTCTACTGCGAGGCAGAAGGAACACCAGAACTTAATTACAGGCAGCAAATGCTGATTTCTTTAATTAAAAGGACTTTAGTGACTCCAAAACAGATGGCTGATCTCTCATAGTATCAGAACGAGAGCCCGGAGTATCTTTAAAATCTGAAGAGATGTGTGAAAAAATAGAGAAAACAACTTCACTGTCTTTTTCTGGGTAATTCATTAAATGTACCCCTTTCCTGTGTATGGGTCAGCTCCTCGGCCGATGCAAATCAGCATCGCCTCATTGACTTCCACTGAGCCATGCCAGTTTTCACCAGATGAGGATGTGGCCCTATACATTGTTGTGACATACAGTCGCCTGGCAGCCAGTCAGACCTTGTATGCAACACTGATTGTTTAGTGGCTGCACTCCCAGGGCTGTATTCTGATCTCAGTGACGCCAGCGTAAATCCAGAGTAACTCCACTGACTTCAATGAAGTTACACCAGCATAACTGAGATCAGATACCCATTTCTACTCCTGGGCTTTTTGAACACCTGTCTCCTTACCTGCGAATGACTGCTAATGGAGAACTGCTTATTTTGTGACATGTGTATCCCTAATGTCAAGTGTTGTCGGGAGCAACAGGGGCTGGGTTCAAATGTCTAGTGGTTCCTCTTAAAATTAACCCACACACCAGCTTGACCCCGTACCTAGGACCCTGAGAAAACTAACAACCTTCCCTTGGTCCCCTTACCAGGCAATACTTCCCCTCCCTCAAGCATTGAGTCTGTGTATGAAACCAGGGAAAACTGTATTAGGAGGCAAAGGAACCCAGCACCAACATGGGAAAACATGGCACCAATATAGCTAAATGAATAAGTAAAGCACTCCCTCGCGGTATTTTTGGCAGTCATCCTTTAACTCAGTTTCCACCCAACAATTTCTCCTAACTCCAGAAGAAGGTTTATAGCTGTAAATCCTGAGCAGAGATGGGGGACCTCCCTTTGGCCTGGACGTAGGCATCTAAGTCCCTTTGTGGTCCCTTTAGGCCACACCCTTCTCCTTGGCATTTCCCACTGGCTAGCCTAGGCAGCTCTCTGCTCAGAATGCTGGTTTCTGCGAATCCCATTCTTAGGTGCTTAAATCTCCTCCTGCATCCTATTGGATTCCCAGCACTGTGCACACACCTAAGTGTTAGGCACTGAGTGTTGAACTCCTGAGTCCCTCTTGTGAACCCCAGTCTTAGGATCCTAAACCCTATTGACTTTCAATGACACTACTTCCTAGTCTGCACTGAAATCTTAGGCCAACTTAGCTACATCACTCAGAGGTGTGAAACATTCATTATTCCTGACATAGTTAAGCGACCTAAGCCCCCGGGTAGACACCACTAGATCGATGGAAGATTTCTTCCATCAACCTGGCTACTGCTTCTTGAAGCGGTGGATTTACTACAGCAATGAAAAGCCCCCTTCTGTAGCTGTAGCAAGTGTCTACAGTGGTGTAACTGCACTGTGCCACTCTAGCACTTGTAGTGTAGACATAGCCCTAGACTCCTAAGTGCCTAAGTCACTTAGGCTCTGCAGTTCCTCATCTGTAAAATGGGGATAATAGTATGTTCCTATCTTCCAGGGTTGTGTTGATAAATACGGCTAAGACTGCAAGGTGCTCACACACTACACTAATGGGGGTTATATAATTACCTAAGGTAGATTTAAAGAGTTTTCGAGTGATGGAGAATCCACCATGTTCCTTGGTAAGTTGCTCCAATGGTTAATTACCCTCAATATTAAAAATATGCACCTTATTTCTAGTCTAAAATTTGTCTAGCTTCAACTTCCAGCCATTGGATCTTGTTCTGCCTTTGTCTGCTACACGAAAGAGCAGACTACTTTCAGAAATCTCCTCCCCTTGTAGGTACTTATAGACCATCAACAAGTCATTTCTTAAACTTCTCTGGGATAAACTAAATAAATTTAAGTCCCAGATGGTTCCTGAAATTGCTGAGGCTGAGCAAAATCAAAACGTAAGGAAAAAACTACAGCAGCCAAATATTTATGAAACTCCCAAATGATCTGATTCAGGTTTCGGTGCATTCTTCTTTTGAGGAGGCTTCTTATGTTATCTGAACTAGAGCTGGGTCTGGCTGCAAATCTGAACTTTCCCCCAGTTCAGTGGTGTTCACCTGCTGGATTTTGGGTCAGGCTTTCCACTGAACCACTTCCCCATCCGTTCCTTAAAGGGATAGTTATTAGTTTGGGTATAAATGGCTGGTGTTCCATAACTGCTAAGTAAATTCCAAATGGCAGCCTCTCCTGAAGTGCCTTGATGCGTCAGAGCTTCTTCCTTCCCTCTGAAGGAGATAAAAATCTCTCTGGGTTTAGGACTTGATCGTTGCTAACGTGACAACAGAAGGCTGTTGCTCGCTGCTTAGGAACCAGCTAACTTGAGAGGAGTTTGAATGTAATGCTCTTGACCCTGAGGTTCACATTTCGCTTTAGCCAAATAAACAATGAATTGGAGAACCAGATGGAAGCTTTGCTTTAAGGAACGATTTCAAGCATTTCTGGGAGCCACACATTCTCTGTGGCTTGCATTATTATCTTTTGCTTTCATATTTCCCTCCTCTGCCCACTCTGGAATCAGGTATTTTTCATTTATTTATTTAGTTGCTTTGGTTTCAATAAAATTGCCCCTGCAATAGCACAGAGCCATAAAATATGAGCACAGAGAATCAGTATTCCAGAGCTCTCCTGTTGAGGTCCCATTTGCCTCTTTGCTTTCCTTTATTTGTTTGAGCTTTGTTTTTTGTTTTTTTTTAAAGTTGTCTCTTTGTGTGGTATGTGTTACTGTAGCAGGGTGCACACCTGCTCCTGCCTGGAAGGGCTTGAAAGCAGCCCTGGAGAGGGCTGTAGCTCTAAAAGCTGGGCTGATTGGGGAAGCGGCCACAGCTGGGCCACACCCCAGTCAGGCCACAGCTGGCCTGTATAAAAAGGCTGGGAGCCAGGAGCTCAACAGACTCTCTCTGCGTTCAGGGAGAGAAGGGCCTGGCTGCAGAGAGCTTACCTAAGTGCCTAGAGTGGAGCAGGGCTGGGGAAAGGCCAAGGGAGCCGGAGAGCTCCGGCCTAGGAAAGCCCCAGGCTGCAGGCCTAGGGTAAGGCCAAAGGGGCACTTGGGTTGCAGGAGGCAGCCCATGGGTAGGCAGAGGCAGCAGGTCCAAACCCCTTTGCCTGTGATGAGTGGCTGATACTGCAGTCTGCCCCAGTGAATGGGGGCTAGATGGAGACTGGGGAGTAGCCAAGACTGAGGCGAAGTGGGGATAGTGGGTGGGGGTTCCGGAGCCCTGAGGCTGTGAGGGGTCACTGCCGGGGGGGGGGGCAGCACCTCAGATAAAAGAGGCACCGGGGTCCTGGGAGGGACATGGGGGCCAGAAGCGGCAGCGGGACACCGGCCTGCAGAGGGCGCTCCAACGGCTGGAAGAGCTAATTCCCGAGGACAACCAGCAGGAGGTGCCGCAGGGGTGAGTCCCTGCACCGTCATAGTTACACACCCCACTGTCCTGCAAGGAGGGTCCCAATTTGACACCGCCGTAAGAGTGGAATCAAGTTCCAGTGTGTGGATCCTCGCGGGAGTTATCTGAACCGTTGTTGTGTTTTTGATGGGAATGGTTTGTCCTTTCCTGTCACACATAATTCCTGTGAAGATAGCCCATTTTTCTTAGCTGTAAGTGGAATTGTCGGAAACTGATAAGTTGTGTTGCTCTTCCCCTCCAATGAATCATGCTGCCGTCTTTTCCCCATCATACACACTCTTCAGGTTCAGGGTAGCCTCGGCCCCACAATAAATACTTTTTCGTTCTGTAAATCTAATCCAAAGAACTGGAAGTTTTAAAGGCGCTCTCTCCACTCACACTCCCATCCCCCTTAGCCCTGCAGCTAATACTGGGACATCAGAGATCATTCTGAGTGTGGTTATTTGAGCTTTTCACATAATTTTAGCAAATCTGCACTGCCTCATTCAACAGCACTATCCAAATGGCAGGTGTGAAATTAAGAGCAAATAGGACATTAGCTCAAGATTTAGGAAATGTGGATTCTGTTCTTGACTTTGCCTCTGGCCTGCTGCATAATTTGGGCAAATCACCAGCTCTCACTGTCTCCATCCGTAGAGTTGGATTGTTGAGACTTGCCTTCTTCTGTAAAGCATAGAGATCTACACGCATGCCAAGGAGTATTATTCAGAACGAAGGGCTTATCCTGACACTCTGACTCAGTCTAGCAAGACTCATTGAGGCAAGACTTGTTCCCCCCCCCAGTTGGTGAGGTTCCACTGCCTGGCTTTGGGTGGTGGGGATGTTGCTGAAAGCACATCACAGAGAACTGTTGTGTGTGTGCCTAATGCATGTCAGTGGAGAGGTGGGGGTGGACAGGCAGGAGTGTGACCAGTAACTCTGTGGCTAGGTAGATCCACCTGACAGTAACCCAGCATTGGGCAAGGGAAGGTGCAGTCTGGAGGGACAGTGACTCCCCTGCCCCTATGTGGACGATACCCCCACCCAGATCTAGCAGAACTCCCCTGCGCTCTGCCCATTTCCTTGGCTTGGCCAGGCCACTCTTGCCTGGATTTGGGCATCACTGGGAGATTCACTTGAGTAAGAGACTTGGCTTGAAATGAGTATAGTTAAAATGAGGTATATACATCCAGCCGGCCTCTAGCCAGCCCGCTCCCATGAGCCGTCCAGAGCCTCAAACACATCCAGTACTGGAGCCTGCACTGGACTGATGCAAACCTCTCTCTTCAGGCTATGGACATAGTCATGGCCAAACTGTTCTGCAAAGCGCAGGCACAAGCATCGGGCCTTCCGTTTTTCTGCATGCAAAGGGGAGTCCAGCCTTTGGCGACATAGGCCCTGAATAGAGATATATTCAATGACTAGTAATTAAAACGCTAATAGAAAAATAGGGCCTGGTTCTGATCTCGCTTATACTGGTGTAAATCAGGAGTAATTCCACTGAAGTGAATGGAGGTTACACCCTGTGCAAAGTGAGATGAGATCCAGGCCCTGAGGCAACAATATCAGTGATGGCAAAGTTATTAATTATTCTTATTACCAGAGCACCTAGGAGCCCCAGTGCTGGACCAGGACTCCAATGTGCTGGGTGCTGTACAAACACAGAGCAGAGAAAAAGCTTATAATTTAAGAAGGATTATTAGAAAGAAAGGATGGTCTGAAGCAAATCTTCTTTGCAGCCTCTGCCCTTTTTTAGCTCAGATTCTCAAAGTATCAGGATGCAGGCACTTAACTCCCTTATGATCCTTGGAATATCCCAAGCTTGCTTTGTTTGTTTGTTTGTTGGAATTTCACACACTTTGGAAAATAAAACTAGGTTAGTCAGTTTCATTTATCTTTCTAGTCAGTTTTATTTTCTAATTCAATTCCCTACCACAGGCCTATTATAATTAAGGTCTAGGACACTGGAGGGAAAGGCTGAACTCCAGAAAAAAAACGGTATTAACTCAAACAAAAACAAACTTATGGAGACCTTTCTGTGTATGTCAGATTTTATGCCTCCCCGCACCTCTGTTATTTAAAAAAAGGAAACCCACAAAATCTAAATTTTGTGTCTAAAATGAGATGTTCATGTCCCTTTAATTCTGGAAGCCGAGGAGTGTTTGCCTGTCAAATCAGCCTTTGACATGATAAAGAATTCTTAGCCCTGCTGCTGCTTCTACTGTTGCTGCGATCTGTGGCTATCAGCTGGGCCTGAGCCAACACAGCCTGGTATGGTTCTTGGTGAAATTTCACATGAGATATGCACCATTTGCTCCAAGAGGAGAGTTTTTTATATAGTTGCTTTAACAAAAGCCGTCTTAGCAATACAAACAGATGAAATTGGACTGAGGTCAGATCGTGCAAGTTGGGGCAGATGAGGTTTCCTGACCAGAATCTGACTACCTCTGCATCAAAAAAATGCCTGAATTCATTTAAAAATGCCTCTGCAAATCTTGGACTCTCAGCCATTTGGGAAGCGTCGCAACGTTAATCACAGAGCGCCAGATCCTTACTGTCTTTGAAGCGTCCTCTCTCTCCCCATTCCTGCACCTTCACTGTTATTTCATGGCCTCTGCACCTGAGTCCAAGAGCGTGCATGGTGCTCTGTTTCTGAACTTTGGGAGATTTTTACTGGGGCCTTTTGAAAGTGGAAGAAAACAGCATATGACTCTGTTCTACTTACTTTTGTGCTTATTAAAAACTAGGGCTGGGGAAATGTAAACAATTGTCCAGGAAGGTTTTTTTCTGAGGTCTAAGCACCTTCCTCTCAAATCCCAAGGGCTAATTCAGCCACTGGAGTAACTTAGAGCAACCTCAGGGTAGTGCCTTGCAGCAGTCCCACGGAGCCATTCCACCAGCCCAGGATCTCTAGAGCCAATGACCATGCACCCAACACACCCCTGTGGAGGTAGGACCAGGAATTGCTGGCACAGAGCCACCCGCACCAGATTTACTCCACCCAGGGCTTCCCCTACCCAAGTGGAACCCTCATCTGTCCTGTTAGGTCATTTTTCTAGCTGCTTTGCATGCAGGGAGCCAAGATTCTGGCCGGTAAATTATATCAAACCCAGGCATCTTCCATATCTTGCTGAGTTAAAAGGGGCAGGAAAGACTCACCTTTGTGAAATGTCACCTTGTATATTAATCTTCCTTTTACAGTGTCTGATCTTCTTGTCAAATGCCAGCCCTGTTCTCCTCGGCACTGTGGTAATGAATGATGATGTACTGAGCAAGCAGAAGATAACTCATTGTTCCTTAAGTTAGATTGACTGTGCTTGCTGAGAACAGCAGAAATCAGGGCCTGGAAGAGTATACCGTGCAAAAGTTGAGTGAATTTTCAGAGGCAATGCCGCCGTGGCACAAAAAAGCCCATCTGAATTTTATTTTCTGCGGAAGGACAAGTTGAACTGTGTCCTCCTAATTAGAAAGATCTGCACAGTGCAGAGGAGAGAAAACCACAGGAAATGTCATTGTGGGGACATCCAGCAGGGAGATGAAGCTATGTAGGGTATTCCCCACCCGCCGATGCACATAGACACAGGTGACTCACCCCTTTGCAAAAAACACATGCAGGGGGCAGGCAAAAGCCTGTAGAGATAGTTACATAAGAACATCAGAGCTGCCATAGTAGGTCAGACCATGGTCCATCTTGCCCAGTATCCTGTCTCCAACAGTGGCCGGTACCAATGTTCCACCCGCCTTCCCCTTCAGGCCTCTGGTAGACAAAGGTTTAGGATCACCATGAGCATGGGGTTGCATCCCTGACCATGTTGGTTAATGGCCATTGATGGACCTGTCCTCCATGAACTTATCCAGTTCTTTTTTTAACCCAGTTATACTTTTGGCCATCAAAGCCTCCCATGGCAAAGAGTTCCACAGGTTAGCTGTGTATTGTGTGTAAACATACTTCCTCTTGTTTGTATTAAACCTGCTGCCTATTCATTTCTTCAGATGAGCCCTGGTTTTCATACTGTGTGAGAGTAAATAATGCTGCTTTATTCATTTCTCCACATCATGACTTTATAGACCTCTGTCATGTCCCCACTTAGTCATCTTAGTTTCTGAATAGTTGTTGCAGGGAGGGGTCCAGGAATCCATAGGGCAGAGGAGTGGTTTCTGATGTCTCCCCAGCCTCTGCAATTTGTTCTGTATTTGGCTCCTACCCGTCTCACATGCCCTGCGGGTCCCACAGCTGGCGGGAGATGGGGAGAATGCAGGCCAATAGGCATGTGTTGACTCGTAAAAGCCACCTTGGGAGGAAATGGCTGTTTCCCTCAGTGCATTTTTGCAGGGGAGGGAAACCCAGAACCCAGCTCAGGTTTGCTTGTAATGGAGTATGCAAACCAGAGTCAGTGATCTTTGTGCAGATGGGGGCATAGTGTGCAAATGAGGCTTAGACC
This sequence comes from Chrysemys picta bellii, assembly GCF_011386835.1. Taxonomy (NCBI): domain Eukaryota; kingdom Metazoa; phylum Chordata; order Testudines; family Emydidae; genus Chrysemys; species Chrysemys picta. The sequence continues at coordinate 28,500,734 of NC_088803.1, forward strand.
CTGGGACTAAGAGGGAAGTTGGGGTCCTTGTTCTGATCTCTTGGGTCTGTGTGCCTGGGACAAAGCCACTAAGGCTAGGGTTTGTGTAAGCTGCTCTACAGCCTTATTTCCAGAGCACTCTGGTGCACACCCGCATAGGTCCATGTAGGTGCCCACCTCAGAGCCTAAATACACTGGACCTGGATCTCCTCAGACTTACACCAGTTCCACACTGGCCCAACTCTATTAAAATCAGTGGAGTTACATCAGCATAAGACTGAAGTGGGGAATCAGGTCTGTTGGCTGCAGGGACGTCACCCCTAATCTACACCAGAGCAAGAGGAGATTTAGGCTCAATATGTCCAGAAAGAAACAGCTTTACTCTCCTTCTAAAGAACAAGCACGAGGGAGTATTTTATTCAGGTGCATATTCAAGGCCTGAGTCTCCCCTCATCCAACTAACTCCACTCACTCAGTAGGGTTATGCCAAATTTACACTGGGGTAAGCAAGAGCAGCTGTTCATGTCTGCACCAAATACAATATGCTGTGTTGCCATAACCCAGAGCAAACAAACCATTTCATTGGAAAAGCCCTACCCCAGAATAAATCCGTGGACTTTCCTTGGGGGGAAACCCCCAGTGCATTCATTTTTAAACGTCTCTTGTAAAGTAAGACCCTGGTAATTTTTTTTAAACCTCTTCCCTTCCTTTGTCATTTGTCAATGCACTTTGTAAGCCTCTAGTCTTTCTAGGTAGGAGATATCCAGGCAGGAATAAACTAGGTACAGGTGCTGTAAACTCACCAAATTCCTCTGTAATGACTTCCCAGTGTATACTTCCTGGTTCTGATGCTTTGCCTGGGTGTTTAGTGCAGGAAAAGGAAGCGGAAGGAATACTGAGTCCTTGGTATAATGCTCCTGTGGATTAGATGCTGGGTGATGAAGAGGCGGAAAACTTGGCTTCTATTCCTAAATCTGCTATTGACAGGCTGAGTGACCTTGGGTAAGTCACTTAATCTACCCTGAGCCTCTATTGTCCCTCCCACTGTCTGTCTGGTGGATCTATTTAGTCTGCCAGCTTTTGGGGGCAGAGGCTGTCTCTCATGATGTGTACAGGATCTAGCACAGTGGGGCCCCTTTCTGTGTAAATGGTGGTTTTAAAATGGCTCACGGTTCAACCGCCTGACACAGCCCCACAAAGGCATATGGGCATTAGCTGGAAGTAATGGAGAGGAATAACTGCAGGGGCACAGTTCCGTTTGGCTGGCTCGCGTGGATAAAGGACAGTGCACAGCCTCAGGAAATAAGAAGGGAAAGCTGCAACTTGCAGCCTGCACGACAGTTTACTGTGAGGGACACCCAAGTCCCTATCCCTGCATCCATGCTGTGTGTTTTCTTGTATTGTGCCACAGCGTGTCCTGTGCAGGGCGCTGAGCGGAACAGCGCCAGCATTGGGAAGGGTAGTGGAGATCTTAGCAGTGGAAACTCCCCAGTCAACCTGCTTGGCAAACTCGAAAAACTCTGCTGGAAATCCAGCCACCCAATCTGCACTCCTTGCTCAGGCCAGAGCCCATGAACCACAAGGGGAGGTTTGCCCAAGCAAAGACTGCCGGATTTGGTCTCAAGCACCAAACTGAGGGGATAAGTGATTTTCCAGTCAGTCTTCCAGACCTGAGAGGGTACAAGTGCCACACGCAGCCCATGGGCCGAACTATTTGTATTCCCAGCATTTTATTAATCTAGTCCTTTGAAGTGGCTCCATTTAGCATCTGAGCTACCTGAATTGGCATCACTGGAAATGGAGTCTTCACTCAGTGACAAAGGGAAAACACTTCCTTCGGACCTGGCAATCCAGCAGTGTGATACTGGGGGGAAACAAGCAATACCCAAGGGTCTTGTATGCTAGGGTTACCATTCGTCCGGATTTACCCGGACATGTCCTCCTTTTTGTGCTAAAAATAGCGTCCGGGGGGAATTTGTAAAGCACTCACAATGTCCGGGATTTCCTCCCGGCAGAGCAGAGCGAGCGGCTGGGAGGGCTGCAGGGAAGTCCCGGGCTGGACTCAGGAGCAGCTGTAGAGGAGCCGGATCCGCCCTGCATTCTGAGCCGGCAGCTCCCTTGCAGCCCAGTCCGGCAGCACTGTGCAGGGCCAGGGACCGGGTTTTGTTGTGCAGGGCCAGGGACCGGGTTTTGTTGTGCTGGGGAGCTCAGCCACGTGTCCGGCTCGGCTGCACAGAGCCCAACACTCTGTTCTGAGCAGCAGGGTAAGGAGGTCAGGGGGCAGGAAGGTTCTGGAGGTGGCAGTCAAGAAACGGGGGGGGGGCTTTTTGGGGGGAGTGGAAAAAGTTTTGGGCAGTCAGGGTACAGGTAGGGGATAGGGTCCTGGGGGGCAGTTGGGGGGGGTCTTAGGAGGGGGCAGTTAGGGGACAAGGAACAGGGAGTCTTAGGTAGGGGGTGGGGTTCTGGAGGGCAGTTAGGAGCAGGGGTCCCAGGAGGGGGCAGTCAGGGGACAAGGAGCAGGGGAGGAGTGTTTGGGAGTTCTGGGGGGGGGCTGTCAGGTGGCAGGGGTGGGGAGATGGATCGGAGCAGTCAGGGGACAGGGAGCAGAGGGGTTTAGATGGGTTGGGAGTTCTGGGGGGGGCTGTCAGGGGGTGGGGAGTGGTTGGATGGGGCGTGGGAGTCCCAGGGGTCTGTCTGGGGGTGGGGGTGTGGATAAGGGTTGGGGCAGTCAGGGGACAAGAGGCAGGGAGGCTTAGATAGGGAGTGGAGTCCTGGGGGGCAGTTAGGGGCAGGGGTCCCAGGAGGGTGCAGTCAGGGGACAAGGAACGGGGGGAGGGTTGGGGGTTCTGGGGGGGCGGGAAGTGGGAGGGACAGGGGCGGGGCTAGGGCGGGGCTCCTCCCGTCCTCTTTTTTTCTTGCTGAAATATGGTAACCCTATTGTATGCACAGCTGAAGGTTGAATAGAGTCATAGATTCATAAATTATAAGCCCAGAAGGAGCCATTGTGATCTTCTTGTCTGACCACCTGTATAACACAGGGCATAGGACTTCCCTGCATTCATTCCTGTTTGAAGTAGAGCAGATCTTCCAGAAAAACATCCAATCTAGATATAAAGATTGCCAATGATGGTGAATCCACCAAAACCTTTGGTAGGTGGTTCCAATGGTTAATTACCCTCACTGTTCACAAATTGCACTTTATTCCTAGTCTGAATTTGTCTAGCTTAAACTTCCAGCCATTGGATTTTTTATACATTTGTCTATTATCGAACTTCTGTTTCCCATGTAGGCACTTATAGATTGCGATCAAATCATCCCTTAACCATCCCTTTGTTAAGCTAAAGAGACTGAGCTCCTTAAGTCTATCACATTAAGACATGTTTTCCAATCCTGTAATCATTCTCATGGCTCTTCTTTGAACCCTTTCCAATTTATCAAAATCTTTCTCTCAAAATACTGGACACAGTATTTCAGCAACAGTTGCACCAGTGCCAAACACAGAGGTAATAACACCTCCCTACCCCAATCAACATTCTGCTGTTTATACACCCAAAGATCAATTTAGCCCTTTTGGCCACAGCATCACACAGGGAGCTTATGTTCATCTGATTATCCACCGGGACCCCCCAGAGTCCTTTTCAGAGTCTCTGCTTCCCAGAGTAGAGTCCCCCATCCTGTAGATATGGCCTACATTCTTTGTTCCTAGATGGCTACATTTACATTTAGCCATATTAAAACACATATTGTTTGCTTGCGCCCAGCTGCAAGTGATCCAGAGTGCTCTGTATCATTGATCTCTCCTCTTCATTAGTTACCACTCCCCCAATCCTTGTCTCATCTGCAAACTATCAGGAATTGTGTTCTTCCAGGCCATTGATATAACCAATAAATAATGAAGGACCAAGAACCAGTCCCTGCAGGACACACTAGAAACACACCTGCTGGATGATGATTCCTCATTTAGAATTACATTTTAAGAACGATCAGTCAGTTTTTAATCCATTTAACGTGGGCCATTTTGATTGTGTACCAGTCTAGTTTCTTAATCAAAATGTTGAGAGTAGCAAGTCAAACACCTTATAAAAGTCTAAGCATGCTACAGCAACATTATTGTTACCTTTATTAACCAAACTTTTATATATACACCTCTACCCCGATATAACGCTGTCCTCGGGAGCCAAAAAATCTTACCGGGTTATAGGTGAAACCGCGTTACATCGAACTTGCTTTGATCCGCCGGAGTGCGCAGCCCCCCCATTCTCCCCCCCCCGGAGCACTGCTTTACCACGTTACATCCAAATTCGTGTTATATCGGGGTAGAGGTGTGTGTATATATATTGTGACAGACCCAGACCAGTGGGTACAGGAGTCTGGTAGAGGGCAAATATACTGGTCACTGGATGAGTAGTTTTCTGTTCCCTGAGTGACCAGAGCAGGGGCTTCACTAGAGTAATCAGGATCCTGCTAGAACCAGTTAAGGCAGGCAGGCTAATTAGGACACCTAGAGCCAATTAAGAAGAAGCTGCTAGAATCAATTAAGGCAGGCTAATCAGGGCACCTGGATTTTAAAAGGGAGCTCACTTCAGTTTGTGGTGGGAGTGTGAGGAGCTGGGAGCAAGAGGCGCAAGGAGCTGAGAGTGAGAGGGTGTGCTGCTGGAGGACTGAGGAGCACAAGCGTTATCAGACACCAGGAGGAAGGTCCTGTGGTGAGAATAAGGAAGGTGTTTGGAGGAGGCCACGGGGAGGAGGGATAGCTCAATGGTTTGAGCATTAGTCTACTAAACCCAGGGTTGTGAGTTCAATCCTTGAGAGGGCCACTTGGGGATCTGGGGCAAAATCAGTACTTGGCCCTGCTAGTAAAGGCAGGGGGCTGGACTTGATGACCTTTCAAGGTCTCTTCCAGTTCTAGAAGATGGGATGGGAAGTAGCCCAGGGAGTTGTAGCTGTCATGCAGCTGTTACAGGAGGCACTATAGACAGCTGCAGTCCACAGGGTCCTGGGCTGGAACCCAGAGTAGATGGTGGGCCTGGGTTCCCCCCAAACCTCCCAATTGACCTGGACTGTGGGTTCTTCCAGAGGGGAAGGTCTCTGGTCTGTTCCCCAACCCACATGGTGAATCTCTGAGGCAAGAAAATCCGCCAGTAAGCACAGGACCCACCAAGATAGAGGAGGAACTTTCTCACAATACATATCCATCACTGTCATAATTTGCATTTATATACCGCCTTTCATCCAGATAATTTGCAAACAGGAATGAATCCTCCAACTCTGTTGTGAGCCAGAGAAGCATTCCCTTTGTACAAATGAGTACACTGAGGCAGAGGAAAGGAAGTGATTTGTCCAAGGTCAGTGACAGTAAGAGGTTCCCTCTCTGCCCTCTCATGGGGACAATCCTCATTGGGGCTCAATGGATGCAGTTTTCACCTCCCTGCACCATCTCCAGTGAATCCAGCCCCCCATCACTAAGCCAGAAGGACACTGGATTGATGAGCACCAAACTCTCATCCTGCCTTTTGCCAAGGAAAGATGCTTCCCACCGTTTGCTCCCAAGCAAAGTGAGAATTAAACCCCCTTCATCACGGTGCCAACGCTTTTTATGAATCAGACTCCAGCTATTTATAGAGGCTGATCTGTAATCAGGATGCTGCCGAAGAGCAAGTGCTGAGATTTTTGTTATATATGGCTGAAAACAAACAGAGGCACAACACCAACCTGGAAGGCGGATGAGAGCAAAATTGCCTCCCCGCAGTGATTATGACATGCCTGTAACTTTTTTGTCATGTGTCCTGGCCATTTTACTCCTCACTCTGACAACAACTCGGCAATTCGGGGCTTTAATTCAAGGCCCTGAACATCCTTGGAATTTCAATAGGCTGCTTGGATAGTCAGACAGTAATGGAGAGTGCCTGAGCCATACGGGCAAATTAAGAAATTAAATATCTTCAGGGGAAGCAGCTGCAATTATGTTTACGCCTCACGTCTCAGGAAAGAGAGGTCAGCAGTCCCAATAGTATTTATAAAAATCTCAAAGCTTGCAAGATAAACACTGCTGCTTATTAATTTTTCCTTTGGAAACAAAATAAAAATAGCATAAGACTATCTTAGCAGGCTTGAAGCCCAGTGAATTATGGGAACCTGAAAGCTGGACAACTCTGATTCATGCACATCTCTGGCCCAATCCTGCTCCCAATGGCAAAACACCCATCAAATCCAAAGGGAGCAGGACTGGGCCCTTGGCGGGTTCTAGATCCTTATCCAATTTGATTGGCTCTGGCTCAGGGTAGCTTTATCTGATGGATCCTAGCAGAGCTGCATTCACTAGTGGTATGATCATTTCTGATAAACAGCCATCCATGATCTATGTCTCTGCATGCAAGATACAAACTTGCACCAGCCTTTAGCCTAAAGAAGTAGTTGCACTAAAAGCTGCCTGATCCCATTTCCCACTCAGTTCACACACTCATTTGCAGTAACCAGACACAAATATATTAGGTACACAATTCTGCACACAATTCTGCATGTGACTCTGGGCTACTGTTGTTTAGAAAATCAAATCCTGATCATTGAAGAGGCCAGATGGCATACAGGATGGTGGAATTTCCCTGGCTTTCTCCACCTACAATTGAATCATTGATAATATCCTGCAGCAGCAAGTTCCCCAGGTTAATTATATGTTGTATGGAGATGGTGATAAGTGTGTTGGACTCTGTCTGGGGACAGTAGTTACACAGAGCACTTTTCTTGTTTCTTCCATGTTCAGATTCTAAACAAAACAAGTGTTTGTGTCTGTCTAGATTCATCTGTATTGTGTGTGTCTGTGTGTCTGTGTGTCTGTCTGTGTCTGTGGGGGAGGAGAGAGGGAGTAAGGAGAACAGCACACAGACTTGTAGCATGGAAAAACTATGCACAGTGCCAAGTGAATGATTGAAACTCTGCCGTATTGTACCATGAACGTTTCATAAACCAGCTTGAATTCCCCATCTTAGCTATGTAGGATTCAGCTCATCAAACAGCAAGTATTTGACTGTGGGCCTTGTGCTGCAGATTGCAGATTGACTGATGGCAGTAGTGGTGTTATTACAAGTTGCCCAGCAGAGCAGAGCCGGGGCAATTCTCACCTGTCTTATTTAGTATTGCCAGACTAACACTAACGAGTTAAAGAAAGTGTGGGCCAAAGTCTTCCCTGGTGTAAATACACTACAGTCATTAGGTTTACACCAGGGATGAATCTGGCCTTGTGTTTTAATGAATAGCCTGACTGGAGGCCGCACAGGCCATCTGTCTTGTGTGCGGACGTGATAGCACAAGGACTGGCTATTTAGCACATCTGGGAGCTGCTCAGTGCAGTCTGATGGGAGATCAATGGAGTGACCACAGGCATTCATGTACAAGGAAAATAATGCAAGAAAACTATTCCAGGCAAGGCAGAGGGAACTCAACGTTAAAAACCTGAAATTGTTCTTCTGCAGCTTTCCTGGTGATTGTTACTGTTAAAAAGAATAATTATGGAGCGTCTGTGTCCGAACAGATCTACTTCTGCTCGGAGGTCTTGCTGATAGTAAAATCTGCTTGTACGTGGTAGTGCAAATGAACAGCAGCTGAATGCCCCAATAACCCAAGCCGGTCTCCAAAGTGAAAGTGCCACTGATCGATAATGTTTGCATCCCAGGGAATACAGCTGGTAGCAGACTGCTTTGCTCATGAAAGATCAGGTCCAGTTGTGGAAGGGATTTTGCCAAAGGCTGGGTACATTATGCCTGCTACCGTTTGCAGTTATGAAGGGATAAGGGTCATCAGGACTTCATGCTTCAGAATGTCAGCTCCTCACCTCAGGGGTCAAGAAGAAAAGCATTGCACAAACTAGTCAGGTGCTGTCTTTATCAGAAGCATCAAGTATTAGCCAGTGCCAGAGCAAGACACAAGAACTAAGGAGCCACAACGGTCTGATATATGTGACGACCCACTCGAACCTGATTCACAATGTGTTACTCCATCTTTATGCTGGTACAACTCCACTTCGACAAATCCCCAGCGGATGTGAATTGGAATAGCTCCATTGACTTTAATGGAGCTTTGCAAATTTACATCAGCCAAGGATTTGGCTCCATTGATTTCAATTGAGTTAGATTTAGACTGATGTAAAACTGGAGTAACTCAGTGGAAATAGGCCCCGTGCTCCTATGTTCACGCTCTCACACACACACACACACACACACACACACACACACACACACACAGGTATAGTTGGGTGATTTTTGGGAGGGGGGGGTCAAATAGGAAATTCACCAAAAAATACATTTTTCAGGGGATCAAAACTGTTTGCACATTGGGGCTGAATTCGGTGAATAGTTTCAGGCCTTCCTCCCCTCTTCCCTCTCCCTCCCACCCCCCCAATGGGGAAAAAATTGAAAGTCAAAATGGTTCATTTTAACTATTTCAAAGTGAAGCATTTCAACATTCCCTTTTGAAATGGCATTTTGATTTGAAATTTAGCTAATTTTTTAATGAAAAGGGCGAAAACACTCAAAAACAACCTGAAACAAACAAACAAAATTGTTTCAAGTCGAACAAAATGTTTAATTCAGCTTGAAACAAAGTTTTTGTTTGTTTGTTTTCATTTCAGTGGAAAAAAACAAAACAAAAAAATCGCTTTTGATTCTAAACAAATAATTTTTTTTTCCCTTCGGATTTTTTGGTTTGGCCCTCCAGCCCAAAAATCAGTTATCCTCTCAGCTCTGTATGTGGGACTGTTTCAGACCTCACACCGGTTTTGGACCAGTTTAACTAGTTTCTTTAATGGTGTTCCTCCCAATTTGTATGTGTGTACGTAAGACCAGAATCAGGGCCATGCGCGATTAAGGTCGGTAATGAATAATATGGTTTCCGTTTGTGTTATGTGCTCAGACATTAAGGGCCAAACTCAATTCTGATGCAAAGGAGCACAAATCCCTCAGGAAAAAAAAGGAGCTGCCTCTCCTTAAACTGGGCCTGAATTGGGCCCTAAACCCCTTGTTACTGCAAACTTAATGGAACGGGTTGTAGAGAATTCAGACTTTGCCAGCGTGCCCAGTTACAGCAAATGCCTGCTGGAGCTGAATAGAGAATTCAGGTGAAATCAGAAGGAGTTTCCCCTCTTTTCAAGGCCAGTGAGGTATTTTGCTGCCTGGGAAACCATGTTTAGCTGTCATACCCAGCAAATTAAAGCCAAATGGGCAGTAAACTTCCATGGGCCATTAACATTCCCATATAGGAGATTAAGCAAAATGATGGCCAAATTGGAATTTAATATGATGTAATTGGTTCCATAAGCTGATCCACTAACAGGATATTCCCCCCCCCTCACACACACACACACGCACGCTACCACCACGTGGTTTTGGAACGTCCAGTCCTTTTACTTCTTGTTTGACTGGGCAAGTTTAGGGCACTCACTGGCCCTGCCTGGCATTTGCTGGTGTGAGCTTTGTGTCTACACTCCATACCGGGATGGGCCCTCAAGCGCAAGTTCTCTGCGCTGAGCAGGAAAGGTGCTAGGCAAAGGGCCATATGGAGAGTGGGTTTATGGGGCAAGGGAGGCAGAAGAAAAGCCAGGGGGAGCAGTTCTACCCTGGGGGGGATGAAAGGGAGAGAATCTCTGGGGATGTGTATGGATGGGGAGAGAAATGTTGAGGTCTGGAGATCTGGATACACTTGTTCTTTAATAGCTCTGGACCTTCCCAAGCAAGGGTCCCATTGATGCCTGAAGCGTCAGGCAGCAGCAGCTCCCTCATTCAGGAGAGCGTGACTTGCACTTGACTCCTAGGTTGTGAGGACTGTGGTGGCGCCTCTTCCTGCAGCTACAGGCCGTTCTTCATGTCTCTCCTCAGAGGCGGCGCACCCGGCACTCCATGCCCTTGAGCACCACAAAGGCTGTGGTGGCAGAATTCACAGCCATGCTTACACAAGAATAGACTGACCTCCTCCCGGGCAGCAGCTTGTTGTTCTGCTATACTTTTTCCTCCAGCCTCTCTAGTGGCATCATGAAAACCACACCCCCAAGCCTTTTGGACTGCACTATTAGAGAAATGTCCACTCACACATATGCGTGCGTCTAATCTGCACATGCAGTTGTGGTAATGGGACACAAAAACATCCGAACCAAATACACATCTATCTGCTCAATTGCATGTGCAGCCACTGCAATTGTGCATGCAATTGTACCTTTCCTCCTCTGAAAAGGCAGGCCATTTTCATCTGTATTTCATTTGTTTCCTGCAGCTTGGAGTGTGGGCTCTTTGGAGGAGTAGCATTTGAGGACTTTGGCACTGCTCTGGTAGACGTGAGTGGGGGGGTTGATAGCACATGCACTGCCCAACGGTTAAGAGAGCAGTGGGTTTTTCCCTTCAGCTGGTGCAGAGCCCCAACTGCCATATATGATCAGATTTCACAAGACAAACATGCTTTTCTAAGAGCACACAGTAGGAACACAACAAGCATAACAAGGCTGGCAAGGTATATTCATCTCAAGGATGAGTACTGGGCATAGTAGGTGTCAGATATGGATGGATCAGTAATTACTTAAAGATTGAAACTTTCTGCCTCCTGGATTTTCAGCAAATGTGGTGATGGCCTGAACCGGCTTCCCAGTTGCTGTGTGACACAATGCAAAATAGTGCAGAACCCTGCTTGGGAGCTCCCTGGCACTTGGCATAGTTGCAACATGGTCAGCGTTATTTCCATTTATTGAACACCCATTCTAGGCACTTCATGTTTCATAAGAACGGTCACACATTCAAATAGTGCTCTACAAAGGAAACTCCCAACTCACGACGCGTAAACCAATAACAATCATCCGCGGTGAGACACGGAGGCCAGACTGAATGAACAGAACAGTCTTTTCTGGTCCAACAGTCTATGAAATCCAGGGAGAGATGACAAAGCTAAAGCAGAAGTGAACTTGTGTCACCAATGTATTCATGTTGGGTGCCAGAGTTCAACATCACTCAGTGGTTTCATAGGGCAAGTCTACACCACCGCACTACATCAGGGCAGCTTCACCAGATGCGCTATGCCAGGGGTCGGCAACCTTTTAGAAGTGGTGTGCCAAGTCTTCATTTATTCACTCTGATTTAAGGTTTTGCGTGCCAGTAATACATTTTAACGCTTTTAGAAGGTCTCTTTCTATAAGTCTATAATATATAACTAAATTATTGTTGTATGTAAAGTAAATAAGGATTTTAAAATGTTTAAGAAGCTTCATTTAAAATTAAATTAAAATGCAGAGCCCCCCGGACTGGTGGCCAGGACTCGGGCAGTGTGAGTGCCACTGAGAATCAGCTCACGTGCTGCCTTCGGCACACGTGCCATAGGTTGCCTACCTCTGTGCTATGCCAATGGGGGAGCGCTCTCCCGTCGGTGTAATTACTCCACCTCTGCAAGACGCAGAAGCTATGTCAGCGGGATAGCATCTCCCGCTGACACAGCGCCGGTGTAGTTAGCGCTTCAGTCGCTGTAACTTGCATTGCTCAGGGGGTGGCTTTGTCACATCACTGAGCAACGTAAGTTACATCAACTTAAGCAGCAGTGTACACAAGCCCATAGATTCATAGAGTTAACACCAGAAGGAACCATTAGATCATCCAATCTGACCTCCAATATAACACAGTCAATAGAATTTCACCCAGATAGCCCTGTATTGAGCTCAGTAACATGTTTGACTAATGCGTGCCTTCTAGAAATACACCCAGTTTTGATTTGAAGACATCAGAGATGGAGAATCCACAAATTCCTTTGGAAGTTTATTTCAATGGTAATTTGTTCCAATGGGTGTTTTTTTTCCCAATGATTAATCAAGCTGAAATGGTTAAAGCAGGGAAGGGAACATCAGGACTCCTGGGTTGTATTAGTGACCCAACGTCCGGCTTTCATCAATCCCAGCCTGTCTCTGTGCCTCAGTTTCCCTATCTGTAAAATAGAGATAATTATACTGACCTACCTCATCAAGGGTGAATGTGATGCTTCATTAACATCGATCCAGGGGTCTGTGACTCTAGGATAGTCGGTGCTTTACTGCATGAATGCAAAGCGTTATTTATTACCAAGTCACTCTCAGTCCGACACTGCGCAGCAGTGAAACCCGCCAACTCTGACTAATGTTCACAGCTACTGTGTAGGATATTTGAGTTGCTTTTCATTTACAGACTCCATGGGTCCCCGGTAATTGGAAATGCTGCAACTTTTAACACATAACAGATGATGTGGCAGTCGAGGGAATTTGTCATTGCTTTACTTCCCTACGGCAAGAAGGGCTCATAAGTCACAGCTGACAAATCTTTTAATGACTTTTAAACTTCATTTACAGAAGAGAATGACCATAATCAACAAACAATGATGGGTTACTAATCTTTCCATATTATTAAAAAAGGGGGCCTGTGGCTTTAACCCTTTGTATAGAAACCTAGTGCTCCAGAGGGACCCATGCTAGCTATCACCATGAGGAAATAGGGAAGATAGCAAAGGGATTTGAACAGCCATTCACAAAGTGAAGCCTAAGATCTAAGGTGGCTTGTGGGGCTCTAAATTGTGACCCACAGCCCCCATCTCTGGAGAAAGGACAGCGCTCACTAAGGGCAGGATTTTATTGTTGGGGAATTCAAGCAACAAACAACATATATTCATGTCAAGGCTGTATCCCCACTTTGAACTTTAGGGTACAAATGTAGGGGCCTGCATGAAAACTTCTAAGCTTAACTACCAGCTTAGCTCTGGTCCGCTGCCACCATCCCAAGGCTAATTTCCTTCCCTGGGTAGCCTTGAGAAACCTTTCACCAATTCCCTGGTGAATACAGATCCAAACCCCTTGGATCTTAAAACAAGGAGAAATTAACCATCCCCCCTCCTTCCTCCCACCAACTCCTGGTGAATCAAGATCCAAACCCCTTGGATCTTAAAACAAGGAAAAATCAATCAGGTTCTTAAAAAGAAGGCTTTTAATTAAAGAAAAAGGTAAAAATCATCTCTGTAAAATCAGTATGGAAATTAACCTTACAGGGTAATCAAACTTAAAGAGCTCAGAGGACTCTCCTCTAGTCTTAGGTTCAAAGTACAGCAAACAAAGATAAACACTCTAGTAAAAGGTACATTTACAAGTTGAGAAAACAAAGGAAAACTAACACGCCTTGCCTGGCTATTTACTTACAAGTTTGAAATAGGAGAGACTTGTTTAGAAAGATGTGGAGAACCTGGATTGATATCTGGTCCCTCTCAGTCCCGAGAGCGAACACACAACCAAACAAAGAACACAAACAAAAACCTTCCCCCCCCCCCACCAAGATTTGAAAGTATCTTGTTCCCTTATTGGTCCTTTAGGTCAGATGCCAGCCAGGTTACCTGAGCTTCTTAACCCTTTACAGGGAAAAGGATTTTGGAGTCTCTGGCCAGGAGGGATTTTATAGTACTGTACACAGGAGAGCTGTCACCCTTCCCTTTATAGTTATGACAATTCATCTAAGGCTTGATCCAAAGCCAATTGAACCTCAATTGACTCAATGAGCTTTGGGTCAGACCTCTGCTAGGGAAGATGGAAGTAAAGACTAGTAGGAGGGTGGTATGTATCTAGGCTCAGCTATTAAGACTCGCCGCACACATTTGCACATCATTTGTATGCAGAGATATCAGGCTTGCACGCGAGACTGCCTGACAGTGAGACATCCATGTGACTTGTGGGCACAGCTACGTTGATTGTGCCCCTGAGTGTGGTGATACTCAGTTTCATATGTGTGTCGTTCTGAAATATTAGGCCTTATTTTTAACCTTATGCATCTGTATAAAGCAGAAAAGGGCAAGGCTAAACAGAAAAGAGAGGCAAGCGTTTAAAAACAATTGAAAAGAGAACAGGTTATGGCTGAATATAAATAAATGAAAGAGGCAAGGATTAAATACAACACTGTGAAAAAAGACAGTATCCCTAACTGACTTAGGAGCCTACGTCAGGAGACTCAGGCACCTAAATCACTTGCGTGCTTTTGAAAGTGTTACCCAGTGACTAATGTAGTTGTGAAAGTTAGTCAGTAGATAACTGTAAAGAATAAAGAAAAAAAGTTTTTAAAAAATGTAAAAGCCAGGGGTTAGCACAGCAAACAAGGGCCATCAAACTAACTTTGAGCCCAACTCTACAGGCACATGAGCACAGGAATGACTTTACTCCCAAGGATGCTAGTGAGAACTGAGGGTAATTAGCCCACGAAGGGTGGCTCGGCACCCTGCAGGGCCACACACAGAGTGAGGTTACTGAACCGAGGTTTTCAGAAGTCAGGACGCTGATGAAGGATACAGATGCCCTTTCAGATCAGTGGAGAGGTTCCCAAAGCAGGGGCCTACATCTCCAATGTAGGAATGAAAGCTCCCCAGGAAATCCAGGCAGAACTCTCTCATTTGTCAGGTAATAGATACAGAGAGTAAATGATCAAGGCAGACAACTGACACAGAGCGTATAAATGAACCCAGTAGACACACTGTTTGTTTCTTGAAGAGCAGAGGAGTCTGCTGGAAGGCGGGGTTAAGAAACACCTAAAGGAGCAGGCAGAATGGGCTGAAGAGCTTTTTCCTCTTCCTCTATTTATTATGCAGATGGTTTCCCTCCATTTAGGGAGAGAATAATCCCACCAGACCCATTTTCCCTTCTGACTTATACCACCTATGAACCCTTAAATCACCTATGAGCCTCAAAGAGGATTGAGGCTGGCCCAGGAGTCACCCACTCCCCACACAAGCCCTCTTCCCTTTGAAAAGGCCTGTCCATGGCACTCTGACACAGGTCAGCTGTGGGTCGTAGGCTCAGATACTGTGAAGGGGAATGAAGCTGAAAAGCCTCAGGAGCATTAAAAGTCTAGAAAAAAATACTTCATTTTTGGCCCTTTGGGAACGGAAGTAAGTTCCCAAAACTCACATAGCAGCTTATGAACAATATAATGTAAAAACCACATGGTTAGAACATGCATCTGTCTATGCTAAGCAAAATCTTTTCAGGCTGGGGTGGCCCTTTGACGGGCTTCCAGGCTAACTTTAGTCCCAGGTCAACTAAATCTTCCAGAGTTGGAGCAGGCCTCTGCCTAAGCCAAGCCCCAAGGGCTAAACAAAGTCTTCCAGGGCTGGAGTGCATCTCTCAAACTGGGCAGGCCTCTACGTCAGGCCTCCATGCCAACTTCCATACCAGGTTGACTAAGTCTCCCAAAGCTGGAGCAGGCTTCTGTCTAACTCAGGCTCCCAACCTGGATTAATTCTTTCAAAGCTGGGCCAAGCTTTATAGCTCCTGAACCCCATCCAAACTAAACTCTGGCCAATCAGCTATCACTGTCAGAGGTGGACCACTCCATCATAGGTTCCCTCAACTTCCTTATCCCCATCTCCACTGCCTCTAAATGGTTTTAAAGACCCCCCCCCATCTGCACCCCCCAGGAAACCTACACACCCTCATACTCTGACTTTGGGAGTGACCAGATCTGCTGCCTCCTCCCAGCAATTCATAGAAATTACACACACACAAAGCACACACACGCACACACACACACACACACACTCAGCAACATGGGACCAGGAAATTCTCTTTCAGTCCTCCAGCTGCTGATCATATTTACACCCCTCTCCTCAGTCTGCAGCGTTGCCAACTCTCGTGATCTGTTTTTGTTTTTCTTAAATCCCCAGCTGCTGGAGACATGTGATTGTGAGAATCTCAGCCTTTCATTATGACAAAATAAGTTTCTAGTCCTCATGGTTGCAGAGAAAAGCTTGAAAATGTTACCTGAATGCACCCTAAAGGCTCAGAAAAATGGAAGGCAAATAAAAAGAATCCCCCAATGTAGTATATTCTTTACAACTCATGATTTGTAAGCCATTCTCATGCTTTTGGGGGGCCTGATTTGTGATCTTTGAACACGCGGGATACACAGTGATGAGACCATGGCTGGAACCAGCTGGTGGGCGTTATGGGACGTGTGAACCCAGCAATGCCAAATCCACTGGCAGTGCACAGAGTGACTTTGGCAGCTGCCTCCCATCTTTAGTCCACGCAGAACTTTCCCCCCAGGCTGCAGGTTGGCCAGGAGCGAAATTTCATCTTCAATCCTTGGTTTAGAAATGTGAAGGTGGAAAAAGAGAGTTGGAACAATAATCAAGTGGAGACTCGTGAATCATAACAAATAATGGCCCTAAACTATAGGGACTGTCATCAGGTGCTGCCACCGTGAACAAAACCAGACCCAGAGCAAGAGACAGGCCTTTTTAGCACTGAACAGCAGGCAGCATTTGCATATTAAAGAATCTGTAGCATTAAGATGAAGTGCTTTTGTTTAGGGAACAACAACAGACATGAATAACTACAATTACATCAGAGGAATGCAGTATCCGTGGCAGCATCTCTTTAGCAGCTGTGTATCAACGCCACTTGATGAAATTATCCAGCAATGCACTTTCGGGCGCTACAGAGCCAGAGAGGGGGACTCAGGTGGGCCCATGTTAGGCCTGTTGCCCCAATTTCTCCTCCATTGCAAGCGCCAGTTCAGCTTCCCTCTACTGTCGATGGGCTGCCAGCATTTTAATCATCGCGTCCATTGCTATCACTGTGGAAGCTGAACTGGTGGGCTCTGGTTGGCCGCTGAAGAGGAACAGCCATAAGCACTGTAGGCTGAGTCCACCCAGAGTCCACAGCTGCTTCCGCTGGAGGGCCCTGAGAGCAGAAATGCTGTCAGCATCAGATGACCACATCCTCCTGCGGGGGCCAGTGCAGCACAGAACGTGGGGGGGTTCGACTGGGAAGGGCAGTCCCCTCAGTAGCCTGTGTTGGTGGGGTTGTAGAGGAGCCAACTATGCCTTCCCCACTATAACCTCCTGCCTTGTGCAGGCATGAATTCATACTAGGTGAGAGCAGGTCCTGCTATTGCTCCTCCTCCTGCCCACCGATACTGTTCTGGCCCAGGGAGTTCTGGGAAATTGCCGCCCTGCGCGTGTTTCTCTAGCCAGCTCTGTGGAAAGACTTTGCCATCAATAGAGGCACACCAAAGCCCTACTGCTTGGAAGATTTGAACAGTGTGTGAAGCCTAATGGTTGTTATCACTTGAATTACAGTAGCGTGTAGGGTGGGTCTGGGCTAGGCATGGCACATACCCATGTGGGGGTCGGGGGGAGAGTCCTTCCCTGCTCTGAAGAGCTTATTATGGAAATAGACAAAGAGTGGAAGGGGAAACAGAGGCACAGAGGATTTGCTGTACTCCTTGAGCTCAGGGAAGTTCCAGTATACGCCAGGGAATTGGCAGGTAACCCAGTGTGTGCTAGGAGGTTAGAGGGAGGAGGGCACTTGAAACTAAACAAATAAATAAGAGTGACCAGGCCTCCTGTGAACTCCCAGTGCAAGTTATTTAAAGGGACATTGTCAAGGTCAGCAGCAGGCCACAATGTGATCCACTGTTTTGTTATAATGGATTTGTTTGAAAAGTCCATGTGATTGTGTAGGGCTTTTCAGAACAAACACTTCACAGCTCTTTGGTCTAAATAAAAAAACAATGCCACCAGCTTAGTATCTGGGACTAAGCACTCTACAATAACAGACCACGGCTCTCAGCCTAGAACTTACCAGCAAGCCTACAGCATGCACAGCCCAGAACTCCTGAGCAGCCATACATTATTAAACTAGGACCTGCAAAGTGCTCCCAAGTCACCCTACAATAACAAACTAGTGTTGACAGCCCAACGCTCATTATCAGCTCTATATGAACAAGCCCATTGACACACACAGTAACCAGTCCCAGGTCACTACCACAGCTCAGAGTTTGCCGTTCTGTGTGATCCTGTTACTATTTCACCACACTGACGAACCAGCTGTCGTATGGGAGTGGGGAGCGAGAGGGGCACCCCTCCCCCACAGTGCTAGCTGTCTGACAGTGCTGCTGAGTCTCGGGAGAGGAAATAGGATGGGGTCAGACTGCGCTTTTTAATTATAGGTTCATGTGGTGGTGTGAAACTGCACTGCCTAGGCAACATTGAACCTCAGGGAGGTAGGTGAAGCTGGAATGGGGGAGACTTGATGGTTTCACCCCCCTTTGGAGTGATAAGAGGGAGCAGGCCTTGCACTTACTCAGGAGAGCACAGGGACTAATTGCATGGCAGGGCACTAAGGAAAGGAGCTAATCTGGCCCTGCATTTGCAGGGCTGACTCGCTCATTCGAGAGCTTTACATGGGGCAAGGGGAGTTCTCTGCTTTAGCGGAGTTTCCTCCAACCCTCTGCATGAGCCATGCCCCTGCCACCTCTGCACCTGATGCAGCCTTGGCACCGAATTACCCCCCTTCCGGCCAGCAGGAGACAGATAAGACTATTAGGGATTAATTCCAGGACTGTTAAGTAAGGCTATTTGGGGAAGCTAAATAGCTAAGCACTAGTTAGCAGAATCTTTAGCAGAAGAGTAATGGCCCCCGGTGCTCAGGTCCCTGTCAGGCTGCCCCACACCCACTGCTTCTCACACACAAATATCAGCCTTGCCAATGCTAACAGGGACAGAATGATTGCAGAGCCCAGTGCTGATAGCTACCCTAAACTCTGACAACCTCTCCCTCTTCCCCTGCTATCCCAGACACCAGGAATCCGTATTCCAGATCAAAATGTACGCTGCTCACTATCCAAGCGACATGGACAGGCAAAGAACTCTCTGGACTCTGTGCTTGGACATCAGTGTCACGCTGCCTCAATGCAGCCTCTTGGGCGAGTGCCTCTCTCGTGGGCTTTTCACCACAGCTGGGTGACCGGCTTCCACCGCTCTGAGGCAGCTATTTAGAAATGGTTTCAAAGGCCACATTTTCAAAAGCGGAGGCTCCTGGTAAAGGTCTGTTCCCTTTCCTGATTCAAGAGCCATTTAAAGGGCCCCACATCACTGCCAGGAAACAAGCATGAGCGACAACCAAAGAAAAGACACAATAAAACACACACACATACACTACATGGAAGGCAAAGAGTGACACTGAACAAGCAAAGATACACAAGGAAGGAAACCTCCCCACCCGGAGAAGCAAGGGGAGTGTCATTGGCAAGAGCTGAGGGGGATAGCCCCGCCGTGGGTGAAGGGCCCAGTGCAGGGAATGTAACCTTGGCTCCAGCGGGTGTGTAAGGGGAATACACCTATGCTGAGGGAGACAGATTCAATAGGGAAGGAAGGACCCACTGAAAGGAAACTGTCTATCTAGGGTTGGACACTTCTGAGGCCTTCATCATCACAGTACCTGAGCACATTCTTTAACAAGTTATCCTCCTAATCCTCCTCTCATCTGGGACCTGAGGTACAGAGAGGCTAAATGACTCACCCTAGGTCACATAGGAAGTCTGTGGCAGCATAGGTCTCCCAAGGGCTAGGCTAGGGCACTAACCACTGGACCATTGTTCCTCTCTCTGTGGCATTGCACAGAGTGAGGAGAAGGGGATGGGGGATAGTCCCATGGCAGGGGATGAAACATAGAGTGGTGGGGGTAGGGTCAGCTATTTTTATCATTTGTATTACCGGAGCATCTTGGAGCCCCAGTCATGGACCGGGCCCCAGTGTGCTAGGAGCCGTGCAAACATAGCACAAAAATAAAGACATCGCTGCCCCAAGGAACTTACAAGGGGGAAAAAACAACCAGAGGAGGCAAGGCACCCAGGATTCACTTAGAGCAGCTCCTGGTGCTACATGTTATGCTAGCAGCAGAACTGTCTGTCAGCAATCCACTGTGCCCAGTGTGGGTGGGGGCAGGGTGTGAGTTATTTTGAATGGAAGAGCTGTATTTACCTTTCCTAGCCTGTTCTGAAATTCACCACCAACATTCCTTCTGCTGGCTAGGGAACAAGTCCAGCAAGAGCACAAGCAGGATGGTTCGGACTCTGCCCTGGGCACAAGGCAAGAAAAATCTGGCATTTGTTCCCCAGCCTGTGTGAAGTTGGCTGGAGTTGTCCAGTCCATAGCAGATAGATATCTGCAAAGGCATAACAAGGATTGGAAGGGGCAGGCAGGCGGAACTGCTCATGAACTCCCGGATGTGATTGCTCCAGGACGCGGTGGAAGCACACTGGCGGGCAAAGCAGGATGACCCTTGCATCAATGCAGGCTAGTTTGTGCTTTGCCTGCTATGTGGACAAAGCCAGGGCCGGCTCCAGGTACCAGCTGAGAAAGCAGGTGCTTGGGGCTGCCAAGGGGAAGGGGCGGCACATTGGGCTCTTCAGCGGCAATTCAGCGGAGGATCCCTGTCCCTCTCGGAGGGACGGACCTGCAGTCAAATTGCTGCCGAAGAAGAAAGCGGCACGGTGGGGCTGCCGCCGATCATGATCGTGGCTTTTTTTTTTTTTTTTTTCCTGCCGCTTGGGGCGGCAAAAACCCTGGAGCCGGCCCTGGACAAAGCAAGAGTTAATTCTCCAAAGCTGACGACACGGCCCCTTTTGCCAGCACTAGATCCATTTCAAAACCCCAAGATAGATGCCAATTTGTTGCACAACTGAGAAATTTGCCTAAAAGTTCATTTGGTGGAAATTTCATTTTCCTTTTAAATAAATCATTTGTAGTTAAAATAGCATTAGCGCTTCTGGGGGTTTCTTCATTAGCTACCATCAAGTCAATAGGCAGCTGATGAGAAGCTTTCTGCAAGGTGGATGCGAGAGGGAGACAGGGGACTGGAGCATCATGTTTTCCTATTAGGATGTGAATGATAAAGAATTAAAGTTCGATTCTCAAGAAATCAGTTGAGGCCAGCCATTAATGATCATCTTGGTAGCACTCTAATGAGTGGCTACAAACTGCTGTACCGAAGGATTTAATTAGATTAATACATGTGCCATTGTCCATTCCCCGGTAGGTAATCATTAGTTTTTGCACCAATGGGATTACAGATGACATTCTGTTTAATTGCTGTTTCTTTTCCATTTTCTTTCTTTTAAAGATTCTTTCCTCCAAAGATTTTTTCCCTCCATGTGCTAACATAGCCTAAATGTTACCCATGGAATTCCATGTATGAAAGTACTCCCAAAACAGGTTTATATGATTCAACTGACCTTTAATATTTATTTTGCCTCTGTCAAAGAGAATGTTAGCCCATCCGAGAGAGATTTTGAAGGTGATTAGGAGCAGAGTATTGAAAAGTCTATTTGTTGCATTCTCTGAAGTCAAGGGATGAATCCAACTTTGCATTTTGTTTAGTGTTTTGTTTTTTGTAAGGGGAAATGCCAATAAGAATTTTAATGTGAAACTCAAAAAGCAGACTCATGAAGCTCCAATACAGTCTGTGGGCCCATTTTCAAACATTGGGGTTTAATTAATCACTCACATTTGGCACTTGGGAGCTCAGTTTCATAGATTTTAGGCCTAGAAGGGACCATAAATTCATCTATTCTGATCTCCAAAGATCCCATCATTTTCATTACTGCCATGATGGCTTCCACATAAGTTAAACCTCAGACTTCTGAAAGTGTAAGCCATGCCCCTAAGCCACCAGGGCTTGAATGAGGTACCTGTGTGATCATGTGAGCACTCAAATACAGAAATTGGAGCCCTAATTTAGTTCTCCAAGTTTGGCAACTGAGCTCTTTGTGTCAGATTCAGCTCTCAGTTCCACTGGTGAAAATGCAGAATAACACCAGTGACTTCACTGGAGTACTACAGGTTTTAAGCAGCATAATTGAGAGTAGAACCTGGCCCCTCATTGCAGGCAGAATCCTGGATCTATTGAAGTCAATGGGAGTTTTGTCAGGTGTTTACCTTGTCTCTTTAAGTCCCCCCTCCCCATCCCTCCTCCATTGTAGCCATGATACAGTGAAAGATACCCAGAGCTGTATCTACAAAGAAGATTTAGGCTTAGCATTGCAATGACTAACGTTTAGGCATCTTGCTGCTCATGTTTGTAAAAGATCAGCTGGATTACTCATAGTGAAATTGCGTTTTTTAATTTAAAATAAAAAAAAAATCTGTTTAGCCCTTTCAGCATAAGGTGAACAGTGGAGGAGAAGATTGTCAAGGGCCTGATCCTCTGAGGTGCTGAGTACCCACAACTCAAACTGACTTCAATGAGAGTGCAAGTACTTGGGGCTTGTCTACACAGAGACTTAGTAGTGGCAAGCCAGGGTGCGAATCTCCAATGCACTAGATGGCCACACGCTAACCATGCGGGCCCTGCTGCCATGCACTCGAGTTCCATAATGTGCTTTGACATTTGAAACAGCAGCACCTCAAAGTGCACTATAATACTTAGTGCACATCAGCATGGTCCACACAGCCAGTTAATTCATGGCAAGCTGGTCCTTGGTAGATTCATACCCTGGCTTGCCATCCACTGCCTCTCCATGTAGACAAGCTCTCAGGATCAGACCCCAAACATGTGAATATATAGGTCAAGAACAAGCAGGACTTTAGGAAACTGATTCAAAGAAATAAGTGTTGACTGGGGTCTTAAAAGCAATGGACCCAAACCAAGAGCAGGAATGTCCTCCTAACGCGTTCCCCATATTGATTGGTTTTGGTATGTCTGTTTTGTTTAGGGCTGGTCTAAAGCTTTAATTTTAATTTTCACAAACAATTTTGAAGGAAATTAAATTTTCTCCTTTCATTTTAAATGTTCACAAATTTTTCTAGCAAGAAAATTTGAAATGAAACAAACGTTTTCATTTCATTTTGTTTCAAATAATCAAGAGAAAGGAGGGGGGAAACTAAATTAATTTGTTTTCAAAATGAAATTAATTTTATTTCAAATTTTGTCATCCAAAATGTCAGTCAAAACCAATTTTCATTTCACTTTTGTCAAAAAATCATTTTTCATTGCAAAAACTTTGACAAACTTGCTCTTTTTTAATAAAAAAAGATCTAGAGAAATTAGATCATAATTGTGGCCTGGTGAAATGAAAACTTGAATTCATATGCCTATCCGTTTGGAAAATCAATTTACTCTCTTTGATTGGAGTTTTCTGGGCTGCTTTCAAAGAGATCACATATATTATTATTATTATTATTAATAATAAAATAATTAGTATAATTAATAATCTGATTGTTTGCTCTTAGCTCAGCCTCAGAGGGGAAGGTAAAAAAAGAAAGCAATAAAAACTAGACACAGAAAAGAAGACAATTCCTTTAGCTCTGGAGAGCTCCTTGTTGTAATGTTAATTAACACACTGAGCCATAATGACCCTTCCAGGGATATAAACATTTCAGTGTCACCAAATCTACATTTTTTGTCAAAAAGTTTTGGTTATAAAATTTTGCCCAGCTCAACTGTTAATGCTATTTTGTTATACCCAAGATGATATATGTGGGGAAATCGATTAGGTCACAATAGGCCTATACTCTATGCTGCAGACAGGTAACTTAGAGTTCAGTAAAAGCTGTGCAAACTTCTAGTTTCATTTCCTAAATCTCCATCAACCAGGACCTCTTATGCCTTTACCTCAGCCCTGTTTAGAATTATTGGAAAGTTTACTCTGAACCTGTAGTGCCACTGGGATTCGTTTGTAAGTCTTCTCTTAAAGTCTTCGGGCAAATGGAAGCATCCTTAATGAAACATGTAAGCAATTTCTTCAGTGAAAGTTGAGTGTTTCGTTAGCTCTGCCGTGAAGTCGGAAGGCAGAGGATAACAGATCACACCCCGCCATTAGCTGATCTATTCTCCAGTATTCCAGAACAAAATTAACATTAGATAGAGAATATACACACAACCCATCCAAAGAGAATATACCCATAGAAATCAAGTGCATACATACGCACAAATGTATATGCACACCATGTCACCAATCTATTAGAATTCTTTGAGGGTGTCAGCAAGCATGTGGACAAGGGTGATGCAGTCAATATAGTGTAGCTGGATTTTCAGAGAGTCTTTCACAAGTTCCCTCACCAAAGGCTCTTAAGTAAACTAAGTCGTCGTCCTGGGATAAGAAGGAAGGTCCTCTCCTGGATCAGTAACTGGTTAAAAGACAGGAAACAATGGGTAGGAATAAATGGTTAGTTTTCACAAAAGGAGAAGCGTGTCCCCAAGGATCTGTTCCAGGACCAGCGCTGTTGAACATACAGTAGAACATCAGAGTTATGAACACCTCGGGAATGGAGGTTGTTCGTAACTCTGAAATGTTCGTAACTCTGAACAAAACATTATGGTTGTTCTTTCAAACATTTACAATTGAACATTGACTTAATACAACTTTGAAACTTACTATGCAGAAGAAAAATGCTGCTTTCCCTTTATTTGTTTAGTAGTTTACATTTAACACACTACTGTACTGTATTTGCTTTTGTTGTTGTTTCTGCTGCTGCCTGATTGTGTACTTCTAGTTCCCAGTGCGGGGTGTGGATGACTGTCAATTCGTCTCAACTCTGGTGTTCATAACTCTGAGATTCTACTGTATTCATAAATGATCTGGAAAAGAGGTGAACAGTGGGGTGGCAAATTTTGCAGACAATACAAAATTACCCAGGATAGTTAAATCCAAAGCTGACTGCATAGACTTAGAAAGGGATCTCAGAAAACTGAGTGACCAGGCAACAAAATGGCAGATGAAATTCAATATTGATAACTGCAAAGTAATGCACACTGGAAAAAATAATCTCAGCTATACATACAATATGATGGGATCTCAATTAGCTGTTGCCACTCAAGAAAGATCTTGGAGTCATTGTGGATAGTTCTCTGAAAGCTTTGAGGGAACATCTAAACAGCAACAGCAACAACAAAAAACACCAAAAAACAAAACAAAAAACCTGCAGCAATGACTGTGAGTGTAGGTCAACTAACTCAGCCTCCCGGGGCTCGTGTGTGGGGCTAAAAATCTGAGTATAGACGTTCAGGCTTGGGCTCGACCTGGGCTCTAAGCCCTGGGGAGAAGGGAGGTTTTGGAGGCCAGGGCCCAGCCCAAACATCTACACTGCTTCGTTTAGCCCTACAGTGTGAATCCCAGGAGCTCAAGTCAGTTGACCCCGGCTCTGAGACTAGCTGCCACAGGTCTTTTTATGCTGTGTAGAGATAGCCTTAGGGATCCCGACTGTTACGATGTGTGTGTTACCATAAAGGGGCTGTGATCTCAGTTGATGTGGATCTACCTCTGGTACTTTTAGGGCTCCCTTCATCTGAGCGCCTCACAATCTTTAATGTATTTATCCACACAACACCCCTGTATGGCAGGGCAGTTCTCTGATCCCCATAGTACAGATGGGGAATTGCGACACAGAGAGGCTATGTGACCTGCCCAATGTCATAGAGAAAACCTGTGGTAGAGCAAGAGATTGAACCTGGGTCTCCTGAGTTTCAAGACAGCATTCTAATCATTAGACCATTCTTCCTGTAGTTGGAATACAAATACCTGTATTTGATAGGTAATAATACCTCACTGTTAGACAGCATGTTCTATCAGCAGTCTCAAGGAGCTCTATAAAGGAGATCAATATTGCCATTTTACAGCTAGGGAAACTGAGAAGCAGAGAGGTGATGTAACTTGCCCAAGGTCACTCGGACAAGGAGTGGAATTTTTTGTTTTGAAAGCGTCAAAACCAAATGTTTCAACAATTTCAAACTGTTTTTTTTTCCACAGAAGTTTTTTGATTTGGGAGATTAGTTTTGTGAGTCGGGAGATTCATTTTGTGAACCATTTCAGTTTTGAAAAATCTGCATCTTTTGATGAAAAAACGTGTAATTGAAAAATTCCCACCCAATTCTCCTATATACACACCATAACTACAGAGCAGAGATATGATCCTGCAGAATACCTAGGATGATCTTAGCAGGTATCATAGGAATTATTCTGCAGGCAGGTCTAACAGACAGTAACAACCATGGTAAATTCTCTGGACCAAATCCTGACCCATGTTCCCCACCACCCCAGAGCAGAGGCCTCAGAACCTGCATGCTCATGGAGGAGAAATGAAATCCTTGAGGCCTTTCCATGGCAGCAGCCATGTAGCTGTTATGAAGTTGCTGGACCTGCCTCCTGGCATGGAGATACAGTCCCTGACTGCTCCCACTGCCATATATGGTTGATATTTGCGTGTGCTCCCAGTTCATTTCAGCAGTTCCGCAGGTCCTCATTGGAGTCACTCCAAACCTCCTTCCGCTGCAGCTTGACTGGCAGCAGGATAAGCCATTGCAGAGCCATATGCAGGAGCAGGGGGCCAATGCACTATTTACTCTCATGGAAGAGAGTGCCAAGACTT
The DNA here is from genome assembly GCF_011386835.1 of Chrysemys picta bellii. Taxonomy (NCBI): domain Eukaryota; kingdom Metazoa; phylum Chordata; order Testudines; family Emydidae; genus Chrysemys; species Chrysemys picta. The sequence continues at coordinate 28,526,882 of NC_088803.1, forward strand.
AGCCCATTGTAATTACTCAGCAGAATCCGGGCACCCTGTCAGAGGGGACTCTAGTCTCCATGAGCTGCACCCCCGCACTATACATGAGGGAAATCACTCACCTAATTTTAGAATTCCATGGATCACATCTGACCATCGAGATACATTTTAGTGTCCTTGTTTGCAACATAAAACCTCCCCTTCCTAACTGACCAGCATGTGAGTGCCACAGAGCAGGCTCTGCAGTGGGAACCTGCTGGTTTGCAACAGACCAGACAGTGGACCCAGCAAATAGTGTCTTTTGCCTTAAACTTTAGTTTATTTTCAACTTGTTTGGGGTATTTAAGATTCCCCAAAAGGCAAAGACTGTTTCGCAGAATTAGTTTAATAACTCTGACATCTTTGTTTTCCTCCATTTTTTAATAACTTCTAGGTCCCCCAATAACCTCTCCCTAGGAAACTGATGAGTGCATCAGCGCCACTTTCCCAAATGCCCATCGGACTATTTTACACTATTCTGTAGTTCTGGTTTGTTCTAGTTATTGAACTACACCAGAGCGAGAAGGGTCTTTCCATCTTCTGGGAGAGACGCCGAGACCCTCCAGCTTTCTGAGAAGGAACAGCTGGGGAGTGAGTTATTAAAAAGATTGCAGTGTTTGTTTTAGTTATTAAACCAAAGCTTTGGAACTTGGTTGCGCTCTTCAGAGAATCACTCCACAGATCTCTCTGAGCTCTCTTGGGAGGGATGATCGGTACCAGGGGTAGCTGGGATTTTCTTTTTAAGTGTGTGTGTGTGTGTGTGTGTAATCAGAAAAGTCCACCTGTCATATGTGTATGTGATTAGTAAAGTCCCCCTGTCGTGTATGTGTGTGTAATCAGCAAAGTCCCTTTGTCGTGTGTGTGTGTGTGTGTGTGTGTGTGTGTGTGTAATCGGAAAAGTCCACCTGTTGTGTGTGTGTTGTGTGTATGTAATCAGAAAAGTCCCCTTGTTGTGTGTGTGTGATTAGTAAAGTCCCCCTGTCATGTAGCTGGATTTTCTTTTTCTTTCTAAAAACTCTGGCTAGTTCATTTCCTCATGAAAGCCCTGATAACTTTATGAGCTGAACAGAGTACTCTGATGTGCTAGTTGGATGCAAGGAAATGGCCATATATGCAAACGCTGAATATTGGGACACCAGAATGGATATAGCGGATGTGTGGGGCAGCACTTGAAGTGTGTTTTGTCCCATGTAGCATGAGGGAGTTAAAGTAGAACTAACCCAAGTTGGACAGTCCAGTGCATTTGGAATAATTTCACATGAGAGTCCCTCGCCTTGCCACTCACAGTTCCTCAGGGGTGGGGGGTCTTCCAGCCTGCACACTGCTGGTGTTGAAGCATTTGGATGGTACAGCAGACCAAAGGCACAGCAACCCTGCAGCAAAGCCTATTGGTGCCATGTTCTCTAACATCCTGCTCAGGAGTGCTGGCACTGAAAGCGACACCTCCAAGAGTGATGTTCTCATTGGGTCGCTGGGCATGCAGATTGGCCAATGAGGGGAACCAGTTTGGAAGTACCATTTCCTGGATGGTGCTGGAGTGATATCAAAGGAAAATGGCATCTTTGGTGAGTCACAGTAGGTTTGATGACCCCAACAACCCCAACCTTCTTTGATAAGATAACGAGTCTTGTGGATAAGGGAGAAGCTGTGGATGTGGTATAGCTAGACTTTAGTAAGGCATTTGATATGGTCTTGCATGAGATTCTTATCGATAAACTAGGCAAATACAATTTAGATGGGGCTACTATAAGGTGGGTGCATAACTGGCTGGATAACCGTACTCAGAGAGTTGTTGTTAATGGTTCCCAATCCTGCTGGAAAGGTATAACAAGTGGGGTTCTGCAGGGGTCTGTTTTGGGACCGGCTCTGTTCAATATCTTCATTAACGACTTAGATATTGGCAAAGAAAGTATGCTTATTAAGTTTGCAGATGATACCAAACTGGGAGGGATTGCAACTGCTTTGGAGGACAGGGTCATAATTCAAAATGATCTGGACAAATTGTAGAAATGATCTGAGGTAAACAGGATGAAGTTTAACAAAGACAAATGCAAAGTGCTCCACTTAGGAAGGAAAAATCTGTTTCACACATACAGAATGGGAAAAGAGTGTCTAGGAAGGAGTATGGCAGAAAGGGATCTAGGGGTTATAGTGGACCACAAGCTAAATATGTGTCAACAGTGTGATGCTGTTGCAAAAAAAGCAAACATGATTCTGGGATGTATTAACAGGTGTGTTGTGAGCAAGACACGAGAAGTCATTCTTCTGCTCTACTCTGCGCTGGTTAGGCCTCAGCTGGAGTATTGTGTCCAGTTCTGGGCACCGCATTTCAAGAAAGATGTGGAGAAATTGGAGAGGGTCCAGAGAAGAGCAACAAGAATGATTAAAGGTCTTGACAACATGACCTATGAAGGAAGGCTGAAAGAATTGGGTTTGCTTAGTTTGGAAAAGAGAAGACTGAGAGGGGACATGATAGCAGTTTTCAGATATCTAAAAGGGTGTCATAAGGAGGAGGGAGAAAACTTGTTCACCTTAGCCTCTAAGGATAGAACAAGAAGCAATGGGCTTAAACTGCAGCAGGGTGGTTTAGGTTGGACATTAGGAAAAAGTTCCTGTCAGGGTGGTTAAACACTGGAATAAATTGCCTAGGGAGGTTGTGGAATCTCCATCTCTGGAGATATTTAAGAGTAGGTTAGATAAATGTCTATCAGGGATGGTCTAGACAGTATTTGGTCCTGCCATGAGGGCAGGGGACTGGACTCGATGACCTCTCGAGGTCCCTTCCAGTCCTAGAATCTATGAATCTATGAAACAAGCCTTCTGGCAGGCTAGAGTCAATCTTTGTCAACCTGAGATCAGCTCCCAGTCTGCTCTATGCTTTCGTGTGTTCTCAGAGTCTCCGGAGCTTGAGCCTTGTTTTACACAAATTTCCCCACCACAAAACACAATCCCCTCTTGATAAGACGACCACCCACGGCAAAGCGAGGGATCTCAGTCTGATAGTTTGCAGAATCACTGGGACCAGCGATGGAAAACACCTGCTGACTCGTCTTGTCCCTCTGGGAACCCTTGATGAAAAAGTGACCTTCACGGGCAAAAGCAGTTGAGCTCACAGGCCTTCCCTCACCCAAATGAAAGTCTCTGAGCAGCAAATCTGGTTTCCATCTTTTATTAACAAACCACTTGTTTATAGGCTTTTGAGAGGCACCTGGGACTCTGACATAGGCCCTGCCAACCGGCATCATCCTATGGGGCAACTAGATCATCAAACTGACAATATTGTGATGCCAGATCAAGAAGCCAGGCTAGGTTATGACTCTCAGTGATTTATCTGGAATCCCTTAATATTTTTCCTTGAAAAGGATGCCTTCTGCTAGGGGGCATGCAAAAGGCCTGGCTGATGGGCTGAGAGATTCCGTGGTAGGGTCTGGAGATTCCACCTAGAAAAGTTGCAGAACTCTGAATATTTCTCAAAACTGCCCCAAACTCTATAGTCTGCAAACCTGGATAGGGATTTTGACCATAGCAAGCTTTTTCACAAGATAATACTACTATGCACTTCTCTAGGACCCTTTAGTCAGTAAGTGCCAGTATCCCCGTTTTACAGCCAGCTGAACTAAGATGCAGAAATTCAGTGACTTCAATCAGAGAGAGAGTTGGGTATAGAACTCAGGAGTCCTGGCTCCCCATCCTCTGCTATGATAATTAAGACTAACCTGCTGCAGAAAGCTTGGTGGCTATTGCTGCTTCCAGATAGGCTGGAGATACTACAGCAACAGTCTGTCCAAAGGTGATGTTTTCATCCTACCTGGAACACAATTTGGGCTCTTGGAAGCCTATCTGAGGCTTCTGCCGAAGTGGCACCTCAGAGAGTAGAACCAGGCATCCGTTGCAGAGCATGAGCGGTTGCTCGCGAGCGGAGGGGTTTGATGACTGCGGAACCCCCCAGTCTTCCTCTGTAAGGGGCTTTTATTTTATTTTTTTAATTCTCAGAGAAACCAAGTTGTGAGAAACTTGTTACCAAACCAAGCCAAGGTACAGGATGGAAACTCATGTTTGCCCTTTGTCAGCAACTGCAATAAGAAGGCAATAACAGCCCGGCTGTGTGCTTGCACTGAAATAAGCCTCATGCAAACGGGGAGAAGTGGATTTTTCTTTTTCTTTTTCTTTTTTTTGCCTTGTCTTCACTGACAGTTCATCACTAAGATTGAGTCCTCTGGGGCCTTAGACACCTGGCTCTCAATTAAACAGCTAATCTGTGAAGCAAAGCACTTACAGCAGGAAGGAAAAATAGCTTATCTAGTAAACCAGCTCCGGCCGTAGGCTGTGACTGAATTGAATATCAATATTTGTAAGGGATTCCTGCACGGTAGTGACAGCAGTGACCATGACATTGTTTCAAGCACCCCTATTCTAATCTGTCAGAGACGGAAAGCACTGATGGCTGAGTCACTTTGTCAAGGGAGGTCCGTGTGCTTCAGAGAGCTGGTCACGGCCTTTTCTGGGCCCAGGATGCATCCTGCCTGGCCATGCTGCCTCCCCCCTGGCAGAGGGGCGTAATAAGAGAGCTCAGAGAGCCTGCTCAATGTTGCTAATCACTCTGGCTGCATGATGCCAGAGCTCCTTGACCTTTAGGGGATGCAAAGCTAATTAATCTCATATTAAATTTTCCAGCCCTGGCCTTGGTGAACAAGCTTCTTTCTGACATGTTTAATTGGGCATGATATCTGTGGGGAGTGTCAGTCCCAGGATCAGGATTAGAGAGAAGGGAGGCAATGCGGGGAGGGGCTCCATTTTATGGGGGTGTGGACTCCCACCCTCTCTCTTCCCCTAATGACGCCTGCTACTCTAGCACTGGCTGTAACCTGGACAATGTGACTGTATTCCATTTTAATGTGCTCTCTGTGTGAGGCAGGTGTCTTAAACCAGAGGAAATAAATGCATGCATCAGGAGGATCTCTGGCCTATTGGTCTGGCAGACAGAGAGTTAATGTGCTAGGTCAGGATTTCCAGCAGCCCAGATCAGGCATGGTTGATGTGGAAACCCTGGAAGCCCAATTCATCATTGTGCCACTCCTTGCGATTAGGAAGGAACCAACCACATCCCAGGTACCTGGAGCTCCTGAAAGATGCATCTGACCACTTTGGTAGGATTCTCTCAACTTACTGACCTGGGTTAAATGTGGTCAGGTTATTGACAGATCCTACTGCCTCTGGCTTAACACAACAAGCATTGCCATATTAACACAACGGGCCAGACCAAAGTACACAGGTATAGCTGCTACTGAGCCACTGCTAGACATGGACAGATATACACTGCTGGAGAAGAATGACACTTTTACCAGCAAACCTCTGGCTGCTGATAGCAATGGGGCACTATATTGTTTTATTTTAAAACCCTTCCTAAAAGCTGTCTCTAGTTTGTCAGGCATCATGTGTCAAGAGCCTGCAAAAGGCTGGTTTTGGTAACATTTTCCACTGGCAGAAATGTTGCAGTGTCACCAAACCCAAGCAATCAAAGATTAGGAGACTGGTTTAAACAGCATGAGAATTTCAAAAATAAGAAATATGAGGTTATTTTTGTTTGTCTTATGGCTTTTGAGCCTTTCAGAGTCACGTCTTCAAGCCTTTCTCTGCAACCACAAGGGCTAGAAATTTATTTTGGGGGGTTTTTTTAGATGAAAGCTGAAAGTTTCCATTAATCACATAACTCCAAGAGCTGGTGCTTTAAGAAAAAGGCCGAATAGGTGAGATTCATGATAAAGTCTCCAGGGCTGACAAGATTGTTAATTCTTCTCATTACCTCCTGAAACAGGAGTTTGGGGAATGACTAAACCTACTTCCCAACCGAGAGAAATGGTTGACAGTGGCGATTTTCCTCTGAATATTGATGTTTCTTTAACCAGTCTTGGCATTAGAACCAAAGTCATCCCCCACCCCTCTCCATGGGGCATGTTCTGCTCTCCATTATACTAGTGTAAATCCACAGTAACCTCGCTGACTTCAGCTGAGCTACCACTGATATACACAAGTATAGCGGAGTACTGAACTGGGCTTTGTGTTACCTGAATCGATTATGAATGACACTACTCTTGTATTTCACACTGGTTGTGTCAGTGTTAAACCACATATCAAATGGCATGTGAGCAAACAGATGTTTAAAAAGGCATTAAAGAAATTCTGCTCTTCAGGAGGGAGTTTAAAAAAAATAAAAATCTTCTCTCCAGTGACTTAATATGGTGCAGATGTTTCCAATATAAACTTCCTTTTAATTCAATATAATTACAAAGGAAAATAAATATTCCCCTACATTAATGATCTCCCAGGTAGGTACTATTTTAAAGTGATTACAGTATTTATAGAACACACACACACATTTTTTTTTTTGACTGGGATATAGTGGTGTGATGTTAGAACACGGTAGCTAGCTTGACCTAACAGTGTTTCAGTGTTCTCGACTCTCACAATTTTACTGAGAGTCCTGAGATCTTTGGTGTTTCTCTTAAAGCCCCAGCCCCCTGGGTTATGAGAATCTCAAATTTTCATTTTGGAAAAGGGTGTTTGTAGCCTCATGATTGTGGGGAAAAGCTGGAAAATGTGACCCCCTAGAACCACAGAACCCAGAAGGCGGGGAGAGGGGGGGAAGACCCAATATTTCTTCATTTTTAAAAAATTGTGATTTTTAAGACAAGTTCATGATTTTGAGGGGTTGACTCATTATGTGTAACACTTGGGGTGGGCAATGCTGCTTTCTCAAACTCTAAAACAAGGCACAACATGCTAAGCTGATCAAGTTAGAGCCAAGGATCACCCAGGCTTTATGTCGACCAGTGAACATGGGCAGCAGTACAACACACTTTATTCTGATTACAGATTGAGCAGGTGTTTGTTAGATCAAGGCATGATCTGATGTCATGCCTTTAAATCCTGGTCGAGCCAAAGCCATGGAAGCAGATGCTTCCAGTGTCTGCTTTATTGACTGCCTCCAGTCTCCGTAGGTGCATTTCTCAGTCAGGGAGCCAGTTATAAGACACATTTAATTCTTCGGTGTCTGAATACTCTCCACTGAGACATGGCTAGAAAGGTAAGATTCCAGGGGCCCGTCTGTGCTTTCCTGGCTGCTCACACGTTGCTTTTTGCTGCTTTCACATCTCACCCTTGGGAAAGACAGAAGTCAGAACCTTGGCCAGGACAGAAGGGGAGCCCTGAAGATGCAAGAGAGACTCTGGAGCTCCTAAGGGGAGGCAGATGGGTCAGATAACACCTGAAGGGACCACAGGGACAGTGGAGGGGCAGTGGACCTATCCTCCTCCCCTCAAACACTAGAAAGGGAGCAAGATCTAGATGGGGGTGTTTGTAAGGTGGTTTCACAAAGCCTACCTATGCTTTGCATGTTCCAGTCCGTGGGAGGTGGCAAGGCCTTGTGGTCTGGGCATCCTGCTGAGAGATGCGTGTCCTGTCCCGGGCTCTGCCACAGATTTGTTGTGTGAGGTTGGACAATTCACTTCCCCCTTTTGTGCCTCAGTTTCCCCACCTGAAATAGAGGGATAGTGGTACTTGTCTGCCTTTGTGAAGCACTCTGAGCTCTATAGATGAAGAATGCTTATGTAACTGACAGATATTATGGCGGGAAGTTCATTTCACCCTTTTGTTTCTTTTCTTTTTTTCTTTGCCTTTTTTTTAACTCAAGTCGAGCATGTTGCAGCCTTCGTTGTGGTGTAGATTGGTATAACGGCTGTGGTAATGTAACATGCCATGAATATGGTTGTCACCATTATAATAGTCATATAGAGCCTGTCTCGGCAGCATGCACCTTTCTAATCAGACCAGTGGCGCTGGAACTAGGGTTGCCAAGCCTCCAGAATTGTCCTGGAGTCTCAAGGAATTAAAGATTAATCTTTAATTAAAGATTATGTCATGTAATAAATCTCCAGGAATTCATCCAACCAAAACTGGCAACCCTAGCTGGTACACTTTTAATAGTGGGGGTGCTGAAAGCCATCCCACTTACCCCTGTCCGTTCCCCCCCCACAGAGCTGGGGCTGGCAGCAGGGCTTTGTCTCCAGGAAGCGGGGACCCAGACAGGGGTAAGAGGGCTGAGGCTGGGGCCACAGCTGGGGGTGGGCGTGAGGCCAGCAGCAGAGCCCTGCATAAAACCTGGGGGTGCTGCAGCACTCCCTGCACCCTTAGTTCCCACACCTATGAATCAGACATATCACCAAGATCCCTGCTCTTTTTCAAGCCAGGACTCCCCTTGGCCTTTTACTCAACATATCAAAAATAGAACACCTTGATAAGATGCTGCACAATGTAGAGGCTTTCTGGAGAGCTGTATCCCTCCCTCCCCGTGGAAAGAACCAAAGCCAATGTGGCTGATAAGGTGCTGGATTTAATCTGCATATGCCGTGTAATGCTCACATTGCTAGAATGCAATTAGTGGAAGCATGAAATATTAATATGTGATGATTAAAAATGTCCCTTTTTTAGTTGTTACAGTAACAGGGGCACTAAGTGCTGTGAAATGAATATTATATGTTAAAGAAAAAAAGGGGAAAAAAGGCCCTCAGTGAAATGCTCTGAAAGGGCACAGAGAAAGTGCTTTCTTTGGGGAACAATAGGCTAATATGGGCTTCTGTCTCGCCAGCAGAATTATTCCTTGCACAGGCTTTTTGTCTAAGATCTCAAAGCACTTTGTAAACAGTTTATTAAGCCTCAGACAAGTCATTGTTACTAAACTGAAAGGATAAATGACTTGCCCAAATTCTCACAGCAAGTCAGAGCTGGAACACAGGAGCCATGATTCCCAGCTGCCTCCTGCTCTAACCACTATACCAGACTCCTTCTCCGAGTTAGGATTATAACCCAGAAGTATATTAGCTTTCTACAGGTTTGGCTCCAGAGCAGAGGTTATTGTTCCTTTTCCAGTTTGAAAGGAATATTTTGATGGGCAGGTTACACTCACGTAGCATCTTGCTTGGCACGTCAGTGGAGACTCCAGATCCTTGCTGGCTCCATCGCAAGTCCTTCTTAGTGGCCTGCCATCATCTGGCCTGACTTTGCATCCACCATCTGGCGCCTGAGCAGGAGTGTATGCCTGCCATCCAGACGCCTTTCAATCCCATATCCTATCTCATTCTGCAATTCCTGAACAGCATCCGCAAGCAAGAGTGATTATTGGGGACCCTGAAAGAGGCGATCTATTATCCATTCTGTGCAAGCCTACCATACAGAGTGAGAACTTGTCACACGCTGGAGAGAAAGATTTGCACCAGGATGATAAAGTAAGGAGTTCTGGGGAGGGGGAGGGGAGCACAGCTCCTCCTACTCCTGAGCTGCTGCTCAAGGGCTAGGGAGAACTTCCCCTCTTCCTCGGCCAAGGCAGGGAGAGTTCCCCACCTGTTTCAACCTGTATTCAAAGGATGGTTGTGACTTGGTGCCACAGAAGGATGGAGGGAAAGAGTCCAGATAGATGGGGCAGCACCAGAGAAAGAGGGACATGCGTGCACCAGCCACAGGGGGTTCTGGGAAGGGTACAAGAAGACCTGGTGCAGTATGTCTCAGTCGGTGTTTGGAAAGCACCACGTAAAGTAATGGAGCTGTGTCCAGGAGAGGGGAGTAGCAGGCTGCCCAGCTCCAGGAGTGAGGCCATCAGAGTATGGAAGAGCAGAGGAGTGTCACGAGCAGACTGAGGTGGAGGGAGGTAGGAGAGCCCAGAGGTCAGGTGGAATAGAGGAGTGAGGTGAGAGCTTGAGGGAAATGTCTGTGCCTATGAGGTGGCATGGAGAGATGAGGAGTAGGGTAACTAGATATGGGGCCAGAGGGGGATGGAGACAGAAGTGAAGTGAGCGATAGAAGATAGGTCAGTGAAGGACATAAACGCCTAGATGGATGACTGTGGGGGGCTTGTAGCTAAGCCGAGAACTAGGATGGAGACTGCAGGGAGCGGGAGCTGGCAGGCGGAGTGACGTGCTCCAAGGTCAGGGAAGTTGGACAGAGATTGGAGGAATGGGTGGCACTGTGGGGCAGGTAAGTGAGGGGAGTACAGGGACATGACAGCAGAGACAGAGCTATCGATCGAGGTTCCTTTACGGCTCCTCATCACCATGGCATCCGACTTCCTCTCCAAGTAATGTGTGCACACAAAGAGAGGCTTCTCTCATTCCTCTCCTGTCAGCTGGGACTTGACTGTTTATTACGGATGGGGTTTTTGATTGGTTTCAGGGGTGGGGAGGTAGTGGTATTGTGGGAATGGTAATGAGAGAAATGGGGTTTGTCTTTGATTCCTACTCATCCTGATGTGGTCTGAGACAGAGCTCTGGAGGCATGGACCAGGTCTGAGACAGTCATCTCCCGCACACTCCGGCCTCACTCTTAAGGCTGGCAACTCCACTGATGTGGGAGAACACAACTGTTATGGAAAGCCATAATTATGCAGAGTGATGAGGCCCCTCGGAATTTGGGCCAATCCCATGGAAGACTTTGCAAATGAGGACTCTAAGTTAAATCTGATCTGGTTTCCAGTGGACCCAAAGAAGACAGCCTAGCACCGGAGTGGGGTGGGGGGGTCTCGAGGGCTTGTATTTCTGTGCACATGGGCTACTGAGTTCTCTTGGTTGGATATAAGGAAATACTGTTTCACTAGGAGGGTGGTGAAACACTGGAATGGATTACCTAGGGAGGTGGTGGAATCTCCTTCCTTAGCGGTTTTTAAGGTCAGGCTTGACAAATCCCTGGGTGGGATGAATTAGTTGGGGACTGGTCCTGCTTTGAGCAGGGGGCTGGACTATATGACCTCCTGAGGTCTCTTCCAACCCTAATCTTCTATGATTCTATGATTTCTGGAGCCCCCGCAGTAGCCAAAACACACTCTTCTCCTGGAACCACACCCCAAAGCTGTGAGCCTTCTGGGCAGGGCCGGCTCCAGGCACCAGCCCACCAAGCATGTGCTTGAGGCGGCGCCTGGAGGGGGGCAACGCGGCAGGGCCCCGGACGGTTGGGGAGAGCAGCCCAGCCGGGGTCGCCGCCCTCCCTCCGGCGCTCCGGCCGGTTGAGGAGAGCGGGGCCCCGGCCGGGCTCGCCGCCCTCCCCCCCGGCGCTCCGGCCGGTCAGGGAGAGCGGAGAGCCGTGGCGGGCTCACCGCCCTCCCCCCGGCGCTCTGGCAGCCGGGGAGAGCGGAGAGCCCCAACCGTGCTCTCCGCCCTCCTCCCGGCGCTCTGGCCACTGGGGGCTCTCCGCCCTCCCCCCGGCGCTCTGGCCGCCAAGGAGAGCGGAGAACCCCAGCCGGGCTCTCCGCCTTGCTCCCGGTGCTCTGGCCGCTGGGGAGAGGGCGGAGAGCTGCAGCTGGGCTCTCCGCCCTCCTCCCGGCGCTCTGGCGCCGGGGAGAGCAGAGAGCCCCAGCCGGGCTCTCCGCCCTCCTCCCAGCACTCTGGTCTCCGGGGGCTCTCCGCCCTCCCCCCGGCGCTCTAGCCGCAGGGGAGAGCGGAGAGCCCCAGCCAGGCTCTCCACCCTCCCCCTGGCGCTCTGGCCGGTCGGGGATTGCGGGCCCGTGGCCGGGCTCGGCGCCCTCCCCTGCCGCGCTGGAGGCGGCAAAAAAGCCAGAGCTGGCCCTGCTTCTGGGATCTCGTTTCACTTGCTGGAGACACACAGTAGGTGTAGGTCTCTTCCAACCCTGATATTCTATGAATCAGATGCAGCTTTTTTAAGGTTGGTCATTTCACCCCAAGAATTACAATGATCAGATCGCCGGGGAGGAGTAGATAGGTCCAAGGTCAGAGCAGTTGGATGAAGCAAGTTACAGGGATTTGTTTTGTCTACCATTTCACTGTGTGAGCTGAGGTACATCACATCACGTGTTCGTGCCTCAGTTTCCCCATTTTGTAAGAGGGGGATAATAGTGATTACGCACCTCTGCAAAGAGCTTTGAGATCTCGGGGTGAAAAGTGTGATCTGTAAGAGTGCTAAGTGGTTATTTTATTAGTTAGCAAGGAAGCTAAATTGACAGAGCACTGATATGTCACTTCTCAGAGTGAAAGACTCATCGGGCAGCAATACTCCTGGAACAAGATGTGCTTTGTCCACAGCTTTTTCCCTATTTTACAAAAATATATACACTCTATGGATTAGCTCCACTGACTTCAATGGAACTGCCCTGATTTGCACCCGCTAAGGATCTGGCCCAGTTGATTTCAATGGAATCCGGCCTGCTATTCCGCTGAGAATCATTCGGATATCATATCCCTCTCTCTATTCAGGCCACATATTCGCTGCACTGAGGCAGCTTTACCCACATTCCTCCTACACAGCCTGAGAGAGCTCAGCTTGCTGATGTTATTCGTGTTTACAGACACAAACAGCTGGTCCGAGATTCAAACATTTGTAAATATCACCATTCTGGGCTCATTAGAATTTGGAAAGCATTTAGGCTAATAGCAGGCTGAAGCTTTCCTAAGCCAGCACTTGAGATATTGGCATTTTCGTTCTTCAGAGATGCAGAGAGGAGGGGCAGAGGGCCGACAGGATTTTATTTGATTTGGTGCTAGGGTTTGGGTGGGGTTTTTTTCCTAACCAGGGTTCCTAGGATCCCTGAGAGAGAGGAGAATGAAAAGGCCTGTCTCTGCCAAGATAGCATGAAGCAGGGAAGCTAAAGAGACATGATCGGAGCAGGTTGGGAACTAAAATAAACCTGATAAAATGCTATGCAAATTCTAAACATCTGATTCTAAAAGCTAACCTGAAACACTGAGAGGGGGAGCATTTGTTAATAACAGCCACCAAATGGACTACTACTTTTCTGCCCATTCTACCAAGTGGCTGCATAATGCAATGAGATTCCTATGTGCCTGTGCAAAACCCAAGAGCAACCTTTGCACACACCTAGCTGGTGTAAGGTGGGTAATGGTATTGGATCCTGGCAAAGCCAAACAAGCGGATTAGATTCCCTCCGAAGGAATTTCAGGTTTGCCCAACTCCTGAACCAGGTTTTGAAAAGTACATGCACAAAAGCAAGAGCATCTAACATGGGGGCATGTGGAACGCGCTGCAAGCACCCAGCGTGGGCTTTTGGATTGCTCTTAGCTATGTGTGTGTGCCGAGTACATGTGGCTAGATCAGGCATACAGGCTTTTCAAAACGCCCCAGGTGAAGTCAGCGTTCTATTGTCACTGGCAAGTTTCCCACCCTCCTTCTCTTACAGGATTCTAGTCACCCTTAACAGAACAGGCACCCCACTCTCTCCCCTTTAGGTGTCTCCTGGGCTCGGGAGCTCAAGGGTCTCTTTCTTCCTTAGGATTAGAAGGGGTTCAGAGATTAAAATGACCAGGGGCCTGACTAAACTCTCATGTGAAGAGAGATGGGAAAGATTGGGATTGTTTGCCTTAGCAAAGAGATGGAGAAGAGGGGACATGGTACAAATATCTAAAATAATGAACAGCCTAGAGAAGGGAGGTTTGGAACTTCTGTTATCTCCATATCACAGCACAAGAACATGGCGGGGGTGGCGGGGGACATTCAATGCAATTGAAAGGTGGCAAATTCACAATTGATAAAAATGAAATGTTTTTATAAACAATGTACAGTTAGACTGTGGAACTCACTGCCACCAGATCTCATTGAAACCAAAAGATTAGCAGGATTACAATGGGATCAGAAATTTTACATGGATAGCAAAAGTACTGAATTATAACAGTAAATACAAAAAAAAATCAACAAGATGTTTGGATGGGTCATAAACCTTTCTGCAATCTCTAGCTATTGGGGGTTAAGAAGAAACTTTCCCTAGGTCCAGGCTATCCTATAACAACCTGCAGCAGGGTTCCTTGCATCTTCCTCTGGGCTGGTCTACATGTATAGCACTACTGTGATGTGCAGGTACTCCACTTCCCCAGGACGCAGTAGCTATGTCGATAGGAGAAGCCCTCCCATTGACATAGTGCAATCCTCACAAGGAATTTGGACAGTATAACTGTGTCGCTCAGGGGAGTGGATTTTGTGTGACATAGTTACACTGACATAAGTCTGTAATGTAGATCAAGCCTATGAAACATCCGGTGCTGGCCACTGTCAGAGACAGAAACCGTGTCTAGCTGGATCATTGATCTGATCCAGTCTGGCTGTTCCTATCTTCCTAGGTAATGCTGGTGGTGAGATTAATTGCAGCCATCTGTAGGCTGAGGCCACCCCCACCCCCAACTCACTCAGCAGCTGCCAAGCAGTAAGGAACATCCTGAGGCAAGGCAAGCTTGCTTTCCTGGGATAAAGAATGTGACAGAGGGAGAAAAGCCATTCATACTGGAGCTGCAGCTGTATTAAGACAATAACCTCCCTCCTTCCATGGAGAGTGCCTGAGCACGTGCATGGGACACGGTGAAGGTCACAGTTCATCATGTACTAGTCCCTGTGGCCCTTTATGCTCCCCAGTCCTTGGCAGAGGAAGTCCTATTGATCAGCAGTCCCTGGGACTTCTGGCATGTAAGGAAAATTCTTTCTCTCCCTGCAGTTGCCAAAGGCATTTTCCTAAGGCAGGATCTTTTATCGGGGCCAGAGGCAAAAAAAGGCTGATAGACTAACTAGTCCAAATCACTGAGGGAAGTATCAGCATCTTCCCTTCAATTCTCCAGGAATCCTAGATGATGGCTAATAACCACGCCCTGCTTTGCTTAGGGCAGACTAGCTAAAACCTACAGTTCACACGCAGGGTGCCAGCCGATAGTGGAGAACTAAGTGAATTCAAACTCTTCGCCCTCTAGGGACTGGTTTTCCTCTCACACACATGGGGTAAATCAAGAGTAACTCCATTGACTCCAGTTTTATGCTGGTTTAAGTGAAATCAGGATCAGGCTCTAAGCTTGGAGTATGCAAAGAGTAAAGACAACGGGATGTATTTCAGGACCCCAAGCATTCAATTTGGAAGGCAGCAGAAGTAGGAGAAGGCCTGAGGACCCAAATTTTCCAAAGGGGTCTCAGTGGCTGCTCAGCACTTTCTGAGAAGCAGGCCCTAGATATCTCAAACTGGGACCCCAGAATTAGTGAGCACTTGAAAAGGTTTGGCCTTTAATGTTTCTATTCCTCAGTTTCCCCAAGTCTGCTGTGCTGATAATGATGATAACCTGAGTAAAGCACTGTGAGAACTTTGACACCTCTGTGTAAGCTCAAAAGCTCGTCCCTCTCACCAATGTTGGGAATCATAGCAAAGGGATAGATAATGAGACAGAAAATACCATATTGCCTCTATATAAATTCATGGTATGCCCACATTTTGAATATGCATACAGATGTGGTCACCCCATCTCAAAAAAGATATATTGGAATTGGAAATGGTTCAGAAAAGGGCAACAAAAATTATTAGGGGTATGGAACAGTTTCCATATGAGGAGAGATTAATAAAACGGGGACTTTTCAGCTTGGAAAAGAGATGACTAATGGGGGATATCATAGAGGTCTATAAAATCATGATTGGTGTGGAGAAAGTAAATAAGGAAGTGTTATTTACTCCTTCTCATAACACAAGAAGTAGGGGGCACCAAATGAAATTAATAGGCAGCAAGTTTAAAACAAACGAAAGGAAGTATTTCTTCACACAACACACAGTCAACCTGTGGAACTCTTTACCAGTGGACATTGTAAAGGCCAAGACTATAACGGGGTTCAATAAAGAACTAGATACGTTCATGGAGGATAGGTCCATCAATGGCTATTAGCCAGGATAGGCAGGGATGGTGTCCCTAGCCTCTGTTTGCTAGAAGCTGGCAATGGTCGACGGGATGGATCACTTGATGATTACCTGTTCTGTTCATTCCCTCTGGGGCACCTGGCATTGGCCACTGTTGGAAGACGGGATTCTGGGCTAGATGGACCTTTGGTCAGACCCAGTATGGCCCTTCTTATATTCTTAAAGAAAACAAATCTCTGGCTATTTTAAGCTCCAGGGGTGAAAAGAGAAATGTAATCAGAGCAAACCCAAACCACGTCCAGCTTGTTAAGAGTGGAATCTAGCAGGCATAGTGTTTCCAATTTTAGTGTTGGGTTAATAGAATCAAAGAAGGTAGAGATGGAAATGATGTATTAAGCCATCAAGTGCCTCCCACTGTACCCAGTAAAGGATTGTTCCCTATGCCATATTTCCAAGCGCTTGGTATAATATGGTTTTAAATGATGAAAGGACTGGACCGTCTCTTCCTTTGTGCTTTTAAAATTAAAGGGCTGGGTCAGGAGTGTTTGACAACAGAGGAAGAAGAAGGAAGCATGACAGCATAGAGCTGGTGGGCTCTGCTAAACAGGCGCTGCATTTTGGCAGAATCAGCTGCATTTCAGCGGAGGTTGATGTCTCGTTTGTAGCAGTGTGTTTGGTTTGGAAAGTGCTTTGGGAGGAAAGGGGCTATGTCCATGTAAGGTCACCAGTCTGGCATACACAGCAAGGGTACATTTCCTCTCCCCTGAACTCTAAAGTGAAATTCTGAGACAGAGATTTCATGTTCCATCTCTCTGAGCTAGCTTTTCCCATGGAAGTAACATACAATATGTATGAAACATGCAGTAATGTGTTCCCCAAAATCAGACCTGCTTCTGGAAAGAGGGAGAGAAAAATCAGGCTATCACCGGACTGCTGTCATCTTTGTATGTGCTCAGCAACCACCGCAACAGGCGTGATGTCAGGCAGATTGAGCAGGACTAGAGATTTAATTTCACAGAGCTGTCAATTCAGCCTTCCCCCTTGTTTTGAGAGATGAGTCCTTTTCTCAGCTGCTGTCTCTGGAATACCACAGGCAAGGAAATCGGAGCAGCATGGCTTAGGGTTATGGAAAATGGATTGGAGTTAGTTAATAGCCAAGTCACTGAGTGGCTGACAGCCTGTCTGTTCCCAAGGTAACAGTGACACCTGCTGTTCATCGACAACTCGGCTAGTTGCAGCGCTAGGCATTTAGGGAGGCTGAATTCACAAGCTCTGCCACTGAAATGTAAAAGCAAGACTAGAGAGACATCAGACTGCCTGAGGCTGCATAACAGGGAGTTTGACACCTAAATGTCATCATCTGCAGCCACAAAACTGAGCTCCTGGCTGATTGCAAGTGCAAAACCTTGGGTGCAAGCGCTGGCTTTTATTTGTTTTGAGCGATATGAACATTTTTAACAGGTGCTTGCCGTGCATTAAAGATACAGCCATAATTGCAGGAGCTGGATTGAGATCACTTTACAAATGGGGCCCTAGGACTTTCATTAAGTACCAGCAGGTAAAAGCTTTTCTATATTATTTGTAAAGCTTTGATTTATGAATAAAAATGGATTTCAATATTGAACTAGATTCCCCATGAGAGCATCTCACTGAAACCCTAAGTGCTAGACTAGAATCCTGGTAAGCACAGTATAGCCAGCAGCAGTTCTCCCATGGCTGGGGCAGAGTCCTTTCCCTCACAGACAGACTCTGAACCCTGCAACCCGGGGAGACACGATCCCCACTCTATGACACTGAGCATGATGATGTACAGAGGGTCTGCTTGCTCTGTGCTTGTTGGGAACTGTCTTTCCTTTTTCAAGACCATTTTTTTCTAAATGTATTTAGTGTTGGCAAAACTCTGCAGGGTATAAAACTGACATTGCTGGAGCCCTCAGGGCAGGAACAGCACAGGCAGCTGACGTATAATCTTATCCCGACTCCATCCCCCACAACTTTCCTGAGTCCTGTTGTGGAGGGACCAACTCTTGGGCTGGGAGAGGATTTCAGGGGTCCATGGCACATTGAACTCTTGGTCTCTCTGAGGAGACTGGCACTGCCAGGCAAGCGGTGATAACTGATGTTAACACCTATCATTGAGAAACAAACTTCAGTCACCAACTCCTTCCAGGTGGGCCACTGAACAGCAGTAGAATGTGGTAACCGTTTCCACAACCCCTCACTTACAGGTAGCCTAATGGCAGGGAAGTGCAACAATAACTGTTCCTTTAGGATGAAATTCACCCTTGTGCAGAGCATCCACACAAGGCCTATTCACCACTTAGCTCCCCAAACTAGAGCTTATGTGAGAAGTATGTGGCGCCTAGGCTTCATGCTACCCTTTGCAAAGGGGTGAATTTCACCCTTGGTGACCAAAACCCATTATCCAGTGAAGCAACGTTATGGTATTGTTTTTATTCCATGCTGCACGTTGTTATGTAGCTGAGATTGCTACTTGTCTGGACCTGCAAGAAGAAAGCTGTTGTTTTGTGGTGTGAACTATAATTCACCAGGAACCGAGTGAAGGCCAACAAATTCACTGGGGCTTTTTACAAGTGACCAGGAGGGGTTTGCAATCAATCAGATCAGAGCCAGATGAAAAGAGAAGCTCCTGGAGTGAGAAATGGCTCAGCTCCATGCAGGGTGTCACAGGAATAAGGCTGACAAGACAGAATGGAAACATATCGGATGCTGAAATTCAAGAATAGCTGAGACAGAGATTGTAATGGGGACATGGCACCCGATGCAGTTGTGCTGGGGAAGCAACAGATGAATCAATGACATGTTCACCCCAAATCAAAAAGAGCATTGCAGACAATCAGGCAGCCCCAGCCCGTGGCCTGTGTGTGAGGGTAGTTAGCTAACTGGGCTCATCACAGGGACTTCTTGTTTCCAGCCTCAAGAAAATTCAGAGTAGAACTTTGCAAAATATATATTACAAACCCCCAAAGCAAGCCAAACATCCCAGGTCTCATTACAAACTCAGCCAAAGCTTTGTAAGGTTTGCAGCCTTCCAGGCAAACCCAAACCCGGGGCATCAATCTTGATTCAGCATGAATTTAAGCACATGCCTAACTTTCCCTACTCAGATGCTTAAGCACCGTGCTGATTCGGGGCCAGAGCAACAAGGGGCTGAGCTGTGATTTCAAAACCATGCAAAACTTGTTACGAATTCAGCTAACGCCCGGCATTTTTGACTGGGTTGCAGTTTGTGTTCAATGAAATCCAAACCAAATCAAATTTCAAAGGGGCCAGGACTGACGGGATGGGAAACCAAAATAAACTGATAACCCCATTATAGTCTAAATTCTACCACAGCGATCGGCAACCTTTGGCAAGCGGCGAGAGCCGAGGGATGTGCTGGCCGCCGCTTCCTGCCAGTCCCATTGGCCTGGAGCGGCGAACCACGGCCGGTGGGAGCCGCGATCGGCCGAACCTGCGGATGCGGCAGGTAAACAAACTGGCCCGGCCCACCAGGGTGCTTACCTTGGTGGGCCGCGTGCCAGAGGTTGCCGATCCCTGTTCTACCATCTACCCTTTGAATTCGCAAATTATTTACTACAACCAGGGCCGGCTTTAGGCTGATTCCCTTGATTCCCTGGAATCGGGCCCCGCAGGTAAGCGGGCCCTACGCCCGCGCCTAAGAGGGCCCTGCGCCTTAGGCTCACCCGGCGGCGGTCCGTTCCAGCGGCATTTCGGCGGTGGGGGTGGGGTCCGCTCCGGGGTCTTCGGCGGCATTTCGGCGGCGGGGGGTCCTTCAATGCCGTGGGAGATACAGAGCGGACCCCCCGCTGCCGAAGTGCTGCCGAAGACCCAGACCACCGCCAGGTGTTCGAATTGGGCCCCGCAGGTCCTAAAGCCGGCCCTGACTACAACCAGTAGTTTTGGCTTCCAAGCAGACTGCCCTGTCAGCCAAGTCACTGGGATGTATTACAAGAGTGTGCAAATATGTTCAGTGCCTGTATTTTTTCCCATGCAGCTACTTATATCTGCTGGGGGGGGGGGGTTCTCTTTATGATGCAAAAATTATGGATAAATGTAAAAATCTATCTATCTAGCTATCCCCATATACACATTGCTGTCTGTCTATTTATCCCAGTATACACCATGCTTTCTGTCTATCTATTTTTGTCTTTATACCATGATCATCATTTTGGTATCTGAGCTCCTTACAAGAACGTGAGCAAGCAGTGAAGGAACTGTCACACTGTGGAGAATGCCTGGTATGATGCGGGTGTGTGCTTTACCCAAATAACATATGTACAACCGGATTACTAGCCAACTCTTGTATTTCACCTGGCTAGGAATCGGGACTCAGATAGTTTTACATTCACAGGATTCAGAAAGGGAAAAAGACTCGCCCCTGTGCT
Organism: Chrysemys picta bellii; assembly: GCF_011386835.1. Lineage (NCBI taxonomy): Eukaryota > Metazoa > Chordata > Testudines > Emydidae > Chrysemys > Chrysemys picta. The sequence continues at coordinate 28,546,976 of NC_088803.1, forward strand.
ATGAGAAGCAACTGAAATCACTGGTGGACATTTAATACATTGTGCTCCAAGAGGTGTCTGACTCCTCTGGGTCACGTTAAGACTGACCCTTGTGGAGAGAGGCGGCTCCTGTCTGTTGCACACATCACACAGGGGCTTGTAACAAGCAGAGTCCCTCTGCTTGGGGGCGTGCAGACTCACATCCCTGCAAATGGGATGGGGAAGGAGGAGGGTCCACTACCCTGTTCCCTCCCCTTCACATCAGCCACAGAGCTGGCTGGGAATGCCATGGAGAGCAGGTTTCCCACCCTCAGTTCAGGTCTGTGCCTAGATGACACAATCTAGTCCTAGTTGTGCCTTCAGAGACATTTAAATACTGTGCAAAACCTGGATTGGATATTCTGTGTGATTGGCAGGACTCACCCAGGCATTACAGGTACCTCTGGTAGCTGAGTCAATTAGGAGAATCCAAGGGGATTTCAGCACACAGTGAATATGTGGTCACATCTCATAATTTGAACTGCTGAGCGATTCCAGCTCAGCTGTGGTATGGAATGCCTGTGTATTATTCCAGCTACAGGATCTCAGAGTGGAGCACTTAACTTCACTCTGTTCAGCACGTGAGGCCTCAGGGCAGGGATCACATGACAGAAAGGATTTATGCCAAAGGAGAATGGAGAGCTTAACGTTTGCCTGCAAAAATCCATGTGTAGGGACCTAAATAAGTGGCCCCTCCATAGGTGCATGAGAGGGGAAGGACACAGCCACCCCGGGGCAACTCTATGTATTTTGCTGCCCCAAGCACAGCAGTCAGGCAGCTTTCAGCGGCATGCCTGCGGGAGGTCCGCCAGTCCCGCGCCTTTGGCGTACCCACCGCTGAATTGCCGCCAAAGCCGCAGGACCAGCGGACCTCCCACAGGCATACCGCCGAAGGATCCCTGACTGCTGCCCCCACAGCGACCGGCAGGCCACCCCCCGCGGCTTGCTGCCCCAGACACGCGCTTGGTGCGCTGGTGCCTGGAGCTGCCCCTGCAACCACCTTCTCCCCAGAGCATCCATTTGAGAGCACTCAGAAACAGACCCTTGGAGTTTCATTTTGAGCTAGTTGTGGAAAAGCTGCAGTGACTTTTTCTTTAAGTAACTTGAAATCAGACTCAGAGTGCAGGGGAACAGAATCCTGCAATGAGATCTTTCAGTATTTTTAATTATTGTTATTTTTTTATTTTAAATAATTTATAAACTATCAAACATGCAAAGTAAAGTGCAGAAAAACTAAATCAGGACACACACAAACATCGCACGGGGGGTGGGGGTATTCACAACATCACAGACCCAGTTCCCGTGGTTACCAGAAGCCAGAGGAACCTCCTGATATCCCTGTACTGTCTTTATAGATGAAAGAGAGTGAATCAGATGACGGATACGTTTTATCTAAAATGCCCAGATTATAGCTTGTAGCTCTGATAACTAGTATCAAACCTTTAGTCTAGGAAATGAGGCTTGCAGGATCTTACACACAAAGCAATCTCGCTCGGGAGCAAATTGAAATATTCCTGGCACAGGCCTAGGTGACTGATTTCTGATCCTGAGAAGCGTTGAGTAACCAGAACTCGGTCAACTCCAGTGAGAGCTGCGGGCGTTCAGCGCTTTCGCGGATGCACTCAGAGTCTACTTCAGGCTTCTGTAAACACTTGCAGACACACAGCCAACAGAAGACGTGGGATTGGCTTCACCACATCTCTGCACTAGCCTGGAGCAGGGAAGGCGGAGGCTGTAGGGCACTGGCGGAAAAATGAGCCAAACCCTGGTATTAGTTTTAGTGACACCAGCTCAGAGCTGCGCTGGCACTGGTTATGTTGACTTTGTGTTGTAGAAAAGAAAATGAAAGTTAAAGTCTGGCTGCCTGCTCTGTTTGGCTTTCTAATGCAAAGTACAAAGCTGTTCAGATTGATCCGGGGGAGTGAATAATGTATGAGTCAGGAGAGATAGTGGGAAATGTGAATGTTACATGTCCAATGGTGTTTCAAGGCAGGCACCGCATTGCATATTGAAAATAGCTTACAGTACTACTATGCATGTTCAGGTACAGTCTCAGTGGCAGACAAAAGCATCCTGCTGAATAGCGTAGTTTTACAGCAGCTCGGCAAAATATGCACTGCAGACAAAAGGCTGAAGTTTCCATTGACTTTTTTAGGTCTGTCTGAATGAGAAGGACCAGAACTGTGTGAAAGAAATGGCACAGGGACAATCTACTCCACCCAAGGGGAGCTGGAGTAATCAAAGTTTACATGGGTGGGACCAGGTGGTGAGGTTGTCACATGCAAACCCCTCAAATGCAATTCTGGGGTGCAGAACTGCAGCGTAGCCTCTTCCTTCTGCAGCTGTTATTCCAGCCATGGGTCTGGGGGCACCTGCAGTCCCCACAAACTGCTGCATGAAGTGATGGGGTTGTTTATTGGTTTGCAGTGTGATGAAGGATTGTAATCCCAAATTCCTTCTCTCTCTGACCCCCATTTTTATTACATTCATGCTGTTCCCTCTAGCATGTCACACCCTTCCTGACCCTCCTGACTTGTTTACCCAGGTGTTCAAGATGTCATTGAAGGTGCAGACAAGTAACATCACAAACAAGAACGACCCCAAGTCCATCAACTCCAGAGTCTTCATTGGAAATCTCAACACAGCCGTCGTTAAGAAATCAGATGTGGAGACCATTTTCTCCAAGTACGGCAGAGTGGTGGGCTGCTCCGTTCACAAGGGCTATGCGTTCGTACAGTACTCGAACGAGAGGCATGCACGGGCCGCTGTCCTGGGGGAGAACGGACGAATACTTGCTGGGCAGACACTGGGTAAGGAGTCCTCATGTCCTTTCTACTCCTTGTAGTCAAGGCACAAACTCATGTTATGAGCTGCAGCTGCAGAAGCTGTTAGAGGGGAGGCCTGAAAGCACAGACTTATGAACAATCACATGTCTTCCTTTAATACATTTTTCTACTGTAGCTGATGTTAATAACTTCTGCATAGCATATGCAATTCATTCTACATCTGTCAGGGAGTTTGCCTGGAGAAAAATAGATGTTCTCAATCCGTGTGTGTGTCATTTAGTATATATCTGTATTTATTTTACTTTATTTATCACAGTGGGTGGGCAATAGAGTTTAAAAGTCATAGCCGCAAAAGGCCTTGTTATTATTATTTATATTCTGGTCACACCTAGAGGCCTAAACTAAGATCAGGGATCTGTTGTGCTAGGCACTCTACATACATCGAGTGAGCTGTCCTGAACTGCTTGGAAACTGAACTGAGAAAGGGTGGGATGGGAAACACAGACACAGATAAGTAAAGTGACTCACCCAAGGTAATACAGGAGATCAGTGGCAGAGACAGTCATACCAGGAGGTCAGCAAAATGCATTATGTTAGCCAATAACATGCAACATGAAGGCTGTTGTCTTGTCCTGTGACATTTGTTAAGAGTCCTTGTCTGGAGTTGCCTTGAGGAACTGCCGGATCAGCTCTATGTATAGATCAGCACAATGTGGACGGACTGTCGCATACTAAGGGTGACTATCTTTGATGAGTTCTTAGGTGAATAACGTTGCTGTTGCTGCTCTACAAGAAACTCATGCTGCAGAGTCTGAGCAAGCTGCAAGATACTAAACGTGTGGCTATGAACTCATTGCCACTATGAACAACGCGAAGTACAGCCTTGCCACATCCATCGGCCATAGTCTTAAAGATGTTGCAGTCCCGGAGGAATCCAAGACCATGGGAAACTCTATTGCTGCAATAAGAGCCAGAGAGCTGACTGACCATAACAAACATCTACAAACCTCCAAATCTTGAATGGCAGGAGCCCACATCACCATCTTTTCTCCACCCAGCTGCTACCCTGGTGACTTTAATAGCCACCACTTGCAATGAGACTATAGCAGAAATGATACAGCCGGTGAGCAACTCACAAACTGGGCCTCATTTGTAGATGTCTACCTTCTTTACAACCCTAAACAAGTAGGGAATTTTCACTCAGCCACATGAAACACTAAACACAACCCAGACCTCTGTTTTCTGATGAAGGACAATATTGATGTCCTCCTGCAAGCTTTACAAACAGTGCTTGGAAACTTTCCTTGCGGCCAACACCACTCCACCGTTATGCAGGTCAGCTGTGGAGTTCTGCTGATTGAATCAATGCTGAAATGGTGCTAGAATTTCTGCAAAGCAAACTGGGTTGCATGCAAGGCTTTGGAGCGGAGCCCAGAGCTGGAGCGCGGAGCATCTCCGGAGCAGTGGAGCTGCAGGTTTTTGCCTGGAGCTGGAGCACAGCTCCAAAGCCCTGGTTGCATGTACCACAGCAGTTAAGACAGGATGCAGCGTATCAAGTTTTTCCTAGAATACTACGACCTTGTTCACCTTCTTATCAAAGCTGCTGTGAAACACATTCCTCATGGCTATGGCAAGGTCTGTGCTCCTTGCTGGCAGCCAGAGACAGAGGCACTCTTTAAAAAGTTGAGAAGAGCAGTGATCCGGACGCAGCAAAAGCACTAATAGAACCGTTGAACTCTGTGCGTCTGAGAAGATGGAATGAGACAGTGGAGGGTCTTGACTTCACTCATTGCAGTTGCAAAGCCTGGGCACTCCTCCATGTGCTTGGAGTTGCTGACCCAGCAAAATACCATCAATTGAAAATGACGGCTAATGCTGTCACCTCACACCTTCCCTGGAATTCAGCGACCAAAACTGACAAACTGACTAGACAGAAGGTTCAGAGAGAGCACTTCCGAATGTCTGACAAAGCCCCGGCACTTCACTCTCAGCCCCAGACACTAGAGAAGAAATAATCAAGGCCCACATCGCCACTAAAAATGGAAAGCTTCTGGCAAGGATGATATATCCCAATTCCTCAAGAATTTGGGAGCAAAGAGAAGAGGATAGTTGGCAGATGTATTCGCTGCCATATATTTGACAGAAAAGATCTCAAAATACTGATGTGAGGCAATAGTCACTGACATCACAAACATGGGAAACCAGCTGTTGCCCAATATCACTCTCTCCACAACTCACCCGTTAATGGATAGGGTTTCACTGGCCTTCTCACCCCTATGTTTCAGGCTATCCTGCCAAAGCAATAGGCTGGTTTCAGACTGGGACGAAGTTTCTGCGACTAGGTTCTCGCCATTACTGGTCACACTGAGGCTGGCTTCAGGTGGAATCTAAAAACTGGAACAGTGCTGATAGATTTCTCCACTGCGTACGACATGTTATGGAGATGTGGGCTATCGCTCAAGGCATCAAAGGCTATCAAATGCCATAGCACTATATGACTGCTGGCCACTATGTTGAGCAACCATAGATACCGTTTCCTGTTCAATGGGTATATCAGCAAAGCATGCACCCCCTGTGATAGTCTACTTCAAGAATCTGTGCTTGCTCCTTCACTATTCAACATCTACATTAGCGACTTACCTGATAAAACTTGGCATAAATTCATCTGTGCCAATGGCGTTGCTGTTGTGCCACAAGGTAAAGACATTACCACCATCAGCAACATCCTCTCCACCAACCTCAGTACTGGAAACTCCATCCCAGTGCCTCTGAAACCTTGCTAGTAGCCTTTCACCAAAACAACAAAGCCGTCAAGGAACCACTTCGTGTCTCCTTTCTCAGTCAACAGCCTGAAATGAACCCAGTCTGAAGTACTTGAGTGTAACCTTGGATACAAGTCTGACTTCTAAAGCTCATCTGGAAAAGATGTGAAAAAGTAAAAGCAAGGACTACCCTTGTCCAAAAACTCGCAAGCACAACATGGGGTGCCAATGCACACACACTTCAAATAGCAACTTTTGACTGGTATACCTGCCCGCTAAATATTGCACACCAGTCTGAGCTCACATACCAATTTTCTGGACAAGCAGCTCAATGCTGCAATGAGTATTACACCTGGAACATTTAAATGAACACCCATCCAATGGTTGCCCATTCTGGCACATATACCTCCACCCAAAATCTGGAGATACACCCACACACAGCCTGTGAGTACAATGGAACCATGGCTGACCTGGATTTACCAATTCATGAGCACCTCCAGAACTTTCCAAAGACACATCTGAAATCCCCCAAGCCCTCTTGGGATGAGGCTAAAGCTCTTAAGGAGTCCTCTTCAATCCCAAAGCGCACTGGAAAGGATTCTGGGATAATGCTAATATCCCAAACAAACACCTAATTGCTGACCCCTCAAAATAACTTCCAGGTTTCAACCTACGCCAGAAGCAATGGCCCGTACTGAACCATTTCAGAACATAATATGGCAAGTGCTGTCATCTCCTACACCTCCGGAAGAGGAAAGACAATGCATAATGTGACTGGAGAGCAATCGCAAGCTATGGACCACATTGTAAATCAGTCCCACTTCGATCATTTGCTGGTGGCATTTCAGATTTACACCAAGACTCTTCCAAAGCTGCCTCCTGGCTCATTAATCTGGCCTTGGCTATCCTCTCTTGCCATTTGAGAAGCGACAGAGCCAGGAATAGAAACTCGCTCTCCTGAGTCCCAGGCCCTGCCCGTTGGACCATGTTTCCTCTTGCAGGTGTCAATTTTTTCTTTAAAAACTTCCACTGGAGACCTGCCTGTTGTAGCTTTACGGGTGGTGCCATAGCAGCCATGGGAGCCCTAGTGTAGTAAAGGCCCTAGCAGCCACTTGTGTTTTAATCACCAAGTCATGCTGACCTGCTCTGGCCAACTGATTGAAATGCCAGCAGCTGGTCTAGGGTAGTGCTTCTGACAGCAACAGACAGATGTGAAAGTCTTTATTCTTCTATTCTGTTCTATATAAGTCCCTATACAAGCTTGTCACCATAGCCTCTGAGCGCCTTCCAGCCGTTCATCAAGCAAAGTGGCTACACATCTGTCACAGGTTGTTTGTGCTCTCATCCTCTCCCCAGAGGGAGAAGCGTGTTCAGGGGAGTGTTTTGTTCTGGTAGTTGCTTTTTAAAAAAATAAATATACCTGTTGCTCTGTGTTTATGTGACAGAAGGCAAGGTCAAAGAAATGCACCTGGCCTTGGAAAGGAAAGTGGTGAAGTTTGTGATGGTCCCTAATTCTAGAGAGAGTTCATTCCGCAGTCTTGGACCATCCCCAGAGAAAGTTCTGTCTCCCCCACACTGACAAGCTTTACTCTAGCCTATTACCAGTTGCTTGAGACAAACTGTCCCCAGCTGCATCCTTATTTTGCACATTGCTCTGAAATGCCACATGCTGAGGAGCTCTTGTCACCAGGTACAAACTGAGAATTGGAGCTGCAGACAGCATTTTTAATCAAAAATTGGCATTTCTGAGCCTCCAGCAAGCAGGGGTTGTGCTGAGGGCACCAGCAGTGCCAGACACCTAGTATAAGAAATTTGAAAGCCATCCCCACCTTGCTCTGATTTGAGTATGACAATCTGAAATAAGAACTTGAATGCTGGATATGTTTTAAAGAGGTTGTGTTGTTATTTACCCAGTGAAAGTCCATCTTGAGTTTGTTCAAGCAGGCAGATTTTGGCCTGCAATGGAAACTGGTTTTCATGTGTCTTCCCTTCAAAGCACAAGCAGAATTGAAGGTCAGAGGTGAAATGCAGCTGCAGTGTCACTTACTCCCATTCCAGATGTCACCCCGATGGTCACCAGAACTCACAGTTGCATGGACAAGATCTTGTTGCGAGAGGGAGGTCATGCATGTATCGGAAGCAACCGTTACATAGAATAGGCAAAAGTTGCCCAGCCATGCTTCCCGCAGGGAGTTCAGAGCAGAGGAGAGACTCACAAATTGGGACATTCCGGGGTTCTCTAGTTACTCTTCTCACTCAGTGACTTCCCCACAGATCAGATCAGCCTGCAACTCAAAGGATGATTGTTATAGCTGGCAGCACTGCAAGCTCCACCTAGAAATTGAAAACTGTCTCCCTCTTACCTCATCCCCACTAACAAGCTTTCTGCAATCAGAACTCAGCTGACAGTTCTGTGGGTGATGTGAGAGCCAGAACAGAGTCCAGCTCACTCCCCTTCCTTATCGGGGGACCGTGGGAATCCTGCAAATTCACACACAGCAGGCCATGTGGAAAAGGAAGTGTAGTCCCATGGGACAGTGGACCAGAGTCCCTGCCTGGCACCTGTGCATGGAAAGGCCTTCCAAAAAGGGGAGGTCGCAGCTGCTCAAATAGCCCCCAAAGCCTCTCCCCAACAGGTGAACGGGGGTAGACAGGGAAGGCACCTGGCAGATGTTAATTAGGAGCCTCTCCCGGCTTTCACTTTCCACTGGCAGACCTCCGTAGAACCCCAGCCAGAGGATATAGCCTCCTGCCTCTGGCAGAGAGCAGCAATGCCATCACTACCTGCTTTTTCGCCAGGGGTGAACACCTCATCTGGCACAGCCGTCCCCACAGACACAGCTGGGAAGGGCTAATTGCCAGTGAAATTCAGCCACCTCCTTGTGCCATCCATGCCCATTCCTAGACCTCCATAGACAGAGAGAAACTGACAACAGGGTGCGGGACAGCAGAGGACAGGTGATCTGTGCCCACCACCAGCACCCCTTAGCTTGCCTTGATTGCCACGTCCAGCCACTGTCCCCTTCCCTGCCCCTTGTCCTCTTTTTCTATGAGCGGCCCCTCCCACCCCTGATCTTCTCATGTCACATCACACTGAGCCATGTTCAGGGGGATGAGCAGTGACTGGGAATTGTCTGAGTGCTGCCTCTTCAAAGGGTTTGTAATATTTTATTTTTTAGTGGTGGGGAGCAAATTTGGGGTAGGTTGAGTTTCAGGACCGTCTCGATTCACCTATGAAAGTGAAACGGCACCTCAAAGAAATCAGAGCTTTGGTTTCTCTAAACTTACACTCAGGCCGATATGACATAGAAATGGGCCTGGAAGTCAAAGCAAGAGCAATCATTCTTGGCAGGTTTCCAGTACTGCCAACCCCAAGTGTTCAGAAACCCCAAGTCAAGCCCCAGAATCACGAGATTGGCTTACAAATCATGAGATTGCAAAACAGAAACAACAACGAAAACTTGGGGGCTCTGTTTATTTCCCCCTTTTTTTTTTTTTTTTTTAATTTTTAAGGTGCACTCAGATCACGTTTCAAGCTTTTCTCTGCAGCACGAGGGCTACACATTTCTTTTTTTTTCCCAGTGAAAGCTGAGAATCTCACCTAATCACATGACATGTGCTAAGAAAAAGCACTATTACCAGACTCCTGATAAAAGCATGAGAGTTGGCAACACTGTTAATTTAACAACAGCCACTGTCACTGAGCCAGATGCTCAGCTGGGGTAAACTGGCAGAGCTTCAGCAGAGCTATGCTGATTACATCAGTTCAGGATCTGGTCCAGTTCGCTTTGGGATTTTTACTTCTGGCTGAGACCAGAAGCACCGATTAAAACAATTTCAAGCCTCGAAAAAGGCTCCAAGTTTGAGTGGGAGGTGAAGGTTCAGATCTGTTTTTATATTTGATCAGATTGGCGCCTCCATCCTTAGGCTTTGCAGGAAACACTGCAGGCACTCTATGAATGAAACAGCCCTTCCCGGAGAGCAGGGTCTTTCCTGCTGCCATTGTTCAGACAAGAACGGGAATTAGCACCAAAGAAGTTGTATTAAATGCTGTTGAAAAGCCCTGATATTCTGCATGTAATGTCAGTGCTTCGCTGTCTGCCGTTCTTGTCTGAGCTGCTACAGTATTCTGCTCATCCCCCTGGCACCTTTCAAGCCCCTCTCCAATAGATCATGTTTCAGTGGGTATAAAATGCTTCCACTCTGATTCAGTAGTGTTTCCCACCCACTTTTGCACAGAGATAAGTGACAGTGCAAGGCAGTGGAAAATTCAGGCCCATTCATTTTAATTTATTTCATAATGTACTATGTGTCCATTGACATGGACGAAACATCAACCTGCCGTAGGCTCACTGGTGCTGCAATACCAACCAACCCTCGTATCAGCCACCCCACCCCACAAGACAAAACAAACCTCCATAACCTTAGCCCAAGGTCAGACAAATGCTTCATTGAGTAGATGAGCCTGGCACTGTACTCTAAACCCAATGCTGTGAAGTATTACAGGCCTTAGATTCAATAGGAATTGAGTGTCTGGCCCATCCGGATATGAGCACCCTGAAGGCCACCAAACAAAGGGTTTGGACACATGCCATCGAAAGCCTGTTGGCCAGTGAGAGCCCACCAGCCAGAATGCCCACCCTCCAAGTTCTCAAGAGTGCAGATTTAGGGCATACATGTATGGACAACCCCATTTTGCAATTGGTTCTCTGTCCGTGACCTCATATGTTCTTGTGCAGCCATATTTTGTGGGTATAGCCTAGGCACTGCTTTTTCTGGGTTTATTAGCACTGCAGCTTGCCTGGAGCTCCTGAAAATGATTACATGTACAAGTTAACTTGAAATTCAGCTACTTGCGCGTCACTGGAAGCTCTTTATTTGGGTGGTAAGATCCTCGGGGCGGGGCCGTGTATCCTTATTTGTCCGTACAGTACCTAGCACACTTTTTGCGCTATATAAATAATGGAAAAAAATAAGAATAGAAATTTAACTTGAATTAGAAATAGACAAATTTAGTCTAAAGACACAAATGTTTCAAGATTTCGTTTCCTGCCAAACCTCGCTGGCATCAGCCGGGCTGCTCCAGTGACACTCATGCATGTAGCAGCCAGTCCATCATGTTCCCACAGATCAGTGGCTCCTCATGCTTCCAGCTTTGCTGGGGGAAGGCTCCTTGCAGTCATATGAGCTGTCTGCTTCTCCTCTCCGTTCCTTACCCTGCTGGATCACTACCAGGAAAAAGGGGGTGAGAGGAGACAGCAGTACAAAGTAAGGGATCCAATACTGGCCCTAAGCAACCTCACCCTGCTGACAAGCTGCATCAGTTCCCCCATCACAAAGCACCAGCAAACATGCCCCAGGCACCACAATACTCACTCCTGAGAAGGCAGCCAGCATATTTTCACCCCTATGGCTACCTCTTCAGCTCCAGCTACTCTGCCATTCCCATCTACTCCATCACCCACACGCCCAGTACTTCCAGGTACCCCAGTACTTCGAAGCACCCCACTCCCACTCGCAATGCCCCAGCAACCACCCACTCAGCTACCTCCCAAGCTCTCCAACCCAGCACCCACAGCCAGCCTGATACCCAGCCAGGGCCGGCTCCAGGCAACAGCTTAACAAGCAGGTGATTGGGGCGGCCAAGGGAGAGGGGCGGCACCTGTGGGAATTTGGGGGCGGCAGGTCCCTCACTCCCTCTAGAAGCGAAGGACCTATCGCTGAACTGTCGCCGCCGATCGTGGCTTTTTTTTTCCCCCCAATTGCCGCCGCCGATCACGATCGCGGCTTTTTTTTTTTTTTTGCTTGGGGCGGCAGAAATGCTGGAGCCGGCCCTGCACGCAGCTCCAACTTACCCAGCATCTGCAGCTACCCACGGTGCACTAGAGATGCCCAGTGTTCATTCATTCTACTACCTCCCAGCCATCTCCCAGCGTCCTCCTCAGACTTGCCCACCCAGCCCTGAGCTATCGCCCAGCACCCACCGCTACCCCACCCAGTGCCGTAACAAGGGCAAGGCGAGTGAGGCACTTGCCTCAGGCGCACAAAGCTGAGGGGCGCAAAAAGTGGTGGAGAAAAAAAAAAGCCGCTGGCAGGCACAGAGATATTTATAACCGGGGTTATCTCCCCCTGGCCCCACCTGCCGCCCCCCCGCGCATCCCTCTCGAGTGTCTCCCGGCCCGGACTTGCTTCCCACCCCCATTCCCGGAGCAGAGCAGCTCCATGCTGCCTCCCTGCAGCAACTGCTGCCGCAGGGTCCTAGCGGCCCCCATCTCACTGCCAGGGCAGACTGACTCAGCCTGCCTTTCCCCCTCAGACCCTTTCATTTTTCAATGGGACCCTCCAGCAGCACAGGGGGCCACCCCGCCCACAGTCACTGCTCCTGCCCCATGATGGGCAAGGAGGCAGCCCCATCCCTCACCCCCAGTGAGGCTACAGTCAGGGGCAACAGCAGGGGAGGAGGCGCATGCAGTGCCCCCCCGGCACCCACCACGGGGGAGGCGAGGGAGATTCCTGGACCTGAGAGGGGCCCTAAGAGCACCCTGCAGTGACAGTGGTGGGGGTGAGTGTGCTGCTGGGGGGGCAGGAAAGGGGAGCTCCTGCCCCAGAACTTGCTGCTGCCGGCAGAGAAAGGATGGGGGGGATCCTCCTCTCTGGCCCCTGTCCCGGAGCAGCCTGCCTGCACCCCAAACTCATCCCCAGCTCTGCCCCACTCCAGAGCCCACACCCCCAGCCAGAGCTTTCACCCACCCACCACACCCTCAACCCTCTGCCCAAGCCCTGAGCCCCTCCAGCACCCCAAACACCTTATCCCCAGTCCCAGCCAGAGTCCTCATCCCCCCGCACCCTGACCCTCTGCCCCAGCCCTGAGCCCCTCCCACACCCCAAACCTCCCATTCCCAGCCCCAGACAGAGCTCTCACCCCAACTCTTGCCCTGAGCCCCTCCCACACTCCAAACCCTTCATCTGCAGCCACAGCCCTCACCCCTGCACCGCATCCCTCTGCACCCCTCCCATCCCCAAACTCCCTTCCAGAGCCTGCACCCCAATCCCAGGGCCTGCACCCCAGACCTCCTCCCTCACCCAAACTCCCTCCCAGAGCCTTGGGCAGGTGGGGGGGCGGAGTTTGGGTGGGGGCGGGTTCTGGGCACCACCAAAATTTCTACAAACCTGTCACCCCTGATCCTGCTCTGCAAACCTGAACTCCCAGCGTTTTCAGGACACATGCTGATCCCTAGTGGCCACTGCTGATATCCAGCACCTCCCTCCTCTCTTAACTTGTGAGTCCCTCTCTGGATTGGAACTGGACTGGAACCAAAGACCATCTTGGAAGCAACATTACCAGCCCAAGCAGTCAAAAATCATGAGTTGACCCCCCAAAATCACAGGCTCTACCACCGCCCCTTCATTCATTCTTCGGCGGCAATTCGGCGGCAGGCCCTTCCCTCCGAGAGGGACTGAGGGACCCGCCGCTGAATTGCCGCCGAAGAACCGGCCCTGGGGGAGGGCGCAATTTTATATTCTTGCCTCGGGCGCAAAAATACCTAGTCACGGCCTCGCTGCAGGTGTCCCAGTATTCAGCCACCCCCACAGCCTCCCCCACCTGCCCAGCTACTCCCAGGCTGCCTCCAGGCACTGTTCAGCACCTCCCCCCAAGCCACCCAGCCACACATCCTTCCACCTGCTGTACCACAGCTGCCAAGTTTTATGCAGCTCCCCATCCTGTTCCCGTCATTGCTTGGGGCAGGGTGTGTTGACCATAAGATGAAGTTTCTGAATATAGGTAAATTGTCTGCAAATACCCAAATTAGCCCATTCAATCATTTGCATAAATGGCATGTGTGAAGCTGCACAAAATGTGGCGGCTATTCATCATTCACAGACGAGGTCTCCAGGCTCAGCTGTACCCTTGTGAGCCCCTGGGAGAACTTCACTGTACCATAAGCCACACAGGGCACGTCTACACTGCGAAACAAAACAAAACCCAGCAGCAAGTCTCAGAGCCTGGGTCAACTGACTGGGGCTTGCACTACCGAGCTAAAAATAGCAGTGTAGAGGGTCCCACCCAGGCTCTGAAATCCGGCAAGGGGGGAGTCTCAGAGCCCAGGCTCCAGCCCAAGTAGAAATGTCCACACTACTATTTTTAGCCTCATAGTACAAGCACCGCGAGCCCGAGTCAGTTGACCTGGGCTCTGTCACTCATGGGCACAGGGGTTTTTTTGCAGTGTAGACATACCCACAGAGAACTTAAAAGCGCAGCAGTTTTGTTCGCAGTGTGTCCTAAGGATGACGAAGGGATGACTCAAGAAATGTCCACAAGAATTGAATGTGTAAGTGGCAAGGAGAATTAGAGGAGGAATTGTTCAGGGTAGGCTCCTCTTAGCCAATTTCACTTCCACCATCTTGTCTTGTACACAAATTGTAAAATCTTTGGGGTACAGACCTGTGTTTGTACAGCGCCTAGCACAATGGGGTGCTGGCCCTGGACGGGGTTTCCCGGCAGCGATGGTAATAAAGATAAGCAATAATAATAATAATAGTAGAGCCCCAGTGTGAATCAAACCCAGCAAACTTAGCACCACTCTCCTGGGAATAAATAAATAAATTAATGGAGATATCCCATCTCCTAGAACTGGAAGGGACCTTGAAAGGTCATCGAGTCCAGCCCCCTGCCTTCACAAGCAGGACCAACTACTGATTTTGCCCCTGATCCCTAAGTGGCCCCTGCAAGGATTGAACTCACAACCCTGGGTTTAGCAGGCCAATGCTCAAACCACTGAGCTATCCCTCCCACATACAGCATGCTACACATGCTGTATGTGCTCCCTCCCCCCGTCCCCTCCCCCCTCCAAGCATGAGCACATTGATCAAGCACCTATCACCCTGCTTTCTGGCTGCATTCCTTGGATTCAAAGGAGGAGACTGACTGGCAGCACACTGGTTCTGGTGGGTACAAATCATAAAGAATTGTGGGGGTCTTGGGAAGCTCTGCCAGGCAGAAGAGAATTGCTCACTCCCAAGCTGGGAAAGTAGGACAGTGCAATATGTCACCTCTCTGATGGATTGTTTCTGTGCAGTTTTGTGTCCATGCCCAGAGTTAGTTTGCTCAGGCTTTGCGCAGGCATCATGAAATTGGCCATATCTCTCTATTCTCACGTCCAATGCGTTCATTCAGCGTGGAGGTTCAGGACAGAGATTTCCTCGGCCAATCAGAAAATTTCATTCTCACCGTCGCTGGAATGAAACCTGCTTCTGAGATCAATTGGGGTGACTGCAGACATGCTTCTGCACCCTGTGCAGCTTTTAGAACAGACCAATCAGAGGAGACCTCAAAGGGGACTTCAGATCTTTCCTTTGTGTCCTATATTTAGTATTAATTTTATACTTGGAGGAAGAGAAATAAATTGCATCTATCAACCAGCAGTGGCGAGGGGCTTACACATTCGCAGTGTTTCGTAAAGAGAGCACTGAATTCTCCTTGGAAGCCAATCCCAGAAAGGCATGAGCTGCAAGAGGCTTTAGGTGCCTGGATTAGCATGTGTGCAGTGGGTTCTCTGATTAGAAGCTGATTGTTTGCCAGCTGCCTTAGGTAAGGGGAAAGAGGCTTGTGGAGAGAGCGGCTGCTTTGGACATGTGGACAAAGCCCAGCAGGAGTCTCAAAGTGCTAGGAGAGGCCACAGAAGCTTAGCAAAACTGTTTGATTAGCACAATACACAGCTCCCTGCTAGGAGTCTGTATGGGCAGGTAATTGAACCATATGATGTGGGGATTGCATCTGTGTCAACCAGACGGCTGCATGTACTCAGAGAGCCAGCGCTGCGTGAGATGAGTTTTATATGCTGACATTAATTCAGGGGTTTGATTCATTGCAGATATCAACATGGCTGGAGAACCTAAACCCAACAGACCCAAAGGGCTGAAGAGAGCAACCTCCGCCTTGTATAGGTAGGTCTTCAGGATGTCACCTCCCTAGAGTGAGACAGCAGGGGGGCTGGCTTTTCAGCAGGGGATCCCAACCAGGGCTGATATGTCACACTCCTCTGACTGGACTGAGAGCTTCCCCTCTCAGCCTGTATCATAAATCTCAGGGCCAGGCCCTAATGCTGCCCACTACCCATTCAGTTCTTCCTGCTGCAGTCCACCATGGAGCTGGGCTACTCTGAACCCCAGGCTTGTACCCGAAGCAGCCCAACCTCCACGGTAGGCTACAGCGAACACAAAGGTTGGTGGGCCGAGGATGCTTGCTGGCATAGCCCAGGTTTGGCCAGATGATACAAGGGGGAAGCAACGGCTTTATGGGAGTCTTCACCGGGCCCCCAGAGGGAGGGAATAAATGATCTATTCAGCTTTGACACAGCGCAAGTCAAAAGAAAACAGCTGGCAAATTCAAAGGTTTCCATCCCGCACTGCTGGATCCATAAAGCTTCGCTCGCTTTTGATACCCAGCTCTCATGTTAATGAACCTTCCCTCCACGGCCTCCCCCGGCAACTTACTTTCAAGTCGCATAATTGCTTTAAGCAAATCTCCCTGTTCTTTTTAGCGGCTGCTTTTCAGCCCTGCTTCCACACCTTGAAAAGCCCCATCTGGAGATGAAAGGGAAACAAGCCATTGTTCTGCCGAGTGGTTATCCTAGGTCTTTCATCTTTGCCCAGATCAGGCACCTGGTGCAGTCTTTGTGACAGTGCCTGCCAGCAGCCAGAGATGCATCAAGTGCTGTGGGGCCTGTATTAAAAAGGGCGGGCGGGGGGGACATGGCAATCATTCCTGATAATGGCATGGAGACTTTGGGGTGGGGGGGGACATTTCCGCTCTCTAGACAGTCCACCGAGGTGTTCCTCTCCCAGAGTCATCAGGTCAGAGAGCACTGGATGGCCCGAGTGGGGTACAAAGCCTTTCCCTGCTAGAGCAGCAGTTTGCACATGGACTATGCCAGCAGCGGCTGAAAGCCACGGCGGCAGGAGGAGGGAGCGCTTCTCCAGGTGGGTGGGCCAGTTTTAAAAAACATAGACAGAATGGTCCAAGGGAGTTAGGAGCAGCCCGGCTTTCACTCACTTTAATGGCATTTGGGTGTCAGGCTCCCTTCAGCCACTCTGAATATCCCAGGCTCAGCTCTGTCAAGCCAAACAGGTGCAGGCAGGAAGGAGGCAGCTGCAGTGCAGCACCCTGCCTCTAGAGGCCACTCTGTCCCCCTGCCCAACCCCCATCCCCTGGCAGCTAAGAGTGGATGAGAACCCACTGCCAGCCAGTCGCCCGGCCACATGTCCTCCACCTCTTCTTCTCTCCAGATGAGGAGGAGGAAGAATGAGAGTCAGGGGTGGGGGGTGGACAGGAAGGCCTTAAACAGTGGAGGGGGTTTTGTTGGGGGGATTTTGGAGAGGGGAGATGAGGGGGAAATGGAGGGACAGGGAGGACTTCAGAGTGGGAGACTGTGGGGCAGGGGGACTTTGAAGGGTGGGGAAGCAAGTATAGGGGGACAAGGGTGGGGAGTACCAAGGGAGATTTGGTAGGGAAGACCTTGGGGAGAGGGTGAAAGAAATAATGATGGGGAGAGGGAGGGAAGGAGATACAGTGGGGAAAGAGAAGAGAGTGAGAGGGCTGAGGAAACAGTGCCGGGCACCCTGACACATGGGGAAGCAGGAGAGAACGGGTAATGAGAGGGCAGAACGGAGGAGCCAGGGGAAGGAAGGAAAAATGCAAGGAGAGCAAACGAGGAGTGAGCATGGAGCAATGGAAAGACAAGAAGGCTAGAGAACAGGACAATGGGAGGAGCCATGGGACATGGGGCAGGGCCTGGGGCACGTGAAGGAGTGCAGGGTGAATTGGAATGAGACAGCGTTGCCAGCTCTTCAGATTCTATCATGAATCTCATTACTATTGATTGTTTTCTTAAACCCCAGCCCCTGGAATCATGTGAATAGGAGAGAAACTCAGCTTTCATTCGAAAATACAGTAGGTTTCTGGTTGCAAAGAAAAAACTTTAAAATGTGACCCAAGGGAAGACTTAAAAACCAGAAGGCTAATAAAAGGAACCCCAAAATGTGTTGGGTTTTTATAAAATCTCATGATTTTTATGCCAGTCATGATTTTATGGGGTTTGACTCATGATTTTTGACCACTTAGTGTTGGTAACACCTGCAGATAAAAAGGGAAGGAGACGTGGTGGTGGTGGGATTTTTTTTAGACAGGGAAACTAGGAGAGAATAAAAAGTGACAAAGAGTCCTGTGGCACCTTATAGACTAACAGAAGTATTGGAGCATAAGCTTTCGTGGGTGAATACCCACTTCATCTCCCCATCATTATTTCTTTGACGAAGTGGGTATTCACCCACGAAAACTTATGCTCCAATACTTCTGTTAGTCTATAAGGTGCCACAGGACTCTTTGTCGCTTTTTACAGATCCAGACTAACACGGCTACCCTTCTGATACTAGGAGAGAATAATGTTTTTTCTCATGATAAAAAAAAGTGGGGGGTGAGGAAGGGAAAACAAGAGGTACATGAAAGGGAAAATGCAAGTGCTGGAGAGAAAATGGAAAGAAAGGAGATACAGATACAGGGAGAGGATGGAACAAGGAGATGGAGGAAAAGAGAAGAACAAAGAAAAGGAGAAATGGAAAAATAAGTAAGAAAGCATAACTCTCTGGTTATGATGAACTAAATGCAATATGTGGGACTTCTGCTGCTTCTCTGCCCTAGCAGGAATTTAACCCAGTGTAAACTGGCTTCTGTTTCTTCCTGTAGCTGCATTTTATTGATGTTTCCCTGGCGGGCATCCCACTGCTCTGTAATTGTTGGGAGAGAGGACGACAGAATGATGCTGCTTTGGGGATTTGAGTTTTATTACTTGGCGGCTGTTAAAGTAGGGCAGGAGTTTATTTATTATTTTTAATTACATGAAACAGTGGTGGGCAATGGCTTTCTTCTGAGCCTGGAGCCTCTGATTTAGGACCATAAGAAACACCCTGAAATAATGAACAGACCAAAATTAAGAGGAACGTCTAAGAGGGAAACAGAACAGAGGGGATGATCGGAGCCAGTTTGCTAACAGGCAGCTCAGAGGGAAACTGCTTCTCCTGTCACCAAGCGGATGGGGAAAGGGCCCAATGAGATTTTTCTCTCCTGGTGTTTGGAGATGCTGGTTACTCTGAGGTAAAATCCTGGCCCCATTGAAGTCCATGGGAGTTTTGCCATTGACACTGTGTATTTAAGTATGGTCTGGGTTAGGGTGACCAGATCACCACACTAAAATATCAGGACACATTGGGGTACCATTAGCCCCACCCACAGTCCACCCCCGCTCCTCCCAGGCTCTGCCCCAGGTCCCACCCCCTCCCTACTCCCCTTCCCCCTGTGCCCTTCCTCATCCCCCAGCCTGCTGCTGGCTTGCTGCATCCCTCCTCAGTCCCCCACCCACCGCTCGCTTCCCGGCCTGCTTGCTTGCTCGCCCGCCCGCTGCTTGCTTCGTCACACCCCCGCCCACCACTCACCCCTATGGTGCCGACTTCCCCTCTGCCGAGTAGGTGCTTGCCCACCCCCCCCCCCCGCCCCTGAACTACCCTCGCCCCGTCCCCATTCCACCCGCTTCCCCCAAGTCCCCGCCCCTGCCCTGTCTCTTCTCCACCTCCTCCCCTGAGAGTACTGCATACCCGTTCCTCCCGGAAAGTGCTAAGTGCCGCCAAACAGCTGTTAGGCGGCGGGAAGGGGGAGGAGGGAATAAGGAGGCGAGGAGGGGGGAGCTTGGCTGAAATTTTTCCCTGTGGGTGCTCCAGCTCCGGAGCACCCCTGGGTCAGCGCCTCCCTCCTGCTCGCCTCCTTATCTGAATATTGGGACAAATGGCGTCCCAATCGTACATTGATCGGGACGTGGGACAAAGGGTCAAATATCGGACAGTCCCAATTTTATCGGGATATCTGGTGACCCTAGCTGGATTGCAGCTCCTTTGTTATTGTTACCTCCAGCCGTCTTTGTTGCTTCCCTCCCCAGGGAAATGGTGACATGTCTCTGAAGTGGATGTTATGGGCCAAGCTTTCAGAAATCCAAGTTTCAAGCCGGGGTTCAAATCTGAGTGCTCGCACCTCTGATTACTCTCTTTGTGTCCACAGTCAGGTGCAGTAGGTGGAGGCACATGTGCTCGTACTCACCCCGGCAGTTCAATAGTGGCACAAATTGTGTCCAGAAATGGGAGGCACCTCCCTTCTGGTAACATGTCCCTACATGGGGACCACGCTAACCAAAACTTCAGGAATTCCTGCCTGCATCCCAAAAATTGATCAGTCTCCTACAGATGCTGTCCTCTGGACAACTAAATGTTCCTTTCCTAGCTTCCTCCAAATGGATTCTTCCTCCCTGTTCCCAATCCTGGGCAGTATCTTCCTCTCAATTCACTTTCTCCCTAACCCTGCTAGATGAGCTCTGTAAGGGGCTTGTGTGGATGTACCCTGGTCCCTAAGCCAAATCCTGCCCAGATTACACTCCCCCATTGAATGATAGGAGCCAGATCTCATTTGTGCTTGTTTTTGCAAATTACTCAAAAGGAGTTATTCCAGATTTAAGCCATCATGGGCTATAATTAGAATTTGGCCTTCTGGGTTTGCGTTTAATGCAAGTCAGGGAAAATTGGGACCTCTCTGCGTATGTGGCTGTACAGTAGACACAGAGGATCGAGAGCTTTTTATTTAAGGTATACATATCACACATGTGGTCCATGATATCATTTGCCTCATTTCATGCAAGCATGGAATAAAGTGCATTTATTGTGCATCATTTACTCCTTACCTGCACTAACCCATTTCCACTGCAACTTTCTGAGCATCTTCCAAACAGCTGCCATTTAGAGAGAGAAAAAGAGAGAGAGAGAGAGAGAGAGAGAGAGGAAAGATAATACAAAAACATTTGCTTCCCCCCAAATTAGGATCAAGTAAAAATTATACTGGTGTGAATTCCAAGGCTAGCAGACCAATGACAGATTTAAACTTTGCTTTCAAGGCTGGAAACATTTATGACATCGTACTGGAGAGCACTGAATCCCACCTTTTCAGTGGTATTTAGCTGTCATCATAGAATCATAGAATATCAGGGTTGGAAGGGACCTCAGGAGGTCATCTAGTCCAACCCCCTGCTCAAAGCAGGACCAATCCCCAACTAAATCATCCCAGCCAGGGCTTTGTCAAGACTGACCTTAAAAACCTCTAAGGAAGGAGATTCCACTACCTCCCTAGTGCTTCACCACCCTCCTAGTGAAAAAGTTTTTCCTAATATCCAACCTAAACCTCCCCCACTGCAACTTGAGACCATTACTCCTTGTTCTGTCATCATCTCTACCCCTGATAAGTTATAAGATTTCAGATCCTGAAATCACAGGCCCTAATCTAAAGAAATACTAATTTAAACATTTTTAGATGTTTTGAAGAAGTTTTGGTTCTAATTTGGAACATCAAGGACCATGTGTGGTAACTCAGATGCTGTGGCCACATTCAGATACCACAGTGATAGACAGATCAATGAGATAGACACACTCTAGTGGGATGTGACTTCACCACTCATGGCTAAAACATACATCCAAAGCTCATGTCAATGCACATTTTATACCACCACATACCATCATGTATTTTCTCTCCCCCTCCTATTCCTCCCACCAAGAACCAGCTGGTGCAAATTATTGTAGCTTTCAATGAAGTCAGTGAAGCTATGCCTATTTACACCAGCTAAGGATCTGGCCCCATATCGCTTTAGATTTTCAAATGGTCTCATTACTTATACCTGCAAGAATTGAATCCGTTTGAACTTGGAAAATGCCTTCACTGTGCTCAGAAATCTGATAGAGGTGTGAACAGGGAGTTCTCTGTTACTGAGTCCGTGTGCGCAAAGACAGGTATGCTCACAACTATTGCACGCAAAGTCAAGGAATCTCATTGGAAAATGAGTGTCAAAATATGGCCCAATCTTCCGGTTTGTCACATAACAAACCTCAAATGTTTCTTCTTACTGTAAGCGTTTTTGAACATACACATTGATTATCCAAATAAAAGTGACCCGGGGCATTTTTATGCCTTCATCCTGTCACTCCCAATCCTTGTGTCTCTGCGAGTTTGTTGCTTGCCACTGCACACTGAGAAATGGACCAATGGTGGTGTATGTGACCAGGAGCGGAACAGAATATCAGCAGCTAATGAAATCAGCTAGCCCTGTCCCTGACCTTTCCCAGGAAATCATCCTGTCCCATTCCCAGAGGTTGCTCTGGCTTGTATCTTGGGGAATGATGTGTTTATGGAATTGTTGGGAGATTTTATTTCTGCTTAACTAATGTAGTTGTTACAGTGTAGAAGCAAATCTTGGCCCTGAAAACATCTTTGAGTGTCTCAAAAGTAGCCCAAAATGTGACAACCTATTTATGAGCTTAAAAAATAAACCGAAAACCGTAACTGCACCTTAGCACTATCCATTGGAAAACAGTGGAATTGTCAATGGCAACTACATCTCTGCATTGTGAAGCATCAGACAAAACTGGAGAGGCAGACAAACCAAGATGGTGAGATCATAAGTGAGCGAAAGAGGTCGAGTGCAAAGAACTTCAGGGAATCGCGGAGTCGGTCCTAGAATTCACCAGCTCTGACGATTTGTGAGATACACAAATGGAGACTAGGCTCCAACCCACCGCTCTCATTTTCACTTCCAATCTAAGCACAGAGGAAACATCCTCCTGTTAGATTGGTCCGCTCTGGAATAGTGCACATCCCCCATGAAATTCACCCAGTGCAAGGCCCTCCAAACTGCTACAGTCCTCCTCCCCTCTCCTCCCCCCTCCCATTGGGGCTGTGCCTGGGAGCTGCCGGCCAAGTAGCCTCTCGGAAGTGCCTACACACCCATGCAGCCATAGGAAAGCTCTCCGTCCAAGCTCCACACAGCCGATCGTGGAGGGCGGTTACACAGAGTGGGGATGGACCTCGGGATCTGTGTTTATGCAACTCCCTTGGCCCCAAACACCATATGCACATGGCAAGAAGGGACTGAGGCCAGTATTCCAGCCCATAAATAGGAGTAACTGCCTTGCTGGCTGTATAAAGGGGTGGACTCCACTTCCCTCACCTTCCCATACTTCTCCCACAGCGTCCAGTTAGTTGGGGCGTGTCTTCACTATGGGCTAAATGGGCACCACTGCTGTCAATGTAGCAGGCATCGATTTAGTGGGTCTGGTGAAGACATGATAAGTCAATGGAGGAGTGCTCTCCCGTCAATTTAAATTAATCCACCTCAACGAGAGGCGGAAGCTATGTTGATGGGAGAGCATCTCCCGTTGACATAGCGTGGTGTAGACACCGTGTTAAGTCGATGTTACGTTGACTTAAGTTACGTAACTTAACTAGCCTAACTTAGACAAAATTACACCACTACTGTGGACAAGGCCTTAGTCTTTATGTAGGAGAAGGGACTTTCATGCCAAATGGGTGGAACTAATGGAGCTCAGCAGTGAAATCAACTCAAGACTGCCAAAGTATCTGATACTTTCTCTCCTACTGGAATAATTC
Source organism: Chrysemys picta bellii (assembly GCF_011386835.1). Lineage (NCBI taxonomy): Eukaryota > Metazoa > Chordata > Testudines > Emydidae > Chrysemys > Chrysemys picta. Next base: position 28,570,069 of record NC_088803.1, read on the forward strand.
TGACACTACAACAGTTAATACAGGGAGTAAATCAGCACAGCATGTCACTTCTCACTGCCTGCGATGTGCCCTCAGATGGGTCACTAAATGTGCAACCGCTCAGGTTCACACCTGCAGGTCAGTTACATTCTCAAAAAAAGTATCACGAGTTTTGCAGGTGCAAAATGAACCCACAAGGCTAAAAAGATTCTCTCCTCAGTCCCTTTTAACTTGTTAGTCATGAACCTGTGTGGATCATAAATAATAAATAAGTTATTTAGTGATTTAAAGCTGAAAAAAGGAATAGGACCTGAGACTATGCCTATCATAGCATTCCAGAATGGTGCTGGCTCTCTCTCTTAAATAGTGTACGTATTACTTTTTAAAGGCTATATAGCCCTCTTTGTTACCTACTGATTGGAAAATTGCAACAATTATCCCTGAACATAAAGGAAATCATGAGCTGTGAAATTACCAAGTGCACAACTTGCAGCTAAACAGCTCAATCTAGGGCACAAGACAACACTCTTAATCAGTGCAGTTTGCAGTTAGATTGAAAATATATGTTTGATGCACTGAGACCAGTTTCCGGAGATGCTGGTTAGGGTACCCATGCCCACATTCTCAGCATCTCGCAAGAGGTGCCAAAGGCCCAGATCTTCTAAGGTATTTGGTGCCTAACTCCCATGGAAGTAAGGTGCCTAAATGCCTTTGAGTCTCTGCTAAGCGTGTTAGCAATGAGCTGATGGGGATGTCTGCACATCAGCAAATAAGGGTTTTGAATTCTTTATCTGCTGAGCTAATGAGAGCATGATGCTATAAGGTGCCAAACAGCTCACAAGATCAGGTTCCTTCACTCCAGGTTAAGCCAACTTTCAATTGTTAAATGGCCAGGTTCAAGATTCATAGCCAGGTTACAGTTGAGGAAGGCCTGTCTATTTCCTCATTTACATTATAGACCTCCCTACTGGGGCAAAATTCACAGAGCCCACATGAGGTCTATGCAGCTTTAGGGTTGGATTTAAGTACCTACCTATTGGCAACATGTCTGATAGCAGATGATCCTATGAGGCACAAACACAGTCCCTCCTATCTCCAGTGTTTGTACCATTGTTTGGGCTACTCAAGGGCAGTTAGTACTCGGAATGCTACTTCATCTGCAGTTCTGATCACAGGGTTAAAATGGGATTCCATGAGAGTAAACACCGGGAGAGCCACATGAAAATCTCTGGACTAGCCCAGTTTCCTTCCATTGGTCACTGGGTCGTGGTTGGCAGGTGTTGAAAATGGCATTTACCCACGTTGAGACCAGACCAACTCCCCATTCCACCCTAAAGTTTGACTCTCAGCATTCGAGAGAATAATGGTCTGGTTTTCAGCCCAGCCTTTATCCAGCTTCTGTTTTTACTCCCACCTATGTATAGATGTCAATGATCTTGACTGCACCTGCAAATCAGGTATGTAAATATCAAAACATCAATTGTACCTGCAAATAATGAGGTGCAAAATTTTGCTCATAAATATTTCCACCACCAAAATGGGAGAGTTTCCAAATCTGCCCTTCCATCTCTAATAACCAAAATGGCACTGAGAGGCATTCATCACTGAAAACAATATTTCAACATTTAGCACAGGCCACTTAAAACACCAATTTACTGGTCTGACAATTCTAAGGTAGGCATAAGTCTTTACAAATGTGTTGCCTTTGGCATTAGAAAAGGCATTCGCTTCCTTCCCCTTCCCCTTCCTTCCCCGTCCCCTTCATTCCAGCTGGCTGTGGTAGGGCGGATCCATAAGTGTTTTAGACAAGGATTATCCAAAAATACACAATTCTGATTCTGAGAATGAGTCATATAGGCGCTCCAAAGCCACAGGGATGAGAATGGTATGATGGATCGATGGATGAGAAAGAAAGAAAGAACTGACTTGGCAAACACTATGGAAACAGTATAGTTTACTGGTTAAAACATCAGACCACCTGCATTCTATTGCTCATTCTGCCCCTGACTCATTGCATACAGGGCAAGTCAGGGTTTTACAAAGACTTCTCTTGGGATGGGCTAGTGTAACAATATTAGCTACCAAAGAGAGAGAACATTGTCTCCTTACAGAGAAGAATGACAAGATATGTTTATGTAGTGCCTGGCTTCCGACCTTGGCTCCACGGATTACACAGATTATTTCCCTTCAATGAATAATGCACTGTCAAATTATGCTGTGTTGTGTTCTAAATTATTAGTCAGGACCACTCATCCCTCAGGGGAGGGACTCTGAATAAAGAAAGAGGAGTAACAGGTATTTTATGCAGTATCCCCAAGTGAAAATCAGGGGCTGAACAGTAACCATTTAACAAAGGGAGGGCTCCTGCCCTTTCACTAGTACATATGTAGAAATGATGATGTTATTTTAAGCACTGGAACTGAGTCCCCCTAGCTGCTCCCCTCCTTGGGAGGAGTCTTGATTAGGCCCATCAACAAAATAGGCTCAAGTCCTACAATCAGATCCACATGAGCGGCCCCTGTGCATACGTGGAACCCATAGGGCCCTTAGTTCTGTCTGCCTGGTTCCGACCACAAGATCAGGGCCTTAAAGGAACACTAATTCAGAGTGAGCTTCGAGGATGTGATTAGTAACTAAAGGTACTAAAGGCTGGCAGCGATCTGAGAGGAGCAGCGAAAAATCAACTGGGCAGGAAAGGAGAGAAGCAAGAATGATTCAAAGAGGTGCTGAGTTTACCGGACTTTCTGCCTCCTGTGATTCCCAGTATAACCTCCCTTCCTCCCTTCCTCTACCCCAGCCACTGGTCTGGCACTGAGCATGCACATGGAATGAATTACTGTGGTGACTAAAGAGCGTGATTTCTCTGGGTTGTAGTTATGGGGCCATGCAGAGATGCTACCACCTGCCTCCATAGCCTATGGATGGTGGGAACATTTCCCTCTGTAGAGTCACCAGTCTCCTAAACTTTGTGAACAGGATCCCAGCAAGAGCTGGTGTGATTGAAATCTGATTTGACTGCCAGGTACAGAAAGGTGTCCAGGGAGAAGAACACAGATCATCTTGTAGGTAGGGATGGGAAGATGCTGGAATAGGTGATTTTTCTATATGAGCGCAATAGACAGACTTCCTCCAGGTCTGTTCAGCACTGGGGGTAGATGGTTAAAATTCACTGGTTAGTAACCACTTATAAATCATGTGCTGTGAGGACACAATCTGTGGGCCAGGCCAGCCATGCCACACTCTGCTGCTGAAGAGGGGGTGAGGTCAAAGCCTCTTACCACGCCAATGTTTTTAGCCATAGTTAGAGGTGTGGTAAATAGTTGTTGAATGGACACAGCCTAGCTTTGTAAGGTACTTTGTTGTGGGCCATCATCTGTGTTCATCCCATCCATGAGCATGGACCACTACAGCTAATTCAGTAAGGACAAATGCAAAGTACTCCACTTAGGAAGGAACAATCAGTTGCACAAATACAAAATGGGAAATGACTGCCTAGCAAGGAGTACTGCGGAAAGGGATCTGAGGGTCCTAATGGATCACAAGCTAAATATGAGTCAACAGTGTAATGCTGTTGCAGAAAAAGCAAACATCATTGTGGGATGTATTAGCAGGAGTGTTGTAAGCAAGACACGAGAAGTAATTCTTCCGCTCTACTCCGCACTGATTAGGCCTCAACTGGAGTATTGTGTCCAGTTCTGGGCGCCACATTTCAGGAATGATGTGGACAAATTGGAGAAAGTCCAAAGAAGAGCAACAAAAATGATTAAAGGTCTAGAAAACATGACGTACGAGGGAAGATTAAAAAAATTGGGTTTGTTTAGTCTGGAAAAGAGCGGACCGAGGGGGGACATGCTAACAGTTTTCAAGTACATAAAAGGTTGTTACAAGGAGGAGGAGGGAGAAAAAATTGTTCTCCTTAACCTCTGAGGACAGGACTAGTAATATTGGGCTTAAATTGCAGCAAGGATGGTTTAGGGGACATTAGGAAAAACTTCCTAACTGTCAGGATGATTATGCAGTGGAATAAATTGCCTAGGGAGGTTGTGGAATCTCCATCATTGGAGATTTTTAAGAGCAGGTTAGACAAACACCTGTCAGGGATGGTCTAGATAATAGTCTTACTATGAGTGCCAGGGACTGAACTAGATGACCTCTCGAGATCCCTTCCAGTCCTACGATTCTATGATTCTATGAAAGTTTCCATCTCAGAGATCAGAATCTGAAACCCCAGTGAGCACTGCCCCACTGACTGCAATCTGTTTCCCAAACCTTCCCTGAACCACAAACCCCATGGTGCCTCCAGCCCCCCCCAAACAGAGAAGTGCTTCAGGTACCCCCAAGACAGACGCTGGGTCTCCTGTGTGATAGCACAGAGTGTTGTTGTGGAGACACAAGAGGACATTGCGAGCACAGATGAATGAACCTCTGCCGGAATATTTTTTTATTTTATCCAGCCTGGTTCACCTCTCCCTACTTAAAGTGATATTGTTAGTCAACAGCATAGTCGCTGCTTTCTCTGTGGATGTGTTAATAAGCAGCACAGCAGGTACGCACCTGATACATTTGGCAGCAGCTGTGTTTTACCTGGACGATCCTGGTACATTCAGCAGCTGCATTTTCCTTGCTGTGCCATGGACGTTAGCATGCCGGGATATCTGGCAGTCACCGTCTCTGAAGTGCTTTGAAAGTCCTCTGCGCTTCTTGGGTGTTTTCCCCTGTCTTGTGAAAAACAGCTGCAGTGTGGAGAGAATGTTATCGAGTCTCCAGGGTGTACTAATGGCAAGAAATGTAATATTTACACCTCTGGGGTGCACATGCACACATTCTCTCTCTCTCTCTCTCTCTCTCTGGCCAAGCAAACCACCACATCTTGATCGAAATTCAGGCCTAAGAAAACAGCACCAGTTTGGTTCTGATGACCATGGGCGGTATCCCAGCAGGAGAAACAGTGTCTTAAACATCCTTTTAGCTGCTGCTGCCCCTTACTCATCCTCCCACCGGGAGTAAATTAGAGCAGCTCTAGTGATGTCAAAGGAACTAGGTTAGTTTATATCAGCTGGGAATCTAGCCCAAAGTGCCTGGCTTGTTCCTCTGGGGATGTCTTGATACATGAAGAATACAGGAAGGAAGTGCACAGATCCCACTGGAATTTAAAAGGAGTTGGGTATCTAACTCCCTTAGGCTCCTTGGACAATACCAGCCTGTGTCCATATGGTTCCGGTGTGACAGACTGCCGAATCCTATTGCTTTCCTGTTTCACAAGCCTCACACTTATTTACTCTCTCAATGAGCCCAGCAGGGAGAACTGAGTAACACAGAAACATGGGGAATTAGATGCTAGGGAGAGATGCTGAAGCACGTGAGTGCAGGAGTGTAACCAAGGCCACAGGCAACGAGATCCTGGACTCTCCTCTATTTCCCTTCGCTCACACTGGGGCTCGTCTACAACTGAAATGCTACAGAAGTGCTGCTGTAGCGCTTCAGTGTGGACACTATGTACACCGACAGGAGGGGCTCTCCCATCGGTGTAGTTAAACCATCTCCCTGAGAGGTGGTAGCTAGGTCGATAGAAGAATTCTTCTTGACCTAGTATTGTCTACACAGGGACTTAGGTTGGCTTAATTACGTCGCTTGGGGTGTGGATTTTTCACACTCTTGAGTGACATAGCCAGGTCAAGGTAGTGTAGACCAGCCCTAGAACTAACTTAGTCCACAAACTCTTGCTGAAACTAGGGGCAGAATATTTTGAAAGGAGGTTTTCAGATAAGCATCCAGAAGTTCAGGTGTTTCTCCAAACCTCTGCAGTCTAGAAGGCGGGCTGGAAATCTTAGACAGACAGGGCCGGATAAAGGTAACCTGGGTCCCTCCTGACACCATAACACAGGACCCCCCAAAGTCCTGTCCCAGAGAGGCAATGCCATGGGGCCCTCTTTTCTCCCCCAAGGATTAGCAATTGGGGCTTCCCAATACTTTGCCTTGCAGCTGGAGTAAATCTGCTTGGGTAGGAGGGATGGGCCAGCAGGACTTTTCTTCCCCTGTCACACACAGAGTTCTTTGTTAGGGTCATGTTGGCAGAGCCTCTCAAAGTAGTGAGCAGTTCACACCTCGCAGTGCTGTTGTGTCAGGCTGCCTGCAGACTCAGGCAGACATCATTGCATCAGATACACTCAGGTTACATTTTCAAGCTTTTATTCACAACAAGGAGGGCTAGAAACTTATTGTTTTAAGTGGAGCTAAAATTATGATGTAATCCTGTGACTTCAGAAGCTGGGGCCTTAGACACAGGGCTGTAAATGTTATGCCTTAATTCAGCCCTGAGAATAGACTAGTGTCTATCTGAGATGATAACCACTGAGGACAGGGAGTATTTCTGATCATGGTTCGAACCAGTAATTGCAGAGCCATGTTGCAAAGAAAACAACAAGTTAACCATGCTTTGAACTTCTGAAAGAACTTGGGCTGGTTCTGAACATGGGATGACGGCTCGGATTGGCTCCCACTTTACCCAGCCTCATACTCTAGCTAAAGCACTTATGTTTTCCATAGTGTGGGTGTAGAAGTGCATATTTGCTTTTCCATACAGGCCCACCCCAACCTGCACACACTACTCAGACAATGCTCAGGCATCAGCTGGGTGGGCACAAAGTGCATGGATGCTTTGGCATGAACACTTATGCAGTGAGTCCTTGCTGGAGTGCTCCGGCTGGGATGCAGGCTGGGGAGTTGTGCTGCAAGCACATGCCACAGCAGACAAGCATCCTGTCCAGTGCATTCAGCTCCCCAGCCTTCCTCCTCCCAAGTACAGATCACCCTCCCAACTCTGACCTACCTGCCTAGTATAGACAGACAGCCACTTTCATCCTTCTTCCCCCGTGCAGACATTGCCTGTGTGTGTGTGTGTTGGGGGTGGGGCGGGGGGTTGTCTCTGGGGGAACTGACTTCATGCTATGTAGAAACTAAGCAGATGGGCTGCCTGGTAAGGAAAACTGCCTGCCTAGTATTTCCCATGACGTGGGGAGGAAAGAAGCGTTTAGGAGTGGGTCTTGTCTTTGAGGAGCTGTAGCTCCCAGCAGACACTGCTGGAGAAAGCGAAGAGGAGGATTATCAGAGAAAAGGTCAATATCATTTATAAAGGTATCAGGAGCAGGTGTAATGAGGGTGCTGGAGCAGAACTGCATGTCCTCAATAATAAGCATTATACGTATTAAAATAGCAGGGACAACGGCTGAGGAAGGAAATTGAAATTGATCCATGTTAAGGCTAAACATGGCAAAGGGCAGCTGTGCAGTAAAGTGCAGGCCTGGAGAGAGATGCCGGAGCCACCAGGAGCAGCTTGGGAGAGGGTACATAATCTCTTAGGCAGAAGAGCAGGGAGGTCTGCCCAGAGCAGCGGACGCAAAGGGGGAGAATAAACACAAAGCCAGTGGAAAACTGGCTTGAGCTCCTAAGAGAGGGTTACTCAGAGCCAGCCCTAGAAGGGAGGGGCTGTGCAGGAGGAGGCTGTTGCACCAGCTGGGGAGAACCTGAGATGAGAAAGAGAGGCTAGATAAGCAGACGGCGCAACCTACATATTTCTTTCCCAGACCAGGCTGTGCTGACCCAGATCCTTCTGATCTGGGAGAAGTCAACCCACCAGCGAATGCTGAACCTGATTCAGAGCTCACTTGCACCAATTTTATACTGGGGTAACTCCAATGATTTTAATAATGTCACCTCTGATCTACACCCATGTAAGTGAGGGCAGAATCAGTTCCTCATAGCTCATATGCAGAGAGATTGAAAAGACTGGGATTGTTTATCTGACAGGAGATGAGTCAGAGGCATCATGTTAGAAGTACATAGAATAATGAAGAGGACAGAGCAGGCAGATTGGGAACTTCTGCTCTCCCTGTCTCACAAGAACAATGGGACTTTCAGTGAAACTGAAAAGTGGCAAATTCGAAACCAATGAAAGGAAATTCTTTTCCATGCAATGCATAATTAGCCTGTGGAACTCGGTGCCACATGATGCTGCTGAGGCAAATAACTCAACGAGGTGGTTATTTGGTTAGCACAAACACCCAGAGTTACAACAGTGAATGCAGACAAACAGTTCTGGAGGGGATAAAAACGTCACATTTCAGGATTTAACCCAGTCTAACTGGTAGGGATTAAGAGGAGCCCTTTATGGGGGTAGATTATCCCACAACTGCCTGCCTATTATGGGGTTCTTAAACCTTCATATGAAGCAACTGGTGCTGGTCACTGTCAGAGCCAAGAACTGGGCTTTATGGAGCCCAGGTCTGATCCAATCTGGCAGGTCCTGTGTTCCTATGCTCCAGAACCTGCCCTCTGTGACAGATGATTGGTTACATTCACACTTGTAAAGCACGGCTCTAGAATATGATGAAGCTAAAGGGTTGGGATTTTTAACTACATAAAATGTTTCATTTGAGGTCATTGGGCAGCATGAACAGATTAATTACAATAGTGATAGTAACAAAGCTAATTAATCAGAGCTTTCCGTCTTCTTGTCTCTACAGTGGATACGACTTTGACTATGACTACTACAGAGATGACTTCTACGACAGGTGAGCGGAGGAGCGATACGCCAGCAGCGCTGTATTCTGTGTATGCTTCTCCATGAGCCACAGCCCAAAACGCTGTGCAGAGTAGAATAAAGAACAGCACAGCTGGGAGAGAGAGGCTTTGCAAAGGCGAGGCAGTGGGAGAAAAGAGGAGTTTTCAGGGAGGTACAGGAGACAGGAGCACCACCAAGTGGGGTGAGACTGAGAGGTGGCCATGCGAGATAAGCAGAAGGAGCAGGGAAGAGGTGAGAGAAGGAGCCACCTCCATGTTTCCTTCCCAGACCAGACTGAGCTAGATGGTTCTGAGCTGGGTCAAGTCAACCCATCCTTGGGAATGGGGGGGCATGGTATGTGGATGAATACCACACAAGAGGGGCGTTGGATGGGAAGGTGGAAAGGGGGTGAATATCACACTCCACTCTAGAAATCAGTGAGGGAAGGACAAATAGACCAAACTATGTCCCTGTCTCCGATCTGTAACTTTCAATGTGCTGCTGTCCTCAGGCAGGGACTGCTGCAGGGCCATGAGTGCCCCCGCAACTTCCACTGACTTCATTCATGACCCCAGATCCTCACAGGATCAGTCCCTCTGTGTCTTGGAGCGCAAAGCTGCTCAGCAGACAGGTGGGAGGGTGTGTTTTTCTAAATGGCAATGCTGGGGTGATGTCCCCCCCTGTGCAGAGACAGCACAAGGCCCAGGAACCACTTAGGAGCCCTTCAGCAGCAGTGTAAAAGAAGCCGAGCTGAGACTGGGCCTTTGGTTTTTTGGGTCCCTCTGTTACTCTCTGTGATTTCCAGAAAGGTGTGTAACGTTCACCGTCAGTGGCGCCTAGACCTTGTGCTGGCTGTCTGCACCGGCAGGGAGGGAGTTTCACCCTCAGGCATGGAGCTGAACCCCCTCTCGGGAATAAAGATTCTGGGATCAGAAATTAACGAACACTTTTGGCCAACACCACACAGAGCAGGGCAGACTCCAGCTTGCTCCGCTGGAGCTGCCTTGGTTCCGCAGGGAGACCAAGGAGCAAACACCTGTTTGCGTCAGTAAAGGAAGCAGCTAGGATTCCTAAACAGATCTGGTGAGTTTCTACATAGTGGGCTCTGTGGCTATGCCCGGGCTGCCGTCCAGCCTTCCTCGCCTCCCTCAGCTGCCTGCCTTCCCCTTCCCCCTCGCACTGCCTCTCAGGTTGCCATTCCCCCACCGGGCCTTGGGGATTCCTGTTATCCTTGGCCTGCTCAGCGCTGCTGAAGCTAGTGGCTACTCATGTTGAAAAGATGCCATTTGGCTGGAGGGGAATGGTTTGGAGGCAGAGAGGAGGGAACTGGGCATCCACCTGTCTGGATGTAGCCTTGAGAAATGTCCTGGCATCCCCTCTGCTCGTGTCAAATCTCACAACGGCAGAGGCCAGGCCAGGCCATGGACAATCTCAAAGGTCACTTGCCCCCTCCGTCCTGCCAACTCCCTGCGACACGGGGTATAAACAGGGATGGCTGGGAGGTTGTGGGGAGGGGAGAGGAACTGCAAAGGAAGGAGAAGGGGAAGAATGGAAGGGGGGAGAGGAACCAAAGGTCCTTCCCCTGTAAGTGCACCCCAGCCCTTACAGGGTCCTGACCCCCTCAATAATTTCTGAGAACAAAAACCTTCAGGGGCAGGTTAACAAAACACAGTAAATAACAGACCACCTGCGGTTAGCGAGAGTGATCTCAGCATGCAGAGAAACTGCCAGCATAAGGGCTGAAACGTGTACAGTCAAACTGTATGCCGGAGTCCTGGCTCCTTTCTGTCACTAAGCAGGGTGTTTGCAGTGGTGATGTAGCCGTGTTCGTCCCAGGGTACTAAAGAGACAAGGTGGGTGAGGTAATACCTTCTATTGGACCAGCTTCTGTGGGTGAGAGAGACAAGAAGAGCTCTGGGTAAGCTCGAAAGCTTGTGTCTCTCTCACCAACACAAGTCTGTCTAATAAAAGATATCACCTCCCCCACCTTCTCTCACTACTGGTGTCATGCAGCGGCTGTTCATTTGTGTGTAGCGGCAGCAACCTCTAGTGGCATGATTATGTACCATTCCCCTTTGTGGCTCTTGCTAGCCTATCTCCCAAGTCCCGTTTCATGCTGAAAGTGTGGCTTTCACTCCACTGTCTGCAGACTGTAACCTGTTTTGACACACAGGCTTTTCGAGTATCGAGGCCGGGTCTCTCCTGTCCCCAGGGTGGTTCCTGTGAAGCGTCCCCGGGTGACCATCCCCTTAGTCCGACGCGTAAAAGCAACGCTCCCCGTCAAACTTTTCGCCAGATCGGCCGCCATTGCAAACAGCTCTGCCAAATTAAAATGTGAGTATTATGTACGCAGGTAGATCAAATACAAGGGACAAGGTGCAAACATCCCATCAAATCACCTGTATGTCCCCATCACTGAGTGCACTAAAACAGGCGCGGTAGATTATAAAACGCTGCCCCCCTGAGAAACTCCAAGCGTTTCCCAAGCTCTGATCAATTAAGCCTCACAGCCCCCTTGTGAGACAGTGAATGTTATTATCCCCATGCTACAGATGGGGAAACTGAGGCATGGAGATGGAAAGCAACTTGCCCTAAATCATTGGACAAATCACTGATAGAGCTGGGAATAGAACCCGGGTGTCCTACCCCTCAGTCCCATGCTCTACCCATTAGATTGTGCTTTCTCCTTAATTACACTAAGTAAATACACCCAGAGCTGACCTGGAATTCAGAGCAGGGTGCTCATTCTTTGGAAGAGCAAGGGTCATATTGGTAATTTGTCAGGAGCCCAGGGATAAATTACCACAGATTAAAATAAAATATAAAAATACGTAAACCTAATATTCAGAGTGACTGAATGGGTCTTTGGCTCAGATCACCAGTAAAACGAGCTGTACCTGCTCACATATAACGGCACCTGCAATAATAGGGAGCTGGGAACGATAAGGCGGCAGCATTGTTTATTACTGAGATCAGGGCAGCAGAACTCAGAAGAACTGGGTTCTGTTCTTAATTCTACCACTGGCCTACTGCGTGACCTTGGGCAAGTCAGTTTCCTTTCCTGTGCCTCAGTTTCCCCATCTGTAACATGGGGATAATGACACCAACCTACTTTGTAAGGAGCTGCAAGATCTCTGGATGAAATGCAGTGTGTATACAGGCAAGCCCTTCTAATTCACACTTGGCTATTTTGCATACCCCATCACTCACACTCATAAAGTCAGTCTCACCCCACCTCTCAACCCAGACTCATTGGCACAGATCTGTAATGAGGCCTCATATTTCTAAGACCTTTACACAATATACCGTGCAACATGTACTGTGAAGTCTTCTAAATGTTCCACTGCTTTTCCCAACAAACCAAGGACGAATACCCAGGGATGAGCTGACCTTCCTTTCTTTTAAATCCTGTTGTGTCACTTTCACTCACCGATATACAGTCAGTAGTTGATAAGAGGTGAATTAAGAGAAGCTAGCAAGGTTCTGTGTTGCACAAAGGGTGAAATCCTGGGAGTCAGTGGTTCCCATTGACTTCAGTGAGACCAGGATTTCACGCAAAGAATTACAAGGAGCTATGGTAAATGTGTACCCGCTGAAATGACCATGCACCTGGAGTCACCTTAGGGCAGGGAGTCTGTGGGTAAGGCCAAGATACAGGGATTACCCGTCCCGGTTAGGAATAGCACAGCCACCTGCTGACAGGTTTGGGTGAAATAAACCGAAATCAGGGGGGCAGACATTGCTACAAGTTGGGTAAGGTACAAAATGTAACCCTCCAGATACCTGCTCCAGGGGCACCAGCATGTGGGTCCTGGGCCTCTCCCTGCCCTAAGGTGACTGGCAGCAAGTGCAGCAAGTGGGTCCTGTCATAATCAGCCCAAGCCTTCTCACTGGTCTCCAAAGGGAAGGGGTGAAGATGCAGGCTGGATTTTCAACGGCTCTGCCTCAAATAGACGTACTAAATGTGCAACTGCATCTGTTACACCCTCCAGATTTGCTGGCAGTGCATTTGTGCATGCCATTTGGGTAGCTGTGCACCTCTCCTGTTGGTGTGCACAGCTGCCCAGTTGCTCACACATATGCCCATTGGCACATGCCAACGCAGGCTCTGCGTATACAGATCCAACATCCAAAGTCAGTTTGGGACTTTGTAATTGTCCTGGAATGTGGACTTGCAGGCCTGCGCTGGGAACATCAGCAGGCTCATGTGAGTTCTGGTATGGACAGCAGCAGCCCCGCTCCCAGACTGCTGGCCCAAGTGATCAAAGCTCTGTGTGCAGGAATGGGACACTGTAATTTGTTCCTAGAAAGGAAAGTTACTGTGCTGCTGGCTAGTGGCTGGGAATGGGGAGTGTAATATGGAGACTGAGGAGAGCGCTGCTAGCCAGGAACTGTTTGAGCCTTACAACAGTGGTTCCCAGCCCATGCTGGCTTCATACCAGTTCCACCCAGGCCGCAGCTTAAACTCCTGTCTCCCCCTTGTTGTTGGTACCACGTCGCCCAAGGGCATGGTCAGTAACTTACAGCAGGCAGTGAAGCATGTCAGAAAGGCAGGCCAGAGGAGTAGGGAGCGGGTTACTGCTGGGACAGATAAATCAGTCCAGGGCTTTTCCCAAAAGTCTCAACCTGTCCCACTTGTCAGTAGTCTGTGTTTCTTGGAAAGGGCCCCCGGCATTCCACCCGGCCCCCAGTGAATGGAGCAGGCCGGTGGGCAGCCCCAGGATTTCTGTGCAATGGGTTTACGTGTGTGCATAATATTTAGACAGTTACAACAGCCTCCAGCTCTAACTCCTGTTGGGAGTGCATTGCTGGCTGCCCCAGTTATATCCATCTCATTTCCTAGTATGTCCCATTTAAGCAGTCCCCACCCCCTCTCTTCAGTGACACAGAACAATTCCCAAGTTGACAACCCAGATCATCCCTGATTGCATTCCCTCCGTCCCAGTCTCTGGGAGATTTCCACATTGTTGCTGTGGCTGCCAAGCTCTGTTAGGGTTTTGTGACTAATCCTAAATCTTTTTAAAAAAACCCCAATCAAACGCTAATATGTAAAATAACAACGT